>NC_143080.1:11222500-11823571 GCF_052426305.1 Pelodiscus sinensis | reverse complement strand
ACACTGAGACTCTCTGCGTGCGAGGGGGAAGTGTTGCCTCCCAGAGGCACTTGGGGGTTGTGTGAATTACCCAGGTTAGTGGGTGGGCACTGGATCCAGTTCTGTGTGAGATGGGTGGAGAGGAACTCCTAGATATTGAACCCGGCCCTGGCTGCTGCTGGAGCTACCAGGCAGAAGGGTTACACTTGCACCAATGGAAGTTAGGAGTAGCTCCCTTGAGGTCAATAGGGTAACAGCAACACAGAATGAGTTTTCTCTGGTTGGGGCTCCTGGTGCTACAGCAACACAAATAAATCACAAATAATGGGAGAGCTCCAAGTCAGGACTTAATGGGGACATGGGAAGGTATTTTCCCTAATGGCACAGGGCCTGGTGGAGGTACAGACCTCAAAGAACTCTTAGGGTATGTCTATGTAACCACCACCACGGTGGATTTGAACCTGGGACCTCGGGAGCTGATTCTAGGAGCCTCTGCCCTCTGAGCTAAAAGCCAGCTGGCTCCCAGCCCATGCTGTAGGGGTCTCTTGATCTTAACTGTTGCAGTGCTCTAGCTGCCACTTTCAGTACTCAGTGACCACACTAGGTGTGTGGGTTACATCTACACTAGCTCGTTAATTTGAGCTAGGTAGGCAAATGAGGCGACCGGAGTTGCAAATGAAGCCCGGGATTTAAATATCCAGGGCTTTATTTGCATGTTCCCGTCCGGTCGTCATTTTGAAATTTCACTAGCCCGAACTCACTGCCACGCAGCTACACGTGGCAGTGAAACGTTAATTCAAACTGAGTCCTTAGTTCGAATTAACTGTTACTCCTCATTAGCCCTCTGCTGTGGGTGCAGCTGCGAATGTCTTTGGACCTTCCATCTCTCTATCTTGCTACATATAAATGATTAACTTCCCAGTTCCGCTACCATCTGAAACCGACAATACCACTGTCCACAGTTTTATCAAGCAAGTTTTTGAAACCTGAACTACTATGAAACGTCAGGTCAGAGAAGATGTCGAGGTGTGCTAAGGACATCTTTGGGAAGTCACGCAGAAAATGTCACTGAGTATAAGGTGTGATATACTTTAAATGCAAGCGATTATGTGGCAGATGAGAAAGTTCGTACAGTGAAACTTGCCTGGAAGCATAACATCAACAAAGGGTGTGATATGGCCATGTAGAATGAGAAAAACCAATCGCTGATGAGTTGGCTACTCCACAGAACAGAACGTTGTTCACTGGCCTACAGTCGCTCCGGTTTTGTTCAGAGCTGATGTATAGAGGAAGCCATTTACTATGCACAAGAAATTGTATTGGCCTTGAAAAGTCCAGGAACTAGAGCTAGTCAAAACTCAGAATTTCTATTCCATGCGAAACTCTGACATTTCTGAATTTCCTTCTATGCCAAAGAAGAAGAAAAAAGTGGACATTTTAAGATTTCCTGTGAGGCAAAACTGCTGAAAAATATCAGGTTTGCAAATCAAAAAAGCCTGTCTGAAGTGCTTTGGTTTGATGATAGATTATATAAGAGCTTATGTGATTATGTGAAAATGAAGTGATTCAGCAGTATCAAAATGAAACATTGACATGATTTTTCATTGAAAATGTAGATAAAATCGACACATTCCTTTTCCATTTCCACAAATCAGCTTTTTCTGGCAAAAAATGTTTGACCAATTCTAAGAACATGAGAATGGCCTTACTCGGTCACATCAATCATTCCAGCAACCCAGGCTCCTGTCTGGGAAAATGGCCCATGCCAGGCACTTTAGAGGGATTCAGAAGAGCAAAAGTAACAGAGAGGTGGCCGTGTTAGTCTGATCTTGGTGTTAGGCCCTAGAAAAATTAGCCCTAGTGCATTTATGCTAAGCAGATGTAACAAAGGTTTCTGGGTAGTCCCTGGGCAGAACTGGAGATGGGTTCACGCTTGCTTAAGTTGCAAAAGTAAGATAAGGAAAAAGCTGCATTCTTGTACTTGCTGTGATGAGGAACAGTTTGTTTTGAGAACTGATAAGGAAACTCCCTGTTTCTGCTCTTCCCCTGTTTGTTCCAAACTCCCTGGCTACGTCTACGCTGGCCGCCTGGTCAGCAGACGGAGCTCAGTCAGCATCACTGGCAAGGCTGCCAAATACTTGTCTGAAAAACACCAGAATTTTCATTCTGAAATCAGCGATAGCTATTCCTTGAACTTTGGGTTTTCTATCTAAAATAAACTCGTTCCCATGGAAAGGACCTGACAAACATAACCCTGTCCCCATGTCCAAGGGATAAGTCTAGGGGTCTACATCTACACTGGCATGATTTTCCGGAAATGCTTTTAACGGAAAAGCTTTCCGTTAAAAGCATTTTCGGAAAAATCGCGTCTAGATTGGCAGGACGCTTTTCCACAAAATCACCTTTTGCGGAAAAGCATCCGTGGCCAATCTAGACGCAGTTTTCCGCAAAAAAGCCCCGATCGCCATTTTCGCGATCGGGGCTTTTTTTCGGAAAACAGTCCTGTGCTGTCTACACTGGCCCTTTTGCGCAAAAGTCTTTCGGAAAAAGACTTTTGCCCGAACGGGAGCAGCATAGTATTTCCGGAAAAGCACTGATGATTTTACATGAGATCGTCTGGAAATTCAAGCAGCCAGTGTAGATAGCTGGCAAGTTTTTCCGCAAAATCAAATGATTTTGCAGAAAAACTTGCCAGTCTAGACACAGCTGGGGTGTATCCTTGGCTTGGCCATTCACCTCCCTTGTTCTTTATCTCCCAGCAGGAGGGAGGGCTTTGCATAACCTCTGCCTCAGATGCAACATACTCCTCTCTTACTCTGATACTTTGCTCCTTTCTATGTCAGACCCACTAGCCTCCACTTTGAGCAAGAAACTAAGTTCTTCGGTTGACGTTAACAGTCCTGAGGACACCAGCGGTTTCAAGTCAAGCAGCTCCAGGAAATCTCATGAGGATGGAAAACTCCTTTCCCGTGCTGTGAATCTCTTAGAAAAGAGAGACCTAGTGAAAGAGGGAACCTTAAAAGCTGAAGCTGAAAACTCCATGGCTACGTCTACATTGGCCCCTTTTCCGGAAGGGGCATGTTAATTTCAGCGATCGTAATAGGGAAATCCACGGGGGATTTAAATATCCCCCGCGGCATTTAAATAAAAATGTCCGCCGCTTTTTTCCGGCTTTTAGAAAAGCCGGAAAAGAGCGTCTACACTGGCCCCGATCCTCCGGAAAAAGCGCCCTTTTCCGGAGGATCTTATTCAAAGTAGGAATAAGATCCTCCGGAAAAGGGCGCTTTTTCCGGAGGATCGGGGCCAGTGTAGACACTCTTTTCCGGCTTTTCTAAAAGCCGGAAAAAAGCGGCGGACATTTTTATTTAAATGCCGCGGGGGATATTTAAATCCCCCGTGGATTTCCCTATTACGATCGCTGAAATTAACATGCCCCTTCCGGAAAAGGGGCCAATGTAGACGAGCCCTATAAGAAATCTCTAGCTCAGGATCTGGTGTTTGTCCTGTTACTAAAAGCAGTGTATATGTGTGTGTGTGTTTGTTCTGTTACTAAAAACAGTGTGTGTGTGTGTGTGTGTGTGTGTGTGTGTGTGTGTGTGTCTGTGTATTTACTATTCATCTGCCTTAGGATATGTAGGCTATGTCTGGACAGCAGGGCTATTTTGGAATACCAGAAGTATCCTGAAATAGCAATTCCGCGTCTTTAAACAGCCCCGTTATTTTGAAATAGATTTCAAAATAATGGGCATGCTATTCTGGTGTCCCTGTAACCATCGTTCCACAAGGCTACGTCTACACTGGCATGATTTTCCGAAAATGCTTTTAACAGAAACGTTTTCCGTTAAAAGCATTTTCAGAAAAGCAAGTCTAGATTGGCAGGATGCTTTTCCGCAAAAGCACTATTTGCGGAAAAGCGTCCGTGGCCAGTCTAGACACGGTTTTCCGCAAAAAAGCCCCAATCGCCATTTTCGCAATCGGGGCTTTTTTGCAGAAAACACTACTGTGCTGTCTACACTGGCCCTTTTGCGCAAAAGTGTTTCGGAAAAAGACTTTTGCCCGAACGGGAGCAGCATAGTATTTCCGCAAGAACACTGACGATCTTACATGAGATCGTCAGTGTTCTTGCAGAAATTCAAGCTGCCAGTGTAGACAGCTGGCAAGTTTTTCCGCAAAATCAAGTGATTTTGCGGAAAAACGTGCCAGTCTCGACACAGCCCAAGAATTTAGGGATTTGTGGGAATAGTGCTTCATTTCAAAATAAGCTATTTTGAGGTAAGGGTGCTGTGTAGACACACCCGTACAGAGCTATTGGGAATTGAGTTTATTGGGAGACACTTCCTGTTCCCCAAGGTTAATATTTACCGACAAACAGATTCATTTGCTTCTACCCCTCAGTGTCCTACATGGAATCAAGGGTTCCCCACTGCCTGAGGCTTACGATCTTCCATGTGAGAGTTTTGTTTAACAGGGTGGGACATTGTCAAGACCCTCCCCCCACTTCCCACGCACAATTTCCTTTATTTCTTTTCCATATTCAAATACAATCTTGTCACTTCAGTAGCTCTTATTTTAGATTAATCAGAAACAATCGCAAGGAAGGGTGTCACAGATTTCGTTGAATGGCTCCTCTCCTCCAACACTCTGCCTGACTCCGGTGCGGGGAACTAAATGCAGCATCCAGAGCTGACACCTCTCCCAGAACCGCAGCAGTCAGGTGCTGAAGGGTAACAGGTTAACTTACTTCTCAGGGGCACATAACACTCACACAGGAGTCTAGCTCACTATGCTTTGTTTACCAGATAAAAGCACAAGAGATCGTTTAGAAAATAAAAGTCATCCTGAATGCAGAACCCCTCGCTCCCTGGTCCCATCGGAGGCCTGGCTTTCCTTCGGCCTTATCCAGCTCCTACAGCAGCAGCAGTTTCCCTCAGCTTGAGCGGGTGAAAATAGCCAAAAACTCTGTATAACCTTCTATGCCCTCTGTCAGGTGACTCCCTGATCAGCCTCCACGAGTCATCCCACGCCTCTTCCTGGGACTTTGCTGCCCTGAAGAAATCAGTTCTGGCAGGAAGCCAAACTTGTTAGCCAGGGTGTTTGTATCTTATAGAGCAGGGTAGGCAACCTATGGCTCGGGAGCCAAATATGGCTCCGGAGGGCACCCAGTATGGCTCTTTCGGCATATATGGCTGCCTCCTGTGCTAGAGCTGGAGCCAGGCCGCAGTGTGGTTTTTCCTGGGGCTGGGGCCGCAGTGCAGCCCAGGAGCAGCCACACTATGGCCCCAACTCCACCGCGAGGCCCCGCCTCGAGAGCAGCTGGGCAGCCACCACATAGCCCTGGCCCCTGCTTCGGCTCTTCCCCAGGGCTGGAGCTGCGGCCAGGGCAGGCCATGTGGCAGGCGGCTTGCTCCATGAGCTGGAGCTCTCTCCAAGGCATAAGGATCTTGTGCAAAAAGTTTTTTTTTGTGCAAAAAGGAAACGTCCACACTGCATGTTTTTGCGCAAAAACCCCCTTGCACAAAAATGGATCGGAAGAGATTATGCAAATGAAGCATGAGAAAATGCTAATCCACGCACTTCATTTGCATTGACTCTTCTGACAAAACCGGTAGTGTAGACGTAGTCTCAGTGGGGACAGCACCGAAAGCTGAGTTAAGCTACTTTGACTTCAGCTACGCAACTAACATAGCTGAAGTTGCATATCTTAATTCAGCTTTGTCCCGCAGTGTAGACATGCCCTCCATTAGTGGAACTGGGAGAGTTTGGTGTGGTGATTAAACACCATTGCATAATGGATACCCACAAGGGGCCTAAGGTAAGGACATGTCAGCTTGAACAGCCAATGCTCGGAAATGTGACAAGCAGTTGAAAATAAGGTCTTACAATGGAAGCACCAAGCAACCTTAATTATAGGCTAGGCTGCCAGATCTGTCTATAACACCTGAGGTTGGTCACTGTTCTCTGTATTTCTGTTTTTCTACTAAATTTTTGCAACATAAATGTAAAATTAATCAGCCACCCCTCCCCATACAACATTTTTGCTGGTTTTTTTCACTGCCTATTCTAATAACGCTTCAGTTAAGTAGGTTTCACTCTGCACTTCATGCAACTTGGGATGGAGACGAGACAAGTCATTTTTCCCTCTCTATTTGCCATCACTTCACGATCATGTTTTCCAACACTGAGCAATCCCATGCCTTTGCTGCAGTGCAGAGAGAAGATTTTCGTCCTTTCAAAGCATTTGCTCTGGTATTTTAAAAACATTCCTGACATTTTCTAGTCAAAACTGCTTTGCTTAGCAAAATTTTATAAATCCCAGGATGAGAGGAGAATTTCATAGTTTGTGCCATGAACTTTTCAAATGCTTGTTTTTATTTTAGTGTAGTTTTTTTTAAACCCTTCTATTTAGGTGTAAATTAACTGGCAATGTTCCTTTAAACACGTTCTAACTATTAACATGGCTTCTGCGTGTTCCCAGTTGATAATGCATGCAGTACACTGCTTGGACTTCTATAGTGCCTTTCATCTGAGAATCTCAAAGCCGTTCAGAAGTGCTAATTAACAAAGTTTCATCACAGTTCTTCAGTGAGGCAGGTGTATTAGGAAGAGATCTTAACAAGTGAGCATGTTAATGTCTTTACAAGAGCCAATGCAGATGAGCCCATCAGACTTGCGGGGTAATTGTCAACCTTGGCGGAGTTTGCCACTCTCCATTAGTTGAACATTGTGCATATAATTCTGTGCAGATCCTTCCCTCTTGCAATGATGCATGAGAACAAACCCAGTTGTTTTCTCGGCTGTTGTGCTTTTCGAGGGAGGGATGCTTTTGTCCCAATTTGAAACTTTGGGATACAAACTATGCGTAGTGAACCGTGAGAGTCTGCATTTGAACAGGCCCCCCCCAAAATTGGGTTGCTTCTCTTGAAGCCAGCATTACTTCCATGTGCCTAACCCCCCCTCCAGCCCCTCCAAAGCTGGAAGTCTCATGCGAATACAGAGTGGGAAATTGAATCCGGGTCTCCTGCACTTTAACCAGTGGGCAACACTTTCTGGGTAGGAAATGACAGATGCCCACATCCTAAAAATCAGCTTCATCAAAATAACACAAGGGATCACTCTTGTCTGTCTCAACAGAGACCAGGAGTTGGGCACCCGCCCAGGCCCACTGGTGGGGTTACAGCAGAAGGAGCTGATCCTGCTTGTGCCAGGCCAGCCCTGCCCCAGTCTGTGAATTGCATGAGGGCTTCAGTTACACAGGCATCTTCCTCTAGCAGGAGGTTTCCAGGCAGCGTCATCTGCTCTCTTCTGCTCCCCGGAGTCAGTCTGCCCTCTCCTGACCCAGAGTTCAGCCATTCTTTTGGCACCCGAGGCCACGACCCGCCCCATATGCCCCTGAGCGCATGTTCTGCATATGCAAATATCACTCTGACGGTGTCCTTTGTAACCCACTGTGGTTTGTATGTTCTGGTCCATCAGGACCCTCCTTGTCTGAAGGCAAAGGGAAAGCGACAGCGAGAAGCCTGTTGAAGGAGCGGAGCTGTCATCTCTGAGCAGCCTGGCTTGCTGACAACGCCCTGGGTTCCAAGGCGCTGCTGTCACTTTGCATTACCCTCAGTCGGGCTCCACGGAGGCGGAAAGCCTTCGCAGCAGCCGACCCTGAAAACCAGGCAGCGCCAGAAGACCTTCCTCCGGGAGCCAAGGCATGAAGCCATTGTTGGGAAGCGACACCGCGAAGTGCAAAACAACTTCCCTGACTTGGACGGGAACGACAGACGCTGCGGTTGGGCAGGATGAGGCTGAGCTGACCAGCTCGGTTATTTGGACTGCAGCCTCATTGCTTGCTTTTGCCCTTTAAGAATACGGGAACGCTCCTACGGACAGATGGACGGACAGAGAGATACACACGCACCCTGCACCCCTGCTCAGAATGTCTGGTATTATTCATGCGAATGTCTTCCTCCTAGAGGGGCTACAAAGAGTTTTCTCCTATGCTCTTGCTGCTAGCATGTCAAGGGGCACTGCCGTGGTGACAGGGACAAAGCACTGATCTACAGTCCTTTGGTCGTGGTCCAGCAGGGCGGGGATTTCTGCAGCCCAGCTGCCCTGTAGCCAGTTTTGCTGCATGGCCCAGCTGAGAGGCTGACGTGTAACCATGGCTATCTCACATGACACTGCAGTTGGGACTTGGCCCAGGAGCCGTCGATTTTATAAGCAACACTGGTCAAAATTCAGATTTTCCATCCTGTGAGAAATGTCAAAATTTCAATATCTGTCTTCATCCTGAACAGAGAGACAAAAAAAAAAAAAAAAAAAAAAAAACCAAACAGATTTTTTTAATTTGAAGAGAGAAGTGTCCTGAAAATCTCTCTCTTTGACCTTATCAGGTTTTATTTTGACTTAATCTCTTTAACTTTAAGAACAATTTATATAGAATTAACCAAATTCTACTCTGCCGCTCTACTCTGCACTAGTTAGGCCTCAGCTGGAGCACTGTGTCCAGTTCTGGGCGCCACATTTCAAGAAAGATGTGGAGAAATTGGAAAGGGTACAGAGAAGAGCGACAAGAATGATTAAAGGTCTAGAGAACATGACCTATGAAGCCAGGCTTCATGAACTGGGCTTGTTTAGTTTGGAAAAAAGAATATTAAGGGGGGACATGATAGCGGTTTTCAAATATCTAAAAGGGTGTCACAAGGAGGAAGGAGAAAAATTGTTCCTCTTGGTTTCTGAGGACAGGACAAGGAGTAATGGGCTTAAAGTGCAGCAGGGGAGGTTTAGATTGGACATTAGGAAAAAATTCCTAACTGTCAGGGTGGTCAAATATTGGAATAAATTGCCAAGGGAGGTGGTGGAATCTCCCTCTCTGGAGATATTTAAGAACAGGTTAGATAGACATCTGTCAGGGATGGTGTAGAAGGAGCTTGGTCCTGCCTTGAGGGCGAGGGGCTGGACTCGATGACCTCTCGAGGTCCCTTCCAGTCCTATGATTCTATGATTCTATGAAATAAGCCAAAACAATAATGTTGAAATAAAATAGTTTTGATCATTTCCTGTGAAAATTTCTATTTGTTCTGGTGAAATGTGCCTGCATTTCAAAAAGGAAGTGCAGCATGGAGCCTGGGGCCAGTGTGGGACTTTGAGTCCTCACCGGACCCATGCTCCATGCAGGCACTTCCACTTTGAAATGCACAAGAGCCCCAGCAGCGGCTCTTGTACATTTCAAAGGTGGAATGGGGAAGTGCCTATTGACCAGTCAAGACCAGCAAATTAATCACTTGTTAACATCCTTAGTTTGGAGTTTGGGAGGGACTCTGGGCTTAGCCTAGGGCAGAGGATTGTGGTCCAGGATGGGGTTCAGAGTGCAAGTTCTAGGAAGGATTTTGGGTGCAGGGGATCTCACATTTGGGGCAGGAGGCTGGATGCAGGAGGGGGGTTCAATTCTGGAACAGGGGTTCCGGGAGCAGGCTCTGGCTGAACACCACTTAACTAAGACGGCTTCCAGGTGGTGGAGCAGTGAAGTTAAGGCAAACATACTCCTGCCCTGGCCATGGACCACTCCTGAAAGCAGCTGGCATGTACAGCAATGGCTTCTTGGTGCCAGGTGCTGCCCCATATCTACTGACACTGAGCCCACAGCTTCTACTGGCTCCGGTTCCCCATTATTAATCAATGGGACCTGCAGGAGTGGTGTCTGCAGGCAAAGACAGCATGTGGCAATCCCCTTCTCTGCCTTTCTCAGGGGCTGCGGGGACATGCCAGGCACTTCCAAGAGCAACTATTACCACAGGGGTAATTACCCCAGCCACAACAAATTAGACATTTTAGAACTCACTGATCAAAGAATTAAACGTAAGCGTAAGTGACAAAGGAAAACTGAAATTCACAGACCCATCAAAAACCAAAAATAACTCACTTGGCAAGCAGTAAAAGAAGTAGCAACAACCTCCCGATGTGTGTGTTGGGTTGGGAGATGAGAGGGAAGGACAGTGTGGCTACGTCTAGATTGTATCCCTTTTTCGTAAAAGGGATGCAAATTAGACGTATCGCAATTGCTAATGAAGCGGGGATTTAAATCTCCCCCGCTTCATTAGCATAAAAATGGCTGCTGCTTTTTTTCAGCACGGAGCTTTGCCGGGAAAAAGCGCCAGTCTAGACGCGGATCTTGCGGAAAATAAAGCCTTTTCAGAAAGATCTCTTATCCCTTATTTTAAGAGGGATAAGGGATCTTTCGGAAAAGGCTTTATTTCCCACAAGATCAGCATCTAGACTGGCGCTTTTTCCCAGGAAAGCTCCATGCCCAAAAAAAAGCGGCAGCCATTTTTATGCTAATGAAGCGGGGGAGATTTAAATCCCCGCTTCATTAGCAATTGCGATACGTCTAATTTGCATCCCTTTTCCGAAAAAGGGATGCAATCTAGATGTAGCCTGTGTGTTTGTGAGAATGCAGAGACACACACAGGGTATGTAAGTGACAGAGATTTGCACTGCCAAGCTCCCTCCATCCCCTTCTGTCTGTGTGGAGATGGGGTGCACACGTGAGGGGAGCAGGGAGACCCTGACATCAGCGCTCTCCTCTTCTCCCCATACCCTGCACAGCGAGCAGGAGGAGGCTCCCAGGGGAGCAGCTCCAAGGCAGAGAGTAGGAGCAGCATGACAGTGAGTGGAGGGGCAACTGAAGAGCCAGCACTTGATAGCTTCCTGGCCAAACCAGTCAGGATGACCTGTCAGAGGCTCCAAGATCTAGCCTCTGGTCACGACTGGTTGGTGACCACTGCTTTACAGCTAGTTCCCTGGCCTGCCCCGACTTCGTGCCAAAGCCCTCCTCCCCACACCTTACACTCCCGCTCTAGGGCCTCTTCACACTCAATAGTGTAACCTTATTACCCAGGGCTACCAGCCACAGAGCCCTGGCAGTGACAGCTTTGGAGGGAGCCTGATGTTTTGGGGCTACCAGCTGTGTCACATGATACCTTTGTCTGCCCTCTGGTTTCCTGCCTGAAACCCTTTTCAATGTGGAATGTTGGGATGGCTAGAATTAGACCCCAATATCTGCTGCTGTCCAATCAGCCAATGCTGCTTTCTATGGTTTGCTCTCTGCCACTGGCTCCCTGTCTGAGTCTGTACCGCCAGCCCTCCTGATGGTTTTCCTCCTGAGTCTGATGGTACTTGGTCCAGCTCTACCTCAGCTTCCAAGTGCAAAAGTAAAAAAGCAAGTTTCTAGCCTTCCTGGTTGTGGGAAAAAGCTTGAAAACATGAACCCTGAAGGCTCAATTACTAGATAACAAATTAATTCATCTAATTAATCTTTTAAATCTCATGGGTTTGGGGACAGCTAATTAGTAGAGCAGTCAGGCAAATGTATTTCTTGCAAAAACAGCACAGGAAACAACTTTTTTCAGTTTTGTCAAATTTTCTCTCGAAAATTTCCATTTTGTTGGGAAAAAAATGCTGGTATAGACAATTCTAACAACTCGCCATCTACTTCACAAGGGCCGTGTCCAGACTCAGGGTTTTTTTTGGGAAAAGTAGCCTTTTCCCGAAAAAACTTCCCCTGCGTCCAGACTCAAGCCGCGTTCTTTCGAAATTATTTCGAAAGAACGCGGCTTTTCTTTCGATGGCGGTAAACCTCATTTCACGAGGAAGAACGCCTTCTTTCGAAAGCTCCTCTTTCGAAAGAAGGCGTTCTTCAATGTAAAGACGCCGTCTTCGAAAGAGAGCATCCAGACTTGCTGAGTGCTCTCTTTCGAAAAAGCGGATTTCTCTTTCGAAAGATCCGCCTGCAGTCTAGACGCGATCTTTCGAAAGAGGCTCTTTCGAAAGATGCTTTCGAAAGAGCCTCTTTCGAAAGAAGCCTGCAGTCTAGACATAGCCAAGGTGTGATAGTCACTGATACCTCCCCATTGGCTCTGTAGTTCCTTAGAGATGCAGCTAGTTCACAATGATTTATAAAATCTCCTTGGAAAATAGAATTTACATTCCATGGGAAATGCTGACATCTTGGTTTTTTTATGTTCCAAATTAAAGCGAAAAAGCAAAAATATCAAAGGAAAACTCCACAAAAATTAATTTGGGGATTATCGAGATGTTTTGTTTTTAAAGCATGGAACAATTTCATTTCATTAACCATAAAACATTATCACATACAATACCTAATATAACTGTGTACATATAACTGTAAATCTAAGAAATATTTTATATTCAACAATTTAATATACCATAAACATTGAAATGAATCAAGATGAGAAAGTTGAAATGAAATGTTTTTAACTTATCAAACTGAGAAGTTTAGACATTATTAATGATTTAATCAAAATGTCCATGTTTGGGGGTTTTGTAATATTATAGCTGTGCTGGTTTCAGGATAGGAGGTAATATTACTCAACCAGCTTCTCTTAGGGTTGGTGAAAAAAAAAGTTTTGAGTGCCACAGCGCTCTTCTTTATGTCCAAAGATGAATACAAGTTATTAACTCATCTCTCTCATGTTTTTGAGATACAGGACTATGTAGCACTTTAAAGACTAACAAGATGGTTTATTAGGTGATGAGCTTTCGTGGGCCAGACCCACTTCCTCAGATCAAATAGTGGAAGAAAATAGTCACAACCATATTTTTTAATTGTATCCTTTGGTATATATGGTTGTGACTATTTTCTTCCACTATTTGATCTGAGGAAGTGGGTCTGGCCCACGAGAGCTCATCACCCATCTTGTTAGTCTTTAAAGTGCTACATAGTCCTGTATTTTGTTTCAGCTACACCAGACTAACACGGCTACACTTCTATCACTATTCTACATGTTTCTGAGAGACATTTAAATTTTGGAAAAACTGCAATTTCTGTCAGGAAACTGTTTTGTCAGCTCTTATGACAAAATCCTCACAGCTGCTGTGGGGCTGAGCAATTCTATTCTTCCCAGTTATTCAGGTGGGAAACTGAGGCACAAAGAGGCAAGTCTGTAGCAGTGCAAGGAATTGAATCCAGACCTGACAAGCGCCAGGAGAGTCCCTGAGCATGTGACCGCCTTTTGACTATTTCTGTAGCCAAGCAGCTGAAGCTCTGAGCATGTCTCTTCTACAGCCAGGAAGTATGCCTCCCTCATAGCCTAGTGATAACAAATTTCGAAACCCAGAAAATGAAATAAAAGGGGAAAATCCATCACAGTCTGGGGAGCGTATTAGATCCATAGGATCAGCCTCTGCCATCCACAGGGGAAGGTGAAGAGTGAATTAGACGTCAAAGCCGCCCTATTCAAAATGCAGCCAAATGCAGGCTCAGGGGTGTCAGCTTGCTATGGCACATGGGTGAGTGAATATGACTCTTCGTCTCTGGCTGCAGGGGACCTGTCTGAAACACGCACTGAGCTAACTGAATTCACAGATGCAGTCGGGGTGAGGAGGGGGCTGGGGAAGGAGCCTCCTGGGTCCTAAATCCAGTTCAGTTATGGACTAGGAGAATACTCCAGTCCAGGCAATTCACTGAGGGCTCGAGCCGAGAGGATGGTGGAAACTTTAGCCAGGTGCATAACTTCAGTTGCAAAGACTCCTCACTTGCTGAAAGTTAACCACGCACTTAAGTGCTTTGCTGGAGCAGGGCCAAAATGCGCAGCACTTTGCCTCAGTTTCCCAGTCTGCATAAGGGTGACCCACACTAACCAAGAAGAAGTACCATGCGGCTTAATTCATGAATGACCGTGTGGTGCTGTGATACTCTGCCCATCCCTCCAGGGTAATGGTGTGGGTTTGAAACCTTCATCTAGCCCACAGACAGGCCCGCTGGAGAGGCAGGGGAGGGTGTAACTGCCTGTGGCCTGACTATTGAAAGAAGCAGCAGCAGCAGCTAGAGTCCTGGTCCCTTTAAATTGCAACTGGAGCCCCACACATCACGGTCCAACCGGTACTGGGGTGGTGGTGCCACAGTGCTGGGGGCCGGGTGCCCTGTCTCTATCCCTTCTACTCAAAGCTTTGCCCCTTCCGCAAGAGGACTCACCCCTTTTGGTAGTGCAAAGCCGCCCCGCCGCACCTTGTGTCTGTGGCCCCAGCGAGTCTGTGGCCCCAGCCCATGGAGTCATGTGAATAATTCCTCGCCTTAAATGTAACAGCGCAGGTTCCACGTCAAAGGCCGCACCACAGCAGCTGACCTAACGAACGGGCTCTCTGCCTTTCTTCCTTGCACTGAGCAGCACCCTGTTCTGCTATTGCTCTTCAGTATGAGAGGGCAGCTTGCTCGGAGAACCCGCTGCGGGGCTGGGCGTGGCATGGCGGGGCAGAGTGAAAAACAGGGGTGCGCTGAGAACTAGATGAGCAAGCAAGGCACCATCTCCGCCAGGGACTCGCTATGGAAACAGCCAGGGTAGGACAGCATGGAGAGGAGCTAGGAGTCAGGGCTTTCAATCAGTCGATATGGCATCATGCCAAGCTAGGGAACGGCTCTGAAACCAGCCAGCCAGAACTCAGTAAAGACCAATGAAAAGTACATCACTAGGGAAAGAAAAATCAAATAAACAGCGACAAAATGTGAAGTACCCGGCTAGGTGGGTGTGCTGCTGAAAAGGGTTTGGCATTATAGTGGATCAGAAATTGAATGTGTGCCAACTATGTGATACCGTTTTGGAAAATGTTAATGTTGTTCTGAGGAACATTAATAGTAGACTCCTATGAGTGGTAGTATTCCCACTAGACTCCGTGCTGGTGAGGCCTCAGCTGCAGAACTGGGTCGAATTCTGGGTGCCAGGCCTTAGGGCAGGTACAGATGGAGAGAGGTCAGAGGAAAGCAACAAAAATGATACAAGATTTAGAAACTCTGACTTCCGGGGAAAGGTTAAAAAATTGGGCAGGTTTAGTCTTGAGAAAAGAATAATCAAATCTTAGACTCCCAGGGCTGGCAGAGACCTCAGGAGGTCACCTGATCCAACCCCCTGCCCAAAGCAGGACCAACCCCAACTCAATCATCCCAGTCAGGGATTTGTCAAGCCGGGACGTAAACTCTAAGGATGGAGATTCCACCCCCTCCCGAGGGAACCCATCCCAGCGCTTCCCCACCTTTCTGGTGAAAGAGTTTTGCTTAATATCCAACCTAGACCTCCTGCTCTGCAACTTGAGACCATTGCTCCTTGTTCTGCCACCCGTCACTACTGAGAACAGCCTCTCTCCATCCTCTTTGGAACCTCCCTTCAGAAAGTTGAAGGCTGCTCTCAAATCCCCCCTCACTCTTCGCTTCTGCAGACTAAACAAACCCAAATCCCTCAGTCTCTCCTCGTAAATCATGTGATCCAACCCCCTCATCATTTTCTATGCCCTCCACTGGACTTTCTCCAATGCATCTACTTCCTTTCTGTATTGGAAGGCCCAGAATTGAATGCAATATTCCAGATGTGGCCTCACCAGTGTTGAATAAAGGGGAATAATCACTTCCCTAGATCGGCTTGCAATGATCCTAATAATGCGCCCTACTATGCTGTTAGCTTTCTTGGCTACAAGGGCACACTGTTGACTCATATCCAGCTTCAGATCCACTGGAATCCCCAAGTTTTTTTCTAGAGAACTGCTGCTTAGCCAGCTGGTCCCCAGCCTGTAACAACACTTGGGATTCTTCTATCCCAAGTGCAGGACTCTACACTTGTCCTTGTTGAACCTCATCAGATTTCTTTTGGCCCAATCCTCCAATTTGTTCAGGTCACTCTGGACCCTATCCCTGTCCTCCAATGTATCTACCTCTCCCCCAGCTTCGTGTCATCCGCAAACTTACTGAGGGTGGAATCCATCCCCTCATCCAGGTCATTAATAAAGATATTGAACAAAACCAGCTCCAGGACCAACCCCTGGGCACTCCACTTGATTCTGACTGCCAACCAGATATCGAGCCGTTGATCACTACCTGTTGGGCCCGACAATCTAGCCAGCTTTCTATCCACCTTACAGCCTTTATCCAATCCATACTTCCTTACCTTGCTCGCAAGAATATTGTGGGAGACTGTATCAGAAGATTGACAGGGGCCTGATAGCAGAGATGTTATGAAGAAAATGGTGATTAATTGTTCTCTCTGACTACTGAAGGTAGGGTAAGGAGTCATGGTTTTATCTGTATCAAGACAGATTTAAATTAGATACCAATACAAATTTTCTAACTATAAGAGTAGTCAAGCTCTGAACAGGATTCCAAGGCAGGTTCTCAAATGCCTGTTATTGGAGGATTTTAAGAACAGGTTGTCGAAACATCTGTCAGGGTAAGTCTAGAGATTCACTTGGTTCTTCCTCTGAGTGGGGGGCTTAGACTCATAGACTCATAGACTCCAAGGTCAGAAGGGACCATTATGATCATCTAGTCTGACCCCCTGCACAGTGCAGGCCACAGAATCTCACCCACCCCTCCTAGAATAATCCTCTCACCTATATCTCAGATATTGAAGCCTTCAAATACTTTGAAGGCCCCAAGATGCAGAGAATCCCCCAGCTGTGATCTGCGCCCCATGCTACAGAGGAAGGCGAAAAACCTCCAGGGCCTCTGCCAATCTACCCTGGAGGAAAATTCCTTCCCGACCCCAAATATGGCGATCAGCTAAACCCTGAGCATGTGGGCAAGACTCACCAGCCAGACACCCAGAAAGTTCTCTGCTTGATGTGATGGCTTCTCAAGGTCCCTTCCAGCCCTACGTTTCTATGATTCTTAGTTCTCCATTAATTTGCTTGGCCAACAATACACCTACCATGTACGCATTCTCTAATGCATTTCCTGTACTGAGTGGTCCATTAGGCATTGCATAAAGACAAGTGCATTCTGTCCTCCACTAAGGGCGGATTCAATAAAGCACAGAGTATTTGACAGAAAACTGCTTACTGCAGAGCATATGCCCATTCATAGTGAAAAGCCTCTGCAATTATGAGTCAATTTAGTTAAATCGGAAGGCTCTTCTCTGCTTTGTACAGCTAATCGAAGTCCTGTTGGATATTTCTGTTCAGTTTCCATGGAGAGTCTTGCTGGGTTTAATAAAATATATGAAATATGAAATTATGCAGGATCTCCAACCCTCCCCCCTCCCACTGGGAAAGGAGTGAAACCCACTGCAGTACGCTGAAGGGTCTGTTCAGAACTGGGCAAAATTTGGAATTCCCTCCTGACAGGACATTCTGACAGTTAGGATAAAAAGGTGACATTTATTTGTGCATCTATTTTTAATGAAATGCAAATTTCAAAACATTCAATTTGGAGCTATTTAAAAGTTTTGGTTTGGGCATTTTCAATTGAAATAAAACACCTAGCTATTCCCTAATTCAAAATGTTTCATTTCAGGTTATGGAATTCCCTGAAATGCTTTCTTCTCAGGCAGCTAAATGCTAAACTGTGCTTTCCTGTCATGGGCCGTGTCCAGACTCAGGGGTTTTTTCAGGAAAAGTAGCCTTTTCCTGAAAAAACTTCCCCTGCGTCCAGACTCAAGCCGCGTTCTTTCGAAATTATTTCGAAAGAACGCGGCTTTTCTTTCGATGGCGGTAAACCTCAATTTACGAGGAAGAACGCCTTCTTTCGAAAGTTCCTCTTTCGAAAGAAGGCGTTCTTCAATGTAAATAGGCCGTCTTAGAAAGAGAGCATCCAGACTCGCTGGGTGCTCTCTTTCGAAAAAGCGGATTTCTCTTTCGAAAGATCCGCCTGCAGTCTAGACGCGATCTTTCGAAAGAGGCTCTTTCGAAAGATGCTTTCGAAAGAGCCTCTTTCGAAAGAAGCCTGCAGTCTAGACATAGCCATGGTGCACTGCCTCATGGGAGTTGTAGTTCAGGAGTCTGATCCCCGCCTCCCCTCCTCCATCACCCCCCAGCCCGCGTGGACCCCTGGCTGGACTACATCTCCATAAGTAAATCTAAAGTGATGTGGTACCCATAATACACCACAGAGCTCAGTGAGAGGGAAATCCGCTTCACATCATGGGAGCAGTCGAGTTCCAGGGACTCTCAGAAAAAACGGGGGCCCAAGTTACAACCCTTTAAAGGCAATGAGCTTTGGGGTCAAATCAAAACATAAAATGTTTCAGTTCAAGTCAAACCAACCCAAAATGAAACATTTCATTGTAACTTTTTTCCCAAAAGAAAATTGAAAATTTTGGGGAAAATCATTTTCTTTTCAATTTTGCAGAAACTTCATTTTCCATCACTGAAAGTTCCTGGACAGGTCCACTCAAATCTTTTCACAGGCACAGCCTCACAGTACCCTGTTGAACCAGAGAAATACTATTATTTCCAAAGGAAGTATGTGAGGCAGAGAGAAACTAAGGCTATGTCTAGACTGCAGGCTTCTTTCGAAAGAGGCGCTTTCGAAAGATACTTTCGAAAGAGCCTCTTTCGAAAGAGAGCATCTAGACTGCACGTTGAACTTTCGAAAAAGCGGCTTGCTTTTTCGAAAGAAAGCATCCAGTGAGTCTGGATGCTCTCTTTTGAAGAAGCCCTATTTACATTGAAGAACACCTTCTTTCGAAAGAGGAACTTTCGAAAGAAGGCGTTCTTCCTCGTGAAATGAGGTTTACCGCCATCGAAAGAAAAGCCGCGTTCTTTCGATTTAATTTCGAAAGAACGCGGCTTGAGTCTGGACGCAGGGGAAGTTTTTTCAGAAAAAGGCTACTTTTCCCGAAAAAAACCCTGAGTCTGGACACAGCCTAAGGGTCTATACATACTGCAGAAGCACAAATGCTTGCTACAACACCATCATGTGTTTCTCTGTCAATGTAGTTGATCCACCCCCTCCAGAAGGTGTCTGTACCTGGCTTAGGTTGGTTTAATTATGGCTTTTAGTGGGATGACTTTTTCAAATTCCTGAGCAGTGTAGCTAGGTCAATCAATGTTTTATGTGTACCAGGCCTAAACAACTTGACCAAGACCATTCAGGAAGTTTGTAGCAGAGTGTGGAAGTGAATCTGCACATCCCAAGTCCCAGCTTAACACCTAACCACTAGGCCTTCTTCCTCACAACAGGGTATTTGGCCTGGTCTATAACAGGAAATTAAGTTGACATAACTGTATCAGTCCAGGATGTGAGAAATTGACACCCGTCACCCCCTGAGTCACACAGTAAACAGATCTAACCCCAGTGTAGACAGTGTTGTGTCAATGGAAAAAATACCCTTCACCTTTGCCCCCCCTTCTCAGAGAAGTGGATTATCTATGCCCATGGGAGAACTCTTCCCACTGGCAGAGGTTGCGACTTTACTGAAGCGCTACCTTGCTGCTGTACGTGAAGTTAGTGAAGCCCTTGGACTGAAGTGTATTATGGAAATTTTATGTGGCAGAAGATATTAGAGCCTTTCAGGGCTTTGAGATCAGGCATCTCCAAGGGCTGGGTGGGCCATTTGTCTCTCCCATCCACACTCTCATGGTGTAAGATTATTTTGGGTTCAATAAGCTGTTTGCTGTTTCTCTGCTGGAAATTGCAATGTCAGGGGTCATGGTCTCAGGGAAGGATGTTCTACGTTCACTGGTGTCTCTGTTTGGAGTGTGTTCTTTTTGGAGTGCTCCCATTCCCTTACGTTTGGAGTTGAGGACCTTGTTAGGGGCTGAAACCACCCCAGATGTTAGGTTCCTTCTCCCCTCAGCCTTGCTGATATGCTATGGAGCTTGTGTTTCTTAGCATCATTTTTGCAAACAAGACTTGGGCTCCTTACGTCACTGAGGTGCATTTGCAAATCTAAGCCCAGGTCTTGCTTTCTCAGTGGGAGCAAGAACTGTCGCAGGTTCGCTGCCGGTTGTTGTACAAGCTCTGTGCAGCATGGTTTTTTCTACCCTGCAGAGCCACTTTGTTACTTTGCTTTTCTTTGGTTTATATCATCTGACATATACAGAGTTTATAGGCTTTTGATGGCAGGTTCTCCCATTGTGTTTCTGGTGACAATACTGGGTGAAGTCTTGGCTCCATTGACATTAATGACAAAACTCCCAGGGATTTCAATGGGCCCAGGATGTCACCCTTTATATACATTGTTTAGTGTTAATAATGAAATTACAATTACTCCATATGCAAGAATAACCCACTGTGTTTATAAACACTGACCTGGCACCCACCAAAGGAAATGGCAAAATCCCACTGACCTCACCTTTTGGTTGATCAGATTTGACCCATAAAGCACAGATATAAACTAACCATGAATCTAATCAGAGTCCTGTTCCAGCTCTAGTTCAGATTCTGGCTTTCTCTCCCTTTCCTTGCCTTGAATGAATAAGCTTCTCTCTTCAGGGACTCTTTAAATTTGACTTCTGTAGAAGTCTTTTTTCCTAAGCTCACATAGATTTGCAGTATAATTTGGGCAGACATTTATAGCAGTCCCTTTATGATCCACATATCCTTTGAAAGGATCCCATTTATCTAGTGCACAGATTCTCAAGCTGACAAGATGAGACAAAGGAGACAATTAATGTGAACTATTTTTATAAGGTAATTGTCTTGAAGTGACAATGTGCCAGATTTACCACTCGCGTAAGTGGGTGCCGCTCCACTGTTTATGATCCCTGAGCTACTAAAAAAACAAAGCAGAAATTCAGCTCTTCAAATATGCCATCACGTCCCCACATTCCCACATCCCCAGGCCTCGTTCCCAAGTCCCAAGGGTTTTATTTATTTAACTGTGTCTAATTCACACTGCGTCTCACTGTGTCCATGGTGCAGTTAACATCTCACATGACTCCATCTGCTGCTGGGGAACCTGAACAGCGCCTGTTATGTTCCCTGCCATCGTGGGGATAGTGTCTTTCTTTCGTCAGCCAGCCCTGAATTGGCAGAACAATTCTAGCCAAGGCAATTTCATATCCCTCCACCGGAAGACATCATCCCACCTGCAGCCAATGGGATTGCAGGGATGTTCCCAAGAGAAGACTCTGTCCCAGTAATAGCTCCATTGGCTAGCTAAGGTACCATTGAGTACCATGGCCAGTCCAGGACACTACCTATTAGACATGACCTGGCTGTGACAAGTGAAGGGAGCCAGCTGGAAGAAGCTATCACCGTCTGTAAGAATTAGACCAAAAGCCCACGGTGACTAAGCCTGAGGTTACATGTGTGCAAAAGCTGATCTTTGGGTATGTGGCAGAACTCAAGGCATACCAATGGCTTTCCTACGCGTGGAACCTGCAGCCAGTGGCCCTTACACGATGAGGACAATAGAAGGCCTCCAAGACACTGATAGCAGGGTGTGTACTGCAGCTCGCTGTGTAACTGATCCCCAGAGTGTGCGGGTCTCCAACAGCTGCCAGCTCTGGAGACTGGCACTCCAGCTCAAGTTGAAGAGACCCATGTGTTTAGTTCCTGTTTCTAGCCCTAGTGTGAGCTAAGACGGAGGTCCATATGTAAGGACTACAGGGGCCGTCGCTTACATGAAACATCCCCTGCAGGCCAGTCTCCGGGGACAGTGGCAGGAGGTGTTAATGTGAACAAGCAGGAGCAGTAACTTAACTGTGGGTTCATGACTGTGCTGCCCAGCCTGGATAGACAGACTCACTTGAGCTAGCAAGCTAAAAATAGCCCATGGGACATTGCGAGCCTAGGGGATCAGGTAGGCTCCAGACCCACCCCCTCGCCCCTCCGTAGTGTCTCCACACTGGTCTTTTCAGTGCAGCTCTGCTAGCATAAGTCTGTCTGCCTGTGTGCACAAGGCTACGCTGGCTCTGTCCTCGGCAGAAAGTGACAGAGAGAGCCGGGGGGCAGTTCACAGAGGAGCTCGTATTCAACCCATTTCACTTCTTTTTCCATTAACCAACTGTCCATAAAAATGCCATGCAGTTCACTCAAATCTACTGCTTTTTGGGATGATGTCCATGAATTGATCTTGGTATGTAGATTATTAATGAGCATTTTGTTAGAAATATTGCTATGCAGATGTAAGCAGATTGTGAACTTCTGCTTCAATGAAGCCAGCTGAAAGGGGAAAGGATTCCTGGGTGTGGTTATGCTCATTCAGTTGTTTAGCCCTGCAAGCTAATAGTTAATATGTTAATACAGCTCATGCTGATATGGGAAAAAGATCCTAGGTGTGGTTATTTAAATCGAGTTCAGGCAGTTGTATAGGCCTGATGGATGGTAAATTGTTGGAATGGAATGTGGTGTATTGTAATTAATTTGGCAGTTGTGGGGTCACAAACCTTGTTAACCCTAAATGTAGAAATTGTAAAATATGACCACCAGTGCTTGCAGGAGAGACACTGTTGTTCTAAAGAGTCTCGGATGGACAAGCCTTCCTCTTCCAGACTCAGGTGGATTGGATTGGGGGGAAGGAGCTTAAATCAGCAGGCTACATGCCCTCTGGGTATGAGCTGTAAGACTAGTTCAACCTGTCACTCTTCCCCCCGTACTAAGGATAGACCTTAAACAGACTCTACGAGGAGTCTCTTTATTAGTTTGAAATATGATTCCAGTGAAAGCTGAAATCTTTTGGCCAGCCTGGGTGGTGGCCAAGAGTTGAAATAACTGAGAAACTGACAAAGAGCTGAAATCACTAGGTTTGGCCCAGAGCCAGACCTATCAGGGAAGCAGCAGCCAGCAGGGCAGCTGGCAGGAGTAAGCATCCAGCAGGTGGTTGGCTGGAGCGGCCGACTGGTGGGAGTGGCCGGCAGGCGGCCAGCAGGGCGGCTGGCAGGAGAGGCCAGCAGGAGTGGTAACTGGCAGACAGTGGGACGGCTGGCGGGAGCAGCGGCTCTGGGCCAAACCTAGTGATTTAAGCTCTTTGTCAGAGTTGAGCAGAAGAATGACTTCTCGTGTCTTCCTCACAACACTCCTGTTAATGCATCCCAGAATCATGTTTGCTTTTTTTGCAACAGTGTCACACTATTGACTCATATTTATCTTGTGGTCCACTATGATCCCTAGATCCCTTTCTGCAGTATTCCTTCCTAGACAGTCGCTTCCCATTCTGTATGTGTGACACTGATTGTTCCTTCCTAAGTAGAGCACTTTGCTTTTGTCCTTATTAAACCTCATCCTGTTTACCTCAGACCATTTCTCCAGTTTAGCCAGATCATTTTGAATTATGACCCATTCCTCCAAGGCAGTTGCAACTCCTCCCAGCTTGGTATCATCTGCAAACTTAGTAAGTGAACTCTCTATGCCATCATCTAAATTGTTGATGAAGATATTGAACAGAACCGGTCCCAAAACAGACCCCTGTGGAACCCCACATGCTATGCCCTTCCAGCATGCAAACTTCCTTTGCCCCAAATGACCTGCGATATTAGCACAGAACCTGACATTTGCCACAAACAGCTTTGGTAGCCAAATTCCTTTGCTCGAATGGTTGGTGGAAGCAAACACAGAAATTGCATTCTCAGAGAATTTGTTTAAAAATTTGAATGTGAACTCTTGGGTGAGTTATTTTCAACATCTTCCCCACTCATTAATGTCCTTTTCTTGTGTGCATTAGTTAATAGCAGGTGAATTTCAAAGGTTTGATGATCAGCTGAGGTCAGATAAAGTGTAAGCTAAGGGGGCAAGTGACTTATTACCGCCCCGGGTTATTATTAGTGTTTGTCATGCACAGTGTAGTAGCATCTAGGAGCCCGAGGTCTGGAGCAGCCTCATTGTGCTAGGTGCTGTGCAAACTGAACAAAAAGTCTCTGCCCTCACAAACGTACAGAAGATAGGAGGAGACAGACAGACTGACAGGAGAGAAGCAGGAAACAGACTTGCTGTGTTGTCTTGGACATGTCACTGCTCTGCTCTATGCCTCAGTTTCTCCATCTGTGAAATTGGGCTAATCATGCTTGTCATGCTGGGGAATGTTGAGCTTCTTAATTAATTTCAGCAGAGTGCTTTGGTAGCCTTTGGAGACACAGGTTGCTGTGCGTATGTGTGATTGTTAATGGTGCTTCAGATCTGCTGTAGCTGTTCTACACATACAGTTCTCATGCAAATAAATGAAAGTCTCAAGGCTTAACTGTGCACTTGATAATAACAAGGGATAGCGATGAGTTGGCCTGATAGCCTGACCCCCTGTGGTGTGAATATAACACAAATCAGAGACCTCTCTGTTTCACAGCGAGAGTCACGCAAACGCAAACAGCAAACGATTCCCTTTTTCCATCAGGAGCAACAAAGAGCATTCTTAAAAACCAAGCAATCATTTTTATGGGCTTTAAGTACATGCATATAAACCTCCCATTGCTAATTACTGCTCCCTGTTCCTTAATTATGGGGCACCGGCAAAGGAAAATAATTTCCCCTCTTATTAAGGCAAAGTCAAATATGCATGAGCAGGCACTGGAGTTACTACTGAGTTATGCTGCAGAAGGCAATTTTGAGTCTTTCAATTAATTTTTACTGGTGCTAAATCACAAAGTAATTAGAAACCAGTCAATCACGCTGGGAAACCAGGGCTTATAGCTCAAATGTGAAAAAAGGAAATATTTTATACACTTATAGATTATTATTTGAACAGTGTTAAATGGACACTCAGCTTGACTGGGGCTCACACCTGTAATACAGAGCAGAGAAGGGAATTACGGAAGCTAATACAGACAGAAACAATAGCACGTCTGAATTATCTCCTCACCGTCACTGACTCTGTGGCTGTGTCCAAGCGAATTATGTGGCTTCCCATGACTGGATAAAGGACTTGGCCACTAGGGGGCGCCGTCCTGCATGTGCCACCCGCCCTGCTACTGCGTGCGAGTAGGATAATGCAAGTGAGCAATTTGGGGCTGACCAGCCTCTCCCAGACTCTTCCAGCACAGATCGTACCCCTGAGCAGGGCTGGGGATGGAGCATGCACCTGATCTGATGTCTGCAATAAAGCCAGCAAAAAGAGGGAGCTCTCACTCCTGCTCTGAGGGGGAACTTCGCATCTGCAGCCCCTAAGTGTGAATGGCTGATGGCCAGGACAGTGTTTCGATCCTCCTGCTACAGGCTCCCAAGCCCCATGCTGGAGAGACAGGAGACCTCCATGGCTATGCGGCCTAAGACACCCCAAGACAGAGGTGGGCAAAAGGGCCTCCGTGGGCCAGATCCAGCCCACCAAGTGGACTGATCCAGCCTGTGGAGGCCCTGCCACTCCCCTGCCCCCAAGCCAATTATGGTGTGGGGGCAGGGGAAAGCGCATGAAGTTTCCACTACAAAAAGGATGTGGACGCACTGGAGAGGGTCCAGCGGAGGGCAACCAAAATTATTAGGGGGCTGGAGCATATGACTTATGAGGAGAGGCTGAGGGAGTTGGGTCTGTTTCGTCTGCAGAAGCGAAGAGTGAGGGGGGATTTGAGAGCAGCCTTCAACTTCCTGAAGGGAGGTTCTAAAGAGGATGGAGAGAGGCTGTTCTCAGTAGTGACAGGTGGCAGAACAAGGAGCAATGGTCTCAAGTTGTGGTGGGAGAGGTCCAGGTTGGATATTAGGAAAAACTATTTCACTAGGAGGGTGGTGAAGTGCTGGGACGGGTTCCCTAGGGAAGTAGTGGAGTCTCCATCCCTAGAGGTGTTTAAGTCTCGGCTTGACAAAGCCCTGGCTGGGTTGATTTAGTTGGGATTGGCCCTGCCTAGAGCAGGGGGCTGGACTTGACGACCTTCTGAGGTCTCTTCCAGCTCTATGGTTCTATGATTCTATGATTCCTCCACCCTGCCAGGAGCGCGCAGCGCTTAGAAGTGCCACACACTCCTGGCAGGGTGGGAGGAGACTTTCCGCACTCTCACTCCCCCATGCCCTGATTGGCCTGGGGACAGAAGGGGAAGCGCATGAAGTCTCCCACCACCAACCGAATGGGCGCCGAGGGGTAACCTCTGGGGGGGCAAAGACTTCATGCACTCCCCCACCCCAGACCAATCATGATCTGTGGATGGGCAAGCAGGGAAGTATCCTGGCCCCGCCTCTTCCACTCAAAGTCCCGCCCCTTCTAGTGCGGTCCCAGCAAAAAAAATTAGTGCCCACCCCTTCCCTAAGAAGGTACACGTGAAGAGATCTGTGAACAACGAACGGTAGGGGGAAAATGGGGAAGGCAAACCTGCTGGGACCAGGTCAGAAAAAGATGAACTTGGGTCTGAGATAAGAACAACTGTTTAGGGTAAGAATCTGCATGTAACACGTTTTTTAGTGTTAATTGTAACTTAATAACTTACTTTGATCTGTTTTCACTTGCAATCACTTAAATCCGGTCTCTCGCTCCGTCTCTCTCTCTCTCTCGCTTCCTCCTACTGCCTCCCCCGCTCTCTCAGCTCTCCTCCACCTTCTGCCTCTCTCTCCATCTCTCACTTTCTCTTCTCCCCCTCCTGCCTCTCACTCTCCCTTTCTCTTCTCTTCTCCTCCTCCTCCTGCCTCTCACTCTCTATCCACTCTCCTCTGTCTCCGTCGGATGCACGCTCGTCCAGGCCCTGCCCCCTGGGAGTGTACGTCACCGCCCCGCCATCCTTCGCCTCCCGCCATGGCGCTTGGCAAGGAGGCGGGGCGGTGAAGTTCACAGTCAGGGGGCGGGGCCTGGAGCTGCTGTCACACCGCACGTCACCGCCCAGCCCTCCTTTGCCTCCCGCCGTGGCAGCCCAGCTGAGCAGCGCAGAACTCAGCCGGGCGCCACAGCGGGAGGCGAAGGGGGGGCGGGGTGGTGACATATAGGGTTGCCAGGTGTCCGGTTTTCTACTGGACAGTCCGGTTTTTGGGCCCTCTGTCCAGTAAAAAAAAATGAGAAAATACCAGACATGAGCCATTTTCTGGTTCTCCAGCTGGGCACCAGACGGAAGCCTGGCGGGGGCAGGGGAGTGGCTGGGAAGGGGGGCGCGATCAGCCTCTAGTTGCCTCTGGGAGCCTCTAATTGCCTCTGGGAAGCAGGGGAAGCTCTTTCCCTGCTCCTGAGCGCTGTTCCAGCACATGCTGGAGCTGCAGCTTGACTTGCTTCGCTGGCACCATGTGCAGGGTGGACAGCACCCTGGGATCTGTATGTGCCCGGGTGAGTCTGGCTCCCCACCGGCCAATTCCCTCTCCCCACCCCTCGCTAGCCAGTTCCTCCTCCCGATTTCCCACGGCCAGCCTCGCTGCCCCCGACTCCCACCCCTGACCAACTTTGCTTCCCACTGGCCAGCCCCGTGGCCTCCGACCCCCACCCCCACAGGGGCACTGCATGGAGACCGCGGCGCCCAAACGGCCGTTTGCTTCCCCACAGTGGTCCGACTGAGCAGCACAGAAGTCAGCCAAGCGCCACGGCGGGAGGCAACAGCGCCCCCCACAGGCAACACGTAACGCTACAGCGTTACAGAGGCACAGACATTGGACTACTACATAGATGATAAAGCAACAGGTGTGGTTGTGCCAGGAAAAAACAGGGTTACTTACCTGTAACTATTGTTCTTCGAGATGTGTTGCTCATGTCCATTCAAACGAGGTGCATGCGCACCGCGTGCATGGTTCCCGGAGCAATTTTTCCCCTGAGTAGCCTCAAAGACCTATGGCATAGAAGGGCGTCGGATCAGGGCGGGCCAGCTCGGCGCGTGGCCTGTCTCTTTTTCTGAGTCCCCTTTGAAGGCCTCAGAGGCGAGCCCAGTACCAGAGTGTGGCTCCGTTGCTGGCCATCCCGGTGGGGCCGGCGCTTGGGCGCTCTCCCCTTGCAGTCCTTCACCCGTTTTGGTGCCGGGGACTGGGACCGGTGCCGCGGTGCCGTCTTCTTCCGTACCTCGGTGCGGGGAAGGTCCAACCGCGACTCACATACCGACGCCAGTGCACTGTGCACCGAAGCTTCTCCAGAGGACGCGAGCTGCAGCGCCGATTCCATCAGGAGCAACTTAAGACAGGAGTCTCTCTCCCTCTTGGTTCGCGGCTTGAACCCCTTGCAGATGAGCTTCCCCCAAACACTTCAGACACTGTTCATGGGGGTCCCCCTTGTGCATGGGTTTAGCACACTCCGCACACGGTTGAAAGCCCTGCGGGCCTGGCATCACCGACCCCCTATGGGGCGGGGGAGGGGGGGGGGGTTCAAGCACTAACACACTTAACAACTAATTAACAACTTAACTAATTAACAACTACTTAAGCTAACTATACAAACAGAGCTGCCAAGGGGTGAGGAAAAACACGCTGGGATCAGCAGAAGAGAACAGCTCCAAGGACTGTCAGGGGCGGTAAGAAGGAACTGAGGAGCGGGAGGGCCAGCAGGGTACTTATGCTCCGCTATAGCAGCGCCACTTCCAGGGAGCGACCTCCTGGCCCGACAGGTACCGCTGGGGAAAAATTGCTCCGGGAACCGTGCACGCGGCGCGCATGCACCTAGTTTGAATGGACATGAGCAATCACTGGAAGAAGAATGGGATGTGCCTGGTACTGAGTCTCATAACCCCATGCTACTCATCCACGTGGGCACAAATGATACTGCCAGGTGTGACACTGAGCGGATCAAGTGTGACTACAGGGCTTTGGGAGTACGGGTGAAGGAGTTTGGAGCGCAGGTGGTATTCTCTTCTATCCTTCCTGTCAAAGGTAGGGGCCCGGGCAGAAAGAGGTGCATCCTGGAGGTGAATGCCTGGCTGCGACGATGGTGTCGCCAGGAGGGATTCGGCTTCCTTGATCACGGGGTGCTCTTCCAGGAAGGACTGCTTGGCGGAGATGGAGTTCACCTTTCCAGGAGCGGGAAGGCCTTGTTTGGACACAGACTGGCTAACCTTGTGAGGAGGGCTTTAAACTAGGTTTGTCGGGGGCAGGTGAGCAAAGCCCACAGGTAAGTGCTGAATGTGCGGGACTGGGAGATGGGTTGGAAATGGGGGGGACTACGGCCTATAATGGCAAGGAGAAAGGAGGGTCAGGGCACAACAGGGAGGCAAGATCAAATCAGTATCTTAGATGCCTATATACAAATGCGAGAAGTATGGGTAATAAGCAGGAAGAACTGGAATTGCTAACCAATAAATACAACTATGATATCATTGGTATTACAGAAACCTGGTGGGATGGGACACATGATTGGAATGTTGGTATGGAAGGGTACGGCTTGCTCAGGAAGGACAGACAGGGAAAAAAGGGAGGAGGGGTTGCCTTGTATATTAAAAATGTACACACTTGGACTGAAGTGGAGATGAACGTAGGAGATAGCTGTGTAGAGAGTCTCTGGGTTAAGCTAAAAGGGGTAAAAAACGAGGGTGATATCATGCTAGGAGTCTACTACAGGCCACCTAGCCAGGTGGAAGAGATGGATGAGGCCTTTTTTAAACAATTAACAAAACTATCCAAAGCCCAAGATTTGGTGGTGATGGGGGACTTCAACTATCCAGACATATGTTGGGAAACTAACACAGCGAGGCACAGGCTATCCAATAAGTTTCTGGACTGCATTGGAGACAACTTTCTGTTTCAGAAGGTTGAAAAAGCTACCAGAGGAGAAGCTGTTCTGGATTTGGTTTTAACAAATAGGGAGGAACTAGTTGAGAACTTGAAAGTGGAAGACAGTATAGGGGACAGTGATCACGAAATAATAGAGTTCATGATCTTAAGGAAAGGTAGAAGGGAGACCAGCACAATTGAGGTTATGGATTTCAGGAAGGCAGATTTTGATAAGCTCAGAGAACTTGTAGGTAAGGTCCCATGGGAAGCAAGACTGAAGGGAAAAACAACTGAGGAGAGTTGGAAGTATTTCAAAGGGACGTTGTTAAGGGCCCAAAAGCAAACAATTCCGCTGTGTAGGAAAGATAGAAAATATGGCAAAAGACCAGCTTGGCTTAACAAGGAGATCTTGCATGATCTCAAAATAAAAAAGGAGTCATATAAAAAATGGAAACTAGGACAACTAACAAAGGATGAATATAGGCAAGCAACACGGGAATGCAGGGGCAAGATTAGAAAGGCAAAGGCACAAAATGAGATCAAACTAGCTACAGGCATAAAGGGAAACAAGAAGACCTTTTATAAATACATTAAAAGCAAGAGGAAGACCAAGGACAGGGTAGGCCCACTGCTTAGCGAGGAGGGAGAAGCAGTAACAGGGAACTTGGAAATGGCGGAGATGCTCAATGACTTCTTTGTTTCGGTCTTCACCGAGAAGTCTGGAGGTGTGCCTAACGTAGTGAATACAAGCAGAGAGAGGGTAAGTTTAGAAGATAGGATACACAAAGAACAAGTTAAAAATCACTTAGGAAAGTTAGATGTCAGCAAGTCACCAGGTCCTGATGAAATGCATCCCAGGATACTCAAGGAGCTGATAGAGGAGGTATCTGAGCCTTTAGCTATGATCTTTGAAAAATCATGGCAGACAGGGGAGATTCCAGAAGACTGGAAAAGGGCAAATATTGTGCCCATCTATAAAAAGGGAAATAAGAACAACCCAGGAAATTATAGACCGGTCAGTTTAACGTCTGTCCCAGGGAAGATAATGGAGCAGGTAATTAAGGAAATCGTATGCAAACTCTTGGAAAGTAATAAAGTGATAGGGAATAGCCAGCATGGGTTTGTGAAGAACAAGTCATGCCAAACTAATCTGATAGCTTTCTTTGATAAGATAACGAGCCTTGTGGATAAGGGAGAAGCGGTGGATGTCATATACCTAGACTTTAGTAAGGCATTTGATACGGTCTCGCATGATATTCTTATTGATAAACTAGGCAAATATAACTTAGATAGGGCCACGATAAGGTGGGTGCATAATTGGCTGGATAACCGTAGTCAGAGAGTTGTTGTTAACGGTTCTAAATCCTGCTGGAAAGGGATAACAAGTGGAGTTCCTCAAGGGTCTGTTTTGGGACCCGTACTGTTCAATATCTTCATCAATGATGTAGATATTGGGATAGAGAGTACTCTTATTAAGTTTGCAGATGATACCAAACTGGGTGGGGTTGCGACTTCTTTGGAGGATAGGGACATAATTCAAAATGACCTTAGCAAGTTAGAGAAATGGTCAGAGGTAAACAGGATGAGGTTTAATAAGGAGAAATGCAAAGTGCTCCACTTAGGAAGGAACAATCAGTTCCATACATACAAGATGGGAAGCGACTGTCTAGGAAGGAGCATGGCGGAAAGGGATCTAGGGGTCATAGTGGACCACAAGTTGAATATGAGTCAACAGTGTGATGCTGTTGCAAAAAAAGCAAATATGATTCTAGGTTGTATCAACAGGTGTGTTGTAAGCAAAACTCGTGAAGTCATTCTGCCGCTCTATTCTGCACTAGTTAGGCCTCAGCTGGAGTACTGTGTCCAGTTCTGGGCGCCACATTTCAAGAAAGATGTGGAGAAATTGGAAAGGGTACAGAGAAGAGCGACAAGAATGATTAAAGGTCTAGAGAACATGACCTATGAAGCCAGGCTTCATGAACTGGGCTTGTTTAGTTTGGAAAAAAGAAGATTAAGGGGGGACATGATAGCGGTTTTCAAATATCTAAAAGGGTGTCACAAGGAGGAAGGCGAAAATTTGTTCCTCTTGGTTTCTGAGGACAGGACAAGGAGTAATGGGCTTAAAGTGCAGCAGGGGAGGTTTAGATTGGACATTAGGAAAAAATTCCTAACTGTCAGGGTGGTCAAATATTGGAATAAATTGCCAAGGGAGGTGGTGGAATCTCCCTCTCTGGAGATATTTAAGAACAGGTTAGATAGACATCTGTCAGGGATGGTGTAGACGGAGCTTGATCCTGCCTTGAGGGCGGGGGGCTGGACTCGATGACCTCTCGAGGTCCCTTCCAGTCCTATTATTCTATGATTCTATGATTCTAAAACCAAACAGCAGAGAAAATATCAACAGGCAGGTGAAAGGGTCTGGCTGGGGATTACCCCAGCCCTGACCCTGCCACCTGCTAGTTGCTCTTTAGGGAGAGCGGGGGCTAAAACTTCCCAATTTGTACAGAGACATTGCTGGCTTCTCACCTTCATCACTATCAGGGAGTGTGAGGAAAGTGCACAGTTTGCTGCATTCTTCACTCTGGCTGGGGAGCGCAGGGGACAGACAAGCAGCACACTTTGCTCTTGCTCCCTGACGGGAACAGGCAGAGGAAAAGCAAGCAACCCTGGATCAAATCTCCCGCTCCCCACCCTCCCCGCACGCTCAGCCCCCTGCCCCGAGTCCCTCCTCACCCCCAACCCTGACTCCTGTTGAGTCACTTCTGTTGAAACGGAATAAGAAAGTTATAGAGAACATAAGCCAATCTGCTCCTTATCTGAAGTTTTAGGTGTGATGCTGTTAAGTGGTGTGTGGGAGGGCGATGCAAAAATTTCTATTGCAGCACAGGTGTTTCAGAGCAACACTTTGAGATGGCATTGCCTGAAATGTCTCTGAGTCCATTTCAGATTTAATGAGCCCCTAATTGCCTGATTATTGATTATCACTTTGAAGTGCAGTACTGTAATCATCATATCTCTAGCAAATTCGCCATCTGCCTGTCTTAACAACCTGTCTCCTTTCCCCAAGAGCTCTTATCAAATGGCAACACAGATGGTTTCATTGAGGCGCACATCCTTAAAGGGTTATAAATACCAGAGGGTAAGGCATAAGCTGCTGCAGGGCAAGAACTGGGTTTTGCCACTTGTCTGGGGCTACGTCTAGACTACTGAGTTTTTCCAGGAGGTATCCCAGAAAACTCTGCTGCATCCAGGAAATGCATCTGCTCTTCCAACATTTTTTGCGAAAGAGCAGATGCGCTCTTCTGGAAACCCTGTCTTCCTCGTTTCATGAGAAAGAAAGGTTCTTCCGAAAGGGGAGGTTTTTCCAAAATCTGGCCCAGAATAGACGGGCCAAATTTCAGAAAAGCCTCTTCAGAAAAAACAATCAGAAAAAGGTACAGCATTCCCCAGAGCCAGCGGTTTGTGCTTTAAGATCCAGGGGATCCACATTCAGTCCCTGCTGCTAGCAACACACTTGGAGGTGGGGTTTGGATCAGATCATTTTGCTGACATACATAAGTCCTGGCGTTTGGCTCCTGAACTGAAATGTTCCCTCCCAATCCCACCTCCCAAAAATTACTCTGAGCCAACAGTGCAGAGTTTAATTCCATTGGAGTTACTCTAGGTTAGCACTACTGAGTCCAGATCTAGTTACAAAGCATGGGTCCTCGTCCACCAAAGAATTAGTCCACAGTCCTGCTGTCTTCCCAGGCCCTCTTTGGGGTTCAGCACTTTCCTGTGCCTAGTGCGGAGTTCGTGGACGAGGTCCACGATGTCTGCACTAGACCAGACGGGTGCCTGCCTCTTGCGGTCCTGGCCAGGCTCCCGAGAGCCGCCAGCCTGGTCCCGGGAAGAGGCGGAGGGCTGGGTGGCAGCGAGTGGCTGGCTCATGGCATGCCAGGTGCAGGGTCTGCTGGCTGGGTGCTGGCAGGCTTGCACCTGGCACGGGCACTGTAGACAGCCCGTGCCCCTTTAAGGGCTCCGGGGCCGGGAGGGGGGCATACGAGTTTCCCTGGTGGTGCCCAGAGTGGCCACCAGGGAAAGCTGGGGAGGGCTAGCCTCCCACTAGTTCGAATTAAGGGGCTACACAGCCCTTAATTCGAACTAGTAAGTTCGAACTAGGCTTAGTCCTCATGCAATGAGGTTTACCTAGTTCGAACTAAGCGCTCTGCTAGTTCAAATTAAGTTCGAACTAGCGGAGCGCTAGTGTAGCGCCTATCAAAGTTAATTCGAACTAACGTCCGTTAGTTCGAATTAACTTTGTAGTGTAGACATACCCTTAAGCATCTTTCTCAATTTAAATGTTCAAAATTGCTCATAATTTTGGGATTTAAGCAGTTTTCCACATTTAAAAATTTCAGTTATAGGGAGCAATGGGAAGAGCAGTGAGAAACTACTTCTTTAACAAAAGTAGATGTTGCGATTCAAAAAGTGAAGGCTTTGTAACCGTTAAAATACAAAGTGTCAAAGTCAAATGTCAAAATATACAACATAAATAGCCTTACATCAGATTTGGTAAGTTCTCAGGCAGGATTTTTCTTTCTTTTCCTATCTGTGCATTTTGATTGTTTTCCATGGAAATATTTTGTCATCAGTTTGTGGGTGTGGCGGAATTGATATTTACCAACATTTACCAATTAACCCTCCCCCTCAACCTACCAACATAAGAATATAAGAACGGCCGTACTGGGTCAGACCAAAGGTCCTTCTAGCCCAGTAGCCTGTCTACCGACAGTGGCCAGCACCAGGTGCCCCAGAGAGGGTGGACCGAAGACAATGATCAAGCGATTTGTCTCCTGCCATCTCTCTCCAGCCTCTGACAAACAGAGGCCAAGGACACCATTTTATCCCCTGGCTAATAGCCTTTTATGGACCTAACCTCCATGAAATTATCTAGCTTCTCTTTAAACTCTATTATAGTCCTAGCCTTCACAGCCTCCTCTGGCAAGGAGTTCCACAGGTTGACTACACGCTGTGTGAAGAAGAACTTTCTTTTATTCGTTTTAAACCTGCTACCCATTAATTTCATTTGGTGACCTCTAGTTCTTCTATTTAGGGAACTAATAAATAACTTTTCTTTATCGGCCCTCTCCACACCACTCATGATTTTATATACTAAATCTTGGACATCAGGAAACGGTTTCACCCACCACTGAAATGGAGGCAGCTCTGGTGACTTATCAAGGGCACAGTCCCTCCAGGTGAAAAGTCAAATGACAATGTATATGAGGTGTGAACATTTCTACTGAATTTTACAGAGATAGAGGAGAGAAAAAATAAAAACCTTATATTTTTATGAGCCCCAGAGAAAATGAGAGATGGAAATACAAGTTGAACCTCTATAGTCCAGCAGCATCCGTGGTCCAGCATGATTTTAATTAGCCAGATGTTCACTGATCATGGGGGTGACCAAGTTTTCCCTGGTCCCATAAAGTTTGTTTACAGTCACCAGTCCTGGCGCTCAGTATTCTGTGCTGCTATTTGGCTCTAATTTACTCCTCAATGTCTTCTAAGAGCCCAGCAAGCAGTGGAAGTGTTGGTAACGCTTCTTGATAATATTGACCTCCCGTGGTTCAGCAAATTCTCTGGTTCAGCACCAGTCTGGTCCTGAAGGTGCCGGACTAGAGAGGTTCAACTTGTATAAAGTTCTGGGTAGAAAAAAAAATTAGGCCTGGTCAACAAGCATTTTTGTACCATTATAACTATGTCATTGAGGTGAATTTTATGCTACTATATTTAAACCAGTACAACCCTTAGTGTGAACACAGTATCAGGCTCTAAAAGACCCAGTTCCTCAAAGCTATTCAAGTACCAAACTCTTATAGATATTATCTTATAGATAGTATCTTATAGATAGTCAGGAGGCTAAATACCTTTGATATAAGGGCATACGTGTGCGAGAATGGATTCAGTGATGTAAAAACATCATGGCTGTGTCTAGACTGGCCAGTTTTACCGGAAAATCAGCCGCTTTTCCAGAAAAACTTGCCAGCTGTCTACACTGGCCGCTTGAATTTCCGCAAAAGCACTGACGATCTCATGTAATATTGTCAGTGTTCTTGCGGAAATACTATGCTGCTCCCGTTCGGGCAAAAGTCCTTTTGTGCAAAATTTTTGTGCAAAAGGGCCAGTGTAGACAGCTCAGATTTATTTTCCACAAAAAAGCCCCGATTGCGAAAATGGCGATCGGGGCTTTTTTGAGGAAAAGCGCGTCTAGATTGGCACGGACGCTTTTCCACAAAAAGTGCTTTTGCGGAAAAGCGTCCTGCCAATCTAGAGGCGCTTTTCCGAAAATGCTTTTAACGGAAAACTTTTCCATTAAAAGCATTTCCGGAAAATCATGCCAGTCTAGACGTAGCTCATAAGCCTTGTCTACACTACACTGTGCTTGTAGCTGTGCTTGTAGAGCTATGCCAGGAGAGTCTCAAGTACAGATGCAGCATTGGCTGATAGGAGGAGAAGCTCCGTCAGGATAGGAAAAACAATTTCCCTGCACGACATTAGCTAAGCCAACAGAAACACGGTAGCTGCATCTATGTATTGCTGGCCTAGCTACCTGAATTTGCCACAGAAGCTGGCAGTGAAGAAGTGAGCTTATGCCGGTAGAGCTTCTTCCTCCTCCCACTGGTTGTATTGGCCTAGCGGTACAGTGTGGGGCGTGGGAGCTGCGTTAACAGGTGCCCGTCTAGCTACAGAAGCAATACGACGTGTGTGTGTAGACAGCTGGTAGAAGTAGTTAGACACAGAAGTCCGATGCCAGAGAAAGGTCAATTCTCTTCCTTTGAGACCAACGTGTCGGAAGTCCAGCCTCGGCGGGAGTCTAGGACACAATTAGTTAAGGAATATCACAGTGGCCCCAAACAGGTTTGGGCTGGTTTAAGCTTTACTAAGCCTATTGTGTAGCCCACTGGTCAGCCTTACACATCCCCCTTCACACCTGCCTCACACAGGATGTGAACCTGGGACAGCCCCAGCTACAAGCCTAGCTCATTAGAAACTTGCATTTCTGTCCCTTACGGTGCTTCCTGTCTACCTTCCATGATGAATCAATTGCAATAGCTCAATCCCTAGAGGTGTCTTTCTCCTGTTTCATAATAATGCCTGTTTCTTACACTGCATTTTACATCAGCAGAGCTCAAAGCACTTCACAATCTTGTACAGTACATGTATTTATCCTCACAACCCCAGTGAGATAAGGAGGCACTGAAAGCACCATGGGACAGAGGGGGAACTTCACAGCGCCAAATTTTGGAAAAACTTCCTCTTTCAGCACATCCCTTCTTCCTTGTACAATGAGGTTAACAGGGAGGGTGAAAGAATGCATCTGCTTTACCAAAAAATTTTTCGGAAAAACGGATGCGTTCCTTGGATACGGCATAGCCTTTCCAGGATACCTCTGGTATCCCAGAAAAGAGCGGCAGTGCAGACTTAGTCAGAGTTACATACACACACACACACACACACACACACACACACACACACACAGTGCAGACTTAGTCAGAGTTACACACACACACACACACACACAGTGCAGACTTAGTCAGAGTTACACACACACACACACACACACACACAGTGCAGACTTAGTCAGAGTTACACACACACACACACACACACACAGTGCAGACTTAGTCAGAGTTACACACACACACACACACACACACACACACACACACAGTGCAGACTTAGTCAGAGTTACACACACACACACACACACACACACACACACACACACACACACACTATTCCATGCACAAATAGATGGACCCAGGAGGAAAGGGGAAATATTGTTTTAGGGGGTGAATTACCAAGGGGTGAACTGCCTCTGTTTCCATGCAAAGCAAAGCCACCTGAGAAAGGACCTGCTGGAGAGGCTGGTTTTCAGTTCCTCTCTGCTCTCCGGCTGTGCTAGTTTTCTCCGGGGAGCTGCTGTTTTGAGCATTAGGGTTTTGGAAAGATCGGGCCCAGTGTTTGCTTCCTGCAGCCTCTGTCCTCTCACTCTAGGGGCGAGGGAGGCTCCGGTGGCTCTGCTGATCCGGGGAAGGGAGTGAAACGCGTTATTGTGCATTCATTCAACATTTATCAAATACCCACGTGAAAGTGGGTGGCTTGCAGCCGTGAAGGAAAGGCTGGAATCTGGGCTGCCAGTAAACCAGGGAAATAAAGCTGGGCAAGGGGGCGGTTTCAGAAGCAGGCAGTCACAGCTGCACATGACGGATGGATTCGGGGTGCCAGGCCAGTGTCACTCCAGTTCAGGCCCATTGGTTCCAAGCAGCGCTAAGGCCTCTGTGCAGGACGTGTTGGACGTGAAGGGAGCTCACCAGCCAGGTGCGAGAGGCCTGCACGGATTGCAAGCACTTTCCCCTCACTCCCTTAGCGTCGGGGAACGGGATGAAAAGCCAGCGGCGTCCCGGAGCGCACGGCTGCTGCCCCCCAACCCTCCCTGGCCCTTGGGGGTCTGCAACCCCTGCTACACAGTAACCCAACCAGCCTTCTGCAGCTGACAGTGTTGTTGATTTCAGCAGGGAAGGAGGGAAGGATTTTCAAACACTCTGTACATAGGTATCTCCTGCCAGCCCCACATGGTGACCCCGGCAGGCCTAGCTTCTCCAACCACCTCGTCAGGCTTCTGCACTGCAGCTCGGTGGTGTCACTCCAGCTCGGGTGGCTACCCCTATGCTGGCTCTGATCGAGCTGGCGTGCTAAATACAGCCGTGCATCTGCAGCAGAGGGAGCTAGACAGCCACGTGCGATGCTTCCTTGACTGTCGGTACCTCCTTGGGGCAGCTCGCCCAAGCCGCTCGGCTATTGTTCAGCGTTAGCTCAATCATGCTGGGAATTACACCTCCCAGCTGCAGGGCAGATGTGCCCAGAGTCTACTTTCAGCCTGGCTCTTCTCTTCCCCAGACCAGGGGCTATTCCTTGTCATTCATGATGTCAATGGATAGTCACTGGGCTGGAAAAGACTAATGAGACTTACTCTGTGGCTTGGTGCTTCAGGCACTCAGCTAGGAGCTGGGAGTCCCAGTGCCTGTATAATTACAGCAGGACCCCGTCTGTCTGACCTCCATTACCCAGCTCTCTGTATTGACAGAACCCGGCGCACACAGGTCCTGATGTGGGCAATCTCTCCTGTGGCTGCTAGATGGTGCTGCAGCCTTGCACGTTCCCAATCTCCAGATTATCCCAATGGCTGGTGACCCAAGCTGGCCCCGGTCCGAGGGGTGTGCTGCACTCAGAGTGGAACCACTTCATGAGGAGAGCCTGAAAGCCACCTTAGAGAGCATCCTCTGGCCCTCTCCAGTAATGCCGCAGGCCCACGTTCAAACCCTTTCTTTCCATCTCACAAAGCCAGATCTCTCGCATGCTGGGTGAGTATCCAAACCACCAGGGGGACTGTGTCCTCCAGCCATTCTGTAAACCCTTTGAGATTTCGGAGTCAAAATGAAGCAGACTGTTTTCTTTGGGTCTGACTGAAACACGTCACTTCTGGCCAAAAGTGTTTTGACTTTTCAATTCACCAAAATGTTTAAAAACCCACCCCGCCCTGTTCCTTTGACCCCACGTGAATCCTTTAAACAGAGATTTTCCAGCCTTGCCAGTGAACCGAAAGACCCACCGATCGCCCCGCTTGCCCATCAGCTCACGGCACGGTTTACAAAGGCTGGTTGGAATGAGCATTAGGCACCACACATCCCACACCACATTCTGGGTTTCTTCTTGTACATTGGGGCTGAATCTGACCAGCTGCGGAGCACAATGGGAGGTAGCACCGTGGAAGCACTCGGTGGCCTCAGATACCCTCCCCAAAGGTCCTCTCTTCATCACATGCTCGTCTTAAGTCTAGGTTCACCACAAAACGAGATAGGACTGAGCAAAGGAAGAGACACTTAGCTAAGTGCTGCAGCTTTACATGATGTGTCTTTGCAGACAGACACTAAATATTTCAAGCTCCATTGCTTACCACTTTTAAAGACACATCATACCACACTGTGTTGGCCAGGGAGCTGAATTAACATCATGGAACATTGGGGTGAAATAGCCACAAACAGTCACGCCAATCCCATTTCCACCTGGTCCCCTTCACTTCACTTGCTAAGCTTTGTGAACTGCTTAATGCCCCTGGAAAGCCTCCATGCGACCAACAGCTGAGCCCTTTAAAATCCAGAACCCAAATCCAATGCACAGCGAACGAGCATTCATTCACTTTGAGCAGTAATCGTTTATGGCCAGCTAGGTCCCCTCTGTAATGCTGAGCGTCCACATGCCAGCTCTGGCCAAGACTTGGACATCAGCTGAGAACTGCGGAACTCACTGCTGGAAGCCAGGGCAGCTCGTTTGTGTGAATGAAGAAGAGTGCATTTAGTGTCTAAACATCATGAAGAAACAGGTGGGATGTTGCCCGCACTGTTATCTGCACCCTGTTCCAATGTACCATCCAACGTCTGAAAAGTATTTACCCCAGTAACTAAGTAACCCAGCAAACGAACTTTGAAAGGGAAGTGCTAACTCCGAGGGCTGAGACAGCAAATGGTCCGTGTGTGATAGTGCACAGAGCAAAGACTTAAGTGTATTTCTCCCCAAAACCCTGCTTCAGCCTCTCAGTAACCCTCACTAATTTCCCAGGCCAACAACCCTTGAGTTAGTTTACTTAGAATTGGCTCCCAGCATTGTCCTTGGTGTGAAATCTAGACTCCGAATGGATCTGGGTGACCCGTGGGTCTTTTGAGACCGGGTACAACATGAATAGTTTGGCATTTTTGGAGTTTCCCCACATAGTCCAGCCTGCCTGGGTGGCCAAAGAGGCTGAAGGGTCTAGGGACTGCCCAGGACACCCCTGTAAGACTATTGGATGGCTCTGGGTGTGGATCATCTTCTCCCAGTCAATCATGATCAGCAGGATCCCTGCTTGGCCTGCCCCCAGGCCACCAGCCCATTCCTAGAAACGACCAGCGTGGCCCCATGGCCCTGTGTGCATGGCAGGAATGGGGGTGCAGTCTGGGTGCACTGCTCCTGCCTGCATGCACCGAACCTCTGCAGCTCCCATTGATCGCAAACAGGGAACCGGGGCCTATAGGAGCTGAGGGGGCAGTGCCGGCAGAGAAAGGCAGCGTGCGAAGCCATGTGTCCCCCACCACCCACCTCCAGGGTCACAGGGGCACATTGCCCCCTTCTAGGAGTGGCTTCAGCTTTGCTGCGCTGCTGACTAGAAACCGCCCTTGGTAAGTGCCTCCCAGCGGGACACTACCTGCCAACCCCCAGCTCCCTCCTGTAGTCAGCACCACCTCCTGCACCCCGAACCCCAGCCCCGATCTGCCTTCCAGTACCGGCACCACTTCCTGCACCCCAAGCTGCCTCCCAACGCCAGCACCCCATTACCCCTCCTACAACCTGGACTCCCTCCTTCATTCTGGACTCCCTTCTGTACCCCAGACACCTGCCCCAGCCCTGACCTCCCTCTCCAAGCCAGTTGTGCACCCCTCCTGCACGCCAACCCTTGCCCCAACCCCGTGAAAGTCTGTGAGGGAGAGAGGGGGTTGGAGTGAGCAGGGCATGGCTATGGGGAAGGGGAGGGGCCTCAGGGAAGGGACATGGCAGGATTTTGGGCATAAAAGGACTGGAGGGCACTCTTACAGACCACACGGCTCCTTGGGGCATGGATTTAGACGCCGGATGGGTTTACTCTGCCTGAATTGTCAAAGTGGCCATGCATTGAAGAGCTCATCCATGTTTAACATTATTGCCTCTTAGTAGAACAATCTGAGCCTCTGATCTGCTGGTGAATTATCCAGATGTGGGAGGCGTGTGGAGAAGATACCTTGTGGGGAGGCTTTGCATCAAGACGTCTGTGCAGCCAGACTGCTTTCGCTGGCTCTCCCCACAGCGCTCTCCCTGGTTCTGGGGGTGGGATACAAAGCAGGAGACCCCTTGCCCTCTGCGTTCAGCCTGTGGCGAGGGGGCGATGTTGTTGCACCCAGGCACCACATGGCTGCCGTCGTCACTGGCCCATTTCAAAGCCTCGTTTCATGCTATTCATTCGAAAAGGCGACCGCTGGGTCAGACTTAAAGCGGCGGCATATGGCTCTGGCTGTGCTGATAACTGCTGCCCTCCTAAATTAGTGTGGAGCTCTTTAAAGATGCAGGAGATTAGCTCAGGCATTCTGGAAACTGGCTTTTCAGTCTGTGTGAGAAATGCCCTGGCCATACTTTGCTGGGTGAGGGCTGGGGGTTTTGTTCTCTTTGGAGTGACTCTCAAGGCCCTGGTCCAGGGATGGCTCAGAAGAGGTAGCCTGCATGGTCCGACTGAAATGCTTCCACCTGGATCCTGCAGTCAGCTCAGCAGGGATGGGCGCTTCCGTTGCCATGGAGTCCCGCTGACTTGGGCGGGTCTCTGGCACAGGTCTGTAAGACACGGGCCCTAGGCATCAGGCAAGGCAGACGCTGCTCACACCCCTCATGGTGAGGGAAGGCTGAGGCAAGTAGGACTGCATCGCTCAGGAGGCTGTAAAATCCACACCCTTGAGCAACACTGTAATCCCTGTCCTGACTCTCTTCTGCCCTATGCCTGGGCAGTGGGAAAACATCTCTCGCCAGCTACACGCCAGCTCCCGGGGACACGCCGGCAGAGTGCGCTCCCCTCTTTGCTTAAGAGCAACAGCGGAGCCGCTGGAGGGTGCAGCTGTGCGGATGCAGGGCTTTAAGAAATGGTTGAAAATCTTTCAGCTTTTGAACATTTTTTGTCAGACACTGCCGTTCAACGGAGACTGAAACGCTTCCGGGCAACGTGTCCATTTTGGCAACATTTTCAGTGAGGAAAAGACTAAATCACATCCACTTCCCCTTTCCATTTCAGTAACACCGACTCGGCGTGCTTTGTTGACTTGAAGTGGCTGGGGTTTCCTATGGTAAAAATGTTCCATTTTGACTTGTTCATTTCAGTTTGCTTGGACTGTTTATGTTTTATGTGTTTGTTACTGAATATTTTATAGTCTGCTATAATAGGTCCACATTATCACAATGAAACAATTCAACATCCTTGAAACGTAAATGTTTTGAGACTGACACAAAATGATTTGGCCTTATGGAAATGAAATATTTTGATGTTTGTGAGATTAAATTTTGGAGAATTTCCATTTCACAGGAAAATGTACAGGTTAAACTTTTCATTCTTTTCTGGAATCAAAACAAATTTGTTTCAGTTTCTCACAAAACAGGAATTCTGTTTTCTAACCAGCTTTCTTTATCTGTCTACCTAACTGCCTGCAAATAAGGAAGACAGGGAGGAATTTTGTCAAGTTGTGCAAGATAGAAATCCAAGTCTTTGGGAGTTTTGTGTCAGGAATAATATTGCATTGGTTGGAGAGGCATGAATAGGCCTTCTACTTCTACAGGGCCAAATGCAGCCTGGATTTAAGCCACCTATCACCTGTGGAAACAAGAAGCCATTGAAAATTCCAGCAAAGCGCTCCAAATTTATCAATGAGTACTGGTCACTTAAAATTTCTGTACCAGAGCACTGCACATAAGTTTGGGTTTGCTTCAAATATGCATCCTCTTAGAGCTTCTTCCATTGCCGGATATCAGGTGAAACCTGTCTTTTGTCTCTGAAACACTTTGGTTGTGTCTACGTTGGCGCGATCTTGCACCAAAGCGACCGCTTTTGCACCAAAACTTGCTGCCTCTCTACACTGTCCGCGAGTTCTTGCGCAAGAACAGTGACATTCTAATGTATGAAATCAGGGTTTCTTGCACAAGAACTATGATGCTCCCGCTCAGGAATAAGCCCTCTCGCGCAACTGTTCTTGCACAACTGTGTAGACAGGCAACATGAATTTCTTGCGCAAGAAAGCCCGATGGTTAAAATGGTCATCAGAACTTTTTTGCGCAAGAGAGTGTTTACACTGGCATGGATGCTCTTGCGCAAAAGGACATGGCAGTGTAGACACTCTCTTCTGGAAGAGTTTTTGCACAAGAACTCTTCCACAAAAGAGTTCTTGCGTGAGATCATGCCAGTGTAGACGTAGCCTTTTGGTTTTAGATTAAGGAAAACAGCAAGAAGAAAGAACAAAAGTAAAGTCTCTGCTAGAGCACATATTTGGTTAGTGTGGCTAGATATTGATAGAGGTCTTGCTGTGTGTGTTGAGTTTTCATGTGTGCCGTCCCAGCCCTAGGCAAAGTAGCTGGTACAGCAGACGTCAAACACACTGCCCAATAACCACAAGATCCATTAAAGCATGAAGGCACCTGGCCAGGTTTATTGTCAACAAAGCATCTGGCAGACTCTGAACATACTAACACACGTATGCCCGTGACAATGGACAGAGCTCATTCCGTGGTGAGACCTCGCAGTGCCCCTGAAGCTGGACAGAGATACTCCCTCTGGGTATGTCTACACTACCCCGCTAGTTCGAACTAGCGGGGGTAATGTAGTCATCCGCAGTTGCAAATGAAGCCCGGGATTTGAATTTCCCGGGCTTCATTTGCATGAAGCCGGCCGGCGCCATTTTTAAATGCCTACACGCGGCACGGACTAGCTAGTTTGGATTAGGAAGCCTAATCCGAACTAGCTAGTCCGTGCCGCGTGTAGCTGCGCGGCACGGAGTCCAAACTAGCCGGCATTTAAAAATGGCGCCGGCCGGCTTCATGCAAATGGAGCCCGGGAAATTCAAATCCCGGGCTTCATTTGCAACTGTGGATGACTACATTACCCCCGCTAGTTCGAACTAGCGGGGTAGTGTAGACATACCCTCTGAGATTCCATCAGTACAAACAAGTTCCATATGGCCCCTCTGATATGGTTAGTTACCACCCTCTGCCCTAGCTGGTTATCACCCATCACTTGTACATCTCTACCCATCACACTGCCATCCCGACCTTATCTCTAGGCAGGGTCAGTGTGTTCCTGTTATTTTGGGGGAATGTGCTTGTACCATCCTTGATATTGAGGGGTTTGGTACCACTCTCCTGGAGTGTGTTTGTGGGGCTGCGCTGGGCCTAGCACCTCTTAGGAACATGTGTTTTTGCAGCACTTGTCTTGCGAGATTGTACAAACTTCCAAGCAGCAGAGCTAGGTGTTTCCCCACAGTCTAACGTTTGCTGCTTTTGCTTTATACCAGCAACTCTGGCCACTGCTTTAGCTTAGGCCTCATATCAGGCCTTCAACCCCAGGAGGAGACATTCCCCAGAGCAGGTTATCTCGTTAGTGCTTTCTTTCCAGTCCTTGTGCTTCCCTCTGAGGCTGCAGGGGCTGGCCACGGCCGTAGGAATTAGATGGACCCCAGCCCCTCCGCTCTGTGTGTGTGTCTGTGTGACAAACTGCAGTAAACCTGGCCGCTGATGTTGGCACCAGAGACAGAGCTTAGGAACACACGTAAAAACTTCAGCCGCTGCAATTTCAGCCTCTGCTCTGTCCGTGCAAACTGAGTGAACGGTGGAAGGTTTGGCCGTTGCTTACAAGGAAGTGCACATTGTGTACCAGGGAGATGTGGTGCTGGGTATCGCCACAGCAGACACTGTGCAGGAGGAATGCAGGCAGATGGGAAACACTTTGTCGTTGTGGCAGAGCTCAGTAGTTACTCTTGTCCTCCTCCCTGGCCTTAGCAGGAAGCCTGCATTTGACAGGTTACAGGTTAATTATGTTTAGTGTCTCTCCCGGCCCGAAGTGTCATTACCACGGAGCTGCTGCGATATTTAATTGCTAAGCACTTAATCCCTAGATCAAAACCAGGGGCCACCTGTTCCCAAGAGCTGACACTCAGCAAGGGCTAGAAATCTGGAAAATTACTGCAAAACCAGCCTTGAATCTGAGCGATAGACAAAGGCTTCTGCTGGACACAGGTACCAAGCAGCAGGCTCACAGGAGAGCCACGAAAGGTAGAGCTAGCCTGGGACATTTTTAGGGCAGAAAATGCCATTTCAACTAAACCCAGTGTTCACCAGGGAGGTTCTTTAGGGCCAGGAGAGAAGCCCAGGACAAATGCCCCTTGGCAACAGCCAGCCCAAGCTCCTAGCCTGCATGAGAGGGACACAAGTGGTTTTGAAATGACGTTCTCCAATGGCATCATTAAGGATCAGGACTTGTCCAGTTCACACTTAGCTGCCAGCAGGGCCTGTTCCAGCACTCTGGGAAAGCCCAGGCAAGACACCAGTCACACCTCTCCCATTGAATAATTGAATCCTAGGGCTGGAAGAGACCTCAGAAAGTCATCTGATCCAGCCCCCTGCCCAACACAGGACCGACCCCAACTAAATCATCCCAGCCAGAGCTTTGTCAAGCCAGGACTTAAAAACCTCTTGGGATGGAGATTCCATCCCCTCCCTACATAACCCATCCCAGCGCTTCACCGCCCTCCAAGGGAAGGACAATGAGTGAAGCTTGCATAGAAGTTGCTCCAGCTTGAGGAACGTCAGGGCGCTGGATCGGTATTTTCCCTGGCTCTCTTCTGTTACCAGAGCATCCTTGCCCCAAGTTGTGGGTGCAAGCTGTGGGAGGGGCTGGTGGCTGCCACTCTTCGCAGACCAGCCCCACCCCCTGTGGCTCAGCCCCCTTCCTCACCCAGGAGCAAGGTTGGGAGGGAAATGAGCCCCAGCCTTCCCCAGCTGGCCAGAGCAGGTGGGAGGGAAGCTGGAGCAACGCACTTCCCTGTTTCCCCCCAACCGGTCAGAGCACGGGGGAGGGAGGCTGGGGCAATGCGTCAGCCCTGCCTTTCCTAGGTCTGCTGGAATTGGCCCCATGGCGGACCATGAAGGACCGGGAGGAGCGGGGGTGTTTGCACCCTTCACCCGCCCCCCTCATCCCCCACGTACAGGCCTGACTGCAATTGGTGGCACCTGTGCCACTCAGGGTATGTCTACACTAGCCCCCTAGTTCGAACTAGGGAGGTGAACGTAGGCATTCGACGTTGCAAATGAAGCCCGGGATTTAAATATCCCGGGCTTCATTTGCATGTTCCCGGGTGCCGCCATTTTTAAATGTCCCTTAGTCCGAACTCCGTGCCCGCAGCTACACGCGGTATGGAGTAGGTAGTTTGAATTAGGATCCACTTCGAACTACCGTTACTCCTCATGGAACTTACTAATAAAACATCTGTCCAGGTGACTAACCTCCACATAATTAAAAAAAAGCAAAGCACTAGCAATGGGTACTCAGCATTGCTTCAGCACCCTCAGAAGATATAGAAGCAAAGATCGGGATAAATCCTTGGGCTGCATCTAGACTGGCATGATTTTGCGGAAATACTTTTAACGGAAAAGTTTTTCCGTTAAAAGTATTTCCACAAAAGAGCATCTAGATTGGCACGGATGCTTTTGCGCAAAAAGTGCTTTTGCACAAAAGCATCCGTGTCCAGTATAGATGCACTTTTGCACAAGAAAGCTCCGATGGCCATTTTAGCCATCAAGCTTTCTTGCGCAAAAACTTGAGGTGCCTGTCTACACTGGCCCTCTTGCGCAAGTATTCTTGAGCAAGAGGGCTTATCCCTGAGCGGGAGCATCAAAGTATTTGCGCAAGAAGCACTGAATTCTTACATTAGAACGTCCGTGCTCTTGTGCAAATTCAAGCGGCCAGTGTAGACAGCTGGCAAAATCTTGCCAGTCTAGACGCACCCTTGGTGTTTTGTTTTCAAGGAGGTCAGGACTGGAAAATGCATGGCAAGTGCTCATGTGGCATGGATATTAGAAAAGCTTGGGGAGACTCCAGTTCAAGTTCAGAAGCTTCAGGGGGTAGCCAAGTTAGTTTGTACAGGATAAACTTAAAAAAACCAACAAATGGTCTGGTAGCACTTTATAGACTAAACATGTAGATGTTATCATAAGCTTTCATGGGCACAGCCCACTTCTTCAGATGACTAGAGTTTTGAGTTTAGGATGTGCAGACACAAAATAAATAGGGGAGAAGGGACGGGGGGAAGGGGGAAAAAAGGAAGGGGGAAGGAAACAAGGAGCAGAGGGTATGTAAATATCCAAGGGAAAAACAAGTAGGCAGAACTGGTAACCTATAAGCACCTAAAGACTGGATAGTTAAAAGAAGCAGATAAGGATCATAGGATAGCAATTAGGGTGTGTCTAGACTACAGAGTTTTGTCGACAAAAATGGACTTTTGTCGACAAAACTATACCTGCGTCAACACTACCGCTGAGTTCTGTCGGCTTAACCTTGACAGAACTCAGCAGTTTTGTCGTTGCTGGTAAACCTCATTTTATGAGGCATAACGCCTTTTGTCGACAGAGTTCTGTCGACAGAAGGTGTTATTGCATGTAGGGTTGTGTCTAGACTACAGGGTTTTGTCGACAAAGCAGCTTGCTTTGTCGACAGAACTGGATGTAGTCTAGACGCTCTTTGTCAACAGAAGCTTTGTCGACAGAATCTGTCGACACAACTTCAGTCAACAAAAGCCTGTAGTCTAGACGTACCCTCAGATAGGAAGGGTACTAATGCGAGAATCTAATTTAATTCATTCATTGTTCACAGAGAGCTGTTGGCATCTTCATTGAATGTTAGGTTGATAATGTCCCAGCCATCCGTTATCTCAATTGAGGAGGTTCTCAGAGGTAAGATGCAGGGAATGGCCCAGAAGCACCAGGGGGAGTGTGTGGGAACATCTGCTGCCCAGGGGAGAACAGGGGGAGACGAAGGGTTCAGAGGGCAGCTGTGCATTGTTGGGAGATAGGAAGCCAGGTCTGACCAGAGAGTGGTTCGGGTCAAGGCCCTGCCCTGGAGAAAGGAGAGAAGGGACTAGTGGGAGGGGCTCATAGGAGCAGTGTGTGGGGAGTCCAGGAACAACAGCGGAGCTGAAGGACAGGTTGAGAAGTATCAGCAGAGCTGTGGGTGGGAGGTCGGGGCTAGCCCAGAGCTGCCCCCTGCACACTGGCCAGTCCAATTGGGGGAAGCTCTCTGTGATGATGCTCAGGCTCTCTGGTGCGGAATGAGAACTCGCCACTAGCCTGCTAATCGCCGACGGGAACGTGGGTTGAAGACACAGGCAAGTTGCTGGGGGAAGCCACTGAAATGGCAACTCCAGCATCAGAATTGCTTCAGCATCTGCTGGATTGACCGTAGTCATAGCAGCCAGTCAACCCTGCCAATGGTCCATTTGCCAAGTCCTGGGCCATCTCCGAGCGGGATTCTCACCAAGCACGTCTCAAAAAGACCTGTACAGACCCTGACCTGTATTTCCAGCCCCGCTTCCAAGCAGCAGGCATGTCACTCGCTGCTTTCATACTTTGCCAGCTGACATCAGGCCAAGCTTGGTGTGGTAATGTCTGCATGGCCAGTACATTGGGGAAGAGAATGAATTCCACGGGGCTCGCCCAGATGAGTCCGCTGGGAGATTCTACCCCAGGGCTGGAGTCATACCAAAGCCTGGTAGGTCCCAGCTCGCAAAGCCCTTTGGAGCAGGAGAGGCTATTTCCACACACACACACACACACTGTCGCTGTGACATACATGCCGCTGCATGGAGCTCTGTCCCGAATCCATGCCCCTCCTAAGTCACTAGTGTTTTCAGGCAGGGCAGCAGAACTGAAGGGCAGGAAGGATAGAACTCTCTCCAGGGTCCCAGCTCTGTGTATTCTGCCGCATGCAGCCAAGTCCTGGCTGGGCTATCAGGATGGCCAATGAGAATCCCACATAACCCCAAGTGCTCAGACATATCACGTCGCACCATTATCTGCAGGAACGGCAAATACTTGCCTAGCAAAGCCCGGTTCAGCTCGTTCCCCACGAAGACATTGACTGGAGACAGAGCTTCCTCTCCTGCGTGCGGCACAACCCGTTGGTGACTCCACTGGGGCCAGAGAGCTGCTCTGGGGTCAGAGCTACATTGGGAACAGCTGAATCGGGCCTCCTCCTGTTTTGTATTGTTGTGAGGTGTCAAGCCTGTGCCATAGCTGTCTCAGGCAGGGCTGTGAGAAACCAGCCCCCCACATAAGAGGTCAGCAAAGCCCCTAGTGGAGACGCAGCCAGAAGAGTGCCCCTAGCTAATGTCATTCAGGGAGGTTTTTCTAACCACTGGCCCATCCATCCTCTTCTACCTCCCACTGCTTCGATTCATTCAAAATGCTGCAGCAAAGAGCATCCTCCTGGCACATCACTGACCATGTTCCCCCACTGCCCCTCTCCACTGGCTGCCCCTTCCCTATGGCATCGGACACCAGCTCTCTGTCTCCTGGACCTACCCTTGCTTAGATACCAGCTCCCGCCCTCGATGCCGGCCTCTGTCGCCTTTAGTGATGCTTTCCCCGGGCATCTTCCTGCTTTCTGCCCGGATGTACAGGAGGCTAATGCATAATTTGCTTTAAACCCCCTCTGCTGTGAGGCCCGTGAAACACTCGTCAGTGGGTGGGCACCGGGTAGGTACGGACCAGTGCCCATTGGGTTGATCAGCCACCTCCCAAGCTACCTTGTGCTGACTCCCACTTCCTCTCTGCATCCACCATCTGACGTGTAGCCTGCAAGGTCTTTGGGGAAGGGGCCGTATTTTGGCTGTTTGCACCCCTATCATAATCCCTAAGGGGTCCTCTCTGCATGACTGCCACGTAAGTAGCAATGAGAGGGATCCAGGACTCCTGGGTTCTCCCCAGACCTCTCACTCATTGCTGGACCTTGGGTTGCTCAGTTAGGCCCAGGTGCACCAAGGTATTAACTCCCAGTGGGAGTTAGGCAGCCAAATGCCTTTGAGGACTGGGGCTTAAGGGCAGTTCTACATTTAAAACCTCGCCACAGCCCAGCTGTATGGATGGGGCTGAGCCTCTGTGGCACTGAAGGGAAGACTCTCCTCCACTCACGGGAGAGCGCTCCCACTGGCGGGATGTGGTGTCTGTGCGGGTGGGAGCAGCTCTCTCATGCTCCAGGTTCTGTCTACGAAGAGGCAAAGTCAGTACAATTATGCCACTCGGGGGGTGGGTGGATTTTCATACCCCCGATTGACATAATTACATTGATTTAGATCTGCAGAACAGACCCGACCTCCGTCTCTCTCTGCTTTCTGAAGGATGGGTACACTCCTCAGTGGGGCTTGTGAGGGTTTAATTCATTCATTGTTCACAGGCTGCCAGCACATCTTCCATCAGGGCCCCAAACACAACACACAGTGCAGACAGCCACTTCCCTCAAGAGTCCTGAATCTGCTTCTCCTTTACCTGGAGAACTCCCTCTCTAAACAACCGGGTAGCTTGCTCACTGCTTTATAAAGCCCTGGACTGCCTGAAAGTCCCTCCCCCTACCAAGGCTCAGCCAATCAGCAGAGGCTTCTACAATTCAAACATCCTTTACCCCTAATCATTTTTGTTGCTCTTTTCTGTATCTTTTCCAATTTCAGTATATCCTTTTGAGGGGGAAAACCACATCCGCAAGCAATATTCAAGTTGTGGGTTTATGGTGGATTTATGTAGAGGCATTATACTTTCTGGCTGTGTCTACATTGGCATGATTTTGTGCAAAAGCTTTTGCGCAAAAACTTGCTGCCTGTCTACACTGGTGGGGAGTTCTTGCACAAGAACACTGACGTTCTAATGTGTGAAATCAGGGCTTCTTGCACAAGAGCTATGATGCTCCCGCTCAGGAATAAGCCCACTTGCACAACTGTTCTTGCACAAGACGCCAGTGTAGACAGGCAACATGAATTTCTTGCACAAGAAAACCCAATTGTTAAAATGGCCATCGGAGCTTTCTTGCGCAAGAGAGCGTCTACACTGGCACGGATGCTCTTGCGCAAAAGCACATTTTTTGCACAAAGGCACGTGCCAATGTAGATGCTCTCTTGCGCAAATACTCTAACGCAAAAACTCCCTCTCTCTCTGCTTTCTGAAGGATGGGTACACTCCTCAGTGGGGCTTGTGAGGGTTTAATTCATTCATTGTTCACAGGCTGCCAGCACATCTTCCATCAGGGCCCGGCAGTGGCACTCTGCACACCACCAGGAAGAGCGCAGCAGCCGGCAGAGCTGGGCCCTGGGTAGGAATTAGCAATTCTAATTTCAAACGTGGGGGAAAGGGGGTCTAATTGCTGACGACTGTGGTTTTTAATAGGCCATGCTATGATTGATTTTACCAGCTACATGATGTTCTTCCACCTGTAGGCTAGCAGCACTGGGAGCTCCTGCTGGGCACTGCTAATGGAAATACATCTCAATTAGCAAGAATTCCTACTGAAATCCTTGAAAATCCAATATTGTAGATTAGTTTGTTAAAAGCCGTATTAAGAAGTGCTTGGCGATTTCCCCAGGAATATTAAAATGCAGATCCTTGTGCTGGGTTTACAGCTAATCTCATCCCACCTTTCCTTCCGAGCACACAGGAAGGTTAAAAACTGGCAGAACATGTGGATTAATTTGCTAGCACCTCCCAAATTATTCTCAGTGGAGAAAAACACTATCTCCATTTTGTCCATGGTTGTTAGCAGTATTGCTGTAGTCATATTGGGTCACAGGTTATTAAAGAGAAAAAGTGGATGAGGTAATATCTTTTACTGGATCAACTTCTACGCTGTTCAGTATATTTATACATACTCATGAATTCAGTATAGACCGCACTGTGCTACATATTCATAAATGATCTGGAAAAGGGGGTAAACAGGGAGGTGGCAGCATTGCAGATGATAAAAAACGACTCAAGATAGTTAAATCCAAAACAGATTGTGAAGTTACAAAAGAATTTTACAAATCTGTCTGACAGGACAAAACCCTGGCTGGGTTGATTTCGTTGGGATTGGTCCTGCCTTGGGCAGGGGGCTGGACTTGATGACCTCCTGAGGTCTCTTCTAGCTCTATGATTCTATAATAAAATAGCAAATGAAATTCAATGCTGATGTGCAAATTAATGCACACTGAAAAACAATCCCAGCTCTACATATAAAATGATGGGATCTGTTACAACTCACAAAAGAAATCTTGGAATTATTGTTGCTAGTTTTCTAAAAATTTCGGTCAGGGAATGTTTATACAGGGGAGTTATTTTGAAATAACTCCCCTTATTTTGAAATAACAAGTGGCACGTCCACACTACTGTTATACTCAAAAGAATTTTACAGGATCTTTTTAGGGGGATAAGGGAAAACGCCGCATTTATTGACAATGTAACACTATTTTGTTATATGCATATTCACACATACCCACATACACACCCACAAGCATACAAACCCCATCTTGCTTTAGCTTAAAGTTACCAATCTGTTGCTCACATTAACTCACTGGCAAGGCGAGTTAAGTGTGAGAAGGAGGAGCAGGGGGCTTCTCTCGGTCCGGACCAATGCTCCGATCTTGACAAGACAAGACCCAGAGATACATGCAAGATGCCCCATCTATTATAATACTTTTCTTCCATACATTTTGCTGCGTCAGCTCTTAATCAATTACCATCCGTTCTGCTTAATATCTATTTATCTGGGATAGAAATGTAGCCGTGTTAGTCTGGTGTAGCTGAAACAAAATACAGGACTATGTAGCACTTTAAAGACTAACAAGATGGTTTATTAGATGATGAGCTTTCGTGGGCCAGACCCACTTCCTCAGATCAAATAGTGGAAGAAAATAGTCACAACCATATAGACCAAAGGATACAGTTAAAAAAAATGAACACATATGAAAAGGACAAATCAAATTTTAGTACTTCAAGACAGACCCAAGAAAACCAACAATAGAACACCACTTGTCATCACCTACAGCTCCCAACTTAAACCTGTCCAACACATTATCAATAAACTACAGCCTATACTGGAACAGGACACTAAACTCCAAGAGGCTCTGGGAGACAGACCCATAGTCTCATAGGCTATGTCTAGACTGCAAGCCTCTTTCGAAAGAGGCTTTTTCGAAAGATACTTTCGAAAAAGCCTCTTTCGAAAAAGAGCGTCTAGACTGCAAGCGGAACTTTTGAAAAAGCAAGCCGCTTTTTCGAAAGAGAACACCCAGGCAGTCTGGATGCTCTCTTTCGAAAAACCCCTGTTTGCATTCAAGAACGCCTTTTTTCGAAAGAGCACTTTCGAAAAAAGGCTTTCTTCCTCGTGAAATTAGGTTTACCGCCGTCGAAAGAAAAGCCGCGTTCTTTCGATTTAATTTCGAAAGAACGTGGCTGAGTCTGGACACAGCCCTATAGACAACCACCTAACCTCAAGATGATTCTTACCAACAACCACAGGTCATACCACACTAATACCAACCCTGGTACCTTCCCTTGCAACAAACCTTGTTGCCAGCTTTGTCCACATAGTCACTCTACTGATACCATTATTGGACCTAACCAAGTGAGTTATAAGATCAAGAACACATATTCCTGCGCATCCAGAAATATAATTTATGCTATCATGTGCCGTAAGTGTCCATCTGCTTTGTACATTGGACAAACGTCTCAGACACTTCGCCAAAGGATCAATGCCCACAAAACAGATATTAGACAGGATCACAAAGAAAAAACAGTTTCTTGCCCTTTCAACCAGAAAGGACACTGTCTCAACAACTTAATCACCTGCATCCTGCTCCAAAAGCCTTTTAAATCTGCACTTGAAAGGGAATCCTCTGAACTGTCATTCATGCTAAAATTCAACACTCTATGCATGTGTGACGTAGTGGGGGTACTTGCTGGGCTGTGGTGACCCCTGCTGTCTGGAGCAAGACCCAGCAGGGAAAACCTCACTATGCAAAGGTAGTGCCAAACTTGTTGAACCAGTGGCCAGACACCCCCCATGGAGAGGAACAAAGGAAGGTGGAATGCTGCCCTGACTGGGGGGCAGGGCTGGAAGGGAATTTAGTTAGTTCTGTCGGAGAGCATGGAGGAGACAGCCTAGGGGAAGGGGCTGGAGTTTAGGGGCCCAGTCTCCCCCATCTCAAGGGGGCCTGAGGCATCCTAGCCCAGCTCTGTGACCAGATTCCATCTGTGCTGTGCTGTATCCTGGAGAGGCAATAAACTTCCTCTATTCCACCTGCTGGTGCAGTCTGTTTGTGCCATTTCGGGGTGCAGGAGACGGGGGACCCCCAACGCGCCGTCACACTGGTGTCAGGAGTGGGATGCACTGCACCCTGTGGATGGAGCTTCCAGCGGCGAGCGACAAGGCACAGTAGAAGCAAGAGCCCTGGAGCCAGGCGTGCTGGAGACAGAGCGAAGCGGTTCCTGGGAATCGGGGGGCGCTGCAGCACTAGACTGGTGAGTCTGCACCGAGGGGACCAGCAGGCAGATGGCCTACGCCTGACTCTTAAAGGCAGAGCTGGTGGGGCTGTGCAGAGAGAGGGGCTTGCCTGTGCAGAAAGCAACCAAGGCCCAGCTGATTGCTCAGCTAGAAGAGAACAACCAGCCACAGGGCCAGGATCTTGTCCCCAGGGGAAGCAGCCAGACCCCCCCTGAGAGTGTGTCAGGCTCAGAGAGGGGGAGGAGTGCTGGAACTCACCGGAGAGATGAGACAGCTTCCCCCAGGAGGCCTGCAAGCTGCAGCCCATCTAGGGCAGGGGCCAGCCAAGCAGAGCTGCGGCGGCTGGAGATCCAGCTGCGGATCAAGGAATTGGAACTAGAGGACCGAGAGAGGGACCGCCAGGACCGAGAAAGGGATCGCCAAGATCGAGAGAGGCAGCGGCAGCATGAGCTGGCCATGGCAGAGCGGAGAACCGGCGGGGCACCGGCTGCGCCAAGTGCGGATGGGTCCCAGGGTCCCAGGACTGCCAAATGCTTGGAGAGGCTCGTGGTGGCCCAATTGAAGGACATGGGCGACATAGACGGGTTCCTCAGCTCCTTTGAGAGGGCCTGTGGACTGCAACGGGTTCCCCCAGCTGACTGGCTGCAGGAGCTCATCCCCGCACTGAACCAGGAGGCGGCCGGAGTGCTCAGTCAGCTGGAGGACCTACAGCCAGGGGATTACAACCGAGTCAAGGAGGCCCTGCTGCACAAGTTCGGGCTGACCCCCGAGATGTACAGGAAGAAGTTCCGGGGGGTACAGAAAGGGCCACGGGAGACCTATGTGGACCTGGCCTCCCGCCTGGCGCAATACTGCCGCAAGTGGGTGTCTGGAGTCAGAGCCCAGACCGCAGAGGAGCTGCTCAAGCTGGTCATGATGGAGCAGTTCTATGAAGTGTGCCCACCCAAACAGGCTGTGGCTCAAGGACCGGAGACCAGAGAACCCCCAGGAGGCCGGGAGGCTGGCGGATGAGTTCACGGAGAGCCGGTCCGGGTGTGAACCGGAGTCCCGGAGAGAGAGGGAACCGCGCAGAGACCGGATCTCGGCTGAGCGACGGAGGGAGTCAACTACGGGGCGAGACCAAGCAACAGGTCGTCTGCGCCCCAGAGAACCAGCCAGGGCCTGGACAGAGACAGCCCAAAGCCTAACTTGCCATCGCTGTGGGCAAAAAGGCCACAAGAGGGCTCAGTGCACCAGGTCCCAGGACCGGGGACTTTCCAGGGTTAACTGGCTGGGGCGGGAGGAAGGGTAGGATGCCCCAGAGGCAGGGGCTGGCCGGCAAACCTCAGCTCAGAGAGAGGGGAAGGATGCTCAGTGCACCTCTCCTGGGAGGTCTGATTCTCAGGAGGCGGATTTCTCCGTGTACCGGGTGGGGCCAGGACGGCCCCTGCGGAGCGAGTGCCTCATACACCTGGAGGTGGATGGTAGGAAGGTGACGGGCTTCTGGGACACGGGGGCGGAGGTGACTCTGGCCCGATCCAACATAGTGGCCCCAGAGCGGATACTACCCCACACCCAGCTGACCCTGAAGGGCATAGACGGGTCCCCGTTTAAGGTGCCTGTCGCCAGGGTGCATCTGAAATGGGGGGCGAAGAAAGGCCTCAAGGAAGTGGGCGTGCACCCGCACTTGCCCACCAAGGTGCTGATGGGGGGTGACCTAGAGGAGTGGTCCCATGAATCCCAGCGGGCTCTAGTCACTACCCGGAGCCAGAGCCAGCGGGGGGCTGACAACGTGGGTCCAGGGAAGGACTCCTGGCAGCAGCCTCAGGGTCCCATCCCAGTGGACACGGGGTCCAGCCAGGCTGGGACTCCGGACCTAGGCAAAGGTGGGGGACAGGTCCCGATCCCTGCCTCAGCAGCTGAATTCCAGGCTGAGGTGCAGGCAGACCCCTCCTTGCAGAGGCTGAGGGACCAGGCTGGCCTCCGTGCAGCTCAGCCCCGGGGGAGAGGTGGCCAGGAGAAATTCCTGCGGGAGCGTGGGCTCCTGTTCCGTGAATGGCTTCCCCCCAGGAAGGTGGGGGCAGGGAGGGTCCAGCGGCAGCTGGTCGTCCCCCGAAAGTATCGCCTCAAGCTGCTGTATTTGGCCCACGATGTCCCCGTTGGGGGTCACCGGGGGATCCGGAGCACCCGGCGGAGGCTGCTCCAGCACTTCTATTGGCCGGGAATCTTTACAGCCGTGCAGCGGTACTGCCGGTCCTGTGACTCCTGCCAGAGGGGCGGGAAGGCCCAAGACAGTAGGAAAGCAGCTTGGGGGTCTCTACCCCAGATAGAGGACCCCCTGGGATTGCTGAGAGAGCTATGGGAGGGGAAGACCTCCCTGGATGGAGCTTCGGGGGTGGAAGCCGCCCTGGCTGTCCAGAGAAGGCTCACTGGGCTCATGGCCCCGGCCCGAGAGACCCTGGCCAGAGATCAAGGCCAGCGGAAGGGTGGGTGTGACCCCCGAGGACAGGCCTGCGCCAGTCGCCCTGGAGCGGGGCGGCGAGTGGACAGAGGGAAGCCAGCTCATGTGGGGCCTTGCCACGGCCGGCCTGAGTCAAGGGGAGCACCCATGTCCCCGGGGCGGGTTCCCACGCAGAGGACCCGAACTTCCCTAGGTCACGAGCGGAGTGACCCTGCTCAGTTCGCTCTCGGAGGGGGGAGAACTGTGACGTAGTGGGGGTACTTGCTGGGCTGTGGTGACCCCTGCTGTCTGGAGCAAGACCCAGCAGGGAAAACCTCACTATGCAAAGGTAGTGCCAAACTTGTTGAACCAGTGGCCAGACACCCCCCATGGAGAGGAACAAAGGAAGGTGGAATGCTGCCCTGACTGGGGGGCAGGGCTGGAAGGGAATTTAGTTAGTTCTGTCGGAGAGCATGGAGGAGACAGCCTAGGGGAAGGGGCTGGAGTTTAGGGGCCCAGTCTCCCCCATCTCAAGGGGGCCTGAGGCATCCTAGCCCAGCTCTGTGACCAGATTCCATCTGTGCTGTGCTGTATCCTGGAGAGGCAATAAACTTCCTCTATTCCACCGGCTGGTGCGGTCTGTTTGTGCCATTTCGGGGTGCAGGAGACGGGGGACCCCCAACGCGCCGTCACAGCATGAGTCTCAACAAAGAGGGTATCTTACCCAGTACAAAGATAGCTTCCCCAATTATCACCTCTAATACCATTAGCTCACAGACATCTACCTCCCCCGCATCCCCCTTCTGTTCTGAAATTTGATTTGTCCTTTTCATCTGTGTTCATTTTTTTTAACTATATCCTTTGGTATATATGGGTATGTCTACACTACCACCCTACTTCGAACTAGGGTGGTTAATGTAGGCAACCGGAGTTGCAAATGAAGCCCGGGATTTGAATTTCCCGGGCTTCATTTGCATGTTGCCGGGTGCCACCATTTTTAAATGTCCGCTAGTTCGGACTCCGTGCTTGTGGCTATATGTGGCACGAACTAGGTAGTTCAGATTAGGCTTCCTATTCCGAACTACCTGTACACCTCGTTTCATGGTAGTGCAGACATACCCTATGATTGTGACAATTTTCTTCCACTATTTGATCTGAGGAAGTGGGTCTGGCCCACGAAAGCTCATCATCTAATAAACCATCTTGTTAGTCTTTAAAGTGCTACATAGTCCTGTATTTTATTTATCTGGGAGTTATTCTTTACTATGACATCAGTATGCTGGTGCCACCTTCCCAACATTTATCTCAGGGCTGTCTTGTTTGTAAATGGATGCCTGCCCTCAACACTCCAAGGCCATCTATAATGTCCTGCATCTGTCTGCCTTATATTAGGCTCAATTAATGGTAGCTTGGAGCCTCTGAGTTTTATTGCTTCCTCTCCAAACACTTACATTCCAAACTCATTCACTCCCTTTCCGCAGGAACTACACAACTGTTAATTCATGCATGAGAAAAGGGATACAATTGTCCATACAAAAGGTATCAATCTATTTCCAATACAAAGTTTTATTAGTACAAACTTTTAATTCATTCATCATGACACAATTGATATTCTAACTCCTCCTAAAAGCAACCGTGTGATCATGCTGATTCACAAGGATCCTTCTGATCTCTCTCTGTCTTGACCACAGATACAGACGTAAGCAGTCTGTTTATTGCTAACCAGGGGAAAGTGACGGACAGAGTTATAATTGTTTAACATTCATTCTTATACTACGATTAAACTATATTTCATGAAACATTGTAAAATCCTCTACACTACCAGGGCTGTTATTTCCAAATAATAACGCCTGCCTGTGAGGAGGAATGAGCTTATTTTGAAATAATTACTTCAGGAGTTATTATTTGGAAATAACTTATTTTGAAATAACCTGATAATGTAGACATAGTGTGCTGCAGCAGTCAAAAAAGTATCAGAGGGTATGTTTATACTATAGAGAAGATCAAAGCTGCCACTGTCAATCTTCCAGGGTTTGAATTAGTGGGTCTAGTGAAGCCATCTAATTCGAACTGAAGGGGCACTCCAGTCGATGCCAGTATTCTTGCTTCCAGAAGGAATAAGGGAAGTTGAAGGAAGAGTGTTCTCCCTTCGACTTCCTGCAGTGTGGACAGTGCCACATGTCAAGTTAAGATACTTCAACTTCAGCTATGCAATTAATGAAGCTGAAGTTGTGTATCTTAATTTGACCTTGTCCCATAGTATAGACATACCCAGAATGTTAGGAATCAGTAAAAAAAAAAAAGGATATATAAGAAGACAGAGGCTACGTCTACATTGGCAAGATTTGGTGCAAATACACTTTAACGTAAGAGTTTTTGCGTTAGAGTATTTGCGCAAGAGAGCATCTACATTGGCACGTGCCTTTGCGCAAAAAATGTGCTTTTGCGCAAGAGCATTCCTGACAGTGTAGACGCTCTCTTGCGCAAGAAAGCTCCAATGGCCATTTTAACAATTGGGTTTTCTTGCGCAAGAAATTCATGTTGCCTGTCTACACTGGCGTCTTGTGCAAGAACAGTTGTGCAAGTGGGCTTATTCCTGAGTGGGAGCATCATAGCTCTTGTGCAAGAAGCCCTGATTTCACACATTAGAACGTCAGTGTTCTTGTGCAAGAACTCCCCACCAGTGTAGACAAGCAGCAAGTTTTTGCGCAAAAGCTTTTGCACAAAATCATGCCAATGTAGACACAGCCAGAAAGTATAATGCCTCTATATAAATCCATCATACACCCACAACTTGAATATTGCTTGCGGATGTGGTTTCCCCCCTCAAAAGGATATACTGAAATTGGAAAAGATACAGAAAAGGGCAACAAAAAGGATTAGGGGTAAAGGATGTTTGAATTGTAGAAGCCTCTGCTGATTGGCTGAGCCTTGGTAGGGGGAGGGACTTTCAGGCAGTCCAGGGCTTTATAAAGCAGTGAGCAAGCTAACAGGTTGTTTAGAGAGGGAGTTCTCCAGGTAAAGGAGAAGCAGATTCAGGACTCTTGAGGGAAGTGGCTGTCTGCACTGTGTGTTGTGTTTGGGGCTTTCTTGCTGTGCCCTGAGCTTCTGTTTGTGAGTGAGGTTTTGGGGTTTTTTTTCCCCTTCCCCTCCATTCCACGGAGTGTGTGCTGTGACTCGCAGGTGGAAACTGTTGGCTTCTAATTAAAGTTTGAATTGTAGAAGCCTCTGCTGATTGGCTGAGCCTTGGTAAGGGGAGGGACTTTCAGGCAGTCCAGGGCTTTATAAAGCAGTGATGATGTGGGGAAAGCTGACGTACTCAATGCTTTCTTTGCCTCTGTATTCACTGACAAGGTCGGCTCCCAGACTAATGCACTAAGTGATGCAAGATGGGATGATGATGGACAGCCCTTGGTGAGGAAAGAACAGTTTAGGAACTATTTAGAAAAGCTAAATGTACACAAATCCACGGGTCCGGACTTAATGCATCCGAGGGTACTGAGGAAGTTGGCAAATGTCATTGAGGAGCCTTTGGCCATTATCTTTGAAAAGTTGTGGAGATCGGGAGAGATCCTGGATGACAGGAAAAAGGCAAATGTAGTGCCCATCTTGAAAAAAAGAAGGACGATTTAGGGAACTATAGGCCAGTCAGTCTTACCTCGATTCCTGAAAACATCATGGAAGGGATCCTTGAGGAATCCAATTTGAGGCACTTGGAAGAGAGGGAAGTGATCAGGGATAGTCAGCATCGATTCTCAAAGGGCAAGTCCTGCCTGACCAATCTGATTAGCTTCTATGATGAGGTAACTGGCTCTGTGGATATGGAAAAGTCAGTGGATGTGATATACTTGACTTCAGCAAGGCTTTTGATACGGTCTCCCACAATATTCTTGCCAGTAAGTTAAGGGAATGTGGATTGGGTAAATGGACGGTAAGATGGATAGAAAGATGGCTAGAACGCTGGGCCCAGAGGATAGTGATCAACGGCTCGATGTCAGGATGGCAGTCGATTTCTAGCAGAGTGCCCCAAGGTTCGGTTCTAGGACCGGTTTTGTTCAATATCTTTATTAATGACCTGGATGAGGGGATGGATTGCTCCCTTAGCAAGTTTGCAGATGACACTAAACTAGGGGGAGAGGTAGATACGCTTGAGGGCAGAGGTAGGGTCCAGAGTGACTTAGACAAATTGGAGGATTGGGCCAGAAGAAATCTGATGAGGTTCAACAAGGAAAAGTGTAGAGTTCTGCACTTGGGACGGAAGAATCCCAAGCATTGTTACATGCTGGGGATCAACCAGCTAAGTAGTAGTTCTGCAGAAAAGGACCTGAGGGTTACAGTAGATGAGAAGCTGGATATGAGTCAACAGTGTGCTAATGGCATATTAGGTTGCATTAAGAGGAGCATTGCCAACAGATCCAGAGATGTGACCGTTCCTCTTTATTTGGCTCTGGTGAGACCACATCTGTAGTATTGTGTCCGGTTCTGGGCCCCCCCTACGAAAAGGATGTGGACGCATTGCAGAGGGTTCAGCGGAAGGTGACCAAAATCATTAGGGAGCTGGAGCATATAACCTACGAGGAGAGGATGAGGAATTTGGTTCTGTTTAGTCTGCAGAAGCAAAGAGTGAGGGGGGGATTTGATAGCAGCCTTCAACTTCCTGAAGGGAGGTTCCAAAGAAGATGGAGAGAGGCTGTTCTCAGTAGTGACAGATCGCAAAACAAGGAGCAATGGTCTCAAGTTGTGGTGGGAGAGGTCCAGGTTGGATATTATGAAAAACTATTTCACTGGGAGGGTGATGAAGCACTGGAATGGGTTACCTAGGGAAGTAGTGGTGTCTCCATCTGTAGAGATTTTTAAGTATTGGCTTGAGAAAGCCCTGATTGGGTTGATTTAGTTGGAATTGGTCCTGCCTAGAGCAGGGGGCTGGACTTGATGGCCTTCTGAGGTCTCTTCCAGCTCTATGGTTCTATGATTCCATGAATGGCTGTCATATGGAGAGAGTTTAAGATGGACTTTTCAGCTGGAAAAAGAAATATATAAGGGGAGATATGTACAGGTCTATAAAATCATGACTGTTGTGAAGAAAGTATATAAGTAAGTGTTATTTACTCCTTCTCACAGCACAAGAACTAGGGGTTGCCAAATTAAATGAATAGGCAGCAGGTTTAAAACAAACCAAAGGAAGTATTTCTTCACACAATGCACAGTCAACTGTGGAACTCCCTGCCAGAGGGTGTTGTGAAAGCCAAGGCTATATTGGTTCAGAAAAGAACTATATAAATTCAGGGAGGGTAGGCCCCTCTATGGCTATTAGCCTATAGGAGCATGGATGTAAAGCCATAGTCTTTTATGAAAGAGATAAGCGTTTGAACTGCACAGACGAGCTCTGTCTAGCTCCAAAGTGTGCTCCTTTCATCAACTTGCTCAGGGTCAGAGAGGAAGTGTATGGATTTTTCGGCGTGATGTTCTGGGCTAGTGTCCACAATAGCTAGGTTAGAGTCATGGGCATATTTTGTGGGAGGGGAAGAGGGGTGCTGTCCCACCCAAACTGCAAGCCTCAGTCATGAGTGGAATTTGCCTCCCCATGCACAGCCCTGTTGGCATGACTGGAGCTCCCCACCACCAAATATAAAAGTGATGCCCATGGCAACAGTTCTGGGGTAGAACAAGGCCTGGACTCACATTCTGGCTAGCAATGGGACCAACAGTCACTGTGGACCCCGGGGCAAGATGTGGGGGGGTCCTGGGCGGATGGGGCAGTGCCTCAGGCAGTCAGACCTCAGTGTTGCCTGGACCATGACATGTCAACATTTCCTCCCCCTCCGAGCCCTCAGAGTGGTGCTCTGCTTTTCTGGGGGCAATTCAAGGGGTCTCAGAGCTCTGATTGCCACTTCAGGGGCTGGGAGCTCTGGTCCCCTTTGAATCTCTGGGCCCCAGAACAGTTTGCACCCCCCCTCCCCCCCCCCCCCCACACACACATCAGCAAGCCTGCTGGCCAGTAACTATCTGTGTGATCTCAACCCCTAGGGTAGCATCTTGAAGTTCTGAGCAAAAGTTCTGGGCTGGAACTTGGGCCGGAACAAATTCTGGGCAAATGTCCTAATCATTGGACCAGCCTTCCTCTCCAAGATGAGTAATTCAAATAAAGGCTCCCACAATCGATGGTGATTTCTGACAATACAATTTTGGCGTGAGGAACTGATCCTCTGAGATGCAGCCAACCCTGGGTCAGATTTTCAAAAAGGTTTAGGCACCTAAAGATGCAGCAGGACATTTCTGTGCACCCCACTCAATGCCTGAGCAGGTTAGTGGCTAACTTCCATGGACTTCAACAGGAATCAGTGTCATTTGGCACCGGGCAGCATAGAACCTGAACCCAGATTTATGAGGATCCAGGAAGCACCAGAGACGTGCAGAGGATGATACTGAACAGTGCCAGGACACTAGCTGTGGTAGCAAGTGAAAATCTGTTGCTTCCATCCGCTCTGCAGTGCTGGTGGCAACTTCCCAAAATTAATTGGTTTGTCCAAAAATCTCTCCCCTGAAATAAGTGATTTGTTTTGCAGACAAAAAGATTTTCAGATGAAAAGTGCCAAATCTCCCTGTGGCTGTCAGATCAACAATGGATCGCGAGCGAGGAAAACCAAATTCCACAAGCTCACAACACTTGAGACTCCGGCTGCATGTGCCGCTAGCGAAGGCCACAGGCGTCCAGCTGCCTGTGTGTGTAATTAAACACAGCCCACTTCGTTGAGATGCAGGAGGCATGTCTGCAGTTAAGTTAAATTAGGAGCCGGTGATGACAAGCAGACTACAGAAATGTCAAAATTAGCATGAGCCAAAGGCGACGACTGGCCGTGGCTGCAAACGAGAGGAGTTGGGAAGGTCTGGAGAGGAGAAGATGGCTCATCTAGAGCATGGCTGCTCAGAGGTGTCTTCAAGGTTTTTCCTCCTGTTGGGAAGCTGCTTTCAAGAGGGGCTTTGTCACAATAAAAAGCAGGAGATGCTTCATCACAATAAAAATCCATCTGCATTCCCAGCCACCTCGCCTCACAAACCACTCAGTCCCTTCTCAACAGCTGTTGTTTTTGTTCTGGTTTGGCCCATAATGTAAAAAAAAACAAAAACAAAAAAAACAATGTAGCCCTCCCCTTGGAGCTAACGTGCTGGCTGTGGAAAAACTCATCTGCTTTTGCGGAAAAACTTGCCAGCTGTCTACACTGGCCGCTTGAATTTCAGCAAAAGCACTGCCAATCTCATGTAAGATTGTCAGTGCTTTTTGAGGAAATATTATGCTGCTCCTGTTGGGGCAAAAGTCTTTTTCCGAAAAACTTTTGCGCAAAAAGGCCAGTGTAGACAGCAGAGATTTGTTTTCCGCAAAAAAGCACCGATCATGAAAATGGCAATCAGGGCTTTTTTGCGGAAAAGCGCGTCTAGATTGGCCATGGATGCTTTTCCAAAAAGACTTTTGCCCGAACGGGAGCAGCATAGTTTTTCCGGAAAAGCACTGATGATTTTACATGAGATCGTCAGTGTTCTTCTGGAAATTCAAGCGGCCAGTGTAGATAGCTGGCAAGTTTTTCCGGAAAAGCTGCTGATTTTCCGGAAAAACTTGCCAGTCTAGACACAGCCCCAGAGTGTGCCTACACAGCACCCTAAACTTGAAATAAGGTATGCAATTTGCACTATGCAAATTGCATATCGTATATCAATAGTATTTCGAAATAGCTTATTTCGGCACATCTCTTAACCATCGTGGAACGAGGGCTACAGAGATGCCAAAATAGCGCACCCATTATTTCGAAAAATATTTTGAAATAACGGGTGCATTTAAAAGACGTGGGGTAGCTATTTCGAGACACCTCCCCAAATAGCACCTGCTATCTAGACATGCCCCTACATATCATAGCTATGGCACTAGTAACCAGTGCTTCGTATCTGCTATTCGCTTGTGACCCCACCACAAGTGGCCACGGGTTGGTTGGTTGGTGTTGGTTGAGGGGGTTGGTTGATTGGTATCATGTATTGAATAGAGTACGAGATCTTTGCATGAAGAAGAATCTGACCTATGGTTATCCTGGGAAGGACTATAGTGGCTCCAAAGCATAAACTGATCTGGAGGTAACAGCGTTGCTCCCATCAATCCCTCCTTTGCCTGGTTACACTCTCCTCAGATGCAGCCATCATGGAGGGCTTATGGGGCACAGGGCTGTATGTGAGCTGGATAACTGGGCTGTCCTGGCAGGCGTGAAGATGCTGCACGTGGTTGATAACATGCCTGTGTGGAAAGCAGCACACTTATGCCATTTATGGCCCACTGGCGAGTGTAACAGGGTCTCAGGAGAGGAGACACAGCAGCTCGTCTATTTAGCTCTGCAGGCCCCAGACTCAGTTCCAGACACTCCCGGCTTATCCTGGAAATTATGATAGTCCTGCCTTAACACAGGCCTGTGAGGGTTAATTCTCTGTTTGCGGTAGCAAGCACTGGAGATGTCTAGTCATGAAGCATATGGAGCAGCGTTCCCTGTAAGCTGAGCACTTTCTAAAGAAAGAAAAAACAAAGAAAAAACAGTTTCTTGCCATTTCAACCAGAAAGGACATTGTCTCAACGACTTGATTACCTGCATCCAGCTTTAAAGACCTTTTCAGACCACACTTGAAAGAATCCTCTGAACTGTCATTCATGCTTAAATTCGACACTTTACACTTAGGTTTAAACAAAGACATTAATTATCTTACCCATTACAAAGATAGCTTCCCCAATTATCACCTCTAATATCATTAGCTCACAGACATTTACCTTCCCCCCCCTCCTCCTTCTGTTCTGAAATTTGATTTGTCCTTTTCATATGTGTTCATTTTTTTATTGTATCCTTTGGTATATATTGTTGTGACAATTTTCTTCCACTATTTGATCTGAGGAAGTGGGTCTGGCCCACGAAAGCTCATCACCTAATAAACCATCTTGTTAGTCTTTAAAGTGCTACATAGTCCTGTTCTTTATAAACATAGACTTCACCCTGTAACCTTCATTTGGGTCTCACTCAACCTTTATGCAGGCAAACGGCTATGGACTTCAGTGGGAGTTTTGTCTCAGTGTAAACTTATTAACTACTGGACAAGGATTGTAGGATTTGATGCCTATATCCAGGGATCTCTTCACTCACCCGTGAAAAGCAGCCCCGTCTGGGATCGATGTACCTAACACTGCACCACATCAGGACAGGACAAGCAGTGAAAAAAAGTCTACATCAAGTTGAAACTATCCACCGATGAGCACCCCTGGTCAGGTCAGCTGTTAGCATTTCTGCAAGACCCAGTTGCTATATGCAATCCAGTTCATCTGTGTTAATGACTACACTCTGCAGTCTCACTGCTTCCGGCTCATTACAGCCAGCTACAATTACCATGGGGCTTTAATAGAATTAAGACATTAACGAACAGACACATCTACTGTAAATAGATTTCTTTATTATTATTTAAATCAGGCTCAATCAGCATCTGCCATCCCTTTGATCTATTTATCAGACCACAGCTAATCCCATTAAACCAGATTTTACTCTTTGAGAACCCAAAATGCAAGGGCAGGATGCCTGCAAGTGACAGCTGGAATCAAACAGATTAGGCAAAGGGGGAGGGGGGGAGATGTTAAATGGAATAATGCAATTTTCCAGCCAGGCCTTACACAAAAGTAATAGGTGGCTGTCTATTGCTTTGCCACAGAGCAGCGAGAAGCTGAAAGGAAATTAAACTGTCTCCCTGTGTGATTTTAACTCACGATTCTGCATAATAGGCTGGAACAGTTGTTACTTATCTGCTGGCATTTTGTGGCGTTTAATCCCAGAGTTCGGTTCATTCTCCTCTCGGTTCACTAGCTCCCTAGAAGTAGCACTGGGATCTTTGCATCCCCCCAGCTGCTGGGCTTGTTAGACTTTGCTGCCTTTCCGTGCAGCCGCTGAAACTTCCTTGTGATTAAAATGTCACCAGCAAAGTTGTCACTTCTGCCAGTTGGCAAGGCAGGCATCCCTAGGAGCTTCTCCAGGCTCAGCTAAGGGCTCCCTTTAACATCCTGCTCTACTTTGGGGGTCGGTAAAGTGGGATTGGGGTCCTCTCCATTCGGCTTGCAGCACGCAGCACCAGCGATTCACTAGAGGGAGCACTTCTGGCTGGCTTGCACTGTGCCTCTAACTCAGCGTGCTGCTAGGAGGGGCTCTGGGGCAGGGATCCGGGCTGGCAGCTCAGTAGGGAACACTCTCCCCTGGCAATCCGTGCAGACCCCCACTGCTGTTGCCTCCTGCAGCTGTGCAGAAGGGGGAAGGGCAGTGGGGGGCGGGGCTTAGTAAGGGATGCTGCATCTTCAGAGTCAGCACTGCATGCAGTGCCCCAGTGTGACTCAGAGGGTGGGTGAGTCAGCAGGGGGCGCTCTCACTGCCGAGTCCGCACTGACCACACTGCCCCAGTGACACTCGGGGGCGGGTGAATCAGCAGGGGGCGCTCTCACTGCCGAGTCCGCACTGACCACATTGCCCCAGTGACACTCGGGGGCAGGTGAATCAGCAGGGGGCGCTCTCACTGCCGAGTCCACACTGACCACATTGCCCCAGTGACACTCGGGGGCAGGTGAATCAGCAGGGGGCGCTCTCACTGCCAAGTCCACACTGACCACACTGCCCCAATGACACTTGTGCGTGGGTGAATCAGCAGGGGGCGCTCTCACTGCCAAGTCCGCACTGACCACACTGCCCCAGTGACACTCGGGGGTGGGTGAATCAGCAGGGGGCGCTCTCACTGCCAAGTCCACACTGACCACACTGCCCCAGTGACACTCGGGGGTGGGTGAATCAGCAGGGGGCGCTCTCACTGCCGAGTCCACACTGACCAAATTGCCCCAGTGTGGTGCAGAGGGCGACGAGGGGAGATGGGTTTGGAAACATGCTTAGTGGTGCCCAATAGTTCTCCTGGGCAGGGGGAGTCCATTTATTTTCACACCTTGGTGAGCTGCTCTCCAGAGACTGTGAGTCTATCCTGGGGGTGACACTCGGGTGGTTTGGGACACCAGATGGGCTCTGCCAAACATTTAAATCAATTCCAAAGTCTGGCCCCAGTCTGCAGCCCCCACCTTATCAATCCTGAGGCTTATGGAGCTGCGGCATGATGGCTATAAGGGAGCTGGGGCACTGCAGGCTTCTTGCTGAGCGTATCACCTTGCCAGGGCCCCTGGGGCAGGGAGCACGTCTCCTTACCTGTGTTCCCTTTGACATTTCAAACACTGGAGCTTGAAGGATTCTTGTAGGTTTAAAAGGGACGAAGACGCCTAACAAAGCCGGTGCTTGCAGATAAGCTGTACGGTTCCGTAGGGGCTTGAGCCTGGCTGAGCTAAACTCTAAAGACAGAGGCTGTCAAGCCTCTAAACAGCTTCACATTCAGAGGAGGCAGGGCTGGGCATCAGAACCAGCCACAACAGGTTGGGAGGCTGAGACAGCTCTGTGACCAACAACATGGCTCATGGGGTAGGATCCCTGTGGGCAGGGAGCCCCAGCTATGCAACTCTGTATTATGAGGCAGATAGCATTCCTCTTCACTCTGCAAACGTGAGCTTAGGGCTGGTCTGCCTGGGTGCTATTCTGAAATAGCTATTACTGCTTAACTCCATGGGCTGTGTCTACACTGGCAAGTTATTCCGGAAAATCAGCCGCTTTTCCGGAAAAACTTGCCAGCTGTCTACACTGGCCGCTTGAATTTCCGGAAAAGCACTGACGATCTCATGTAAAATCATCAGTGCTTTTCCGGAAAAACTATGCTGCTCCCGTTCGGGCAAAAGTCTTTTTCCGGAAAACTGTTCCGGAAAAGGGCCAGTGTAGACAGCACAGTAGGGTTTTCCGCAAAAAAGCCCCGATCGCGAAAATGACGATTGGGGCTTTTTTGTGGAAAAGCATGTCTAGATTGGCCACGGAAGCTTTTCCGGAAAAAGTGCTTTTCCGGAAAAGCGTCCTGCCAATCTAGATGCGCTTTTCTGGAAATACTTTTAACGGAAAACCTTTTCTGTTAAAAGCATTTCCGGAAAATCATGCCAGTGTAGATGTAGCCCATGTGTAGACACTTTTACTCCTTTTATTGTCATTAACCAGGAACTGTGAATCCATTTGAAATTCACACACTGCCTTGATCTAGATTAACTTTCATGTGTAGACAATTCCTTAGACAAACTCCCACTGACCTCACTGAAGGTTTTCAATACATTCATTCATGATTTGAAAAAGGAGTGAACAGGGAAATGGCAAAGTTTGCACATTTCAAAATTATTCAAGATAGTTAAGTCCAAAGCAAACTGAAAAGACTGACAAAGAACATAAGAACGCAAGAACAGCCAGACTGGGTCAGAAGAAAAATCCATCCAGCCCAGTATCCTGTCTGGCAACAGTGACCAGTGCCCGGTGCCTCACAGGGAATGGACAGAACAGGGACTCATCAAATGAGCCCTCCCTTATTGCCCATTCCAGATTCTGACAAACAGAGGACAGAGACATGCCCATCCCTGCCCATTCTGGCTAATAGCTATTGATGGGCCTATCCTTCATGAATGTATCTAGATCTTTTTAAAATCCTGTTTAAAGTCCTGCCTTTCACAACATCCCCTGGCAAGGAGTTCCACAGATTGACTGTGAGCTGTGTGAAGAATACCTCCTTTTGTTTTAAACTTACTATCAATGTTATTTGGTGACCCCTAGTTCTTGTGTTATAGGAACAAGTAAATATCCCTTTCTTTGTACCCGTCATGATTTTATAGACCTCTATCATAACCCCCCTGTAAAGGTTACAGGGGGTCTGGGGCACCGATGAAGGGTCCCATCAGGGTGAATTGCTCAGAACCAGGGCTACTCACTGCCCAAGACTGGGGTCCTTCTTTATAAGGCACCAAACCTGTCACACAGAGCACTTCAGCTGCCACTCTGGCCAGCAAGACGTTGCACAAGCCAATCACCTTAGACTCTCCAGCTTTATCTGTGCCATAACCAGCACTGCTCCTTACACAGATGAGAGGTTATAAAAACGAATCTCACCAACTCCGAACAAGTTCTTACAGTCCCAAAGGACCAGCCCCAATCCCAGCGCAATTTATACCTCCGATTTTACCCGGAAGTGAATGCTTTGCCAATCCTTTAGCATCTAAAATCTAAAGGTGTATTAATAAAAATAAAGAAAAGGGTTGAGAGTAGGATTTTTAAGGAAAGCAAATGACATACATTAGTCACCAAGTCCTTGATGCAGGCTATTAGCAGAGATATAATAAACTGCCAGCATCCTATGGTAGGATGGGACAACAAATCCTTCCCGGCTCTCTGTCCATAGCAAGGATGCGTCTGAAGTCAAGAGCAAGATTGAAGACAAAGATGGAGAAACCCTCAGGATCCTTTTATAATCTTGCCCATGCATAGGGAAAACCATTGTTCTCCTTAGTGATGGTACCTCCCAAACTGGAGCCGATCACATGATCAAGTGACTCGTCCATGTCCCTTTAGGCAAGTAGCCATGGTGTGCCTTCTGGTCTGCAGGCTCGCAGCCACATTCCTCAGGTGGAGAGCCTTTGTCCATGCAGCATTGCTATTTAGCATAGCTACTCACTGAACCTATTGTCAAGCAAGGCCTATTGCTGTCTCCCAGACACAAAACATTTAACATACAAGTACAGAGCCCATATGCATAACTTTACATACAATGATCATAGATGTCTGTGAATAGCACAGACAGAATCAGCACAGCATAAACTTCCATTAGACACCTCACTTGGCCCACTTTGCACAGGATTTGGGGCAAACACACAACAGTGGGTGCAACAACGATCTGCATTTTCCTATTAAAATCCAGACGCCCCCTTAGACTTCTCTTTTCTAAAGTCCCAGTCTTATTACTCTCTCCTCATAGGGCAGCTGTTCCAAACCCTCATGATTTTTGTTGCCCTTCTCTGAACTTTTCCAATGAACAGATTTTTTTTTTTTTTTTGAGATGGGGCAACCACATCTGCATGCAGTATTCCAGATGTGGGTGCTCCATAGATTTATAAAGGGAGCTTATAAAAGTGGATGACTGAGCAACAAAACAGCAGATGAAATTCCAACACTGATGAGTGCAAAGTAATGCATGTTAGAAAAAATAATCCCAACTATGCGTATATAATCCCAACTATGGGTTCTAAATTAGCTATTATCTCCCAAACGAGAGATTTGGAAGTCATCATGGATAGTTCTCTGAAAACTTCAGCTCAGTGCATTAGGAGCTATTAGGAAAGGGATCGAAAATAAAACAGAAAATTTCACAGAAGCACTGTCTAAATTCATGGTGTGCCCACATCCGGAGCTCTGTGTCCTGTTCTGGTCACCTCATCTGCAAAAGGATATGATGGAATTGGAACAGGTTCAGAGAAGGGCAACAAAGATGATCAAGGGTATGAAACAGCTTCTGTATGAGGAAAGATTAAGAAGAATAGGAAAGGTGATGACTAAGGCGGGGATATGATAGAAGCCTATAAAATCATGACAGCTGTGGATAACGTGACTGGAGAAGTGTTATTTATCCATTAATGCAACACAAATTCAGTGAAATTAATAGGCACCAGGTGTAATACAAGTAGTTTTTCACACAATGTTCAATAAACCTTTGGAACTTATTGCCACAGGATATTGTGATAGCCAAAAGTATAACTTGCTCATGGAGGATAGGTCCATCTACGGCTATTATCTAAGATAGATAGGGCCATAAACCCATGCTCAGGGTGACCATACGCCTCTAACTATCAGAGACAAGGAACTGAAGATGGGGTGGACCATTCCATAATTTCCCCTCTCTGTTCATGTCCCATGAAGGTCTGGTATGGGCCACTGTCAGTGACAGGGTTCTGGGAAAGATAGACCATGAGATGCCTCAGTGTGGCCGCTCTAATGTTTTTATGTTCTAATGTTTGACCTGGGTCAACACTGAGGTTATGTCTACACTACAGAGGTTTTTTTTCGGAAAAATGGATGTTTTTCCAAAAACTTCAATTACATCAACACTGCAATTGAATTCTTTCAGAAAAAAAATGAAAGAACAGAGGAGTTTTTCCAACATTGGCAAACCTCTTTCTACGAGGAAGAAGCCTTTTTCCGAAAGAGCTCTTTTGGAAAAAGATGTGTGTGGATGGGGAAGAGGGAGTTCTTTCGAAAGAAGAGGAAAGAGGAAAAAGCACAGGTGCCCTGGTTGCCACTCCGTCCATAGTAATCACAGATTAAATGAGAGGTAGCGTCCATTCAGTCTGGATGCTCTGTCGAAAAAGAAGATTGCTTTTTCGATGCGCTTTGGCAGCATGGACACTCTCTTTTGGAAGAAGTTTTTTCAGAAGATTTCTTCCGGAAAAGCTTCTTCCGAAAGAAGCCTGCAGTCTAGATGTAGCCTGAGTAATACTCAACATTTCTGGTGGTAGAAATTTCTCCTCTACGGTCAGTTGTTCCGGTGATTAATTACCTACAGTGCTCGGCGTGTCAGGAGGATACAGGTTGAGAGAGTACCATTTTTTCCCTGCATCAATTCAGTATTGACTCAGAGGGGATTGTGGATCAGCAATTCCCAGAAGGCCTCCAATCCACAAAATTGGGGAAAAAAATGAGGATGATACAGAGACAAGCCACAAAAATTATTTGGGAAGTATGCCATACATTGAGACTAAAGGAGTGGAGCCTCTTTAGCTTTAGAAGATCAAGTGGTCGCTTGACTCCAGTGGCTAAGTACCTCTACAGAAGGATTGTTTACATTCTCAGAGAAAGTAGAACCAATGGGTGGAAGCTAATTTAAACAAATTCAGATTAGAAATCAGGCACACATTTTAACTGTCAAGTTTGATTAACCTCTGGAACAAGGTAAGTTATAGATTGTCTCTTTTGATGTAATAGATCAGTGGTCTTCAACCTGTTCACCCCCAAGATCACCTTTTAAATGTCAGAGCAAGCCAAGATGTATCCCATCCCCTCCCCAAAACCCCATCCCTTTCTTGAGGCCCCACCTTCCCCATTCCCCTCCTCTCCATCACTTGCTGTCCCCAGCCCTTACTCACACTCACTGGGCTGAGACAGGAGGTGCGGGCTGGGAATGGGGGATTTGGGTGTAGAAAGGGGTGAGAGGTGCAAGCTCTGGGAGGGAATTTGGGTGCAGGAGTAGGTGGAGAAGGGGATGCTGGCTCAGGGAGGGGGCTCCAAGGCTGGGGAGTATTGGGGTCAGGTGGAGGGTTGGGGTGCTGAGCAAGCCGCAGGCTTGTGGGTGTGGGGGTGCAGGAGTTTGGGTTGAGGTGTACAAAGGGCTCAGGGAAGGGAGGTTGGGAGTACGATGGGCTCAGGACACAGATCTGCTGTGTGTGCATGGTCCAGGAGTGTTGTGGCAGAAGACTGGGAATGTGGGGGTGCAGGAGTTTGGGGATGTGTAGGGCATTCATGTGTATGATAGGCTCAGGGTTGTGGTCTGTGGGGGGTGGAGGAGTGTTACGGGCCAGATGAGGGATTGGCCCCAGTTGGGAGCTTGATGGCCAGGCTTCATTTTTAAATAAAATATTATGTCCAGCACAAAAGGTTTCATCATTTTCTTTATTTCTGGGAGGAGAGGGGAACCTGTTTTGGATCAGAGGACACAGACCCACAGAAAAATCAGTTGGGGACCACACAAGTGAGACGCAAAAAAACCCCCAAACCCTCCAAAATCCCCCAAGCCTCACTGATGTGGCCCCAACGGAGAAACCTCACTCCCCTGGCACTCCAGCCCCGGGGGGGAAGATAGGTAGGACTGAGGTGCAAGGCCTCAGGCCAGATTAACACTTCTGAGTTCCAGGGTTAGTGGAATTTGTGGGCCCCTCTGTACTCTGAGGTAGGGCCCAAAATGAGGGATCCAGTGTCCAGATCAGGGCTGCCAGTGAGTGGGATAGGGTTAGGGGTACAGAATCTGAGTGGAATGTAGGGTACAAAAGCAAGCTGGGGATAGGTGTCTGACCAGGAGGGAGGAGGCAGGAGCAGGGTACTGGTGGGTGTCTGGCCAGGGGACAGGGTTCTGGTGGGGGTCTGGGCAGGGGGCAGGGTGCTGGGGGGTGGAGGGAGAGGGGCTTGGGCAGAGTGCTGGTGGGGGTCTGGGCAGGAGGCAGAGACCAGGGTGCTGGTGGGGGGGTCTGGCCAGGAGGAGGGAGCAGGGACAATTCAGCTGGTACCTGGGGGTCTCCAGGGATGAGAATTTCTGTGTAGCGCTGGACAAAGCTGCACCAGATCCTGCATCACCATCCTGACTGCCCCGTGCTGCTTGCCTGCCTTCCTTGTAGAGGAATGGTGGTGGGGGGGGAAGGTCCCGCAGCTGTACGCCAGATCCAGCGTCTCAGGAAGTACGTGCTACTCCTACCCTCACACAACAGCAGATGTGCTTCCTGAGAAGTCGATCTGGCATGCAGCCGTGGGACTTCCCTGCCCCCCGCCACAGGAAGGAAGGAAGGCAGGCTGCCCAGGGATGTAAGTCCCACGGCTGCACACCAGAGGCGGTGTCTCAGAAAGCGCCTGCTGTTGTGGGGAGGGGAGGAACAGCACTGCTTCCTGAGACACCTGCACAGTGCACAGCCATGGGACTTCTCCCCATTGCCGCAGGAAGCAGGCGCTACCTCCATTTTCACAGGAGTTGGTATCGCCAGCACGGGCTCCTTGTTGGAGGTGGGGGGAACAAAAAGGAGCTGGGAACACCTCGAGATCGACTGGCCGTGCCCCCTCAACCCACCAGTTGATCGCAATTGACTGGTTGGTGACCACGCTAATAGACTGAGACTTCTGTCGTGCATTTGTCTTGCCATTTTGATTAAGAAACAAGAACAATACAAAATAAACAGGGCATATGTTAAATGGATTAAACACTGGCTAACGAAAAGATCTCAAAATGTAATTGCAAATGGGGAATCATTATCGAGCTGGGGTTTTTCTTGTGCAGTCCTACAGGTCTTGACCTTCTACTGTTTAACAATGTGTATCAAGGGCAGGAAGAAAACATAAAATAATCACTGATAAAATGTGCAGATGACACAGGATCAACAGAGTGGTAAATAATGAAGGGGGGGCTGCCATTGACGCAGAGTGAGTTTGAATGTTTGGTAAGCTGAGCACATGTAAACAGCGTGCATGTGAATACCTAGTCAGACATCTAGGAACAAAAAAGGTAGCCTGTATTTACACAAGGAGGGGCTGTATCCTGGAAAGCAGACTTTCTGAAAGTCTTAGGCTGCGTCTAGACTGGCAAGTTTTTGCACAAATACTTTTAACAGAAAAGTTTTCCCGTTAAAAGTATTTGCACAAGAGTGCGTCTACACTGGCATGGATGCTTTTGCGCAAAAGACATCTTCTGTGCAAAATCATCCGTGCCAGTGTAGATGCTCTCTTGCGCAAGAAAGCGCCGATGGCCATTTTAGCCATTGGGCTTTCTTGCGCAAGAAATTGACTTGGCTGTCTACACTGGCCCTCTTGCGCAAGAATACTTGCGCAAGAGGGCTTATCCCTGAGCGGGAGCGTCGGAGTATTTGCGCAAGAACCACTGATTTTGTACAGTACAAAGTCAGTGTTCTTGCGCAAATACTCGTGGCCAGTATAGACAGGCAGCAAGATTTTGCGCAAAATCTTGCCAGTCTAGACGCAGCCTCACTGCATAATGGGTTGAACATGAGCTCCCAGTGTGACACTGTGGCCAAAAGGGCTAGTTTGATCCTTGAATGTATAAAGAGGGGAACCTCAAAAAAGAGTAGAGAGGTTGTATGATCTCCATATTTGGCACTGGTACAACATACAGGGATAACTGAATGAAACTTCCTGGCCTGTGTTATTCAGGAAGTGAGACTAGATGATCTAATGGTCCTTTCTGAGAATAAAATCTGGAATCTATAAACACTAAGGCTGTGTCTAGACTACATGCCTCTGTCGGCAGAGGCATGTAGATTAGACACATAGGCAAAGGTAAATGAAGCCGCGATTTAAATGATCGCGGCTTCATTTAAATTTACATGGCTGCCGCACTTAGCCGACAAACAGCTGATCAGCTGTTTGTCGGCTCGCGCGCTAGTCTGGACGCTCCCCTGCCGACATCAAAGCCCTTTGTCGGCAGCCCCGTTATTCCTCGTGGGATGAGGTTTACCGGGGCTGCTGACTAAGGGCTTTGATGTCGACAGGAGGAGCGTCCAGACTAGCGCACGAGCCGACAAACAGCTGATCAGCTCTTTGTCAGCTCAGCACGGCAGCCATGTAAATGTAAATGAAGCCGCGATCATTTAAATCGCGGCTTCATTTGCCTTTGCCAAAACAACAAATCTACATGGCTCCATCGACGGAGCCATGTAGTCTAGACGTACCCTAAGTTGCTCCATGTCCTAGCTTCTGACTATTAGCAGGCTCATAACGTCAGGTGGCCCTAACTAGCACACCACTCTAACCTAGTAGTGTCTGTATTTAAATATGTTTGTGCCATGCTCTGTCAAAACCCCACAGATCCCCACCATCCCAAAAAGCTGAGTGGAATAACAAAGCTTGTGAACTGGACTGCCGAATCCTGTCAAATGTCTCATTTCCATTTGTCCTTTGCTGAGATCTAATTTTAATGCCGGAGTGCCGTCCAATGCAGGAATGCCCGCTGCTGTTCATCTGGCTTTTCAATTTTTAATGAACGTTTCTGGTGATAATTTCAGAAAATCAATATTTATAGAAAGATGTGACTTCAGAGGTCTTCAGATGGACTGGTACCTACAGTCACTCACTAGAACCCTTTTTCTCTCCAACACATATTCCATATGTTTCATTGGGATGATTTGCTGAATTCCACAGGTGAATAAAAAAGACATCAACAATTATATATATTCCCTGTGCTGAGGCCCAGCACAAGATGAATGAAACATTAAAGTCTCAGTTATAACCCTCAAAAGGGTGTTTAAGGGACCCATGAGCTTCGTGTTAGTTCTCTACACACTGATGAATTTCACCTTATTAGAGCTGAGTGCATGATTTGTTATAGATCATTTAACAAATGTCTCCTATTTCCAATTCATAGAATGCTCAACCAGCAAACCAATTACCTAAAATAAATGGAATCAGAATGTATTGAACTTTTCCCCAAAATTTGTTTCATTCGGTGGGGCTGTTTGTCAATCAATATTCAAAATTCAAGTTGTTATTGACTCAGCTGTACCAACTCTCATGATTTTGTCATGAGTCTCATGCTATTTGGTATTGTTTTAAAGCTCCAGCTTCTGGAGTCACGTGATTATGTGAACTTCTCAGCTTTCATTCAAACACCACCACAAAGCATAATTCTAGCCATTATGGTTGCAGAAAAATGTTTAACGCTGCAGCCTGGGAGCAAAGCTAGGTCAGAAATCAGAAGGCAAATAAAAAGAATATCAATATTTATTATTTTTAATGTCTCATTTTTAAGACAAAATCCTTTGGAACTATCCTGACATGAAATGTGATAGCTTGGGGTTGATCACATAGGAGTTGCCAAGAGGTACATAGATCACAGGGTACTGTTTCTTTCCCTGGGTAGGATGACTGTAACTCCTATGACAAAAATTGATAGGAAACAAATGTAAAAAGGAGCAGGCAGAGCGGGAGAGCATTTAATGTACAAGCTGAGTGAACATTTGCAGAGCTTTGGTTCTTGAATCCACATGTCTGTCCACTTTCATCTCTGAGATTTCCCGTCCTCCTTCCTCACTTTGATGAATCCCCTTTGTTGTCCCTGCTGCATGTGGGTGAATGATAGAATCAAAGACAAGGGGAAATAGAAATGAGGCTTGTGGGTTGGATTTTTGGAGTGTGCATGTCAAGCACGCATCCGAGGGCTGAGACGGGCAAAGTGGTGTGTGAAAAAAAATGACAAGCGGGTAGTTCTGTTGTGCTGAAAATAAATCCAAGATTTTGGGCATCTTGGCTTTGGATGTAGAGCCACACACGCGGAAGGACAGTTGGGGCTGCACTGAGACAAGCTGCCTTTCCTATTTCATTCCCTTCTTTAGGCACTGATAGATTTGTATATTTGGGTAGTATCATCACCCCAGATGGTGGAAGTAAGCAAGACATTCAGAATAGACTGAGTAAAGCACGAAATGCCTTTATCAGTATGATTAACATCTGGAAATCCTCAAAGCGTGCGCACTAAGCTGAAACTATACAACAGCTGTGTTCTTCCAATGCTTCTCTATGGAGCAGAATGTTGGTGCATGATACAACGAGACCTTACTAAATTGTCTACATTCCATACCAAGAATCTTAGAAGAAGAATCTGGATATTTTGGCCAAATAAAATTTCCAACGAAGATCTACTGTCTCAGTGTAAACAAGAAGACATGGCCACTATAATTATGAAAAGACGCTGGCGATGGATAGGTCATGTGTTACGAAGAGAAGGCGGATCTATTACAAAAATTGCACTCCACTGGAAACCAGATGGGAAGAGAAAGAGAGGAAGACCAAAACCAACCTGGCGCCGAACGGTAGAACAAGAATTAAAAGACCATCACCACACTTGGGGAACAATAGGCGCTTTGGCCTGCGACCGACAGAAGTGGAAGGACTTTGTTGCTGCCCTATGCGCCATTGGCGTAACGGGCAGTAAGTAAGTAAGTTTAGGCACTTAATTAAACCTTGTTAGCCAAACATTATCAAGTACAATATAATTCAACTGGCAAATATGCATTTTGGGCACAGTTAAGCATTTTTTAACCATGATTTTTAGCAAGGGTTGGGCAAAACCCAGCCCGCAGACTGAATTCGGCCCTCCAAACATTTGGATCTGGCCCACTCCTATTCTCTGGGCCACCAATAGCCCAAAGCGCAGTGAGACCCTTGGACAGCATCCCTGGCAGGGACCTGGGTTGTGATAGGCCAGTACAGTAATTCCTCATGTAACACGTGCCCGCTTAACACGTTTTCGCGATAGCACGATTTTTTTTTTAGGGAACGTTTTTTGAATTACACAACCGTCCCCAGAATAATATGATTTCCCCAGCTGGCCCATTGCCAGTGGCTGCGCGGGGCTTCCCCTGCCTCCCTGCAAAGCGGCAGAGGGCTTGCTGCTCGCCGCGCCATTCCCCACTGACTCCCCCTCACCAGACGCCTTTCCCCCTCCCCTCTGCCCTTGCATGCAGGCCGGCGGCTGGATTTCCCCAGCCGGCCTATCGCCGGCGGCTGCGTGGGGCTTCCCCCTCCTCCCTGCAAAGCAGCGGAGGGTTCGCTGCTTGCCGCACTGTTGCCCAGACACCCCCCATCGCCAGAGGCAGTGTGGGTCCCAGCAGACCGGTCACAGGGGCATACTGTCAACCCAATCCCCCTCCTCCCTCCTCCCCTTCCTTTCCCCAGAGCCAAACACCTCCCCTCCCTGCTGTAACCCAGTCCCGTTTCTCCCCCAACCTTATGTCCTGGTCCCAACAGACACCTCTGCTTGAAACGCAACCCCCAACTTCTCCATTATTTTCAATGGGAAAATTGACCCCGCAGAACACATTTTTACTTAACACAATCATTTTCTGAAACATATCCATTGTGTTAAATGAGGAATTACTGTACACTTAAGAAAAGTAAGTTGCTTTCACCCCTGGTGCTTGGTATCTGAAGGACCCCCCCCCCCATCCCAGTTCTGTGGCTCTGCTTCCTTTAGAGAGGAGGAAGCCTGCGAGAGCTATTAATAGGACACTGAAAGAGCCATTCAAGTCCTAATGAAGTCATGTACCAGGCATTTGCAAACCTGGGGTATAGACTGTCAACTTCTGAATTCACTGTGTGAGTCGGCAGGACTGTAGTTTAAAATTTGCTTTTCAAATATTTCATTACCATTGTAAAATCACATCTTTAAAAAAAATCAACACCCTCCCCCTGGACTGGCATTAGGCATATGGTTACTAATTTAACAGCACTGCATAGGGCAGGGGTGGACAGGACTTTATGATGGGGGGGGGGGGGGGCTCTCCAAGCTTTTGGGAAGAGACCAAGGGGCCACACTTTTCTATGGAGAGGTGTGGGCTATGGGATGGAGGTTAGGTGCAGAAGGGAGCTCTGGTTAGGAGACTGGGGGGTAGGAGGGGGTGTGGGATCTGCAAGGGAGTTGGGGTAAGAAGCGGGTTGTGACCTAGAGCAGAAGAATGGGGTGCAGGGTCCAGGAGGGGGTATGGGTCCAGGAGAGGATTCTGACCCTAACTAGTCACTAATTTTGATCCACATTTGCTATTTTTTTTGTCAATCTGACATTGCATTTTTCAGCAAACAGTCTGAAATAGTGTCTCTTTCTAGTGGAAATATTTGAGAATCAGGCTTTTTAAAATATTCAGCCAGCTTCAGTTATCGCGACACACAACTTGTCTCACCCCGTCAATGCAGGACCATCATTTACATGATAGTCACCAGCATTTTGACCAGTCTAGTCTTAAATGACTCAAATGGAGCATCCCAGGGGTACAAATCCACAATTTGACAGAGCTAATCAGACTTCTGCATGCTAAACCTTGAGGTTCCCTTTGCTTATACTTTCTCCCCTTGTTATCTCCTTTATTCCCTGACCCCCCTTCTCCAACATACCCTTGGCTCTCCTGAAACAAGGTTGGGGTTGTGTGATTTACATTGCACCACGAGATCGATATAGAACTCTCAATGTTCCCTGCAAAGTGCTGAGTAAGTGATTGAAAAGAATGCCAGTTGTTTTTCTCAGGAAACTTCTGACATATTGATGTTATTTTTAAATTCTTGTCAAAATTTTTGGTGTTTTAGTGGGAGGGGAAAAAACGTTCCATGTTTTGAAAACTGCTTTTCATAAAAACATTTGGTTTTCAAAACTGAAACCAAAATCATAATCATTTTGACTAAAAGCCTGGTGTTTTCTGTTCTTTTCATTAGTTTGTTTTTAAAAAACAGCACAACCCCCTTCTCTTTCCCTCTGCCCACTTAAAAATTTACTCGTAAATGAAAATTCTTGTTGAGACAGTATTTCAGTGAAAATCGAGGTGCCACACGACTGTACTAGTCCTGGAGAAGGCAGGTGGCAGACATGCCTCTGGCACTTGGAAAGGAAGGTGATGATAGGCCTGTGGGGGCTTGGCCGAGCAAGCTCTAGCTCCCACAGATGAGTTTTCTCCTAGAGTAGCCCTGGCTCACTGCAATGGGGCCGGGCCGTTGACTTGAATGGAGCACTAGTTCCTTAGGTAGAATGCAGCCTCCCTTTCTGAAAGGTCAGTGGGATCAGAGCCTCGGTCTCTTCTGTACCCTGCCTGGGGCACATGGCTCAGTTTCCTGGGGACTGAAATGTTTTGGTCAAATTGAAATAACGAAGCTGAAGAGCAAAGAGTCTGTCTGAACTGTAATGGTCTGTGACAGACAAGAGATGGTCCTGTCTGGCCTTGAATTCTAGGAAATCCCAAGAGAGTCTCTTTTACTGGGCAGCATCTCAAGCGTGAGCCCTTCTGAGGGCCCCCTTGTATCTGACGGACAAGTGAAATATCTCATAGCTGCTGTATATGCCCTGGCATCAAGGGATGTCAAACACAGAAACCAAAGAACGCAATAGAGAAGAAACAGGAAACAACATTTGGGCACCACTTCCACCTCACGTTGCTGTTCACGGAAAGCCCTTTTCTTTCCCTACCTGGCCATGACTGTGGCATTGGTTCAATTATGGTAGCAAGAACTGTGTGGGCCCCCGGGAGCTGTATTCAGGCTGGGGTGTATGGCAGCTTTGGAAGAAGCCTACATACTGATCACTCCTGCGCTGCTACATCCCTCCTACCAGGCCCAGGAATCCATAAAGAGATGTGCTCCTCAGTAAGAGAGGAGCGCTCTGACAAGTTTAGTTCCTTGTGCTTCAAATCCAATGACTATGCATGGCCTGTGTATGGTCCCTGTGGAGCTGTAACTGGGGGAAGGAACAGAGTGGAAAAAACCTGATTGATAGCCCCCTTGTTATCACCAGAGGAGTCACTGGCCATGCATGCCCACATGGGTGCACATATTCTTTTCTCTCTGGCTACATCTACATTGCGCTCTCTTGCGCAAGAATGTATGCAAATGAGGCACGTTGATGAATATTGCTGCGCCTCATTTGCATACTTAATGAGCCGCCATTTTGCACAAGAGACTTTTATGAATGAAGGCGCAATCTACACCCAAAAACCACCTCTTGCTCAAGAACTCTTCTGCCGCTTATTTTCAGGTAGAACGGCTCTTGCGCAAGAGAGGGGTTTTGCGCAAGAAGGAGCAGTGTGGACTGCTCTTTCTTGCACAAAAGCCCCTTGCGCAAAAATGGCAGCTCATTAAGTATGCAAATGAGGTGCAGCGACATTCATCACTGCACCTCATTTGCATATATTCTTGTGCACGAGAGCGCAAGGTAGATGTATCTGAGTCTCAAAGGGGGTTTCCACCAGGAAGTGAGCATGTAGTTACTAATGGTGCTGAGCATATCGGTTGCTTTCTGTTAGCTGTGCAGTGGAGTATAGGAAATTGTTAACAATGTAAACTGTGACCATAAATGATAAGTTGTCTTCATGGTCCTGCTGGCAGAACAAGCGGCTCTTCAGGGAAGTATGTGATCTGGGTCCTCTGCTGTACTCAGTCCAGAGTTACGTGGAGTTAAGAAGAGTCGTTCTATAGTTAGATGGAGTGAGTTGTTTGGACAGCCTCCTTTGTCCCTATGTTTGGGGTTCTTATGTGTTATCATTCTGAATTCTAAGAAATAAAATAAAATAAAATAAAATAGATATGTTACAATCATCCAGCAACAGTATTTTAATTTTCTAATTTAATTTCTCAGTGTGTATGCCATGAACATAAGAGTGGTAGGTCTCGAGTAATTTTTTTCTCATCCTATTATTCCTAAATATAGTCCAAATATGTATCAACAAACTTTTAACACATTGCTATACATTCTTTTATGAGCTTGGCTAAATAAGCAAGAGATAAATCTGCTTGTAAGTAAGTTGTCGTCATGCAAGATATGTACACAATTACTTTCCCATCCCATTAAAGTTTAATGAATGCTTAACTACTATTTAACTTCTGTGTAAAAGGAAGTTAATTAGATAGTAAGGAAATTTTATTCTTGAAAATACTTTTTTCCCCTATAAGTGTGATAACTCTTCAAACAAACTTGCTTTTTATTTCAGGGGAGTTGGGGGAACCTAAATAATTTGTGCAAAGACATTGAGAATGCAAGTAGAGTATATTAATAAAAATTCAATTATACACTTATTGCGTGTGTAATTTTCTACTAATTGCATTGCAGCAAGATTTATCTCTTAGATAGGCACTAAATCCTAGCCAGAAAAACAGATCAAGATGATCTTTAATGAGGCTCCGGTAAAAGGCTGCTACCAAGTACATTAATTTGTGCTAGGGGCATTCCGAATGAGGTGTTTTGGAACATCGCATTAGATGGGGCTCCCGAAGGTAGAATGCATGAGTGGAGAAGCACTTTGTGGATGAAAGTCACCGCTGTTGTCCAGAGAGCCCCGAGAAGGACAGCTTGAAGCCCATTTGTACAACTTCAACCAAGACACTTCCTTGGAAAAGAGATTCAGCTAATACTTTATCCGAACAGTGGCACGTCTGTGGCCCCAGTATCTGCACAGCTTGCAATCTGGCATAATACAACACCCCACTGGGAAGTTTTATGATTCTCAGATGGTGAACCAAATCCTGGGCTATACCTGAAAATCAGACCAACCTGGCTGCATCATGGAGGGCTGTGACATTTGTGACTTGTGCAATATAGGTCAACCTAGTGTCTAGTGCAGATGAAGTTAGGTTCCTGGAAGATTTTCTTTTCTATCAGTTTAAGGTTAACCACATAGACAGGAAACCCTCTGGCTGTGTCTAAACTGGCCAGTTTTTCTGGACAATCAGCCGCTTTTCCGGAAACACTTGCCAGCTGTCTACATTGGCTGCTTGAATTTCCGCAAAAGCACTGACTTCCTACTGTAAGAAATCAGTGCTTTTTGCGGAAATACTATGCTGCTCCTGTTCGGGCAAAAGTCCCTTTTGCGCAAAACTTTTGCGCAAAAGGGCCAGAGTAGACAGCTGAGATTTGTTTTGCGCAAAAAAGCCCTGATTGCAAAAATGGCAATCGGGGCTTTTTTGCACAAAAGTGTGTCTAGATTGGCACGGACGCTTTTCCGCAAAAAGTGCTTTTGCGGAAAAGCGTCCATGCCAATCTAGACGCTCTTTTCTGAAAATGCTTTTAACTGAAAACTTTTCCGTTAAAAGCATTTCCGGAAAATCATGCCAGTCTAGACGTAGCCTCTCTGTCGACGCAGGACCCAGCTATGTGATGGCTGCAGTTCATTGCTGGGCATGGGCCCAGAAGTGCAGAGAAGCTGTGTGATTGGCACAAGAGTTATCTCATAGGTAGGCAGTGGAAGGGCTGGGACTCAGCCCAAGTCTCCTCCATCCCAGGTGAGCACTTAACGACAGGACAATGCCACCTACCCACCTTCTGGCTGTTTTGTCCAGCATGTTTGTAAATTTCAGGAAGGCAGCATGGAGCCCAGCACAATAGGGCGCCTCTCCTGGCAGGTGCAATACAATTACTCCCTGGGCATCCAGGCATTGGTTGGATGCCTCGGAAAGTGTGGGTGTTATAGGGAGCTCTCTCTTTAAGGGTACGTCTAGACTACAGGGTTTTGTCGACAGAAGTTTTGTCGACAGATACAGTCGACAAAGCTTCTGTCGACAAAGAGTGTCTAGACTACATCTAGTGTCTAGACTACATACAGTGTAGACGCAAAGCACAGTGTAGATGCAATAATGCTTTCTATCGACAGAACTCTGTTGACAAAAGGCGTTATTCCTCGTAGAATGAGGTTTACAGCCATCGACAAAACTGCTGAGTTCTGTCGATGTTATGTCAACAGAACTTGGCGGTAGTGTAGATGCAGGTATAGTTTTGTCGACAAAAGTGGACTTTTGTCGACAAAACCCTGTAGTCTAGACACACCCTAAGAGACCCATACAGGAGGTAGGAGTGAGTTGAGTCTGGGTCACTGTTGCTAGGCGGATTTAGACCTCCACACCCAGAAGCTTCTGGAACTGGGTGGTAGTTTCGGGTCTGCTCCAGCAGGGTCTGTCTCTGTGGCTCGGTGAGATTCCAGGAGCCAGTAGGAGGGGAAACAATTTCCTCTGTGTTAGCTGTGTGCTTGGAATGTTGTTTGAGTTTAGCCAATCTGTTCCAGTTCACTTCCTCAGCTAGTGGGTTTGGTCAGCTCCTCTTCACATGTAGTAATGGGGAAAGAGTCATTTCTATTGTGTTATTCTCAGTTTTTGTGTTTTCTTGTAACAGGGTTTTCTTCATGTCTGTTGTTTGTGACTTAACCAGTGCGCTGGCGGGCAAGCAGTGATCCACAGCGGAGGAAAAGTTGGCCTAGATCCCAACTGAGGATCCCCACAGAAAGGAAAGGTGATTCAGACTCATAAGAACATAAGAATGGCCATACTGGGTCAGACCAAAGGACCAGTGGCCAATGCCAGGTGTCCCAGACGGGGCACATCTAGACTACATGCTCACGTTTCACGAGGCATACCGGAGCGGTCGACAAAGGCTTCCTTTGTCGACCGCACCGCGTCTAGACTGCCGCTCTGCGCCGGATCAGTTCTTTGACTATGCCCCCACTTCTTTGACTATGCCAAGTAAACTACTTTACATGGCTCCATCGACGGAGCCATGTAGTCCAGACATACCCAGGGAGTGAACTGAACAGGTACTGATCAAGCAATCTCTCTCCTGCCATCCATCTCCACCCTATGACAAACAGAAACTAGGGACACCATTCCTTACCCATACTGGCTAATAGCCATTAATGGACTTAACCTCCATGAATTTATCTAGTTCTCTTTTAAACCCTGTTATAGTTCTAGCCTTCACAACCTCCTCAGGCAAGGAGTTCCACAGATTGACTATGCGCTGTGTGAAGAAGAACTTCCTTTTATTTGTTTTAAACCTGTTGCCCATTAGTTTCATTTGGTGGCCCCTAGTTCCTTTATTATGGGAACAAGTAAATAACTTTTCCTTATTCACATTCTCCACACCACTCATGATTTTATAGACCTCTATCATATCCTCCCTCAGTCTCCTCTTTTCCAAGCTGAAAAGTCCTAGTCTCTTTAATCTCTCCTCATATGGAACCCGTTCCAAACCCCTAATCATTTTAGTTGCCCTTCTCTGAACATTTTCTAATGTCAGTCAGTATATCTTTTTTGATATGAGGAGACCACATCTGTACTCAGCAAATTGTGTCTATTTGGTGATCAGAGATAATTGCTGAGACTTAGGTGAACTAACCCAAAGCTTTTGGATCTCTCAGTCACTTCTTACTGAGTTTTGTGTGACTGAATTGTTCAAATTTTACTTCTGGTTTTCTCTGTTTAAGTTTATTGTAACCGTGAAGACAATGTCTGTGGGTTGCACATAGGGTTGCCAGATGGTTAAACCAAAAATACTGAACACCCCTCCCCCCAAAAAAACACCGGGGAAAAATTCTGTTGAAAAAAAAATGAAGGGGAGAACAAAGTTGTTGAGCAAAGAACCCTGAGAGTTATTAAGCAAAAAAAAAAAAATGAAAAAAATAAAAACCCCTGTAAGAATAGGGGCTGGGCCCTGCCTCTCCTAACATCTTCTGTCCCTGCTCTGAACCAGACAGCTCCCCTGCAGTACCAGGAGGCAGGCAGGCTGGGCCCAGTTGCTGAGTGTGTCGGGTTGCCAGGTATTTGGTATTGACCCGGATAATCCAGTATTTTTGCCTCCTGGCTGGGAAAAAAAAAACAGAAAATACCAGACATTTTAGGTGTCCGGTATTTTCTGAATTTTTTTACCAGACAGGAGGCGAAAATACTGGACTGTCGGAGTCAATACCAGACACCTGGCAACCCTTGTTGCACAATAGTTATATTATGTTGTAAATTAGACTATTTGTTCCTTCATAAGATTTTAGACAGCTATTGAATTACATTCAATTCTTTGGTTCCTTGTGGGACTTGAATGTGGGGAGGCTGGCCCTGTGCAATCTTTGCTAAAAATCCTAAGAGGCAGAACTCTGGGTCTCCAGCCATTTTTCTATGGGGGTTGGGTTGTTAGGGCACTGGAGAAGGGCAAGGAAGTCTAGCCCACCCAAGGTTAGTAGGCAGAGCAGCACCGCCAGCTACCAGATTTATGATCATGAGGGCAAGTTCCTGCCAGGCCCCCAGCCTGGCAAGCCATGCTCCTTTGGTGTTAGAGGGGAGGGGAGGGGAGGTTCTGGGCATGCTTGCCAGCCCCGGAGCCTAATTTTCAGTGCTGAGCCTCAAAGACATGTAGGTGCGATCATAGGCGTGCGCAGCACATTTCACTAGGGTGTGCACCCATATAATTTTTTTAAAATGTACTCTTTGACCCTGTCATGGCTCCTTCCCCACTCTGGCATGATAAATGCAGAAGTGGGGGTCAGCAAGTGTACCCCAAAGCCTTATCTACCAGGCTTTGGTATAAAACTTCCCCCAAAATCTTAAAAACCTAGATCTTGGGAATAAAACTTCCGCTGCCACCACCCAAATGTTGCTAAAGAAACCAGGGGAAAGATCATTTGGGAAATCTCACCCCTAAAATAAAAATCAGGGCACACTATTAACCAATGCCAGGTTAATAAAAAGAAAGGAAAGAACTTTTATTATTACAACAATATTCCTGTTGCAAGCATAATGACTAGATAGGAAGGTAACAAAATACACTCATGGAGAAACTCCATGGGCCTAGAACTTAGTTACAAAGAAAAGCCAAAACATCTTTTAAACAGTGCCAGATCTCAGATCCCGTACCCAATCCTTAAAATAATAAAACCTAACGAAACTACCTAAACTTTACCCTACTTACAGAAAATGAAGAATGGTGTCTTGGAGAGGGAGAGACATGCTTGTCCCTCTCTGTAGCTGCAGAGAACTGACTCAGAGAGACAAAAGGGAGAAAAGAAAAAAAACCCCAAATTCCTTTGTCCCAGTTTGAAAGTCCCACCTACATTCCTATTGATCACTCCACCTAGCTAGGTGTAGTTAACCCCTTAATCCCCAGGCTGCTGGCTAATCCTCATAATCATGACAGACCCCCATTAGCCACACTTCTGACCCCTGTTAACCACGCCGCTGACCCCCATTAGCCACGCCCCCTGTCTCACATTAGCCACGCCTCTGGAGTAGCACTCTCGGGGAAAGATGGACACATGACCAGAAGTAAAAGGTGTCATGTGACCCCCCCCCAAGACCTTTTCCCATCATCCTCCTACCAATAGGGATTAGTTTGGCCTTCACCAAGTCCCCCTCATGCAACTATCCTGCTATTGCATTAACCCAATGTGAGTGACATTAACTCGGTGGCGGAGAGGCTGGGGGAAGTGTTCCCTATAAGAGTTTTCTCCCATGAGCAGAATGAATTTGGTGTTGTGCACCAGTACTGAGTTCATGTGGCTTGTTTGGATGTGTCACTGTGGCACCCAAGTTATTAATAAATATTTTATAAACCTTTACCTTTTCCCTCTGCTGCCATGTCTCCTCCCCTTGCTCCATCAGCTCCCCTGGTGCCTGCTGCCCCCCCACCCCCCAACCTTCTTTGCCATCCTGACTCCTGCCCTTCTCACAGCCCTCAGCCCTCCTGAGACCTGCCCCCCTCCACCAGCCCTTCTCTCCCCCCGTGCTCACTCCTCCAGTAGCCCCACTCTGATCATGTGAGCTACCCCTCCTCATCCCCTCTCCTAACACCTCCCTCTACACACCTGCCCTGCCTCTCTCCTCTGGTGCTGGACCCTCCCCTGCAGGTGTCTGCCCTTCTGCTTCACCCTCAGAATCCCCTGGCACCTGCACCTTCCCTTAGACCTACATCCTCCTGGTGCCTCACCCTTCCCTCACTGCACTGCTGCCCGCCCCCTCACCACCCTCTGCCCCCCATTCTGTTTATGCCCCTGTGCCCTCACACATGCCTTGCTCCATCCCAACCTTCCTCATGCCCACCCCTTCTTCTCCCAGCATCTCCCCCTCCCCTGGCTCTCCTGCCCTCGCAGTGTCACCACTGAAAAATGACGAGCCTGCCTTCAGAAGGAAAAATCTCTTCCTACAGAAGAATTGGGAAAAAAGCGGCAGTGTAGAGTGTATAAGGGCTGGGGATAGCAAGCGATGGAGAGGAGAAGAATAGAGAGGGTGGGGCTTCAAGAAAGGGATGGGGTCTTGGGGGAAGGATGGGGCGGTAGATCTTCACTTGTTCTGAGATTTAAAAAGATCTTGGGTATAAAAAGATTGGAGATCACTGCTGTAGGTGCTATCTGGACTCAGCTCCCCTTTGTGTGGCTTGAATCCACATGAGCTCTGTTCGGTTCCTACTGCAAGGCTTCTTGCAAGGTTCAGATGCTCTGCTTGAGAATTTGGCATTGACTTTTTTCCCCCACTTCTGAGGAAGATCCCAGTGTTATCTCAAAAACCCATTTGTGTGAAATGCTGAAGTGAGGCATCACAATGAGTACTTTGTGTTGATCCATATAATTTGATCCCTCTCCTTTTCCACATACTTATAAGCAACGATATAATTAACATGGACATTTGCAGAATTATCACTGAGGAGATGAGTTAGTACCCACAGAGCAGTGCGCCTCTCAGAGAGATTGTGTCACATTGTGCAAATGCAGGCAGAGATCACTGACCTCAGTAGTCCTTTTTGAGGTGCTCTCAGCAAATATTTAGAGACTTATTTTTACAAAAAAGTCAAACAGATTTTGAAGAACAAAAAGCCAACATGAAAAAGGTTCCACAATACGATGCCACGGTTTACTAACCCAATCTGAAGTCTGGCATTTAGACATGATATAAATCCCCATATTTCAACCCAACAGGCAATAACTAACTTTGATTGGGAAGAAATGTCCTTCTATGATGACAAAATTGTTTACTAAAGGGTTCCTTGCAGCTTCTTCTAAAGTCCTGTATCTTGGATAGTAGCCAGATCCTAGATATAATGAAGCACTGATCTGATCTACTAGGACAATGCCTATGTTTCCATGTCACAAGCCTTCCCCCCTCCCCAGGATAATGAAGAAAAAAAATCAAGCATGTTTAACAATATTTCACTATTACTACTGTAGGTGACAGACACACAGAAAAATGGGATACTGCTTTTCAAATGAATTAGTTGTATCGTGACTTTTGTTCTGTAAAGCTTTGGACCGATCTTGACTTGGACACAGTGGCTATGTCTAGACTACATGCCTCTGTCATCAGAGCCATGTAGATTAGGTTGATCGGCAAAGTCAAATGAAGCCGCGATTTAAATGATTGTGGCTTCATTTAAATTTACATGGCTGCCGCGCTGAGCCGACAAACAGCTGATCAGCTGTTTGTCCACTCCGCGCGCTAGTCTGGACGCTCCCCTGCCGACATCAAAGCCCTTTGTTGGCAGCCCCGTTATTCCTTGTGGGATGAGGTTTACCGGGGCTGCCGACAAAGGGCTTTGATGTCGGCAGGGGAGCGTCCAGACTAGCGCGCTGAGCGGACAAACAGCTGATCAGCTGTTTGCCGGCTCAGCGCAGCAGCCATGTAAATGTAAATGAAGCCGCGATCATTTAAATCGCGGCTTCATTTGCCTTTGTCAAAACAACAAATCTACATGGCTAAGTCGACGGAGCCATGTAGTTTAGACGTACCCAGTATGTTGCTTAATTCCCATTTTACCAATGATCAAAGCAACACAGAGGTGTTGATAATCTTATCTGAGGGCAGACAGAGTCAGCAGCAAACCTAGCTAGTTCAGAAATTACTGACTCTATTTTTGCACTTAATCCACCAGAACAACCTGCCCTTCTCTTATTAGTTCATGATATTATCTACACTCACACAGAAGCTGACATGTTGCATCACTAGGGGTGTGAAAAATGTCCCTTTCACAAGTAAAACTTACATCAACTTAAAATGGTGTCTGCATTATGTTGGTGGGAGGTGCACTCTTGCCAATACAGCTTCCACTCTCATCGAGGCGGAGTATTTACATACACAGGACAGTGCTCTCCCATCAGTGTAATGAGTTTTAACCCGAAGAGCTAAATCAGCACTGCTCCGTCTGTGGCAGCAGCACTGAGTTAGTGCAGTAGTGAAGACAATTCCGGGGTGGGAGGGCGAAGACAGCAGAACAGGAGTAGTAATTAATTCCCTGGGCAATAGAACTAATAGAAAAAAAGACTTTTTCTGATCCCCACAGCGGGGGGGTGGGGGGAGGGGAGGGCATGCAGTGACAGCGCGAGGCTGCAGGTGCCTCCTGGGTGCATTTGAGGCCAGAGGAGGGTCTCACTTGTACCTGGCGCTCGGGGGATGGGGCCCCACCATGGCTGAGCCCCAGCAACTGCCAAGCCCCTGAACTCCGCTCCAGCAGCCGCCAGCCGGCCCTTTGAAACATTAGGGTGTGCCTAGGCACACCCGGCACACCCTGTGCGCATGCCTATTGGTGCAATTGCTTTCAATGGGGGCTTGGCAGCAACTAATGTGGAGGACTTAGGCCTATGAAAATAGGTTTACATGATACCTGCCTCCAACATGGAGCTGCTGGAAAGAGGCTCTCTAGTCTCTCCTTAAAGCAGGGCAGCAAGTAGATCACCCCGTCCCCTGCCATCCGCTTCCCCACGGAAGTTCCTTTCAGTGGCTGACCAAGTTGGGAGCAAGCTCCGGCAGTGCTGGGAGGTCCTGGGCAGACGGAGATCCAGGTGGAGACTGGGGATTCTAACATCGTTCCCATCTCGCCCAAGGCGCTGAGTCCGTTCTGCGAGGCACTACAGATCCCATTGGAGGAACTTGTGTTTCCCCGAAATGCCCCAGGCTCAACCCACAAGGGGCTTCTTCACTGCCTTGCTTTGGCTACCCAGTTGGGGCATGTATGTGCACCTGGCTAAACATACATGCCCCTGGATACATGTACATACATGAGCGCACATCTCCCCCATGTACACACACTTCACTTCAGTCATTATTATGGGCACAAGATGCTGGGCAGGGACCCTCAATATTCACTGCTCCAGTTAGAGCTATTCCCAGGAGCTGCATGTAACCCTCCCAGACCCGCCCCTTCCCTTCCTCCCCCAGTAGAACCATGAGCCACCCTCCATCATTGCTGGAGGAACCCTGGTCCACCTGGACCAGCCACCCTGACCCTTGGGCCACTAGCTGGCCCTCACACTGGCCCAACCCTCCAAGCCAACTTGAGCACTGGCCCAAGTTGCTCTGGCTGCTGGAAGGCTTGAGCCGCCAGATGGCCAAGCCCCAAGCTTCAGGTTGCCACCTGAGCTGAGCCCTGCCAGCCTTGGTGGAGAAGGGAAACAAGGGTGGGGCCTCAGAATGGAGCCTGGGTGGGCCCACAGACTGGGTTACAGGGGTCTTAGTCTCCCCTCGCATGTTCTACCCACCCCCCATGGCTGCTACTACACGCCTAGCCTGCTCTTCCACAGCCCCTCCCTCCATCTGCTGACTCCAAAGCGAAGCCACTTAAAGGCAGGTTCCCAGTGTCCTTCCCACCCACCCGCATGCACTGGGAAGCAGGGAGCATCATCAGACAAAAGCCACTAGCGCTCCCCTGGAGGCAGCAGGCACAGAAGGGACATTTGTGCTTCTCAGATCTGCGCTGGTCTCTGTGCTAGTTGAAAAGGATGCGATTAACTCCACTGGTCCCCAGCCCAAGGGCCCAGACCTCTCCGGTAGGAAATGACCTCTATGGGGCGAAACAGGCCTGCAGCCTGGAAGGAGAGCCAATTAAATTCCAGATGAAGACATTGTCATGGAGAAGACTGGTGCTCCGAGACTAATTTAAAGCACCTGGCAGCGCCAGGGGAGACACTCCTTGGGGCAGTGTGTAATTAACATCTCGTTAGAGGCATGCTTTGCATTTCCCCTTGGCTGAAAACACTGCACTTTATTATCTCCCTTTATTTTGCTCTTTCTCCCCTCCCCTGCTGCTTACTTGGCTAATGAAATTGCACGATCAATATGTCACACACAGCAGCCTGGGTAGGCAAGTCTGGTCAGTGCACAATTCCCGCTCTGTCTCCCTTGGTGGACTGGCAGGACAGGTGGGCGGGGTAATTGCCTTCTTCAGGAGGAGTTAGCAGGATTCATGCTGCAGATCACGACATCTGGCCCTCCATCACTGCAGCAGAGGAGCATGTGTGGTAGGGCAGTGCTGCTATCCCGCTAGACAGATGGGAAACAGAGGCCCAGATCCTGTAAGGGATCTTAATGCCCATTAAGCCAGGACCTGAATCACCTCTCCAGGGTTACACAGAAAGTCCCTGCCACATCCGAAGCTTGAGACCATAAGTCACCATTCCTTGACTCAGCACTGGGCAATTCTGGGCATATTCCACATGCAGGATCATCCTTACCCATAGGCAAAATACACAACTGAGTAGGGCACCTGAAAATGTGGGGCACCACTGAGTCTTAGGGTATGTCTAGACCAATGTTTCTCAACCTTTTTTTATAAAGTACCCCTTTAAAAAAAAAGAACCCCCGTACCTAAAGTTTTCAGACACAATTTTTTTCTACCATTGCAGCACATTTATTTAAACAACTTTATCATAGCCAGGAGGGTGATTCAATTTTTGGGTGTAAAAAGTACAAAAATAATAAAGTGCTGTAAAACTTAAAACAAAAATTCAGTTTTCTCCAAACTTCATTTGTGGTGACGTACCCCTAAGACTTCTCTCGAGTACCCCGAGGGTACTTGTACCACTGGTTGAGAAACTCTGGTCTAGAAATAGCTGGTACCCCCCAGACTTCTCTCGAGTACCCCTGAGGGTATCGTACCACTGGTTGAGGAACACTGGTATCCTGAAATAGCTACCCCATGTCCAAGGAACACGTCCGCTATTTAGAAATAATGGATGCGCTATATCATCGACCCTGTAAACCTTGTTTCATGAGGAATCAGACCTGTCTCAAAATAGTGTTATTTCAAAATTTGGCCCCGTGTAGATGCGCCAAATTTTGAAATAACCTATTTTGAAATAAAATCAAAATAAGATACGCACTTAGCGCAAATTGTGTATCTTATTTCGATTTTAGAGTGCCGTCTAAACGTAGCCTCAATGTCCACCCACCCGCCTCTTCATATCCCTGTTCTGTGGCTCTGCTTCTTCTGGACACTGTCTAGTTAACAATGCAAAAACCTGCCAGAGCTATTAGCAGGACACTGAACGGCTACGTCTACACTGGCACCCTATTTCGGAAATGCTTAAAACGGAACAGTTTTCCTTTATAAGTATTTCCGGAAAAAGCGCGCCTACATTGGCAGGATACTTTTCTGTAAAAGCATTTTTTCCGGAAAAGCGTCCGTGGCCAATGTAGATGCGCTTTTCCGGAAAAAAGCCCAGATCGTAATTTTCGCGATCGGGGCTTTTTTGCAGGAAAGACTACTGTGCTGTCTACACTGGCCCTTTTCCGGAACAGTTTTTCTGGAAAAACACTGACAATTTTACAGTAGATCGTCATTGCTTTTCCGGAAAAGCAAGCGGCCAGTGTAGACAGCTCGCAGCTTATTCCGGAAAAGCGACTGCTTTTCCGGAATAAGTGGCCCAGTGTAGACACGGCCAATCTGTGCAAGAGCCATTCAAGTGGGAATGAAGCCATTGAACAGGCATTTGCCAACCCCAGATATATGCTGTCAGCTTCCGAATTTACTGTTAGTCGACAGGAACTGAATCTAAAATTTGCTTAAAAATATTATATTAATGCGTTGCTCAAGAGTCTAAAACACATCTCTAAAAATCTCTCCCTCTCCCCCAGAGCTGCCATCAGGCTTACGGGCACCAGTTTAATAGTGCTGCCTAGGGCCCCATAAATCCTGAAGACGGACCTGTCCATCTGGTTACACTTCAGGGCTATTGGTGAACCTGTGGTCCAATAACAGCAGCAGCCAGCCCAGAGCTAGTGGGAGGGGGGAAGATCGGGTTCCAGCTGGCGAGATGCTTGATTGAGCTGGCAATAGCACATGCCATGTTCACTTCCAACCCACTCCACGTGCACTGCGGAAATGCCAAGGCCTCTGCAGCCGGGGTTTGGTTCTTGTCTAATGGTCTCGAAATCCACAACAGGACCTAAAGAGCACCAAGGTGTGGTGGTGTCTGAACAGGGCTGGGGCTAAGCGCATCTCTTTGCAGCACAATGCCGGGGGAGGGGGAGGGAGATCCCGCACTAGGGCACAGTTTTCAATCGGGGGAGGGGGGGAACCTGCACTAGGGCACAGTTTTCAATCGGGGGGGATCTCGCACTAGGGCACAGTTTTCAATCGGGGAGGATCTCGCACTAGGGCACAGTTTTCAATCGGGGGGATCTCGCACTAGGGCACAGTTTTCAATCGGGGAGGATCTCGCACTAGGGCACAGTTTTCAATCGGGGGGATCTCGCACTAGGGCGCAGTTTTCAATCGGGGGGGGATCTCGCACTAGGGCGCAGTTTTCAATCGGGGGGGATCTCGCACTAGGGCACAGTTTTCAATCGGGGGGGATCTCGCACTAGGGCACAGTTTTCAATCGGGGGGGATCCTGCACTAGGGCACAGTTTTCAATCGGGGGGGGATCCTGCACTAGGGCACAGTTTTCAATCGGGGGGGGATCCTGCACTAGGGCACAGTTTTCAATCGGGGGGATCTCGCACTAGGGCACAGTTTTCAATCGGGGGGGGGGGGATCCTGCACTAGGGCACAGTTTTCAATCGGGGGGGATCCTGCACTAGGGCACAGTTTTCAATCGGGGGGGATCTCGCACTAGGGCACAGTTTTCAATCGGGGGGGATCTCGCACTAGGGCACAGTTTTCAATCGGGGGGGATCCTGCACTAGGGCACAGTTTTCAATCGGGGGGGGATCTCGCACTTGGGCACAGTTTTAAATCGGGGGGGATCCTGCACTAGGGCACAGTTTTCAATCGGGGGGGGGATCCTGCACTAGGGCACAGTTTTCAATCGGGGGGATCTCGCACTAGGGCACAGTTTTCAATCGGGGGGGATCCTGCACTAGGGCACAGTTTTCAATCGGGGGGATCTCGCACTAGGGCACAGTTTTCAATCGGGGGGGATCTCGCACTAGGGCACAGTTTTCAATCGGGGGGATCTCGCACTAGGGCACAGTTTTCAATCGGGGGGGGGGATCCTGCACTAGGGCACAGTTTTCAATCGGGGGGGATCTCGCACTAGGGCACAGTTTTCAATCGGGGGGGGATCCTGCACTGGGGCACAGTTTTCAATCGGGGGGGATCCTGCACTAGGGCACAGTTTTCAATCGGGGGGGATCTTGCACTAGGGCACAGTTTTCAATCGGGGGGGATCTCGCACTAGGGCACAGTTTTCAATCAGGAGGGGGGATCTTGCACTAGGGCACAGTTTTCAATCGGGGGGATCTCGCACTAGGGCACAGTTTTCAATCGGGGGGGATCTCGCACTAGGGCACAGTTTTCAATCGGGGGGGATCTCGCACTAGGGCACAGTTTTCAATCAGGAGGGGGGATCTTGCACTAGGGCACAGTTTTCAATCGGGGGGGATCTCGCACTAGGGCACAGTTTTCAATCGGGGGGGATCTCGCACTAGGGCACAGTTTTCAATCGGGGGGGATCTCGCACTAGGGCACAGTTTTCAATCCAATTAAACCATTTTCTAAAAAGCAAATTTGCTGCTGCAGACCCTTCGACCCCAGTGGCGTGACTCTGACTTTACATTGGTGTAATTGGGACCAGAATGTGGCACGTCCAGTGCGCCCACAGTCAGCATTGTGTGAGGTGTCTGTTTGCATCTGACTCTCGTCAGAGGCTTCATTACCGTGTCCTTTCCTCTCAGGAGACGCCCTCCAACGAAAGCCTTAGAGGCAAAATAAGTCAGTGTAACTTCTCAGTCTGGCTCTGTGGGGGAGACAGAAGCAAATTGGAAGCGCTTCACGTTAAATGTTTACCCACTGCGTCTTGATCTAATGACAGTGTCTGCAAACAAACAGGCACACGCAACGAGCTGTCGAGCAAGTCTCCGGCTATGACAGATGAGTCAGCCATGCCGAGATGTACATCTCTTCATTGCATCACTTGTGTGTGCACGTTGCTCCAGGCGGAGGGGCAGGCACGGGCCAGGAGCTCTGGCCAGGAGCAGCAGCAAACATACCCCACAGATGCCAGCAACTGTGAAAGGACTTGTGAGTAATGAGAGGTCAGGGGCTGCACATTGCCCGGAACGGAGAACAAATCAATGACGCGTCATTGAGGGGCCAATCAACTGCACTATGGCCATTCTGGCCACAGTGAGCCCCGATGGGCACCATGGCTTTTGGGTTACTCCAGCCCAGCATCTCTAGGTCTTACACCCAGCAGAGCAGAGGCAAAGAAACTACATTAAGGTGCAAATAAGCATGTGAGTTCCCTGAGTGTGTGCAAGCCTACACGGCTACGTATAGGCCCCTCAGTGACACAGCATCTGAGCACTGCCCAAACTTTAATTCATTTATCCTCATGACGTCTTGCAGGGAAGGGAAGCAGAACCCATCACTAGAGTCCCACCTCACCCTGAGGGATAAGAGCATCCCTACGGTGTGTCCGAGATGCTCTGGGAGGATACTCGAGCTGAATGGAAAGCAGAGAGAGAAACAATGACAAATGCGTTTGGCTTTCTGCTCGGAGCCTCAGTCTCCGAGTCACTTCAAGGCTACATCTAGACTGCAGGCTTTTTCCAGAAGAAACTTCCGAAAGAAAGCGTCCACACTGCCAAAACTCAACAAAGAAGCGATCTGCTTTTTTGAAAGAGAATGTCCAGACTGAATGGACGCTCTCTCGCATGTAAGCTCTGAATGCGATGGCCAGAATGGTCACCGGGGAACCTGTGCTTTTTCCTCTTTCCTTTTCTTCCAAAAGAACTCCCTCTTCCCCATCCACACACACCTTTTTGAGAAAGCTCCTTGGCAAAAAACTTCTTCCTCGTAAAATGAGGACTACCCGTGCTGGAAAAACCCCTCTGTTCTTTCAATTTTCTTGTGGAAGAATGTAATTGCAGTGAGGACGTTCCTCAAGGTTTGTTGGAAAAACAGCATTTTTTCTGACAAAACTCTGTATTTTAGACATACCCCAACTGTCAGCTAATCACAGAATCATAGAACACTAGAGCTGTGTCTAGACTGGCAAGTTTTTCCGCAAAATCATCTGCTTTTGCGGAAAAACTTGCCAACTGTCTACACTGGCCGCTTGAATTTCTGGAAAAGCACTGACGATCTCATGTAAAATCATCAGTGCTTTTCTGGAAATACTATGCTGCTCCTGTTCGGGCAAAAGTCTTTTTCTGAAAGACTTTTGCGCAAGAGGGCCAGTGTAAACAGCACAGTACAGTTTTCCACAAAAAAGCCCCGATCATGAAAATGGCGATTGGGGCTTTTTTGCGGAAAACCGCATCTAGATTGGCCACGGACACTTTTCCACAAAAAGTGCTTGTGCGGAAAAGCATCCTGCCAATCTAGGCGTGCTTTTCCGAAAATGCTTTTAACGGAAAACTTTTCCGTTAAAAGCATTTTCGGAAATTCATGCCAGCGTAGACGTAGCCTAGAATTGGTAGAGAGGTCTTCAAGTCCAGTCCCCGGCCCTCACAGCAGGACCAAGCACACCATCAAAATCATCCCTAACAGATGCCTGAATAACTTGCTCTTAAATACCTCCCATGATGGAGATTTCACAACCTCCCTAGGCAATTGATTCCAGTGCTTCACCACCCTGACAGGGAGGAAGTTTTTGCTAATGTCCAACCTAAACCTCCCTTGATGCAATTGTGCATTGCTGCTTGTCCTGTCTATCACATTTCCTCTGCACCCTTCCATGCCACCAGCTCCCAGTCAGGGACTCCCTCGTTGTCAGCACACATCAGCCCTTAATCAATAATGGACAATTAGAGTCTCGACACCCGAGATTCCGTGATGACTTGCACTCCAGACATAAGGATGGCTGGATGGGTCATGAAGGAAGTATCTCTCCATCTGCACACACATAAGCATGTTCTATCTGATGCTGTCTTTACCTCTCCTCCCTTTCACTTTCGGAGCATTTCAGCCACAAAGCTTAAGAGAGCATCCCTGACAACCGTGTTGTAATGAGAGTTTGACTGCTGACTATTCCATACATTCACTTTAGCTGTTCAGACCCATGGCAAAGATTGCTCGTGCCCAAAGAATTGAGAGGAAGCTTGCAAAAAGCTTTTGGCAGGTAATTATGTGGCCCAAGCCTGGCTGATAAATTCACTGGGATGGTGCCAAAAGTTGTAATGACTCTGGGGAGAGAGGAGAAAGATCAACCTTCATAGGGAAGGGAAATTATATTTGGAGCAACTTTTGCAGATGATCAGCTGCCAGTCAGGAGCAGTGACGTTAGAAGAGGGGTAAAGAAGTAACTCATTCATTTTAAGGGAGAGGCATTATCAGGCTAGACCACATTAGTTTGCCCATCGTGGGCAATATATTGTCTATATGGCCTAGATGCTTCAGAGGAAGGTACAAGAAGAACTCCCCACCACACCTCCATGGATAATTAAGAAATAACTTGTGTAAAGTAATGCACATTGGGAAAAATAACCCCAACTATACGTACAGTATGATGGGGGCAAATTTGGCTATGACAAATCAAGAAAGAGATCTTGGAGTTATCGTGGACAGTTCTCAGAAAACTTCCACAGTGTGCAGCAGCGGTCAAAAAGGCAAATAGGATGCTAGGAATTATTAAGAAAGGGATAGAAAATAAGACCCAGAATATCTTACTGCCCCTGTATAAAACTATGGTACGCCCACATCTTGAATACTGTGTACAGATGTTGTCTCCTCACCTCAAAAAGATATTTTGGCCTTAGAAAGGGGTTTGGAACAGGTCCCATATGAGGAGAGGTTAAAACGACTGGGACTTTTCAGTTTAGAGAAGAGGAGACTGAGGGGGGATATGATAGAGGTCTATAAAATCATGAGTGGTGTGGAGAGGGCGGATAAAGAAAAGTTATTTATTAGTTCCCTAAATAGAAGAACTAGAGGACACCAAATGAAATTAATGGGTAGCAGGTTTAAAACTAATAAAAGAAAGTTCTTCTTCACACAGCGTGTAGTCAACCTGTGGAACTCCTTGCCAGAGGAGGCTGTGAAGGCTAGGACTATAATAGAGTTTAAAGAGAAGCTAAATAATCTCATGGAGGTTAGGTCCATAAAAGGCTATTAGCCAGGGGATAAAATGGTGTCCTTGGCCTCTGTTTGTCAGAGGCTGGAGAGGGATGGCAGAAGTCAAATCGCTTGATCGTGTCTTTGGTCCACCCTCTCTGGGGCACCTGGTGCTGGCCACTTTCGGCAGACAGGATACTGGGCTAGAAGAACCTTTGGTCTGACCCAGTACGGCCGTTCTTATGTTCTTATGTTTTAACATTTCTTCCCAAATCCCATCAGTGCTAGTTTAGTTGAAGTCTTCAGAGCTGGCGGATCTATATCCCTCCTAAAAACAATGATTCCCACTAATGTAACTCATCATGTTCTCATGATCCAGATAAAGGAGCGGTCTTGCCCCCTCATCCAGCTCTGGTTAATTATGACACATATCAAAAGTTATTTTGTGTTATGGCCTTTAAATCGGCTGCTGCTCATTTTCACTGACTGTCCCCTGGCTCCTGTATTTTGTGACATGGTAAATACGACTGTACTTGTCTGTACCATTTGTTATTGAGTAAACCTCTATCGTGTCTCTCTCATTCATCTGGTCTCTCAAGCAAACAGTCTCTGTCTCTTCAATCTCTGATGGCCTCAAATCATTTTAATTGCCTGTCCTCAAGCCCTTTCTATTCCTTCTTGAGAGGAGTGACATCATGGAGCCAGGGCATCAGTGCCTCAGGTGTTAGTGGTTCCTTGCTAGAAATACAGCACTAATGCACCAAGGGAGAGCACAGATGTGGGGCTGTGCTTTGCATTAGGCAGCAGGATATTTTATTTGCGTGGCCATTAAAGCAAAACCAATTTGGTGGGGGAGAGGGCTGGTACCCCACCTCCAGTTTTTTTGTTTATGTGATGCACGTTTCGCTTTTTTTTAAGGGTTTTTTTTTTTGTTTGTTTACCTGTGGAGACATTGTTAACATTTTTTAGCCTAAACAATTACCAAACTATTATTTTTTTATTAAATTTTAAAGTTGCCAATTGATTAAGTTTAGAGTTGCCAATTGATTGGGCCCAATTATTAATTTTGTTGGTTTAAATTAATGCTTTTGCTTTACTTAAATTGTTTTTTTATTAAAACAATATTTTATACACAACAATACTTGCAACACGTATTACAATTAAGACACACAAGACAAATTTGGATAGAACACAAACTTATTATGTTATGACACAGAACCATGGTTTTTTGTTGTTGTTGTTGTTTGTTGTTGTTTTTTAGCTGGCACCAGCGCTTTTTGATGATTTGGCTTTCTGACAAGGCTTTGACTTTTCTGTTATAAAACAGAGGGCATGACAATCTAGGACTTCAGTGCAGTGTTAAATAGTTCTGCAGTGTTCCTAATGCTTCCCAGAGACTGCACTGATCATGTCTTCCTCCTAAAAAAGGATCATGTCTTCCTCCTAAGAAAGTTCCAGGATGAATATGGGAAACAATACAGAAATGCAGGGGTAAGATTAGAAAGGCAAAGGCATAAAACGAGCTCAAACTAGCTACAGGCATAAAGGAAAACAAGAAGACATTCTATAAATACATTATAAGCAAGAGGAAAACCAAGGACAGGGTAGGCCCATTGATCAGTGAGGAGGGAGAAGCAGTAACAGGAAACTTGGAGATGGCAGAGATGCTTAATGACTTCTTTGTTTCGGTCTTCACCGAGAAGTCTGATGAAGGAATGCCTGACACAGTGAATGCTAGTGGGAAGGGGGTAGGTTTAGAAGATAACATTAAAAAAGAACAAGTTAAAAATCACGAAGAAAAGTTAGATGTCTGCAAGTCACCAGGGCCTGATGGAATGCCTCCTAGAATACTTAAGGAGCTGATAGAGGAGGTATCTGAGCCTTTAGCTATCATCTTTGGAAAATCATGGAAGACAGGAGAGATTCCAGAAAATTGGAAAAGGGGAAATATAGTGCCCATCTATAAAAAGGGAAATAAACACAACCAAGGAAACTACAGACCAGTCAGTTTAACTTCTGTGCCAGGAAAGATAATGCAGCAAGTATTTAAGGAAATCATCTGCAAACACTAGGAAGATAATAAGGTGATGGGGAACAGCCAGCATGGACTTGTAAAGAACAAATCATGTCAAGCCAATCTGATAGCTTTCTTTGATAGAATAACAAGTCTTGTGGATAAGGGAGAAGCAGTGGATGTGGTATACCTAGACTTAAGTAAGGCATTTGATATGGTCTCGCATGATATTCTTATCAATAAATTAGGCAAATACAACTTAGATGGGGCTACTATCAGGTGGGTGCATAACTGGCTGGATAACCGTTCCCAGAGACTAGTTATTAATGGTTCAGAATCCTGCTGGAAAGGTATAACAAGTGGGGTTCCACATGGGTCTGTTTTAGGACCAGTTCTGTTCAAAAACTTCATCAACTATTTAGATATTGGTATACAGAGTATGCTTATTAAGTTTGCAGATGAAACCAAGCTTGGAGGGGTTGCAACTGCTCTGGAGGATAGGGTCATACTTCAAAATGATCTGGACAAATTGGAGAAATGGTCTGAGGTAAACAGGATGAAGTTTAATAAGGACAAATGCAAAGTGCTCCACTTAGGAAGGAACAATCAGTTTCACACATACAGAATGGGAAGCGACTGTCTAGAAGGGAGTATGGCAGAAAGGGATCTAGGGGTTATAGTGGACCCCTAGATATGAGTCAACAGTGTGACGTTGTTGCAAAAAAACCCAACATGATTCTAGGATGCATTAACAGGTGTGTTGTGAACAAGACACGAGAAGTCATTCTTCTGCTCTACTCTGCACTGATTAGGCATCAGTTGGAGTATTGTGTCCAGTTCTGGGTGCCACATTTCAAGAAAGATGTGGAGAAATTGGAGAAGGTCCAGAGAAGAGCAACAAGAATGATTAAAGGTCTAGAGAACATGAGCTATGAGGGAAGACTGAAAGAATTGGGCTTGTTCAGTTTGGAAAAGAGAAGATTGAGAGGGGACATGACAGCGGTTTTCAGGTATCTAAAAGTGTGTCACAAGAGGGAGAGAGAAAACTTGTTCTTCCTGGCCTCTGAAGATAGGACAAGAAACAATGGGCTAAAACTGCAGCAAGGGAAGTTTAGGTTGGACATTAGGAAAAAGTTCCTAACTGTCAGGGTGGTTAAACATTGGAATAAATTTCCTAGGATGGTTGTGGAATCCCCATCTCTGGAGATATTTAACAGTAGGTTAGATAAATGTCTATCAGGGATGGTCTAGACAGTACTGGGTCCTGCCATGAGGGCAGGGGACTGTACTCAATGACCTCTCGAGGTCCCTTCCAGTCCTAGTATTCTATGAGTCTATGGTTGCCAGTCACCCTAATGGGGAAGGCTAGCTTAGAATGGACAAGTGTATGGAAACAGTTTGAGACATTCTGGAGTGTCTGTCTCTGTACATCACTCATTATTCTGCCTGTAATTACTGCACTGACTTCCATAGGGAGCTCTGGTGGATGTGTCCAGAGCACAGGAGGATCTGCTGCAATGTGCAGCAGCCTGGATCGGCTCTAATTCGGGGGCCAAGAAAGCTTTGCCAGGAACGCAAAGCACACAGGTACCAGTAGACTGGGTGGGCGCACACAGGCACCAGCAGACTGGTTGGGCTCACACAGATACCAGCAGACTGGGTGGGCGCACACAGGTACCAGCAGACTGGGAGGGCGCACACAGGTACCAGCAGACTAGGTGGGCACACACAGGTACCAGCAGACTGGGATGGTGCACACAGGTACCAGCAGACTGGGTGGGCGCACACAGGTACCAGCAGACTAGGTGGGCACACACAGGTACCAGCAGACTGGGATGGTGCACACAGGTACTGGCAGACTGGGCATTCCGTGACCAGACTGCCTTTGGAAGAAGGAAGACAACTCTCTGGGTATGTCTAGATCACAGGCTTTTTTCAAAAAAACTTCCCCTGCATCTAGACTGCTGCCGCATTCTTTTGAAAGTAAATCAAAAGAATGCGGCAGTTTTTTCGCCCGCAGAAAATCTCATTTTACGAGGAAGAACGCCTTTTTTCAAAAGTGCTCTTTTGAAAAACGGCGCTATGTAACGCAAGTTGTGCTTTTTCAAAAGAGAGCATCCAGACTGCCTGGGTTCTCTCTTTTGAAAAAGCGGCTTGCTTTTTTGAAATACTGGTTGTAGTCTAGACACTCTTTTTCGATAGAGGCTTGCAGTCTAGACATAGCCTCTGAGGTTATCTTCCCATGGGGAGGGAATGCAGCAGGCCCTACCACATGTGCATAGCTACGTTTAACACAGAGCAGGTACTACGGAGTGAAATCTGATTTCTTAGGCAAGAGAGTTAAAAGTCAGATGAGAGGCAGCCACTCCAGAACCGTCCTGGCTGGACTGAATCCCACAGACACACGCCTGCACTTGGGTCCGGAGTCCCGTCTCCATTGTGCGTTGGATTTGTTTATAGTCCTTGCCATGAGAATGTCATGGCTGTGATTGCAGGATCTATCTGCCTCCCATAGGAGGGAGGACCCGGCTCCAAGGTTGTTCGGGGGTTATTTTTATTATCACCGGTCTTTTGAAGAAATTAATAAATGTAAAACCTCATCTCCCAAATGCTTAATGTTCATATAACTCATTGTCCAGCGGCCACGCACTCTGCAGCCAGCCCCCAGGAATATCCAGCTAAGCATGTTCGTCCTGTGCAGGAGCCGTGCACTGCTGAAATCTGATTTAAGGCTCCGATACAACAAAGCTCTGAAGCAGGCGAATGGCTCCACTGACTTCAGAGAGGAACAAGGTCATAGAATCACAGACTGCCAGGGCTGGAAGAGACCTCAGGAGTCAACGAGTGCAGCCCCCGGCCCAAGGCAGGACCAACCCCAACTCCATCATCCCCGCCAGGGCTTTGTCCAGCTGGGACTTCAAAACCTCTAGGGATGGAGATTCCAGCACGACCCTAGGTCAATGGTTCCCCATCTTTTTTATACCACAGACTAGCAAACCCATTCACAGACTTTTGGTGGACCGGTAACATTTTATTTGCATATTTGCATATTAGTTATGGTAATTAATTTTAAGAGGTCACATGCAATTTTAACTCTCTTCCCATGGGGTGGGAGAGCTGCCATTATATGTCCCCTGTCTCCTTCTGTACAGCCCCTGCCCTGTGTCTCTCCCTGCCCCAGCCAGGCTGCTCTTTCTTCCACAGTCTCCCTCCAGCCTGCCCTCTCCTCTTCTCCCCCTTTCCCTCCTTGTGACCCCCCTCAGTTTTCCTCCATTTCACCTCTACTCCCACTCACCTCATAAGTCTTCCCTGAATCCCCCAACCTCCCTTCAGAGCCTCCTGCATCCCCCTCCTGCCCCCGCCCCACACAGCCCTGTTCCTCTCACCCCCATATCTGCCCCTGCCCCTCTTCAGCCCCCTGCTGACCCCCCTACGGCTTGCTCCTCCTGCCCCGCACACACTAGGAGCTGGTGGCAGCTTCCCTGGGCCCTAGGCAGGGATCGTATCATAGAATCATAGAACCATAGAGCTGGAAGAGACCTCAGGAGGTCATCCATCCCCCCAAGGCAGGACCAATCCCAACTAAATGAACCCAGCCAGGGCCCTTTCAAGCCGAGACTTAAAAACCTCTAAGGATGGAGATTCCACCACCTCCCTAGGGAACACATCCCAGTGCTTCTCCACCCTCCTAGTGAAATAGTTTTTCCTAATATCCAACCTAGTCCTCTCCCACCGCAACTTGAGCCCATTGCTCCTCATTCTGCCATCTGTCACTACTGAGAACAGCTTCTCTTCATCCTCTTTGGAACCCCCCTTCAGGAAGTTGAAGGCTGCTATCAAATCCCCCCTCACTCTTCGCTTCTGCAGACTGAACAAACCCAAATCCCTCAGTCTCTCCTCACAGGTCATGCACTGCATCACCCTAATCATTTTGGTCGCCTTCCGCTGGACCCTCTCCAATGTGACAACATCCTTTCTATAGTGGGGGGCCCAGAATTGGACACAATACTGCACATGTGGCCTTACCAGAGCTGAATAAAGGGGACTAATCACTTCTCTAGATCTGCTGGCAATGCTCCTCTTAATGCAACCTAATATGCCATTAGCCTTCTTGGCTACAAGGACACACTGTTGACTCATATCCAGCTTCTCATCCACTGTCATCACCTGGTCCTTTTCTGCTGAACTCCTACTCAGCCATTCAGTCCCAAGCCTGTAACAATGCTTGGGATTCTTCCATCCCAAGTGCAGGACTCTGCACTTGTCCTTGCTGAATCTCATCAGATTTCTTTTGGCTCAATCCTCCAATTTGTCTAAGTCACTCTGGACCCTATCTCTGTCCTCAAGCGTATCTACCTCTCCCCCCAGCTTAGTGTCATATGCGAACTTGCTGAGGGTACAATCCATCCCCTCATCCAGGTCATTAATAAAGATGTTGAACAAAACTAGTCCTAGAACAGATCCTTGGGGCACTCTGCTAGAAACTGACCGCAAACCTGACATCGCGCCGTTGATCACTACCCAATGGGCCCGACAGTCTAGCCATCTTTCTATCCATCTTACCGTCCATTTATCCAATCCATATTCCCTTAACTTGCTGGCAAGAATATTGTGGGAGACTGTATCAAAAGCTTTGCTAAAGTTGAGGTATATCACATCCACTGACTTGCCCATATCCACAGAGCCAGTTACCTCATCATAGAAGCTAATCAGATTGGTCAGGCACGACTTGCCCTTGGTGAATCCACGTTGACTATTCCTGATCCCCTTCCCCTCTTCCAAGTGCTTCAAAATGGATTCCTTGAGGATCCCCTCCATGATTTTTGCGGGGACTGAGGTGAGGCTGACTGGTCTATAGTTTCCTGGATTGTCCTTCTTCCTTTTTTTAAAGATGGGCACTACATTTGCCTTTTTCCAATCATCCGGGATCTCTCTCAATCTCCACAAGTTTTCAAAGATAATGGCCAAAGCCCCCAGATGACATTTGCCAACTCCCTCAGTACCCTCGGATGCATTAAATCCAGGCCCATGGATGTGTGTATGTTTAGCTTTTCTAGATAGTTCCTTACGTGTTCTTTCCCCACCAAGGACTGTCCATCTTCATCCCATCTTGCGTTGCCTAGTCTGTTTGTCTGGGAACTGACCTTATCTGAGAAGACAGAGGCACAGAAAGCATTGAATACTTCAGCTTTCCCCGCATCATCTGTCACTAGGTTACCTCCCTCCTCCAGTAAGGGCCCCACACCCTCCCTGATCACCCTCTTATTGCTAACATGCCTGTAGAAACCTTTCTTGTTACCCTTCACATCTCTTGCTAGACTCAATTCCAAGTGCGCTTTCGCCTTCCTGATAACTCCCCTGCATCGTAGCCAGCTCCACTGGGAGCAAACCCTCCCTCTGCAGCTCCAGGGCACCAGGGACACTGCTCCTGTGCAGGCGGGGGGGCCTCTCTTTCCTGCCTCCCAAGTGCTGCCCACTCTGGGGCAGGGGCTTTAGGTCGAGGATGCTACTCTGGGAGAGGAACCTGGGGAGCAGCGGGACTGGCCCTGCTGAAGATTTCCCCTCCCAGCTGCAGCCTGGGCTAGCAACAGTGTCCCCCGCTCCCTCCGCCCCTCGACCTGGAGCCTGGCCCCAGAGTCTCTGCAAGCAGCGGCTGCGAGTCACTTTCTGCTGTGGGGCAGAGCCCAAAGATTGCTTCCTCCTTGCCTGCTGCTGCTCCTGGGTCCTAGCTTGACACCTGCTGCTTTGCAGCTCCTTCCTGGCCCCAGCTGCCAGAGGCCCTACCTGCTACTGCTGGGACCTAGCACAACACCCGCCCCGAGCTCGGGTAGTGTACCAGGGCCCGACAGCCAGCAGTTCACAGCCCGGCACCAGTTTGCAGTTGGTGGTTGGGAGCCACTGCCCTAGGGAGCCCATCCCAATGCTTCCCCGCCCTCCTTCTGAAATAGTTTTTCCTAATATCCAATTAGACCTCCCCCACTGTAACTTGAGACCATTGCTCCTCATTCTGCCATCCATCACTACTGAGAACAGCCTCTCTCCATCCTCTTTGGAACCTCCCTTTCAGTGAGTTGAAGGCTGCTCTCAAATCCCCCCTCACGCTTCTCTTCCGTAGGCTAAATAAGCTCAAATCCCTCAGTCACTCCCCATAAGTCATGTGCTCCAGCCCCGTAATCATTTTTGTTGCCCTCTGCTAGACACATCCTTTCTCTAAAGGGGGGGGGGGGGTCCAGATTTGGATGCAATACTCCAGATGTGGCCTCACCAGTGCCAAATAAAGTGGAATAAAGGGGAATAATCATTTCCCTAGACCTGCTGGCAATGCTTCTACTAATGCACTCCAATATTCCATTAGCCTTCTTGTTATAAGGGCTCACTGTTGACTCATATTCAGCTTCTCTTTTGTCAGGTCCTTTTCTGCAGAACTGCTACTTAGCCAGTCAGTCCCCAGCCTGTAACAATGCTTGGGATTCTTCCGTCCCAGGTGCAGGACTCTGCACTTGACCTTGATGAACCTCAACAGATTTCTTTTGGCCCAATCTTCCAATTTTTTAAGGTCACTCTGGACCCTATCCCTGTCCTCCAGCCTATTTACCTCTCCCTCTAGCTTAGCATCATCTGCGAACTTACTGAGGGTGGAAGCCATCCCCTCATTTAGGTCATTAATAAAGATTCAGAGGGGTTGTCTTGTTATTCTGATGAAGCAGATTTTGCTCACAAAAGCCCGTGATATTATATATTTTGTTAGTTTCTAGTGTGCCACAGGGCTGTGTGTTATTAATAATGATGTTGAATAAAACTGGCCCCAGAACCAACCCTTGGGGCACTTCACTTGATACCAACTGTCAGCCAGATATCTAGCCATTGACCACTACGCAGTAAGCCCAATGATCTAGCCAGCTTTCTATCTCTGTTACAGACCATTTATCCAATCCGTACTTCTTTAACTTGCTGGCAAGAATACTGTGGGAGACCCTATCAAAAGCTTTGCTAAAGTCAAGGTGTATCACGTCCACTGACTTTCCCATGTCCACAGAGCCAGTTACCTTGAAGGAAATCAGGTTGGTCAGGCATGACTTGCCTTTGGTGAATCCACGTTGACTGTTCCTGATCACTTTTCTCTATTCCGAGTGCTTCAAAATGGATTCTTTGAGGATCCCCTCCATGATTTTTACAGGGACTGAGGTGAGGCTGACAAGTCTATAGTTCCCTGCATTGTCCTTCTTCTCTTTATTAAAGATCAGCACTACATTGGCCTTTTTCCAATCATCTGTTACCTCCCCCGATCACCACGAGTTCTCAGAGATAATGCCCAATGGCTCTGCAGTCACATCAGCCTACATCCTCAGTACCCTTGGATGCATTAGATCCAGCCCTTACTTCAAATGCATTCTTGAATTTAAGCACAAACCTAAACACCCTAATGGTTTGGGGCCTAAACCCTTGATCCTTTTTCTCACTTAAAGATCAGCAAAACACTTTCACTTGGATGACGACAATGTATTTGTTTGATAACAAAGAAATAGCAGAACGGAACAATTAAGCGAAATTCTCTAATTCTTTTTTGACTGCATTCCAATTCTCCTCCCCCACTTTTTTTTTTTTTTTTTTTGGTAAGAGTGTTCTACTTTGCCTAGATTTGAATATGATCCATTATGCTTAAAAAGAAATGTGTGTGTGTTACTGCTTGATTGTAATTAGAATAATATATTAATAATTTTCTTTGTTTGATTCTCTTTAACATCCAAGTCACTTGAAGATCTTTATTTCATCCCCCATTGTGATAACTCCTCGCTTATATTTATGTTGAGCACTTTGTACTTCAGAAGGTTTGTTTAATCGATCCATTCCTGAATACTGGTTCTGAAAATTATTTTTAAATTACAAAGTGCATATCATTTGATCTTTCCCTATTGAATTACACCTTCAGCTACTTTTCCATTCCTTTCCTGACATTCACTATGAAAACCATTTTTAAATAATATCTCAGTCCATCCTTAAAATAGGTGACATTGTTCCCCCTATGCAGAACTGCAGCTCAAGACCTGTGGGTCCAGTGAATCCCATTTTATGATCTATTTTGAGAGCATAGGCCCTGAGCGGAGCCAACAACCACAACAAATCGAATATGCTTTGGTGAATGGCGATAGATGTAAGATTGTGCTTAAAGTTATCATGTGCTTAATTCCTTTGCTGAATCAGGTCCTTACACAGTATACATAAATGCCTTTTAGATCAGATGAGTTGGCTGCACTTCTTAATGTGGGTATATTAATGGCATTACGTAATTACAATATGGGTCTAATGATTGCCCCTGTAATAACCACTAATTCACGTATGTAGAAGCTTAACATAATGCATCTTTAGCCCCATACTTAACACATACATTTTGTAGAATGGTCATACATTAACTTAATGGTGGCTCTCCTGTAATTATTCTGAGCTTACCTCTCTAATACATGAACTTACTACAAAATGCTATTGTCAGAGGTTTAACTGGATGTCCAAATAACTGTCATTTGAAGTGAATTCATATTTCTGTATATATGCCCTAATCAATCCGGCTACGTCTACACTGCATTGCTATTTTGGGATACTGGAGTATCTCGAAATAGCTATCCCGCATCTTCACAGCAAGTCCATATTTCAGGCTTGCTATTCCGATGTCCCTGTAAAGCTCATTCTATGAGGAGTAAGAGACGTTTTGGAACAGCACTTTATTTCAAAATTTGGCCCTGAGTAGACAGAGCCAAATGACGAATAAGCTATTTTGAAATATCATCGAAATAAGATACGCAATTTGTGTAGCGTAGATGCACCCTCAATATCCTTGCATCAACATTTTAACTCTCGTTATTCTTTATTACTGCATTAGGAATGGGGGAATCTTTGGTAGACTCTCACCACTTCTCCAAATATTTTGAGATAGTCTTCCATTTCTGATGTAGCTGTGTGGCTTTGTGTACGTAAAGAAAGCTTGCCTGCTCCAATAAATTGCCAAGGGAGGTGGTGGAATCTCCCTCTCTGGAGATATTTAAGAACAGGTTAGATAGACATCTGTCAGGGATGGTGTAGACGGAGCTTGGTCCTGCCTTGAGGGCGGGGGACTGGACTCGATGACCTCTCGAGGTCCCTTCCAATCCTATTATTCTATGATTCTATGATTCTATTCCAACCCGTGTAGCTCCTTCACAAAGGAGTAAAAAAGGAGGCATCTCTGAAGCTGGGCAAAACTTCCAGTGAAGTTAGATGCTGTTTAGCTGCTGCCCAAGAACTATAGGAATTGGCACCTAGATAGAGCCGATCAGAAATTCTCCAATGAAATGTTTTCCATCTGAAAATGTTGATTTACAGGTCAGTTTTGATGAATTTGGGGGTAAAAACAACACATTTTAAAAATGTCAAAACATTCTGTTCCAACATTATTAAGAATAACGAGACCAACAAAATAGATAAATAGACGGTATCATGAGCTTTTGGCAAAACCCACTTCTTCAGAAAGCTCACGATACAATACACACGCACGCACATTGACAGATCAGCCATCTCACACACACACATTGACAAATCAGTTCACTGGTCCTATTGGAGTCTGGGAAGTGGGAAGGCATAAACTCACCCACATCTAAAAGACCTCCCCCAAGCCTAAAGGGAGGGTCCACAGAACCCAGAATGCCAAGTGATTATGGGGGACAAATAAAGAGAAAACAGGGACAGGAGTTGAGTCAAAGGGTTAAATGAGGAAGCCAGATGGTTACACCAAGCAGAGAACCCTGGACAGTGCCTACTGCCCCTAAGAGACCTCCACTTCACCCATGACATAGTTGGGGTTTGGGGGATTTGGTTTCTCACAGGAAAAAAACCAAAGTTTTCTGTGGAAAGCAGAGTTTTTTCCAAGTAAAGTAACTGAATACAGTAATTCCTCATTTAACACTATAGATGTGTTTCTGAAAATGTTCGTGCTAAGTGAAAATGTGCTATGCGGGGTCAATTTTCCCATTAAAAATAATGGAAAACGTGGGGGTTGCGCTTCAGGTGGTGGTAGCAAAGTCAATTTTTTGTTGGTGCTGGGTCGTCAATGTCAGCATTCGATATCTAGCAACACAAGTCGCCATAGTTTGTTAAAACACAAAGAGGAACACGTGAGTGAGCGAAGGTAAGCTGTGACCACGTATATTCATCCGCTCATGCGTATTACCACTGTTTTCACCAACTTATACTGCCGCATGAAATAGTCCACCACTTGATTATTTTCGTGTTATTTCAGGGACGGTTGTGTTATTTGAAAAACGTTCCTTAAAAAAAAATTGTGCTATTTCGAAAACATGTTAAGAGGTCACGTGTTAAATTAATAATTACTGTATCCAACTTTCTGTTGAAAAACAGTTTTGACTTGTTTTTGACCAACCCTAACCAAAAGGAGTCTATGTAATGCTATCCATTGTAAGTCAGCAGTAAGATTTGAACCGAGCCCGTCAGACCCATAGCACCAGTTGGAAGATGGAGTCCTCTAACTTGGAGCAGCACTGAGCAGTTATGCTTTATATGGGCTATTCCCTTGTGTAGGGGTGGGCAAAAGGGCCTCTGTGGGCTGGTTCCAGCTTGCCAAGCGAGTTGATCCAGCCCGCAGCGGCCTTGCAGCACAAAGTTTCCTCTGCCCTGCCAGGAGCATGTAGCACTTTGAAGTGCGGTGCGCTCCTAGAAGGAAGGGAGGAGACTTCACGCGCCCTCCCACCCCCAAGCTCTGATTGGCCTCGGGGTGGGAGAAGAGTGCAAAGTTTCCTCCATGTAGAAGCACGCAGCACTTAGAAAAGTGCCGGTGCCTAGCAGGGTGGAGGAAACTTCGTACACTCTGCTGCCCCCAAGCTCTGATTGGCCTGGGGGTGGGGGAGTGTGCGAAGCCTCCTCCCACCCTGCAAGGAGTGTGTGGCACTTTGAAGTGCTATGGGCATGGGTGCTTAGTGGAAAGGCGGAGCAAAGGGGATCCCCCACCTCTAGACCAATCATGGTCTGTGGGTGGGGAAGCCTGGAAGCAGCCTGGCTCCGCCTATTCCATTTTAGGCCCCGCCTCTTCTGGGGCAACCTGGGGCCACTTCAAAAAATTTTGAAGTGGCCCCCAGCCAAAAATTATTGCCCATTCCTGCCTCGGAGAATGCTGTAATGTGCCCCCTACAGATATGATAATTGACCATTCATTATCAGTGGGAAATAGGTCAATGGAGGGATGATAGGAGTTACTATAGAGAACTTTCTGGGTGTCTGGCTGATGAGTCTTGCCCACATGCTCAGGGTTTAGCTGATCGCCATATTTGGGGTCAGGAAGGAATTTTCCTCCAGGGTAGATTGGCAGAGGCCCTGGAGGTTTTTCGCCTTCCTCTGTAGCATGGGGCACAGATCACAGCTGGGGGATTCTCTGCATCTTGGGGTCTTCAAAGTATTTGAAGGCTTCAATATCTGAGATATAGGTGAGAGGATTATTCCAGGAATGGGTGGGTGAGATTCTGTGGCCTGCACTGTGCAGGGGGTCAGACTAGATGATCATAATGGTCCCTTCTGACCTTAAAGTCTATGAGTCTATGGTAAGATGCCCCAATCTTTCCTACATTTATTGGAGGGGTTTCTTCCATTTAGGGGGTTTGGTGAAATTGAGGGTGTATTTACCCTGAGTATGTGGGGGAGAGGGTTAACCTCATCACTGGTCTAAATATTCCTAAAGACTTAGTTCAGGTGCATTCTCCTTTCAAAGGCATCACCCACCACAAGATGCAAGTCTGGGACGTTTGCTTGATCAAAGAATGATGAGTTTGAAAATGACACAAGTACTGCTCAATCTTTTTACAGAAAGATGTTTTGCAAAATTATGAGAAGAAAGAGATCACATGAAAGAATGTTTGTAAGATGCCAATTTACACCTCTCACATCCAGGACAAAGTCATATTAGCTGCTGAATTCTTTAAGTTCCTTCTCTCTATTTACGTTTCCTCTCTCTGAGTAGTCTATTGAAATACTCTCTTCCGTACTTTGATACATGTAGCCAGATACATTCAGGGAATTACAGAATATACCGTTTGAGAAAGTATCATGGATGTGTTTCGTAAATGACGTGAGAAACCCAAGCAGTAAATCAGTAGCTGATTAGCTCTGGCATTTGGAAAGATTTTGATTTCCAAGCTGATGAGTGATTGCTTCTCAAGAATGATAAAGAGTGCTGCTAACTTTGCAGCTTTTTGTCAGTTTCTAGGGAGCAGGGATAAATCCCATTCAGCTAGGATAGTCACCTTAGTCCCTAACCCTGCATAACAGCGCCCTGTGGAGCTTGCAATGTGGTTTAACTCAAAAAGGGCAGCAGGGCAAATATTTCACATCAAGCACTCCAATATCGAGAAACAATAGGACCAAGCCAGCAACCTCCCGTCACCGCTCACAGATCAGATCTCAGTCTAGCTCTGCATCTGAAACTACCAGGAGAGGCTTCAGTCTCTCATGGGCCAAACTGGAACTGGAGGGGGCTCCCTGAGGCTTTCAGAGAGAGAAGGAAGTTCTCAATGGACCAGGCCTATGAAGTTCTATTGATCAATGAGGGTTCAAAGCCTTCACACCATGTGGGCGGCAAGCAGGGTCGGAGGTCAGTCCAGGTGGTTGCTCCCCCGTACATGTTGCATCTGCAGCCCCTAGAGATGGGGTGTATTCTTCGTCTCGTTAGGCCCCATTGGCCTCTGAGCATGTGCCATTCCTCTCCGTGCAGTAACATTCCACTTGCGGGAAGATGTTTTCTCTCATGGCAATAACTCTCTGCCTTCCATTTCCATGGCCAGGCTGAAAGTGAGGTGGGTCTTCAGCAAGACCTGACTTTGGCCCAAAAGTCACTGGTCTTCCCCTGATGTAATCTCATGTCTGGAATCACTCCAGCTTTACGCTGGTGTCAATGACCTCAGGTCCTGGTCCGGGAACTGGTTTTGTCCTTTTACCCCCTCTCTTGTGTTACACGCTCACAAGTTGCTCTGGATCTCTGCTGTTAGGCTGTGCAAGTTATGCCAAGAAACACTAAAGAAACCACCACATCCATGTCATCTCTGCTAATGTTCAGAACTCCACACAGGAAGCATTGTCAATGAGTTCTATTGGTCCTTTGAAAACTTTGCTACATATTTGTGATAACCACCTATAGAGATGGAAAGCACTCACTTTCTCTACAGCTGGTATCAACCAATCTATAAACCTGCCACAAATCATTTCTTATCCACTGCCACCTTGGAGCTCTGTTTTCTCTTGCTTGAGTTGGAATCTTCCTGGAGACAAGTGGAGATAAAACACAGAGACTGCGTCTAGACTGGCAAGTTTTTCCGCAAAAGCACACGCTTTTGCAGAAAAACTTGCCAGCTGTCTACACTGGCCGCTTGAATTTCCGCAAGAACACTGACTTCCTACTGTCTGAAATCAGTGCTTCTTGCGGAAATACTATGCTGCTCCTGTTTGGGCAAAAGTCCTTTTGTGCAAAGCTTTTGCGCAAAGGGCCAGTTTAGACAGCTCAGATTTGTTTTGCGCAAAAAAGCCCCGATCGCGAAAATGGCGATCGGGGCTTTTTTGTGGAAAAGCACGTCTAGATTGGCACAGACGCTTTTCCGCAAAATCTAGACACGCAAAATCAGCATCCGTGCCAATCTAGACGCTCTTTTCCACAAATGCTTTTAACGGAAAACTTTTCCGTTAAAAGCATTTGCAGAAAATCATGCCAGTCTAGACATAACCAGAGAGTCTGATAGTAGGGAAAGATTTGCAATCTTCAGCTCTAGAGATTCTGCTTGGAAATAAGGGGGATGTTTTAATAGTGAGAGTAAGTAATCATTGTAGCAACTTACCAAGGGGGATCATGGTGGATTCTCTATCAACTTTTAAATCAAGATTGGATTTTTTTCCCTAAAAGTTCTGTTCTATAAATTATTTTGGACAACATCTCTTCATGTGGTTCTCTCTGGCTCCGTAGCTTCTCCTAGCTGGGGTAACTCAGCCTGTGGAGCTGGGCAGTATCGCTCTTGGGGTGAAATCCTGAAGTCAGCAGCAAAATTCCCATTGGCTTTTATGGGGTCCCGGGTTCCGCAAAATTCACATATGCACTCCATGGAAGGGTCTAATGATTGTACTATCCTTCTCTTCACTAAAGTGCTATTCCTGCTATTGATGCTGTGAAGCAGTCTTGTCTCAGTAGAGCCCTGCAAATCTGTGGCTATCCGCAGCTACGTTTCCAGATTGCAGACCAGATGTGGATACAAGTTTTGAATCCATTCAGGACTCTCTGCCTCAGTATCTGGAGATCAAGGTGTGAGTGCTGGGAAATAGAAAACTCAGCACAGATAAACCTGCCTGCACTGCCAGAGCCTGGTACAGATGATTAACGCATCTGTGCTAGTTTCTAGTTCTCCAGTTGATGTTCAGACGGTGATTAATCAATATGGCCAGGCTGACAGGCAGCTGAGCCATGCTGCAAAGATTGTTTTTTCTATTCCCTTCCATGTAATCACATCTATGCCGGTCCCCTTTGTGCAACGGGCTCACCAGATCTCACATGCCCAGGAGGCTTAGGTCAGATCAGTGCTTGGATGGGAGACTGTCACAGAAAACATGTTACCAAAACAGCCCCAGCAATCCAATAGGTGGCTGTCTTCAGAGACGGAACTATCCATCTATGGATCAGTCCAATCCAATGTTACCCGAAGAAGGGACCTTCCTTCTGACCCTAACTAGAGTGCCATTGGGTAACAGGCCTGCCTATGTCTTAAGCAGCCTGGGTTCAAGTCCCTAGTGGTCCACAAAGGCCAGAGAGCTTATCTGGGGAGCAACAGTGTCTCCTTCAACTCTTCAGTCTGCCTGTATCCTCCTGTTCTCTCTTGGATCCACAGCCCTTTGGGTCATGGGCTGCCTGTTTGTTCTGGGTCCTGGCTCATGTCTGCGACTCCTGGGCGCCACCATAATACAGTCAGTCCTCAGGTTACATGGATCCGACTTACATTGGATCCCTACTTACAAACGGGGTGAGGCAACCCCACACTAGCTGCTTCCCCCCAGCAGACCAGGGAGACGCGGAGCGGCTTTTCTCAGCAGACACCTCAGCTTGAGAATAAAGGACTGAGGGAAGTGAGGTGTGGGAGAATAAAACTGAGCTCTGGAGAAATGTTTGGCTAGAGTTTCCCCTACAATATGTACCAGTTCCGACTTACATACAAATTCAACTTAAGAACAAACCTACAGTCCCTATCTTGTACGTAACCTGGGGACTGCCTGTAACAATAATAATCATGACAATTAACACAGGAGATTGAAAATTCGGGTTGATAGCTCCCATAAGTCAAAGTTTCCCTGCAGTCAGAGTATGATTCACTGCCTTCACCTTTAAATGCAGCTCACACCTAGGCCTGATCTCTTCTCTTGGAGACATTTTCCCTTCAAGCCCTCTCTCCCTGTTGGTGACCATTGCAATAAGCCTCTGACCCCAGCAGTCAGAACGCTCACGTCGGTGCAAATGTCCCTGTCACCTCTTGGCTTCACCAACAGACCAGCCGCATTCTGCCCCGCACTCAGCAGCTAGGAAACACAAAGACAACCCCAGTGAAGCAAAGGTAGCGCATCCCATGCCTCATGCCTTCATCTGGCAAAGGGACATTGGCATCAATTGCTTTATGGCTATTCTTCTGGGTGTACTAACTGACCTGAGGTATAAGTTTGCAACAGCAATAACCTTTTAGCTGCTGTAGGGTTCTGTAACATGCTTTCTGCTATTCCGTGTTTGCCGTGATGCAGCCAGAATTTTGTGTACACATTTTGGGGTGTATGGCTTTGTGAGATTCTGCTGTACATTGACATAGTGGCCTTGCAAACAATCATTAATGAAGCCATGCAAGCTATTTGTCTATATTTTATGTATTTGTTTTGATTTAAATAACACACTGTTAACCTAACGCACTATAATACAACCAAAAGCAGCATTAATATGATCAGTGCAACAAGAGCTCATTCAGCCAACCATCTACAAAACCCCCTCTCCATCTAGCTGCCTGCCTAACCACTGGCACAATCACATTTGAGTGCCTCATTAGCAGGTTATACTAATTCAATTTACAGATGGTTAAAAAGAGCAACAACCACTACAGATCACACAGGGAGCCAGGAATAGAACCCAGAAGTCTTGGCTCTGAACCCCAGTTCTTTCTTCTGTTTCTTTGTCTCATTATTATAGAATCATAGAATCACAGAGCTGGAAGAGACCTCAAGAGGTCATCAAGTCCATCCCCCTGCTGAAGGCCCAAGCCCAACTAAATCAACCCAGCTAGGGCTTTGTCAAGTCGAGACTTAAAAACCTCTAGGGATGGAGATTCCACCACCTCCCTAGGTAACCCATCCCAGTGCTTCACCACCCTCCTTGGGAAATAGTTTTTCCTAATATCCAACTTACACCTCTCCCACTGTAAACTAGCGACCATTGCTCCTTGTTCTGCCATCTGTCACTACTGTGAACAACCTTTCTTCATCCTCTTTGGAACCTCCCTTCAGGAAGTTGAAGGCTGCTCTCAAATCCCCCTTCACTCTGCTCTTCTGCAGACTAAACAAACCCAATTCCCTCAGCCTCTCCTCATACATCATGCACTCCAAACTCCTAATCATTTTGGTCGCCCTCCACTGGACCCTCTTCAATGCATCCTCATCCTTTCTCTATTGGGGGTCCAGAACTGGACACAGAACTTCAGATGTGGTCTCACCAAAGCCGAATAAAGGGGAATAATCACTTCTCTGGATCTGCTGGCAATGCTCCTCCTAATGCCCCCTAATATGCCATTAGCCTTCTTGGCTACCAGGGCACACTGTGACTCATGTCCAGCTTCTCATCTACTGCAACCGCCCGGTCCTTTTCTGCAGATCTGCTACTTAGCCATTCGGCCCCAAGCCTGTAACAATGTTTGGGATTCTTCCGACCCAAGTTCAGGACTCTACACTTGTCCTTGTTGAACCGCATCAGATTTCTTTTGGCCCAATCCTCTAATCTCTCCAGGTCACTCTGGAGCCTATCCTTGCCCCCCAGCATATCTACCTCTCCCCCTAACGTAGTGTCATCTGTGAACTTGCTGAGGGTGCAATCCATCCCCTCATCCAGGTCATTAATAAAGATGTTGAACAAAACTGGTCCCAGAACAGATCCTTGGGGCACTCCGCTAGAAACCAGCTGCCAACCTGACATTGAGCTGTTGATCACTACCCGTTGGGACCAACAGTCTAGCCAGCTTTCTATCTATTTCCGTCCATTTATCCAAACCACATTCCCTTAACTTGCTGGCAAGAATATTGTGGGAGACCGTATCAAAAGCTTCGCTAAAGTCAAGGTATTTCACAGTCACTGACTTTCCCATATCCCCAGAGCCTGTTACCTCATCATAGAAGCTAATCAGATTGGTCAGGCAGGACTTGCCCTTCATAAATCCATGTTGACTATTCCTGATCACCTTCCCCTCTTCCAAGTGCTTCAGAATGGATTCCTTTAAACCATTTATTAAAGCAAGTTGGAATTATTTGATTTAAACTGTTTTTGATAAATAATGTTATTTGGATCAAAATGGATGTGTTTAGAAACATGTATTGATTTTGATCATTTCACTTTGATAAAAATGAGTGGTACAATTTAATATCTTTGTTTCCACATGATTTTTCAAAATGAAATTCTTTTTTTATATGAAACATTTATTTTGAAGTTTGGAAAAGACAAAACAGGAATGAAATGTTTTGATTTTATCTGAACAAACTGGTCTAAATTTCCACATTTTGGGGTTTCATTCAATTTCAGAATTTTTGAAATTGCGGCATTTACAATTAATTGAACATTTAAGCTCTCTCCCGCCTCTGTTTATTAATTTTGGAGATATCAAACATAGCATCAGTCTTTAGTAATAATATAAAGTATTAGAATAAATGTGTCATGATAAATATAAATTTCTGCTATATCATGCCATCTGTACTTGTAACCCTGGAATTTTGTAACTAAGAAGTCAGTTAGTTATAATGAATGTATGTTATAGCAAAAGGTTTGGATTAAGCTTAAATACAAGATGTAGGCCCCAAACAGGCTAAGCAGTTTTGTTAACTTAGCTCCAGCTCTGTTTTATGTTAGCATATTGAAGTAGAGAGACGGAGTATTGTAATGCATAGTGATGTCAGCATTAGATAAAGCCTTGTAGTAGATAGAAAGAAGTTTAATGCTGAAAGACTTTGTATCTTTGTTAAAGTGACTCTTGTTCTATGCCACAATTCTGTAAATGTATTGTTTGTGTGAATGAGAGAGAGAATGTTTTAGGAGAGATAAGTGTGAAGGCCACTGCATGCTCAAATGGTCAGAGGAGGAGCTGGAGACTCAGAAGCATTAAATAATTATCAAGTAAGTGAAAGCACACTGAAGACGCAGACCACTGACACAGACTGACCAACCCTGGAGTTAGTGGCAAGCACCCCTTGATAACCAATATCACTGGAAATACAACACCCTCTAGGGGTCGTCAGCATATGGATATCAAATGACTGTAAGAACAACTTCTTCCCGATAAGCATATATCATAGGAAGACTGAGTGTGATGCTGAGTGACTGATTAAGGCCTGACAAAGCAAAATGCATAGACTTGGAAGGAAGGAAAATCCTATAAAAGATGTGGTGTCTTGTATGGTTCTCCGGGTTCCTGTCCTGCTAAGTGGAGCATCGGTCCAGCCTGACAAGAAGCCGACTTTGCCCCTCCTACTCGACCTATCTGGCCAATTGGTTGGGCCGAGCAACAGACTGGTAACTATTCCATCAGCAGAGCATGTGTGTGTGTGTGTAAATGCATATGTTGCTTTGTTATATTTTCAATAAATGTGGCATGTTGCCTTATCCCCCTGAAGAAGGTCCTGTGTGCTTCTTTGAAACGTAACATACTGATCAAATGGTCTACGAGAGGCAGGACCATTTTACTGAATATTATATCTAACATGATGGCACTTGTGATGGCTAAGAGGAGTTCTGGCTTCCTAAATGGTTAAACTCAGGTAGCTAAGGGTGTTGTGGTCAGGGATCCAAAAGAACCAATGGGATACAATGCTGAAATTTAAATTGTAAATACATACCTTCAGCTATTTTCTCTTTGGATGACTTTCAGTAAAGGCTGGAGGGAACAGATGCAGTAATCAGAATTACCATGCCTATGAGAAATATTGGACATGGGAGTGAACTGGGTGTTGAAGTACGGATCATCATGGATCGTGAGTAGAGAGAGAAGTGTATCTAGTCGCGATCAGGGTATTTTTGTTTATTTTGGTTGTTTGGTTTAAACTTCTCTTTGTGAATGCACACCTTCCCTCCTCCATTCATTATCTAAGAGTTGTTCCCAGAGATTTTCTCTGTGATTTAATTTGTTTTATTCAGTTGCTCTTTTGCGCAAAAGCACTTTTTGCAGAAAAGCATCCGTGCCAATCTAGACGCGGTTTTGTGCAAGAAAGCCCCGATCACCACTGGCCCTCTTGCACAAAAGCATTTCTGGGCTGCCCACTGCGACGAGACTTCGTGTCTTAGCAGTCAAAGACTTAGGAGACATACCCACACACACTGCCCTGACCGTCGGCTGACAGTGTGATAGCCCCAGAGACAAAGCTTCTCTCTTGATTAGCTCTAGAGCTGGTTACGCTTGAGCAGTATCAGAACAAGCAGTCCTGGTTTGTACCTGCCCCTGTCCATGTGCCTCCTCAGATCTCCACTGGCAGCGACAGCAAAAGTCCAGTCTCCATGCCGACTGCACCATTCATAACTCTGCAACATTTGTTAGCAAGGAGCCCAGTTAATGACAGAAGAGCCTCCTCCCAAGGGACAGATCTGAGATTGTCTCACCCATCTTTAACCCGCTTCTAATGACCCCAGGTGGTATTCAAACCAGAGTATTTCTCATCGGCCTCAAAGTCTCTAAACCTTGAATGAAGGGATCTCCATCGGGGGGCCAGGCAAATTGGAACTAATCTAAATCTAGGGAATGGAAGAGAAAACAAGATGCCCTGTCTCAGCACTGGGCTTTAGAACACATGCATTAATATTCAGGTTACACAACTCGATTACCCAAGGCACGTACAGAACTTTCTAGCCATGTAACTACTCTGTAATTCCATGGCAAATGCTGTGAGTGCAATAATCGCTCATCTGACTTGGTAATTATACTGGTAGGAGATAAAACAACAATTTCTGTATTTATGTGTCGTTTGCAACAGAGACAAACAGTCTGGTTGGCTTCCAACTTCTCATCAGTCGGTGAGACAGAGACTTTGGGCCTTTGTTTCAGTTCAAAGAGCTAAATGAGACAATCAATGGATTGAGCTCTGCCAATTTCCAAAAGGCGCTCATGCTCCCCCTCATGCAAATTGCGTGGGCAATGATGCTAATAGAAATATGAGAAAGTGGTTGGGTTGAAGCCTGATTCTGAGAAATGTGAGGAAATGGGAAAAGATTTGGCAGTCAAGCAAGGAGAAGCAGAGCTGGTGGGAAATTGGAATATCTGTTCCAGAGGAAAAGTCAAACATTTCAAAATTTGTTTTCATTCCAAATCATAAGAATGGCCATCGTGGGTCAGACCAATGGTCCGTCTAGCCCACGACCCTGTTTTCCAACACAGGGCAACGCCAGGTGCTTTTGAGGGAACAGAACAGGATAATTATCAAATGATCCATCCTCTGTTCTTGAGTCCCAGCATTTGGCATTAACAGAGAGCCTCCAGGAACGTATCTCATTTCTTTCCTAATGAGATCAAATGTTTCCTGTAGAACAGAAAGGCCAAATCCTGTTGACTCACAGCCATCAAACCATTTTGATTGGATAATGTCAAATTACTTCAGATAACGGGGTTTGATAAAATAGGAACTGGCCCAAATCTTCACTGCTGTTGTTTGTTTATGTTGCCCTTCTCTCACCTGTGGTTGAGACTAGAGTAGGTGCCCTGGATACTACAGGAACCACTGTTCTCATGGTGTTTCCATCGTGGATCAAGCTTTGCATGGGGCACTAGGCGCCAGGTTCCAGCCCACAGACATAAGGCCCAGCTAGCTCCTGAGTCAAATTGATCTTTGGAGCAGAAAGGAGCGATCAAAGAGCCACTTAGAGCTTCCTGATTCTCAAGCCAGTGTAGCCATGGGGCTGCTCTGCCTCATGACAGGCTCTAAGGAATACATCCAGTTAAGGATCTGCACAGTGGCTCTGCACCATCCTCCTCCCCCTGTCTCCCATTGTGGCACGTGTGGGGCTCATGTTGGTCTCTCTCCCTTTCCCTTCCTTCCAGCATGTCCCTGAACACCTATTGCTGCTGTGTGGGTAAAATGAAAGATGTCCCCTGGGGTTGCTTCCCCTTTAGGGTCTATGGTTGTGTATGATCAGCTGGGAGCAGCTCATTGAACTGTCGAGCTTCCATTGGCAAGGGCCCTTCTGAAGAACAAGTGAGCATCATGACACTACACCAAGGAATTCAGGTCTTTAAGGTCCCTGACACAGACATGACCATGTCTCCCATAGTATCTGCAGGGACTCTGGGGGTGATCCCCATGTGAATCTATGGCCCAGATACCACAACAAGAGCTATATGAGACAAAACAAGTGGGAGACTACGTGTGATGTCCCAAAACACAGACGGACGGCAGGCAGGCACCACAACAACCACCCCTGTCTCACCTGTGAATTCCCTTCATCACCCACAGACAAGGTGGCTGAGGTGATATCCTTTATTGGGCTAATTTCTATCGGTGAGAGAGACAAGCTTTCAAGACCCACAGAGCTCTGCCTCAGGTCTGGGAGACATACTCCCCGAGCACCACAGCTCAAAAGAAGGTGGAACGGGTTGTTTAGCAGGAGTAGTTAGCACATATTCTAAACCACCAGTCAAGGTCAAGCAGCCTGTTAACACATTTGCCATCCTAGGAGAAACAGAGGGGCTTAGTGGGTTATGGCTTGTTGTAATAAGCCACAAATCCAGTGTCTATGCCCAGTCCATGAATGTTAGGGTACGTCTAGACTACAGGGTTTTGTCGACAGAGGTTTTGTCAACAGATAGGGTACGTCTAAACTACATGCCTCCGTCGACGGAGGCATGTAGATTAGCCAGATCGGCAGAGGGAAATGAAGCCGCGATTAAAATAATCGCGGCTTCATTTAAATTTAAATGGCTGCCCCGCTCTGCCGATCAGCTGTTTGTCGGCAGATCGGGGCAGTCTGGACGCGACGCACCGACAAAGAAGCCTTTCTTGATCGGCACAGGTAAACCTGGTTTCACGAGGCATACCTGTGCCGATCAAGAAAGGCTTCTTTGTCGGCGCGTCGCGTCCAGACTGCCCCGATCTGCCGACAAACAGCTGATCGGCAGAGCGGGGCAGCCATTTAAATTTAAATGAAGCCGCGATTATTTTAATCGCGGCTTCATTTCCCTCTGCCGATCTGGCTAATCTACATGCCTCCGTCGACGGAGGTATGTAGTTTAGACGTACCCATACTGTCGACAAAGCTTCTGTCGACAAAGAGCATCTAGACTACAGCCAGTTCTGTCGACAAAGCAAGCCGCATTGTCGACATAACAGTGTGGACGCAAAGGACAGTGTAGATGCAATAATGCCTTCTATCGACAGAACTCTGTCGACAAAAGGCGTTATTCCTCGTAGAATGAGGTTTACATACATCAACAAAACTGCTGAGTTTTGTCGATGTTATATCGACATAACTCAAAGGCAGTGTGGACGCAGGTATAGTTTTGTCGACAAAAGTCCACTTTTGTCGACAAAACCCTGTAGTCTAGACACACCCTTAGTGTCTGGTAATGAATTTAAACTCCTAGGCTGCGCAGGTGTCCGTAGAGCAGGAGGACTGGGAAGGCAACTATGGAGTGATGGCTTGTGAAAAGCAGTCGCCCACCGGGGATACAATGTTTTTGTCTTTTCTCATTTTCTTACATGAGTTCATTCGAGATCCCAGGCGTTGTCCGTTTTCATCCACATCATCGTCTGGGGGACACTGGAGGAGGTGCAGCCCATGCTGTGACAGGTAAGTGTGGGACCCAGGTGTGTTGTGGGGAGTGCCGATCATTGTAGCAGTGGAGTTATAGCCTCACGTTTTCCATCCGTTGTTCTGACAGGCTCTCGTATTGCTTTGCGGTGGTGTGTGCTGCTCTGTTAGCTTGGTTCTGACAGATATTACCTCGCCCACTTTGTCTCTCTAGCACCAGGAACTGATGTGGCTACCCTTACCCTGCCAGCCACCCCCATCCAGTCCATTATGGGCTCACCCACTACCCTGTTCTCATGGGGCAATGATGGGCTTAACCAGGGCCAGCCACCTTCATAAAGCAAAGTTACTGTTTATTCACAACAAAATCATGACAGAGAAACGAGGCCTTTAAAGCAACAAACTGCTAACTGGCATGCTCACTTCCTCTGACCCCCTGAGCCAGGGATACAATTAATTGCCAGTCCAGGAAGATATAGTTAACATTGAAAAAGTTAACACAGTAAAATTAGAAACAATGCTATGAGTACACGGACTCTATCTATCTATCCGGGGCAGATGAGGATTTTGCGGGGCCCAGGGCAGCACAATGTTGCGGGGCCCCCCCTTTGACATGGCGCCGCCCCGCTCGCCCTGCACTGTATCCGCCACTGTATCTATCTGTCTGTATGTCTGTCTGCCTACCTATCTACTTACCCACGGCAATGCACGTATTGTTGTTAGAAGACTGTTCTCTCAGGCTTTGTCTACATTGCAGAGTTTTTGCGCAAGAAGCGTTTTGCGGAAGAGACACTCTTGCGCAAGAAAGTTCTGATTCACAGAATGGCCATCAGAGCATCTGTGCTTTTTCTGATAGGGTACATCTAAACTACATGCCTCCGTCAACAGAGGCATGTAGATTAGCCAGATCGGCAGAGGGAAATGAAGCCGCGATTAAAATAATCGCGGCTTCATTTAAATTTAAATGGCTGCCCCGCTCTGCCGATCAGCTGTTTGTCGGCAGAACGGGGCAGTCTGGACGCGACGCGGCCGACAAAGAAGCCTTTCTTGATCGGCACAGGTAAACCTGGTTTCACGAGGCATACCTGTGCCGATCAAGAAAGGCTTCTTTGTCGGCGCGTCGCGTCCAGACTGCCCCGATCTGCCGACAAGCAGCTGATCGGCAGAGCGGGGCAGCCATTTAAATTTAAATGAAGCCGCGATTATTTTAATCGCGGCTTCATTTCCCTCTGCCGATCTGGCTAATCTACATGCCTCCGTCAACGGAGGCATGTAGTCTAGACACACCCATAGACTCTCTTTGCACAAGAAACCCCTGTGGATTGTCCACACACACCTTTTTGTGCAAGAACTCTTGCGCAAAAATGAATTATGCCTCATAGTAGGAGGTGTACCTACACTGCAACAAGACCTCTGTTCTGTCAATTGACTGTAGATTTTCTTGCACAAAAATGCACTTGAAGTGTGGATGCTCCATGGGTTTTTCTGCAAAAACCCTGCAGTGCAGACATAGCCTCGGAGTATAAATGAGAAAGCCAGCTCATTTCATTTGGATATTATTTTTCCTTCCAATATAATCTGTTGAAAGCAAGAGAGTTCAATACAAAGTGGAAAGAATAGTAATTGGCAAGCTGAGCTAAGATGTTTGGAAACCCTGCAGCGAATGTAATAGCCATGCCTTGTTATCAACACTACAGCTTAAATAAAGGGTGTTTGTTCTTGTAAAATAAAAATCCAATTGTTTCTGCAATGAGCTCGTAGAGTTTAGCCTATGTCTCCCTGCTGCCCCTGTGCATGGAATAACCCAGGAGTGCCAGTCTCCCTGCTAATTCTCTGTGACCACGGAGCCAGAAAGGTGCAGCTAAGCTCTCTGGGAGATGCCCACTGTATCCCTACTCTGCTGGGCACAGCACAGCTGTTCTAATAGCCCAGAATTGTGACAAGACAAAGTCTGCCCAATCCCCTGAGGGCACTTTACGTTCTCTTGTATCTGGTGGCATTCCCATAAGAATCACACGGCTCCGGACAGTTTACTGGAGCCAGCATGGGCCAGAACATCATTATGGTTATAGGCTTGCACAGGGGGTGTGCCGGGTGTGCCCAGGCACACCCTAATGTCTCAAAAAAAAAGTGGCTTTGCGTTTGAATTGAATTGCACGATACACTCTTTTAAGTAAAGTTTCGTTGTTAATTTAAAAAAAATAAGTTTAGTTAAGTTTTAGTTTCTTTAGTTTGTTTGATGAATAAAAATAATGTCCTTTATGATTGAGTATTCAATAAATGTTCGCCTTTAAAAAAAATAAAAAATAAAATTCCCTGGGTGCACAGCCTAATGAAATGTGCTGCACTCTCCTATGATTACAGTACGATCCACTCACTACTGGATTATCCAGCTATGTAGACTCTCTTCTCAAACCCTACGCAACCAACACTCCCAGCTATCGCCGAGATACTACTGACTTCCTGAGAAAACTACAACACATCGATAACCTCCCTGATAACGCCATCCTTGCTACCATGGATGTAGAAGCTCTCTACACCAACACCCACATGAAGACGGATTACAAGCAATTAGAAACACTATCCCAGAGGGTACCACTGCTAATCTGGTAGCAGACCTATGTAACTTTGTTCTCACCCACAATTATTTCCAATTTGGGGACAACTTATACCTTCAGATCAGCGGCACAGCCATGGCCCCACAATACGCTATCATCTTTATGGCTGACTTAGAACAACATTTCCTCAGATCCCATTCCCTTTTACCCTTCTCTACTTATGCTACATTGATGACATCTTTATGATCTGGACCCATGGCCAAGAAACGCTGGATGCATTCCACAGAGACTTTAACAACCAATCTCAACCCACTATCAATCTCAGCCTGGACCATTTTACACGAGAGGTCCATTTCCTGGACACCACAGTACAAATCACCAAAGGTAAATTAGACACCACTCTCTACAGAAAACCCACTGACTCATACAGTTACCTACATGCCTCCCGCTCCCATTCAGGACACACCATACGATCCATCATCTATAGACAAGCCCCTAGATACAATCGCATCTGCTCTAATCCCACTGATAGAGACCAGAAACTTCAGGATCTCTACCAAGCATTTCTAAACCTCGATTACCCACCTGGAGAAATAAAAAAACAAATTGAAAGAGCCAGACGAATACCCAGAAACCATCTACTATAGTCCCCAACTTAAACCCGTCCAACGCATTATCAATAAACTACAACCTATACTGGAACAGGATACTACCCTCCAAGAGACTCTGGGAGACAAACCCATAGTCTCCTATAGACAACCACCTAACCTCAGGATGATTCTTACCAACAACCACAGGACATACCACACTAATACCAACCCTGGAACTTTCCCTTGCAACAAACCCCAGTGCCAGCTTTGTCCACATATTCACTCTGCTGACACCATTATTGGACCTAACCATGCCAGTTACAAGATCAAGAACACACATTCCTGTTCATCGAGAAATATAATTTATGCCGTCATGTGCCTAAAGTGCCCATCTGCTATGTATATTGGTCAAACTTCTCAGACACTTCACCAAAGAATCAATGCACATAAAACAGACAGCAGGCTCTTTCACAAAGGCTACTGCTAGACTGGCATGATTTTCCGGAAATGCTTTTAACGGAAAAGTTTTCAGTTAAAAGCATTTTCGGAACAGAGCATCTAGATTGGCACAGACGCTTTTCCGCAAAAGCACTTTTTGCGGAAAAGCGTCCGTGCCAATCTAGACGTGCTTTTCTGCAAAAAAAGCCCTCTTCGCCATTTTCGCAATCGGGGCTTTTGTGCAGAAAACAAATCTGAGCTGTCTACACCGGCCCTTTTGCGCTAAAGTTTTGTGCAAAAGGACTTTTGCCCAAATGGGAGCAGCATAGTATTTCCGCAAGAACACTGACAATCTTATATGAGATCGTCAGTGCTTTTGTGGAAATTCAAGCCGCCAGTGTAGACAGTTGGCAAGTTTTTCTAGAAAAGCGGCTGATTTTCCGGAAAAACTGGCCAGTCTAGACACAGCCAAAGAGAAAACTGTTGCTTGCCATTTTAACCAAACTGACCATTCTCTCAATGACCTTAAAACATGCATATTGCCTCAAAGATATTTTAACTCCAGACTTCAAAGAGAAGCCTCAGAACTGTCATTCATGCTTATATGTGACACTTTACGTATGGGTCTTAACAAAGATGCTAATTATCTCACCCATTACAAAGATAGCTTCCCCAATTATCACCCCAATGTCTTTACCTCACAGACAGTAACATTCCCCCCCTCACCCCTCTGTTCTAAAATGCGATTTGTCAATTTTATGTGTGTTCACTTTTTTTTGATTGTATCACTTTGGTATATATGGTCGTGCCAATTTTCTTCCACAATTTGATCTGAGGAAGTGGGTCTGGCCCACGAAAGCTCATCACCTAATACACCATCTTGTTAGACTTTTAAGTGCTGCATAGTCCTGTCTTTTGTTTCAGCTAGACCAGACTCATACGGCGGCATCTCTATCACTATTTTACACTCAAAAGAGAAGAGAACACTCTTGCTCCACTCTTGCTGGAGAGAGAGGAACCCAGCTGCCTGCTAGCATAGGTACCATGGACAGAGCAGTGTTGGGGAAAGGCAGAACCAGTAATCCCAGACAGAGGCCCAGCAAAAGGGGTCTGAGGGGTACTAGGCCTGCAAGGAGACTTGGGCAAGCAAAGGCAACAGGTCCACAGCTCCTTGGCCATTTCAGACTGCAGTTTGCCCCTAAGTTAAGAGCTAGATGATGACTGGCAGTGGGTCAGTGAGGCAGGGCAGTATCCGAGGGATGGACACTGTGGTTTGGGAGGATGCAGGTTCTGATGATTGGAGAACAGAAACCAGCTAACAGCAGGTGAGACACCATCCGGAAGAGGGGACTCTAGGCCTGGACTGAGCTGATTCCCGGAGGCTATTTCTACCCTGCAGAGTGTTTTCTGGGATACCAGAGGTATCCCAAAAAAACTCCGCCACGTCCTGGGAACGCATCTGCTTTTGTGGAACAATTTCCGAAAAAGCGGGCACGTTCTTTCGACATCCCTGTATTCCTCCTTTTATGAGGCTATTCCAAAAGAGGGATGTTCCAAAAGAGGAGTTTTTTCGAACATTTGGCCCCGTGTAGATGGGCCAAATATTGACAAAGCCTCTCCTGAAAAAAAGAAGTAGAAAAAGGTATCTTTTTCTGACAAAAACCTGCAGTGAAGATATAGCCGGAGTGACCAGCAGGAGGCTCTATAAGCAGTGAGTCACAAAGTGTTTTGTTTTTAAAGTTGCAGACTAACACCGCTTCCCCGCTGGGACTTTTTAATATGTTACAAACACCCGTTCTAAGGTTCATCAAGCTATCCAGCTACCCTGCACATAATCATCCGTCTAGCTCTCCGTGTGTGGCTTTTTCTGTTTCCCAAAGATAAAACCCTGACTTTCTGATCCCCAAATCTCAATCTGATTGAAATCCACATAAAAACCCAAAGCTCATTTTAAAATAAACCCTCAAGTATAAAAAGGTTTCTGATGTCATGAAACCTTCATAACATCAGGGTTAGATCTGAAATTGCATGAATGAAGCAAAGATATTTCTATTGATTTTGGCTGGGGCTGAACAATACAAGCAATGTAAAAGCAGGAGAGGAGAAAATAAAATACGGTTTGGCTCTGAGTTTATTGACAGAGTTCATACATAAAAATGTAATAGCCCAAGTGAACATGGATCTCTTCCTATTACTTAATAAAACATTGCTGATGAGCTGCCAGTTCAATCAAGACAAGTCAGCAGGAACTGGTTCTCTTGCAATAATTTTGTTCGTAGGCTTTTCCTCATGGTCTTTCTCCTTTTCCCCATTGCTCTCTGCTTCTTCTCCTTGACCTGCCTGACAGAGAGAACCTCTGCTTGGCTATTGCTTAAGAAGAATTCTAGTCCACTGGCAGGTACCGGGCATGACAGGAGCTATGTTGATTCAGAGGGTGAGTTGTTATAGCCAGTTAGAGAGGGGTGGCTCTTTAGCGCGAGCTGAGGCTGCCTGGGCTGAAAGTTCCCTTTTCACACCCTTGGGTTAGGCTAAGAGGGTGGTTGTCATTCATATAAATAAGCAATAATGCAGTGTGCATCTGGATTGCCTGGTGACAACATGCCTCGGGATTTCATAATCCATGAGTCCAAATGTTACATGACTTTAAAACCTGTGAAAGGCAAACACAATACAGCTGCCACCCACTCTACACAATCCATGTTATTGCATTCCTCAGCACTGCCCCGGATCTGGAGGTGACTGCACACCACCAACGAAGTGTAAAATGTGATGGAAAGAGGATAACTTGCCTATGCCTGTTGCTAGTCTGCTTAGAAAACCAGCTCTGAGAAGAATTTTTAAAATATATTTTGTGCAGGCCCATAGGATTTCTTGATGCAACCTGCCTATGGACTAGCCAAAGCTCTGAGCAGCTGTATGTAGCATAGGCATGTTCAGAGCCATCTGGCTCTACAGAGGGTGAGGATGCTGGAGGAAAGGCCCAGCTAAGCTAGGAGGTCTCATGGAGTAATGTGCTAATAACCAGATCTGCTGGCAGGTGGCAATTTTTGGAATTTTTTTGTAAATCAATAAAGTATTAAAAATGCATTTCAGGGGATGAATTGTTTCCTCTTAGTTTCAGGCATTTTAACCTTGTTTACTTCAATAAATACAAAGGAAAAATGGAAATGAAATGTTGTTTCAACCCACAAAATTAAAACTTTTTATTTAAAAAATATCAACATGAAACATTTTCAGAATCATGTTTTCAACTGAAACAATTTTCTGAAAACAAGAAGAATTCACAAATGAGCAATCATCCTGAATCTGAATTATTTAATGAAAAAAGGTTTCAGCCAAAAATGTTTTTCCCATGCTAGTCACATGTCCATCCAGAGGACAATAAGCAGAGCTTTGTCTATGCAGGCAGCCTTACTTTTATTTCCTGACTTTGAAGAGTATCATTATGCAAAGTTAATATCTATTAATGTAAGATTTTGTCTGGAATAGACAGAAAGAGATTCTGTCTTCATTTATATCAGTGTAAATCCAGAGTGACTCCATTGACCTCAGTAGAATAAGTTCCAGTTCATACTAGTACCTGGTTAGTAAATTCTGTTTCATTAGGACAAGAGTCCTAGAATGGAAATGAAAATAATACATGGGCAGGAGAAAGAATATTTGCCAGTGACCCTCCTTTGTGCCTCTTTTTTCATTCCACCCAGCATACAATGAAAGTAAGGTTGCCTGCATATCCTTAACTCTTGTGTCCACTTATTATATGGAAGGACACAAGACTGCTGGAGACAGCCTCTTTTACTGCCTTAGAGTATGTCTACACTAGCTCGTTAATTCGAGCTAGGTAGGCAAATCAGGCAACCGGAGTTGCAAATGAAGCCCGGGATTTAAATATCCCGGGCTTTATTTGCATGTTCCCGTCCAGCCACCATTTTTAAATCCCCCTTAGTTCGAATGAACTGCTACACGCGGCAGTTTAAAGTTAATCTGAACTAAGTCCTTAGTTCGGATTAACTGTTACACCTCATTCCACGAGGAGTGACAGTTAATCTGAATTAACGAGCTAGAGTAGACATACCCTTATAGAGCAAGACACAGTCTTGCCCACGAACGTGCCTAAGCTATGCACCCTGCTGATTAATATCAATTCATAGGTTAATATTAATAGCCTATTCATAGACTACATTATGGGGCAGTGAGGACGGAAGTGCAGAGAGGCACTATTTTGCCACCTCCCCAATGGAGCCTATAGAAAGGGCTGCGGAATCCACAGACCACACGGGCAGGGTATGAGGGTGCTGCAATAGGGGCCGCCCTGCACATGCCCATGATTGTAAGACATTAGCTAAGTCATATCCCTTACCCGTCTCTCATTTCCCCGTCTGTACATCAGGGTGCAGACCCCAACCTGCTTTGCAAGGGCTTTGAGCCTACTGGTCGAAAGATACCATGTGATATGCAACATAAAGCGCTGTTAACGAATCATTCTCTTTTTGTGAATTTACTTTCCTGTTCAAAGGCACAAGGATCTGTACACACGCAACCCACGGAGATTCACCAAAGCTTCACCTTCCCTCTCGTTAACATTTGGCTGTGTGAAACCAAGTCCTTTCACGTCAATGAGTTCTTTGGTCTCAGTTTGCTTGGGTTCACGACCTCTGAGTTTGATTTTAAATGCTGCGTTCAAATGAGTCCACACTCAAAGCATAACTCAGTTGAAACTTTGCCTTTCACCTCTTCCTGCATCAAAAGTACAATAAATCTGTATCTGATTTTGTATCAGATTTGACATGAGAACCCTTGGCTGAGGTTTCCTTTCAAGATACTACAGCGAGGCAGGTGTCACACATCTGCTCAAAGAGAACGGCATAAACTCTGGACTTTCTGAAGTTCAGCCACAGTATGTAGCAGGAAATCAGCTGTAAGCACAGAGGAAGAAGGGTTCATTCACATGGACTTACTCACAATACATTTTGAAGTTGTCTGGCTGCTCTGCTGTAATTCTAGCTTTACCTTTTACACCTCCAGGATATGTGTGAAATATCTTGGCCTAGGAAATTATTCCTCGCTTTTTAGTACACAACCCCTGTTGCTGCAAACTGAACATCTATGTTTACAAGGAGCTGTTCATCTGAAATTAGCATATGCACAGGATAGTTGCCCAATTAGGGCTTGTCTAGACTACATACCTCTTTCGAAAACGGGATGTAAATGAGCCCGATTGAAAGTGAAAATGAAGCGGAGATTTAAATATCCCGCACCTCATTTGCATAATCTCGTCCCAGAGGTCTTTCGAAAGTGAAACTGCAGTCTAGATGCAGTTCTTTTGAAAAAAAAGACAACCTTTTTCAAAAGATCCTGTACTCCTCACTTCTTCAGGAGTATAGGATATTTTGAAAAAGGAGGGGTTTTTTGAAAGAACCGCATCTAGACTGGTTTCACTTTCGAAATGCCCTTTTTCAAACGATCGCGGGGACATGAATATGCAAATGACGCGTGGGATATTTAAATCCACGCTTCATTTGCACTTTCAATCGGGCTCATTTACATCCCTCTTTTGAAAGAAGGGTGTAGTCTAGAAGAGCCCCTCCAGCATTTCAAGAGCTTCCTGGTGAATGCCCGGCCAAACGTCCCCCTTGTTACTTTAAAAAAAACCTTCTGGCATGGTAGCAACCCAGATCTGATGGCTGTTTGGGAGTGTTCCCTGTAAGCCGTGTGCCTCTCCGGGGCAGTTCATATACTGCTCAGCTGATCAGCAGAGCACCCACAGATAGGTTTTTCTGTTTCTGCTGATGGTGCACATTCTCACATGCCTTGGTGCATATAAAATAATTATTCTGCACGTGGATGGAAAAGGTTAGAGGGGACACTGTTGGTGACACATCTGTAACGAAATGCTGGTACCTTGCCATCGAACAAATATCCACAGAATGAATGTCCATGAGGTTGGTACCCTCTACAGCTCAGTGATGCAAGCATGTGTGTTGTAAACTAAGGAGTGTGAGCTGAAATGTCAGTGAGGCCTTAAATGATGCTGTGATCATCTGAATACAAAGGAAGGAGGGAAAATAAGTCCTGCAAACCCCAGGTAGGCTTTCTAAGTAAGGGTGGCTAAGCACTCCTTGTATAGAGTGAGCAAGTGGAAACTTGCCCTGCAAATGGGCAGCACTGTGAATTCTCTACCACACACACACACACACACACACACACATAGGCTGTGTCTAGACTGGCCACTTCTTCTGGAAAATCAGCTGCTTTTCCAGAAAAACTTGCCAGCTGTCTACACTGGCTGCTTGAATTTCCACAAAAGCACTGATAATCTCATGTAAGATTGTCGCTGCTTTTGCGGAAATACTATGCTGCTCCCATTCGGGCAAAAGTCTTTTTCTGAAAGACTTTTGCGCAAAAGGGCCAATGTAGACAGCAGAGATTTGTTTTCCGCAAAAAAGCCCCAATCGCGAAAATGGCAATCGGGGCTTTTTTGCGGAAAAGCGTGTCTAGATTGGCCATGGACGTTTTTCCGCAAAAAGTGCTTTTGCGGAAAAGCGTCCTGCCAAGCTAGACGCGCTTTTCCGAAAATGCTTTTAACGAAAAACTTTTCCGTTAAAAGCATTTCCGGAAAATCATGCCAGTGTAGACGTAGCCATACACACATGAACACACTCTCTCCCTCTTCGCTGTCTCTCTGAACCCTTTCATTCTCTATTTCCATTGCGTTTCCATCACTCCATCTGGGGAGGAATGACTGAATCTGTACTAGGAAAAACGTGCTTCTCCACCTTTCACGCCTGTCTTTGGACAAGGAGCACGGTTGTGAGACAGGCTAACATGTTCCCTCTTGAAATCCCAAAGCTTTCCCACGGCTCTGGCTGAGCAGCATTTTGATAATGATCATTTTGAAACTCCCCCCCCCCTTGTGTGGATCCAAGAATAATGTCTCAGGCATTGATGGATCATCCGGCCCACGTGGGCATGTGGAGAGGGAGAGGCAGCATTGAGCAGCTAAATAACACTTTGATTAAAAAGTAACATGCAAGGCTGCCTCCTCACCAGTAAATCTTCTTGATTTGTAACAATATTAAATGGCAAAATGAACCACCGGAGAGCAAATAAAATATTTCTACTACAACGGGTTGCATGCACTTGTGGAGCTGGGATGGCACTAAGGGTGGTGGGTAATGCATCGAGGTGAGCTTCCCAGGAGATTTCAAATCACGGATGTAGAGAAATAAAGAAATCCATCAGGCTGGAGGGGAAGCAACTGGTGGCTGCTGCTGATGCTTTGTAAAGACTCGTTCCTCTCTTGAACCTCCTTGTGGTTCTTCAGCTTGCTGGACAACATCTTGTGAACCGCATTGCTTTAAACTCAAGGTGCCTGTGACAGCCCCAGGGCTGGGTCTCTCTGAGCCAACATGCTGCAAGAGGAGCTACTTCTCTGAAACCACCAGACACGAGAAGAGACGTGAAACCGAGGACCTGCCATGAGCCCCTACTGTTGAGGCCTCTCTCACTTAGGTGATTCATTCTGGGCCCCTGAAAAGCAAGGATTGTCTAGACTCAGGGTATGCCTAGACTACATGGCTCCATCGACGGAGCCATGTAGATGAGTTTACTAGATATAGGAAAATGAAGCGGCGATTTAAATAATCGCCTCTTCATTTACATCAAAATGGCCACCATACTGTGCCGATCAGCTGTTTGGCGGCACAGCGGGGCAATCTGGACACTCCGCGGTTGACAACGGAAGCCTTTGTCGACTGCTCCAGTAAACCTCATTCCACGAGGCATAATGGAGCGTTTGACAAAGGTTTCCGTTGTCGACTGCAGAGCGTCCAGACTGCCCCGCTGTTCCTCCAAACAGCTGATCGGCACAGCACGGAGGCCATTTTGATGTAAATGAAGCGGCAATTATTTAAATCGCTGCTTCATTTTCCTATGTCTAGTAAACCCATCTACATGGCTCCGTCAACGGAGCCATGTAGACTAGACATACCCTAAGGGTGCATCTACACTGCACTGTAACTCAAAATAAGAAAATTGCGTATCTTATTTCAATGCTATTTCGAAATAGCTTATTTCGACACGTGGTGCTGTCTACACAGCACCAAATTTCAAAATACATTGCTATTCCAAAATGTCCCTTACTCCTCGTGGGATGAGGTTCACAGGGATGTCGGAATAGCGAGCCTGAAATAATGGGCTTGCTGTGAGGATGCGGGATAGTTATTTTGGGATACTTTAGTATCCCGAAATAGCACTGCAATATAGACATACCCTTAGATTTGCTAAAGATGCTTCCCATTGCTCCTATAGAGGGAAGGTGTAGCCAGCAGTGTGAAATGCGGTAAGAATATCAGACCAAGTCTTCACAGACACATGTCCACAACACTAAAATAACCATCATAACTTTGCCCTTTTGATTGGCGGCCCCAGAAAAAAGACCAATGAGTGAATCTAATTCTTCCCACAGATCTGACCTCTGCGGGTCTAAGTTGATGCACACTGGGGTGATGCCTACCTAGCTTCTGCATACACTGTACTTGTCCTGTTACCAGACAGCACCCTGCCTCTCTGCATGTGGCACACTAGCAGACATGGAGCGAGACCGCTCAGTTACGGGCTGTGTGTAACTGACGTTTCCCAGCTACCGGAGCAGTCTGCAGCCTGGCTTTCCTAGCTTAACTCATTACACCCCATGCCGGGGTCAGGCTGCCAGTTCCAGATTCGTATGAGCTGGAGACAGTTGCTATGGTAACGGCTAACATCACTTGCCAGTGCTTCAGCATCCCCCCCCCCCATGGGACACTCCCCGGTTTATTCTAAGTTACCGTTATCAGTCAGTTGTTAGCAGGTTGTTTAGACAAGGCTGCAGATGCTCCCCGCATCTTGGAGATGCCTGTTTGCCTCTCCTCTGTAGTAGCCTGAGGTTAAAGGGGGGATGGAAAGGAGAGTGGGTTGGAGCCGGCTTTTGCTGAGGTCGAGAGGGATTTGATTGTTCCCTGTTATTAAAACACAGCTCCTGGGAGCTACTTGTAGACTCAGAACTTCTCTGCCAGTCTGTGGGGGATTCTGGACAAGTGACTTCATGGCGATGTGCCTCAGTTTCCCGCCTGTAATGGGCTGTGCGAGACAGGACTGGGTCAAAGCAATGTTCCAGTCAGCCCGGTATCCTGTCTTCCGAGAGTGACCAAGCTAGGTGCTTCAGAACAGGCAATCATCAGTAGATCCACCCACCCCCTTTCATGTGCTTCTGGCAAACAGAACCTAGAGACACTTGGGGCATGGGGTTGTACCCCCAACGGTTCTGGCTAGTAGCCACTGGTTGGCCTAGCCTCTCTAAAGTGACCTCATTTTTCCTTTAACCCTGTTACTGTGTTGGATTTGACAACATAGCCTGGCTATGGGTTCCACAGGTGGATTGTGTGTTGTGTGTCAATGGGATACAGCCAGTCGGGGCAGTCATGGTGTGCTGCCCTGTGGGCGGGGGGCAGGCTGGGTCTAGCAGGTGCTAGCAGGTTCCTGGAGAAAAGTTTTTATCTTGTTTGGCGCTTGTTTTATTCTGAATTTTGTGAGCCACAGGAGGGGAAGAAGAGTCTGGGTGTGTTTACATTGCAAATCCCACCACATCCTGTCTCAGAGCCCACACCAGCTGGCTCAGGCTCACAGTGCTCTGGCTGTGAGGCTAACAAGAGTGGGGTAGATATTTGTATGATGCTTGAGTTGGAGTTGGTCCTGCTTTGGGCAGGGGGCTGGAGTCGAAGACCTCCTGAGGGCTCTATGATTCTAAGGCTGGGGCCCTGGTACTGATCCTGGAGAGGGGGAGGCTGTCAGAGCCCAGGCTCTGGCCAAGCAGGAATGTCTGTGCTGCCCTTCACAGCCCTGCAGCCGGAGCCCATATTAATTGCCCCAGGCACAGGCTTCTCTGTGAAGAGTAGAAGTTCCCTTAGTGACGGCTGCAGCCAGGTGCTGGAGGCTGGCCTGAGCTATCCGGGAAGGTGAGGCTGCGTGCATGTGCCATACGCTGCTCTGGTCAGGGTATGCTGGAGCCTGGGAGCTATGGTACTCCCCTTTCTGAGGACAAATGCCCTCGACCCAACGGGGTGCTCAGATATGCAGCAATGTGCACTCTATGGACACTAGTGCAGAGTCCTTGTTTTTCAGTTAGATTCAGGCAGCTGGGGGTCAGGGCTGGATGCAGAGCGGGACTGGAGAGGAAGCACCAGGTTTCGGGAGGCTGCAGCCACATTCCTTCTCTGGCACCACCGTTGCTGCTTCCCCTGCAGCTGCGCTGGACAATCCCCAAGCCCTCTACGCCCTGCCGGCGGAAAATCACATCTCGGCTGCAGGATGGAGCATCCGGAGGTGGTTTCTCCAGGAATCAATGGCATGGTTCCTCTTGAGATTTCCAAGGGCTCTATAAAGATGGTCAGTACCATGACAACCATTTCACAAGCTGGGTCACATTGAGGGGAACTGAAGGGCCCGATGTTACCCAGAAGGCCAGCATCAGAGCTGGAAAGAGAACCCAGCTGTCCGAAGTCCTGGTCTTCTAACCACTAGGACATACTGCCTAGGGAAGAAGCCCTAAACCAGCGATTCTCACACTGTGGTTTGCAGACCCTCGGGAGTCCTTAGCAACCACATAGAGGGGGGTCTGTATATCTGCTGGGTGGAGACTGGGGATCCCGTCCCATGCTGCATCATGCTGAACCAGCCTGAGCCACCTGGTTTGCTCCCCTCCCAAAACTGGGAGCAGAGGAGTAGTCGGGGGTGGGGAACAAGCAGGCAATACAAGGGAGTGCCATCTCTGCCCCCACTAACCTCAGCAGGCTGGGGAGCACAACCCAAAATTGCAGCATCACTGCAGAAGAGCGATCCCCCCCCCCCTGCCATCAGAAGGGGGCACCTCACTGCCATTGGCTCCACGGGCCGGCAGCAGCTAGCCTGGGAGACACAGCACTGCACTGCCCTGATCCAGCAACTCTCCAGGGGGTGGGGTCACATGGAAGGCAGAAATCAGGGGTGCACGTGGATTTGCACAAAGGACAGGTTGACTCTGCAGTAAGAAGCAGGCACACCCAGCTCCCCCTTTTCCTCACTGACAGCGGGTGTGTCTAGGGAGTACACACGCACTTTGTCAACTGGTTTCTCAGCGGGGGGAGTCTGTAGCGAACATTGCATTTGAAGAGGGGTCCATCAACAAAAAAGCGTGAGAACTTCTTCCCTAGCCCAGGCCCTCATTCCCTGCTGCCTGTGTGCACTGCCAACCATCACGCATGCATGCGGCTGGCCCCAAAGCGGCAGCTTTGCTTTTTGCTTGTCTTTGCTTGGCCATCTGGAGCCTTTCTGCTGATTTACGTTGACCTAATTACCCAGTCCTGCAGCAGGCAGCAATAGGAGCGTGCAATGTATTGGCTCAGCAGGGGAGAGAGGCCCCCGGTTGCTGGGATTATTGGATGTGGGTGAACCTCTTCATTTTCAATGTAAAGCGATTTTTACTGAAAAAATCCTGGGTGTTGTTATAAAAAGTATGATTTGTTGTTTTTCTGATTTTCACCTTCCTTTTGTATCATTCAAGCATATAAAAATAATGGGTTTTATGAGGACAATACAGTACAGACAGTCCCCGGGTTACATGGATCCGACTTACATCAGATCCCTACTTACAAACGGGGTGAGGGAACCCCACACTAGCTGCTTCCCCCCAGCAGACCAGGGAGACGCAAAGCTAGCACTCCCCCCCCCCCCCCCCAGCAGACCAGGGAGACGCGGAGCGGCTTTTCTCAGCAGACACCTCAGCTTGAGAATAAAGGACTGAGGGAAGTGAGGTGTGGGAGACTAAAACTGAGCTCTGGAGAAATGTTTGGCTAGAGTTTCCCCTACAATATGTACCAGTTCCAACTTACATACAAATTCAACTTAAGAACAAACCTACAGTCCCTATCTTGTACGTAACCTGGGGACTGCCTGTACATTGCCTGAGACAGATGTAATGCAATAGTACACGGGTCTGGTGCACGTGCATGTGCATGTGCAAAGCTGCCTGGTGAACAGGGATGCAACCACGAATAGTGGATGGGCCGCACGAGTGGCCCTCCTTCACCTCAGTGGGCTGAAGCAATCCTTCCCCTGCGGCCCGCAGCCTCCCTGTCTTCCCGCCCTCCCCCCCACACCTCGCGTACTGGGGTCCTGCACTCACCTGCTCCTCCTCCTCCCACCCAGGACTTTCAGAGCATGCAAATTGCCCGATTCGTGCTCCTTCCTCGTTCCTCCCCCTCCCTGCCAGAGCTGAATGCCACAAATCAGCTGTTCGTAATGTTCCAGTTCTGGGAGGGAGGAGCAGGAGCAATGATGGAGGATGAATCAGGCAATGTTTGCACTCTGAAAATCCTGGGAGGGAAAGGGGAGGCGTAGGAAGTGCAGGGTTCTGGTGCCACAGTGTACGAGAAGTGCGTGGGGGAGGCAGGCAGCCAGGGTGTCTGTAGGCCACAGGTAGAGCCCCAGTGGGCTGCATGCAACCTGTGGACCACCGGTTGTCCACCTCTGGTCTAGAAGATACACACAACAAACAAAGAGACACACACGCAAGCTCTGAAGTGCCTGCACATCTGAACATACTTATGAATCTCACACCCACCACTTACACATTTCAAGCTGTTAGCCAATAATGGTTTAAAGACCTGACACACTAAATTAAGAGGAAAACAAAAATCTGTCTAGGATATGCTTCACAACACAAGGAAGTAGTCCAAAGGCTTTTTAAAAAAAACAAGCAGAAAAGAAAAGAATGAAGTTGAGCGTACATGCTACAAATGATGGAGCCCAATTACTGTGAATGTTTAGAGGCTGATACTTCTAAGTCTACTACAGAAAACTGTTTATTCAAATAAAAAGATGTATTGGGATCAGAGATATATTGTTTTCTTGAGCTCTGAGGTGGCATTGTGTTTTGAATTCTGTTTCATTTACGGCACCAAGCCATATTGAATTCCATTCATCACTGCATTGATCTACTGAATACCCTCTCCTGAACTTCCATCAACCGAATCAACCCTAATATTTACCCAGAAAAATTATTAATATTCCGCCCCCTCCCCAGTCACAGATGCACTGACTCTGAGATATAAACAAAGGGTATATCTACACTAGCCCCCTAGTTCAAACTAGGGAGGCTAATGTAGGCATTCGAAGTTGCAAATCAAGCCCGGGATTTAAATATCCCACGCTTGATTTGCATCTTCCCGGCTGGTTGCCATTTTTGAAATTTACAAGTCTGGACTAACTGCCCGCGCTTACATGCGGCAGGGACCCAGTAGTTTGAATTAAAATCGAACTACCTGTTAAACTTCATTCCAGGAGGGTAGGGTAGTTCGAACTAGGGCTTTATTTCGAACTACCGGGTCCCTGCCGTGTGTAGACGCGGGCAGTTAGTCTGGACTTGTACATTTCAAAAATGGCGCCCGTCCGGGAAGATGCAAATCAAGCGTGGGATATTTAGATCCCGGGCTTGAGTTGCAAGTTTGAATGCCTACATTAGCCACCCTAGTTCGAACTAGGGAGCTAGTGTAGACATACCCTTAGATAGTGAAAGGGGAAGGGGAAGCATGGATACACATAGAACAGTTCAAACCAAAGCGCAAAAATAAAGCAAAATACTCTAATTGTGACTAAATACACATTTCCTTTTGTTTACTCATGATCCCTTCCTGGTTCGGTCCATTTCAATGCCCTGAATTCCTTGGGGGCATGGTAGTCCTGTCTGAGTTTAAATCATATTGTGTCCCTCAACTCTTGGCTTAACCTGCCCACACAAAGAAAGCAAGCAAGGTATTTTATACAATTCAAATTTCAGCACCGTATTCCCATTGGTTCTTCTGGCCCCCTGCCAACCCCCTTGCTGGCTACCTGAGTTTAACCCCTTAGTCACCAGGTGCTGGCCAGCACTCCTCCGGTCCATCACAGCCTACAACTTCACCCTTCTCTCCTGCGTTTATTTTTAAAAGAAACGTTTGAATACTTCCTTCTGCTGTAAAACATAGTCGGAGACAGATTTTTGTTTTCTTCTTCTCAATTTTCAATGTAGGCCTTGATAAATTCCCAGGAAAAATTAAATGAAATAAAAACAGAAAACATAAGGCCCTAGATCTGGGCATAAGAGAAGGATCCTTCAGTCACACGGGAGAGACCTGTGCATTTGAGAGAAACTTGTCGGAGGTGCTGCTTCCACTACGAGCCCACATGTGCAGAACGTGAATTCCTCTCCTTCATCCACAGGGGTAGAAGTGGCTTCACCCCAGCCCTGCAGTGCTTCTCTGCTATCCGCACATCTGACTATCTTGCCACTTCCCTGAAGTGGAAAACCCAGGCCAGTCTTCCTGGCCAACAAGATCCTTGACTCATAGACTTTAAGGTCAGAAGGGACCATTATGATCATCTAGTCTGACTCCCTGCACAGTGCAGGCCACAGAATCCCACCCACCCCTCTTAGAATAATCCTCTCACCTAGATCTCAGATATTGAAGCCTTCAAATACTTTGAAGGCCCCAAGATGCAGAGAGTCCTCCAGCTGTGATCTGTGCCCAATGCTACAGAGGAAGGCGAAAAACCTCCAGGGCCTCTGCCAATCTACCCTGGAGGAAAATTCCTTCCCGACCCCAAATATGGCGATCAGCTAAACCCTGAGCATGTGGGCAAGACTCACCAGCCAGACACCCAGAAAGTTCCCTATAGTAACTCCTATCATCCCTCCATTGACCTATTTCCAACTGATAATGAATGGTCAATTAGTTATCAAGATCATGTTATTTCATCCAACCATCCTCTTATCATAGAATCATAGAACTGGAAGAGACCCCAGAAGGTCATCAAGTCCAGCCCCCCTTGCTTTCCTAGGAGGTACAAGGAAGCTTTCCAGAAAGCCACTAGGGCATAGCCTCTGGAGGCTGCAAGGACACTTGGGAGTGGGAAAACGAGGGCATCACTGCTTGTTTACCTTTCTAAGGGACTCGTGCTTCTTGTTAACGCAACACCATACCTGCCGAGACACATTTCGGAGTGGCATTAGCCTTGTGCTTTGGGAGCAGGCTGCAGGCAGTAAGGGGTATAATGCATTCTGCCTGTGCTGCTCTCCGCACGCCCCGACACAGCAGGTCTTTAATAACTGTCCACTTGGAAATAGTGTTGCGCTGCGCCTTTCCCCTGAAAACGAGCCAGCCGGTACACAGGCAGACAGCCACTGCATCTTGCATCCAATTACAGTGCTCTGCTCACAAGAAACTAGTTACAGAGAGCTTTGGAGTCTCCCTGCTGGAAAACCAAGGGCTGAATTTCTTGGCATAGGGCCTGCTTGGCTATTGAACCTTCCTGTTTGGCTCAGACGCCTGGCTGACTTGACATCATCTCCCGTGTGGAACAAGGAGCCGAGTTGCTGCCAGAGCTCCCTGAAAGCAGTGTGATGCCCACCCACACGAGAGCAGGTGACTTGCTCGGCAGAGCCCAAGTAGCATCAAGATAAATGGAAAATGGAGCGTCAGCCAGATGTACAAGCAGCCTTTCTCTGAGCTGCACTTCCTCACAGGCGTGTGACTGCAAAATCAATCCTACTCGGCAACTCAGCTCCCCGGGGTATCCAAGCCAGAACAACTGGCATGAATGACTCAAAGAAGTTTTTACTCCTTGCAAGCCCAATAGACCCAGCACAGCCCCTGGACCTGGAATTTACTGTTTCTTGTGCAACAGAAATTGAACTAATGATGAAGTTGCTATTGGTTATGGTAGAGCAAACCTACTGGAGATGTTCAGTGTTTATGTGATGAGTGTGGCATATATACTAGCGGGTGGTGGTTACAGGGACAGACAGAGAGGTGTGCAGGGGCAGTTGCAGCCTCTGTGGGCCCTTGGCAATGTGAGAGGAAGGGATGGCTCCATACTCCTGGAAAGGGCATGGCCTTGGGTGGAAGAGGTGGGCCCAGGGACAACCAGCCCGCCACGCCACCCCCAGGCAGCCCCCAGAGCCACCCAGATGCACCACCCCCTTCTGCCTTTAGCACAGCCCGAAGCATGCGGCGTGGCATTCCAGCAGTGATTCAGAGGAATTGGGGTGCTGGTCATCACCACTGCCACTGTAGCGGCAATGGTGGCAGGGAACCCTGCACCCCTTTGAATCACGGGTCCCTGGGGCAAATTCCCCCTTTAACCTCCCCTGCGTGGGCCTGAAGGTGTGTATCAGGATAGATAGAGGAATGGTGTCACTGAGGATGTAATCCAAAGGAAACAGCATTGCACAGATGTTACGGGGTGCTTTAGTTGGGTGGAACCCTTATCTCTGGCAAAGATGTGCCCAAGAACAGTGGACGTTGGGAATCTCAGACCCCCAGCTGAATTTTCAAACAGAGCACTTCTTCTTTGCAAACAGAGCACTTGTGATCTGGTATCTCTGAAGGACGGCAAGCTTGGTAACGACATACCCCATCTTTTTGCTGTCACCTTTTCAAGACATATGGACAGCAAATATGCCTGGAATACACAATAGTGCGAAATGACTATGGATTCCTCTCCGCCCCTTTTAATCAGCCTCTGTTCTGTGCTCCATGGCAACTAAGATTGCAAATCATCACCCTGTTGCATATTTCAAACTTTAATTTCCTCTCAGAGCTACCAAAAATGGGACACAATTCGCACATCCTAACATGTTAGACAACTTGTCTGGGGAGTATTAGTAGAAGGAAAGCTTCAGTGGTTGATAAGGTGTCTTCCAGTCCATAGACTCACGATAACTGGGTGGACTAGGCCCAGAAGTCCCCTCCTGGAGACTGCAGAGCTTTGTCACACCCCACCAGAGGAAAAAAGGGCAGTGGAGAGGTCCTCCCAGCTGCCTAGAGGGACTGTTTGGGAAGCAGCCAATCAGGACCCAGCAAGTCAGTACAAAAGAAGCTTCAGGGCCAGAGCAGAAGGCAGTTCCTTGCTGGAGCTGGGGGAGAACAGATGGTGCTCTGGGTAGGAACTCCACTAAAACAAGGCTCTGAGGGAAGGGCAAAGACAGTGCAGGGCTGCGGGGAAGTGGCCTTCAGAATTAGAGCAGCAGTGGAATGAACACAGCAGACTGCTGGGACCTGCTGGGACCCAGAGTAGCACGTGTGCTCCCCCCCAACCTCTATCACCACTGGCTACGTCTACACTGGCATGATTTTCCGGAAATGCTTTTAACGGAAAAGTTTTCTGTTAAAAGCATTTTTGGAAAAGCATGGCTAGATTGGCGGGACGCTTTTCCGCAAAAGCACTTTTTGCAGAAAAGCGTCCGTGGCCAATCTAGACGCGCTTTTCCGCCAAAAAGCCCCAATCACCATTTTCGTGATCGGGGCTTTTTTGCGGAAAACAAATCTCTGCTGTCTACACTGGCCCTTTTGCACAAAAGTTTTTCGGAAAAAGACTTTTGCCCAAACGGGAGTAGCATAGTATTTCTGCAAAAGCACTGACAATCTTCCATGAGATCGTCAGTGCTTTTGCAGAAATTCAAGCGGCCAATATAGACAGCTGGCAAGTTTTTCCGCAAAATCATTTGATTTTGCGGAAAAACTTGCCAGTCTAGACACAGCCCCACTGTGTGTGGGGGGAGGCCTCAGCAGGGGAACTGAACTATTACACAAGTGGGCGAGAGAGGCTGGCATCTGGCCAATCAGAGGAAGCATTTTCCTGTGCTCATCAGTCAGTGCTTGGCAGATCCCATGAAGCTTAAGAGTTCCTGTGCCGTGTTGTGGGTATTTTGCATCATCTCTCGCAGCGATGGATCTCCCTGTTCCCATGTTTATCAAGGTCCTTGTGGACAACGTGTTTTGGTTGAACTGGCTCATTTCTCCCCCCGGAGAATATCCCCAACCCATTGCCCAATCAGATCAGTTAGCTCCCAGGTTATGTTAATCCATCCGTTTGTTTTAAAGAGCACACACAAGGAGAGGCTGGGCTTTGACAGGAGCATGTGACGTTCTCTGCCGCTCACATCGACCCTGTGCTGAGGGCAACGCAGAGCCAAGGCACCAATTAAATAAATCCCACTTAATCCTTTTGAAACAGGAGTGTAAGGCATCGAACTGCGGGCTGTTCCTTCGCGCCAGTGCCATGCCATGGTTACTGCATCGTCCCTTAGCACATCCCCCTGCCCCTCCCCACCGGCACACACATTGCTACCCCAGCCCAGCTTCTCCAAGTTGGAAATCAGAGGCAGGAGTATGAGCTCTGCTCCTTAATCTCTGCATGGCAGCTGACTCCATTTCGGTTGCAGCCAGTCTTCTGCCTTAAGTATGAGCCGGGAGAGGGGGTTTTGGCTCGGCAAGGTCTACAGAAACCCTTGTGTGAAGGAATACTTCTTTGTGTCTGTTTGTTTTAAAGCTGCTGCCTATTGATTACATTTGGTGACCCCTCCAGTGAAGGAGGAAATCCCCATCAGACCCTCAAGTTGTCCATTCAGTGAAGTGATATTTCACCAGGAAGCAGTCTTCCCCTTCTAGGGAGACTGACCACACAGGAGAAATAAGCTCCCCCAGCTAGTTCTCCTTGCCAGATGCGGACATGCCACTGGTCTTTTATGTTCTGCTCATAAGGTCGGTAAATTGTGCCATTTGGAAAACAGGGAATTTTCTGTGGGGAAAAAGAATTGGCTTTTTGTAAAAAAATAAAAATAAAAATAATGTCGGGACAGATAATGCCATTTATGTTGCTAAAGAAACCCACTTCTGAGATTGGCTGTTAGTGCTCACATATATGTCAGCGGCCCATAAATTCTGCCTGCATTGTCACAGACTCCTAGGCTGCATCTACACTGGCAAGATTTTGCACAAAAGCAGCCACTTTTGCACAAAATCTTGCTGCCTGTCTAGACTGGCCGCGAGTATTTGCGCAAGAACACTGACTTTGTACTGTACAAAATCAGTGGTTCTTGCGCAAATACTCCGACACTCCCGCTCAGAGATAAGCCCTCTTGCGCAAGTATTCTTGTGCAAGAGAGCCAGTGTAGACAGCCAAGTTAATTTCTTGTGCAAGAAAGCCTGATAGCTAAAATGCCCATTGGAGCTTTCTTGCGCAAGAGAGCATCTACACTGGCACGGATGCTTTTGCGCAAAAGCAAATCTTTTGTGCAAAGGCACATGCCAGTATAAACGCTCTCTTGTGCAAATACTTTTAACAGAAAAACTTTTCCGTTAAAAGTATTTCCGCAAAATCATGCCAGTCTAGATGCAGCCCTAGAGATTAAAGCCAGGAGAGCCCACTTAGTCTGACCACCAGTATATCATGGGCCAGAGAACTTTGCCCAGTAGTTTCTACATCAAGCCCATAACAACTGGTTGAGCTTTAGTGTGTTCTCTTAACTTATGCAGCAAAGGGAGTATGTATGTTTGGGTGTGGGTGTGGGTCTGTGTATGTGTGTTCACGTGTGTGCCTGCACACAGGGGTGTGTGCCCAGATGTCGTGGGTTCAATCCCTCTTGTGAGGACCCTAGCCAAAGACTTGCTGTTACACGTATTGGCTTTGATTGTCGGAGGAGTGTTTTTAAGACTCTTACTTGAATGAAGATGGACTGCCAACCTCCAGCATTGACAAATCATGAGTCAGACACCCAGATATTGTGAGATATAGAACAACACAAGTATAGGTTGTCCACCAAAAGCTTCTGGTGGGTGCTGAAAAAATCCGATTACCTGACCACATCCACACCTACAGGCCCATCAGTTTAGCAAAGGGGATCCATAGATGGAGCTCTGAAACATCCTGTAATTCAGTGGCAGATCATGTCTAAACAGGCTGTTAAAAAAAAATACCGAGGAACCAGCTGAAACGCTCGCTGCCTTACAAGCCATTTATTGCTATTACATGGATTCCCATTTATCTTGCACTGCAAGGCTCTGGAGGCTATTTTGGAGGTGAGCTGGGGAGTTTTTAAAATTAACAACGGCTTAAGACTGCAAGTCAATGAGAGAATACATGGAAGTCCTGGGCTGTAAGGGAAGACTATTATAGCCAGCTGCTGGGAGAGTTTGAGAGAGCTAGAATGTAATGATTCAAAATGAGAATTAGGCTAGGGTCTTGGGGCTAATTCCCCTTGTTTTTCCCCAAATGGTATGGGATCTTTGATACTCTGCAGGTCTTCAGTTTTATCTGAAAGTTCACACCTCCCCTAGCCCAGGGACGGAGCATCTTGCTATCTAGCTAATGTGCTTATCTGCCTTTATCCTAACGTATGAGCACCTCATGTCTTTAACATTTCTAGCCTCACGGCGGACAGGGCCGTGCTATTATCTCTATTTCACAGATGGGGAGCTGAGGCCCAGAGAGGCTATAGCCCAACTTTTTAAGTAAGCTATTTAGTTGTTGAGGTGCTCAGCATTGCAATGCCTCACTGCTTTAGAAGCCTAAGTCACTTTCCAAAAGGGATTTAGGTACCTGGCTCCCCTCTTCTCATTGGCAGTCCTGCATTGACGAAATCCCATCTCATGTAAACATAAGATTAGTATCAGAGGGGCAGCCGTGTTCATCTGAATCTGCAAAAGCGGCGAGGAATAAATTGATAAATGGACACAAATCAGATATTAGGAATGGCAATATACAAAAACCTATAGGGGTATACTTCAATCTCCCTGGACACATAACTGCAGATCTAAAGGTAAAGGTAGCCATCCTGCAGCAAAAAAAACTTCAGGACCAGACTTCAAAGAGAAACTGCTGAGCTACAGTTCATCTTCAAGTTTGACACAATCAACTCAGGATTAAACAAAGACTGTGAATGGCTCGCTAACTACAAAAGCAGCTTCTCCTCTCTTGCAATTCACACCTCCAGATCAGCTACTAGAAGTGGGCCTCATCCTCCCTGATTGGATCCACCTCATCATATCTAGCCTGATTCTGGCCTGCATATTTATACCTGCCCACGAAAGCTTATGATCCAACACTTTGGTTAGTCTATAAGGTGCCATAGGACTCCTCGCCACCATTATAAGATTAAATACGGAACATAGGGTATGTCCAGACTACACCTCTCTGTCGACAGAGATGTAGATTAGGCACATCGAAATTGCTAATGAAGCAGGGATTTAAATATCCCACACTTCATTAGCATAAAAATTGCGGCCGCTTTTTTTCGAAACCGAGCTTTTTTGAAAAAAGCCCGGCAGTCTAGACGCAGCTCTGTCGAAAATAAACTCTTTTTTGAAAGATCCTGCAAACCTCTTTTTTTTTTAGAAATACAGGATCTTTTGAAGAAGGGTTTATTTTCAACAGATCCGCGTCTAGGCTGCCTTTTTTTAAAAAAAAGCTGTTTCAAAAAAAAGTGGCGGCCATGTTTATGCTAATGAATCATGAAATATTTAAATCCCTGCTTCATTAGCAATTTTGATGTGCCTACACTTCTGTTGACAGAGAGGCGTAGACTAGACATAGTATAGAGTAGAAATTGCAATACCAGTTCAAGCAAAGGCTCTCTGTTTCAGCAGAGTAATCACATCAAAATGGGCGGGTGCAAAACTTCAGTTTTCTGGCCTTATTTCTTTGTACCAGCAAAATGTACCTGTTGCACTGTGCTACTCTGATTCTGCTTTGTGGTGGAAGGACTTGTGGCAATAAATTAATCCTGCAAAAGGGGCTAGCTGACCACTGGAAAGCCGTGCTGAGATGATGTGAAGAACCAAGAAGGAAACTGAGGCATGAGGCTGCTTACTACATCACCCTGAGGCCTCCGATAGGCACCTTGTGGCCATCCACATGTCCAAGGGGGCCCATGGAAGCACCTGAGGCTACGTATACACTGCAAGGTTTTTGTGCAAAAACATTCGTTTTTGCACAGAAACCCGCAGCGCGTCCACACCTCAAGCGCGCTTTTGCGCAAGTAAATCTACAGTAAAATGGCAGAACAGAGGGGCTGTGTCTACATTGGCAAGATTTTGTGCAAAAGCAGCTGATTTTGCGCAAAATATTGCCGCCTGTCTATACTGATGTTCTACTGTATGAAATCAGTGCTTCTTGCGCAAATACTCTGACGCTCCCGCTCAAGGATAAGTCCTCTTGTGCTCTTACGCAAGAGGCCAGTGTAGACAGGTAACATCAATTTTCTGCACAAGAAAGCCCAATGGCTAACATGGCCATCGGAGCTTTCTTGCGCAAGAGAGCATCTACACCGGCACGGATGCTTTTGCGCAAAAGCAAATCATTTGCGCAAAGGCACATGCCAGTATAGACACTCTCTTGCACAAATACGTTTAACGGAAAAACTTTTCTGTTAAAAGTATTAGCGCAAAATCATGCCAGTGTAGACGCAGCCAGGGCTTTTTGCAATGTAAGTAAACCTCCTTCTACGAAACATAACTCCTTTTTGTGCTACAGCATGTGTGGACACTCCACAGGGGTTTCTTGCGCAAATAGAGCCTATCCGAAAAAGCATAGGTGCTCTTCTGGCCATTCTGCTAATGGCCATCAGAGCTTTCTTGTGCAAGAGTGTCCACACAGTTTTTGTGCAAGAACTCTTCTGCAAAAGACTTCTTGCACAAAAACCTTGTAGTGTAGACGTAGCCTTGGAGAAAAGACAGCGAGGTGAAAGGCGAGGAGGAGCCAGAGGTATTGCTTGAGGTGCACAAATCAGTGTTAACTGATTTGTGCACCTCAAGTGATACAATTTGTGGTGGCATTTTGCAGAAATGGTGGTGGCAATTTGTGGTGGCACCAGCTGCAGCAACAATCTGAGCCATAATGTCACATACAGATTTATTAGTTAAAAGCAACGAGCCCACGATAGCAATTTCTCGTGCAATAAATTCCAGACAAATGCACATAAAACTAGATGCTAATTACTTATAGAGTCTGCTCTGTCGTTGAATGGTAATTCCTTCTCCCACCATGCTATGTGTAATTGTTATTGGCCTGCACATTGACAGAGGTGTGAATTATTACAGTGAGCCGGTGCCGCATCCTTCAGCTTAGGCGAAGAGAAACGATCCAGTCCCCACTAAGTCAGCATGCTGTGTGTGCTGAGGTTTGGGCCCTGGGATGCACTGAGTCACCAAGAATTTCTTAGACTTCTGAGGGCAACTGGAGGAGTCAAATGCAAAGAGGAATAACCCCATGCACTGGGGTATATGTGGCCTAGGCCAGTGTCATCAGTGAAGCTGGAGGCAGATGGGAGCATAATTTTTTTTAGGGAGCGAATGTTGAAACAAAAGTGTCTGTTTCCCCAAATACGCAACTTGACACAGGAAAACTGTGAGGAAAAGAGATCAGCATTCGCTTCTGACTTGCTCCAAGGGGGCGTGTCTCTGGTAATCATTCCACTGGCTGGAAAATGGCGGGGGTGGGAGGATCTTTTTCTTTCATGGGGAAATGTTTAAAAATTGGTTTTGGATTGAAAAATGTCAATTTTTGTTGGAATCTAAACATTTTGGAAAATATCACCACATTTAATGCAGGGGAAGAAAACAGCACAATGAAGCATTCTGATGTGGTTGAAAGTCCTACCTGGACACTTGCAAAGACTGTTCCCCATTCTGGCACTTTGGGAACGTCTACACAATAGCACATACCTCAAAATAAGGTATGCAATTTGAGCTATGCAAATTGCATAGCTTATTTCGAAGTAGCTTATTTCAAAATTTGACACTGTCTACGCAGTGGTGAACTTCAAAATAAATGGCTATTTCGGTGTCTTCCTTAATACTTGTGCAACGAGGTTTACAGGAAGCCAGAATAAGAAGCCAGTTATTTCAAAATGCATTTTGAAATAACAGGATTCTTGTGTAGATAGTGCAGAATGCTATTTCAGGATAATGGACGTTATCCCAAAATAGCACCGCAATGTGGACATACATCTACAGTGTACTAGGTAGAGGGGTGGGGTAAGTCAGCACAAGGAGTCTCACAAACCCAGTAATAATGAAAACAACCTGATCACATCTAACTACACATTCCCTGTCTACTCACATATGTTATTCCAAGATTGCCTCCTTTCTAGACATGGATATTGCTAAAGTTTCATGTCTGGCTCCTATTGCTCACTTCATCTTTGACTTTCATCCCCTCGCACACACACAGGAGACTGAAGCAGGCAAAAATGTTTTATTCAAATAACAGTCTTTTCCCATTGGCTCTCCTGGCTCCCTGCCAACACTTCCTGAATACCAACAGTTCTGGGTTTAAGCCTTTATAAGCAATTTAGTTAACTGAATGTTGGGATGTCCCTCCCATCCAGCACAACACTTTTGGAATGAAAAGCTTCTGTTCTTCACTTCAAAATGAAAGTTGGTTTTGAGATAAAAACTTTTTAAAGTTTTTTTTCCAAATCAAAATGGGAACACAATGGCTTGATTTGTATCAAAATGAAACATTTTGGTCACCCTGACATTAATTCTTCTTTGAAATTTTGTTCTAGGGAAAACTTTTCTTGATTAGATTTATTGGTTTGGTTCTGGGTGGAGTTAAAAAAAAATCTCCAGAAAAATCACAGAATTTTCAAAAAATGGATGGGCCCAAATAGGATGGGTGGTTCCCTCTGTCTCCTATTTTCCAAAGAACTAGAAGGAATTTTCCATCCACGGCCAAAAATAGAGTCACAAACCCAAAGAAGCATAGTGTTACTAGACAGCTATCCTTTTCAGACAGTAGTGACTTATCTCTGCTATGCTAATGAGCACTAGGAAATGTTCTGATTCCTTTGGGGGGGAAAGCTTCAACATTTAGCCATGCATGAAGTTAATTGAGTGGCCTGAATTATCTGGAAGTTTTGCCAGCTATAGATTTTACTCCTAGAAGTTATTTGTGCCTGTCTAAAGTGAAAATTAAGGCAAAACATTATTTATATTCAGAAAGATTCCCACTTCTTAAGTATGCAATTCAAAATGTCATACCATCTATCTTACAGTGAAAGCCCTAGCATTAATCCTCCGAGGGGATTGGTATTTAGGAGAAATTTGCATCCACTCCAACTGAGCCAGCATATTTTTAAATGAAATTCCCCCAAACCTACTACCTCACAATACCTGAGGTACTTTGCTCACAGAAGCATTCCAAACAGTTCTGCACCCTCCCCCTCCCCCAAATCATCGAAATTTGAAAAGTCTGAACACTGATAACCAGTGGCACTGGGGCTTTTCTCCTAATGATGCACCTGCCAAAGCAAAGTGGGCAGAAGCTCAGTGAGGACAGGCTGCCATCTCTCCAATGGGGAAACCACTTCATCTATGCAAGGCCCTCCTCTCAGCAGTGAGGCAAGCCCTGGTGTTGCAGTGGCATCCCAGTCATTCCCATTATGATCTACTGCTGGACAGCATGCGCTGTGTGTGCCTGTGCGCATGTGTCTGTGGATGGAATCAAAGCGGCTTGTGTAGTTCTTAGTAGGGATGTTCAATTTAGATGAGTTACTCGATCCAATAGTCCATAAGGGCCCCGCCTTTGAACTGCAGAGCGGAGCTCTTGTACATAACAAAAGCAGAAGCTCTGCAGGGAGCGGGACCTGTGCTTCCTGCGGTCCCTCAGCCTTTGAAATGTACAAGAACCCCGGCGCGGCTCCAACACATTTCAAAAGCAGAATCGCAGCAGAAGCGGCGTGAGCGGAGCCTGCTTCAGTCCGCGCTCGCATCGTTTCCTGCTGGGTCTCTCCCTCCTCTGTTCCCCATGGAGATAGTGCCGGGGGACCTGGCTTTTAAGCTGGCTCCACTCAGCACCAGTTCCTGCTCCTCCACCTTGCTGCCTCTGATAGAGGTCGGGGGAAGCAACTAGTCGACTATCCAATAAGCTTATACTTGTAGGATAGTCAACTGGTCGACTAGTAGCTGACATGCCTAGTTCTTAGCAGTTGGCTATTACTAGGAGTTTAGAAACAAAAGACAGGACTATGCTGCACTTTAAAGACTAACAAGATGGTTTATTAGGTGATGAGCTTTCATGGGCCAGACCCACTTCCTCAGATCAAATTGTGGAAGAAAATTGGCACGACCATATATACCAAAGGGATCCAATCAAAGAAAAGTGAACACATATACAATTGACAAATCAGATTTTAGAACAGAGGGGGGTGAGGGAGGGAGGTTAGTGCCTATGGGTACGTCTAAACTACATGGCTCCGTCGACAGAGCCATGCAGATTTGTTTTTTTGGCAAAGTCAAATGAAGCCGTGATTTAAATGATTGCGGCTTCATTTAAATTTACATGGCTGCCGCGCTGAGCCGACAAACAGCCGATCAGCTGTTTGTCCACTCAGCGCGCTAGTCTGGACGCTCCCCGGCCGACATCAAAGCCCTTTGTTGGCAGCCCCGGTAAACCTCATCCCACGAGGAATAACGGGGCTGCCGACAAAGGGCTTTGATGTCGACAGAGGGAACGTCCAGACTAGCGCGCTGAGCGGACAAACAGCTGATCAGCTGTTTGTCGGCTCAGCGCGGCAGCCATGTAAATGTAAATGAAGCCGCGATCATTGAAATTGCAGCTTCATTTGCCTTTGCCTATGTGTCTAATCTACATGGCTCCATCGATGGAGCCATGTAGTCTAGACACAGCCTAGGAGATAATGATATTGGGGTGATAATTGGGGAAGCTCTCTTTGTAACGGGTAAAGTAGTTAGCATCTTTGTTAAGGAGTTGAGAAGGCTTCCCACCGTTAAGTTAGGGGGGTGTCCAAGCAGCCCCCACAGTGCGTCTGTGCTCTTGGATTGTACATTCCCGGCTTTCATCCCCATTGCGACTCAGCTAACAGCGGCAGCCTCTCGTGGGTGTGGATTTGCCACAAGTGTTAGCGGTCAGCAGGGGGCTCCCATCTCATGGCGAAGGGTAATGGGGTCAGAACCTGGATAGAAGGGAGAGCGGGGGGGGGGGACATTTTTTGAGTCGGGGCTGCTGACCCACAGAAAAATCAGTTGGGGGCCACACGCAAGTGAGAAGCAAAAAAGAAAAAGCACTCTCTCCCTCACAGTCGGGGGCCATGTCAGTGAAATACACCCCCCACATTCCCCTCACACACCAGTGCCTGGGGGTAGGGGGAAGGCTAGAAGATTTTGTGTGCTCTAGCCCCACAGTGGGACAGCAGGACTGGAGTGCCAGCGTGGGCTCCCCAGTGCTGGGGAAACCCAGAGCCTTGGGACCAAATCCAGGCAAGGCAGGGGCTGGATGCAGCCCCAGGACATTAGGGGTACGTCTAAACTACATGCCTCTGTCGGCAGAGGCATGTAGATTTGTTTTTTTGGCAAAGGCAAATGAAGCCGCGATTTAAATGATCTCAGCTTCATTTACATTTACATGGCTGCTGCGATGAGCCGACAAACAGCTGATTAGCTGTTTGTCGGCTCGCGCACTAGTCTGGACGTTCCCCCTGTCGACATCAAAGCCCTTTGTCGGCAGCCCCGGTAAACCTCATTCCACGAGGAATAACGGGGCTGCCGACAAAGGGCTTTGATGTCGACAGGGGGAACGTCCAGACTAGCGCGCGAGCCAACAAACAGCTGATCAGCTGTTTGTCAGCTCAGCGCGGCAGCCATGTAAATGTAAATGAAGCCGCGATCATTTAAATCGCGGCTTCATTTGCCTTTGCCTATGTGTCTAATCTACATGTCTCTGCCGACAGAGGCATGTAGTCTAGACACAGCCTAGGTTCCCCACCCAGGGAGTAGCATATCATCGGTTCCCTTGTTAACCACCTCCACACAGAGTATTTTAATGAACTGGCCCTCTTCCGAGAGAGAAGGGAAAATGTGAGGAAGAATCATTTTCTAAGTAGTGGAACATTCCCAAGCTTGGAATTCATTACGCCTCATTAGCTTTGGTGCACTCAATTCTACAGCCTCCCGACAAATCTGTTTGCAAGATCTCGATATCCCCAGAGGCTGGAGGAATCTTTTATTTTAAACACAACCCCTAAATTGTTATTTTTATCGTGGAAACTAGAGACTTCATCTTCATGTGCCCACCTCGTCTTGATGGCGTTTCAGCGGTAAAAGCCTGTATAATACAGAACTTCCCCGCTGACGGATGGGAAGCTGTAAATCTCATGGTTACTAGTGCCATAAGGCTCCTCGCTTACTGTAACGAGCTCTCGGGGACGATAAATCCTTGTCTGCTTTTCAAAAAGAGCCCATTTGGGATGCTTCAGTGATATTTGGATTGTTCTCTGGCTATTTGGGTGCTTCTTTAGAAAGATATTATGCTCCATCTTGGAACAGGAATGAGAAGTCTCAGTGAAGCCTGCAAAGGAATCCTAAATGTTAGCATGACCGTGATTCATGCTGCCAGGAGGGATGGTCATAGGGATGTGTTGGTTCCAGTGTGCCTGACAGTGCAGTTCATACCTGGTCCAATGCACTAAAGGTCAGATCTAGCTAGGCACCTACAGATGCAAACATGCCCTAGCAGGATTTCAAAGGATCCTCAGCTGTATGTAGGACCACAACAGGATCAATCAATCAATGCCTCCTCACTAAGACAAATATGTGGATAGGGCAGCCTGTGTAATGTCCAAAGGGTGATGGGAGCAGAGCAAGTTGTCTGCTCAGAAGCAGCCTCATGGGCTATTTCTAGACTGGCATGATTTTCCGGAAATGCTTTTAACGGAAAAGTTTTCTGTTAAAAGCATTTTCGGAAAAGCACGTCTAGATTGGCAGGACGCTTTTCCGGAAAAGCACTTTTTCCAGAAAAATGTCCGTGGTCAATTTAGACGCGCTTTTCCGCAAAAAAGCCCCGATCGCCATTTTCGCAATCGGGGCTTTTTTGCGGAAAACAGTCCTGTGCTGTCTACACTGGCCCTTTTGCGAAAAAGTCTTTCGGAAAAAGACTTTTGCCCGAACAGGATTAGCATAGTATTTCCAGAAAAGCACTGATGATTTTACAGGAGATAGTCAGTGCTTTTCCGGAAATTCAAGCAGCCAGTGTAGACAGCTGGCAAGTTTTTCCGCAAAATCATGTGATTTTGCGGAAAAACTTGCCAGTCTAGACACAGCCATGGTGTTTAGAATGCTTAGAAGGAGAGCCCCGAACAGCTGCTCTCGGCTGGGCTGTTCTGGAGCAGGGCTTCTCAGGCCAGGCTACGCAGAGGTATGCTGGGGGTACATCAACTCCTCTAGATATTGGCCCAGTTTTACAACAGGCTACAGCAAGGTACTAGCAAAGTCAGTACAAGCGAAAACTTCACACAATGACTTGCTTATACTGAACCATAGACTATGCACTGAAAAGTACGTACAGTATTTGTGTGGCAATTGATTTATTTTATAGCAGATTTACTCAAAAGTTACTCACATCCTTAACTCAATTTATTTACGTTTTTCTTCATTTGAGTCACTGCTCTGGGGTGGGGCTGGGCAGGAGGGGCTCGGGATGCAGGCTGCTCTGGGAAGAGAACTACCCCAGCCCTCTCTCACCACAGCGGCTGGGGGCCAGGGAGAAGCGCCTCTCCCCTGCAGCTCCCATGGGCAAAGCGTGGAGAGAGGTGCATGTTCCCTGGCTGGTGCAGGTCCGGGTTCATCTGCCCCCTGTGCTCCCCAGCCAGAGTGAGGAATGAAGCAAACTGTGCACTTTCCCCTGGCTCCCTGACAAAGGGGAACACCCAGCAATGTCACCTGTATGAATGGGGGGAGCTTCATCCCCCCAAAACCCTCCCTAAAGGGCATCTGAAGGGTGGGAGGTTTGGGGCTGGGACAGTCCCAGCTGGGGGAGGAGGCTCTTTCATCTGTGATTCTGTCTTTTTTCTGTACGGTTTTATGTGCCCCAGAAAGCATCGGAGGGAGTTTCAGCCTCTCCCCGCGCCACACACACACACAACCAAACCCTGACTTTGCTTTTAAGTTCGGATAACAGGAAGCTGTTTACCGAATTTGGTGGGCCTAGCTCTGAAGCACGGCGAGCTTAGAACAGGACAATATTGGGTTTGAGGGGCAGAGAGGAACAGCAGGGAAGAGCAGCCGCCACCCCGCAAGACCCTGCGCTGCAGACCAGACAAGGAGAGGTGGGATAAGTGATCAGTCAAGAAGCCAACACATTGCACCGAGGAATATGTGTTTTTATTTAACTTGGAACTCAAACCAGGAAACAAGACTGCACAAGAGGGCAGCTAAACATCATAAAAGCTTGTCCTCCAAACTCTGGCCTCTGGAGGCTGAAAACTGAGACATGGAAAAGGGAATGTATAACGGGTGGGTTTATGGTCTGCTGAATTGTGTATTTGCTTGTGGTAGTTCCTGCGAAAACAGCTAACTCTGAATTGATTCAGAGGTGTAGCCGTGTTAGTCTGTACCTTAGGGCATGTCTACACAAGGGAATAATTTCCAAATAATAACTCTTGAAATAACTATTTTGAAATAGAGTGTCTACACTATGGGGAAGCCTCAAAATGAGTCCAAGGCAGGCTCCCTTCATGTGGATGCGCTATCTCGACATACAGCCCCAGGAAGCACTGGAGAGTAATTACTTAGACTGATTCTAGGGAGTCGTTATTTTGAAATAGCAGCAGCGGAGTATCCGCCCTGTCAGTATTTCAAAATAAGTGTTATTTCTCACAGAAAACAGGAGTTATTTCAAAATAACCAGCCCCTCATTTCTAAATAATGGGCTTGGTCATGTGGACGCTCCGTTTGTTGTTTCGAAACAACTCCCTAGTGTAGACCAGGGCTTCAAGACTAACAGATTTATTAGGCCATAAGCTTTCAATTATTCTCCATGTAACTGATTTCTGTTTTACACCAAATGACTATCGTACCTTGGCCTCTCCGGTCCTGAAAACACTGACTCATCACACATGGACAAACGATCAGAGCCTTGGGTTGGAGCCAGCAATGTTAAAGTCATAGGGTATGTCTAGACTGCATCCCTCCGTTGGCAGACGGATGCAGAGTAGGCAGGTCGACATTGCAAACGAGGCAGGGATTTAAATATCCCGCACCTAATTTGCATAAAAATGGCCACCACATTTTGCCGACTCAGCACTTTGTCGACAAAAAGTGGCAGTCTAGAGGGGATCTATCGAGAAAGAGAGCCTTTTTTCGACAGATCCCTTACGCCTCCCGCAACGAGGTTTGCAGGATCTGTCGAAAAAGGCTTTCTTTCTCGACAGATTCCCCCTCTAGACTGCCACTTTTTGCCGACAAAGCGCTGAGTCGGCAAAATGTGGTGGCCATTTTTATGCAAATTAGGCGCGGGATATTTAAATCCCTGCCTCGTTTGCAATGTCGACCTGCCTAATCTGCATCCCCCTGCCGACAGAGGGATGCAGTCTAGACATACTCATACTGTTTAAGGCAGAAGAGAGCACTATATCATCCAGTCTGACCTCCAGCATGACAGGCCACCAGCCCCACCCAGTACCCACACCAGCCCCAAACCAAAATGCGACCCAAATATTGCAGCCCACAGGGCACTCGTCCATTATGTGCCACAAACAGAGAATGGACGTGAGGTGCAATGCAGGGAAATGGGTCCACTTCCATCTCTGAGGCTGAGTTTTGATTGCTTTAGCCAGGTGATTACATTTTCCCAATCTGTTGACACTCCCTAGCTCCTAGGGGAGTGGTGATGGTATTACAGCTCAGTGTTTCCAGTACAGGGGGAAGATGAGGTATGCCGGGATAAAAAAAAGATCCGATTCCCCCATGGAATGCATCAGGAAGAAAGAATGAGGGAAAAGCTCCTTCTTCAAACACAAAGTACCCGAGACAGTGACACACGGTGGAATGATACACCATGTCTGGGAGAGGAAATTGCTTTTCAAAATGTTGTTGTGGTCGATGGCCCTGTGAGCAGACGGTAGTCTGGTCAGCCCCAAGCATTAAAATCGGGAGCTTTTCAAAATACAATCATCTGGGAACTCTTTTTTATCCACATTCTGTTTCCTGAGCTGTAGAGTGTACATGAGTCACCCTCCCCAACTTCTCACAGCAAAAAGGAAAACCACTTTTAGTAGAAGGTGAGAGTCTCACATGTTAACATGACTCCAGAAGCAGGGGCTTTCCGGAAACCAGCAATATAGTCAGACTAAATGGCAAGATATTGCTGCATTATATGCTTAGAGAGTTACAGGGAGAGGGGTGAGATGGATTAGATAATCTCAAACTAAATTATGGCCTGTGCTAATGCAGATGTAGATATGCAAAGCCATGAAGATGTAGATATGCAGATATAGATATTCAAAGCTGTGTCTACACTACAAAGAAAAGCTGGAAAAAGATACGCAAATTGCAAACCGCAATGTGTATATCTTTTTCCTCTTTTCTTCCGAAAGAGGCTTTTCCAACATTTGGCCCATCTACTTGGGGCCAAATGTCAGGAAAAAAACCCTCTTTCAGAACATCCCTTCTTCTTTGTAGAACAAGGTTTACAGGGATGCTGAAAAAACACGTCTGCTTTTCCAATTCTTTTTCCGGAAAAGCAGACGTATTCCTTGGATGCAGCAAAGCTTTTCCGGGATATCTTCGGTATCCCAGAAAAGCTCTGTAGTCTAGACGTACCCTATGAAACATTTGCTCCAAAACTGTGTCCGTCTCTTCTGTAGATAGCATGTCAATTAAAAGCAATTGGTCCACAAGTGGCAAGTGCTGATCATATTCTTTCGAAGGCGCTGCTGCAATGCAAGATTTCATTCAACAATTTATTTTGTGTAAATAATTGCTGAGCAAGAGGCCTTTCCAAAGATCTCTAGGAAGATTCCCCCCGTTTTTTAAAGCACCCCAAGGATGTCAGGAAAATTCACAAAAACCTACTTCTGCTTAGGGTTGAGTTCCCAGCAAGGAAAAGGTGGTCCAGTGGTTGGCGCTCCTCTCTCCGCCGTACAAAACCTGCGATCAGCTCCCTTTGTGTTACTGTCTCCGTGTGCAAATTGTTTCGTTTCTTTGGCCCCATTCTTGGGGACTTAGCACTGTTCGGGTACGTCTAAACTACATGGCTCCGTCGACCGAGCCATGTAGATTTGTTTGTTTGGCAAAGGAAAATGAAGCCGTGATTTAAATAATCGCAGCTTCATTTAAATTTAAATGGCTCCCGCACTAAGCCGACAAACAGCTGATCAGCTGTTTGTCGGCTCAGCGCGCTAGTCTGGACGCTCCCCTGCCGACATGAAAGCCCTTTATCGACCTCCCCGGTAAACCTCATCCCACGAGGCATAACGGGGATGTCGATAAAGGGCTTTCAGGTCGGCGCAGGAGCGTCCAGACTAGCGCACTGAGCCGACAAACAGCTGATCAGCTGTTTGTCGGCTCAGCGCAGCAGCCATTTAAATTTAAATGAAGCCACGATTATTTAAATCGCAGCTTCATTTCCCTTTGCCGATCAGCCTAATCTACATGGCTCCATCAATGGAGCCATGTAGTTTAGACACACTCTTCTAGCCCTTATCAGTACTTTGAGGCATGGGAGTTGCTCATATTCCTAAATTAAAAAGCCAGCAGGGACAATTATGATCACCTCGTTTGACCCCCGGCACTACACAGGCCATACAACTTCTCTGAATTCATTCCTCTTTGAGCTAGAGCAGATCTTTTAGGGAAAAAATCCCATCTTGATTTAAAAATCCCCAGGGATGACGAATGCAGGACAGGGCTTGTTAAAATGTTCCAGTGGTTAAGTACTCTCTGAGTTAAAAATGTGTGTCGGATCTCCATGCCGAATCTGTCTCACTTCAAATTCCAGCCATTAGATCTTGCTAGACTTTTGTCTGCTAGACTGAAGAGCCCTCTAGTACGGTATTTTTGTTCCTTGTGTAGGTACTTATAAATCGTGACCAAGTCACCCCGACTCTTCTCTTTGTGAAGCTGAATAGCTACCGTGGTAATGGGTGGCTACGTCTCTACCTAAAGTGCAGAGAGAGCTGAAGTGGAGTGAATGACAGACATTAAGACAAACAATGAACTCTGTCTTGGAATCACTGTGAGGTTTTCACTCCACCAGACTCCCACGGAAGTCAATGAGCATTTAGCCTGAGTAAACACTGAACTAAAACCTCAGAATTGCTGTGCCTCTGTGTTTAAATGATCCCAGACATGCTCCCTAACGAACTCAAAGGGGAGGAAGAACTAGATCCCCCTCCCATCTTGATTTACACCGTGTCATACGTTTCTACCTGGGTTCTCAGTGTGAAAACAATGGGGCCATGTCAGGAGTAAGATAAAGGCTGCAGAGTCTGGCTCTTAGGGTATGTCTACACTACCCCGCTAGTTCGAACTAGCAGAGTAATGTAGGCATACCGCACTTGCAAATGAAGCCCGGGATTTGAATTTCCCGGGCTTCATTTGCATAAGCGGGGAGCCGCCATTTTTAAAACCCCGCTGGTTCGAACCCCGTGCAGCGCGGCTACATGGGGCACGAACTAGGTAGTTGGAACTAGGCTTCCTAGTTCGAACTACCGTTACTCCTCATTGCACAGGGTTCGAACCAGCGGGGTTTTAAAAATGGCGGCTCCCCGCTTATGCAAATGAAGCCCGGGAAATTCAAATCCCGGGCTTCATTTGCAAGTGCGGTATGCCTACATTACCCCGCTAGTTCGAACTAGCGGGGTAGTGTAGACATACCCTAAGAGTCAAGAAAACAACGTGGATCGCACGAGTGATGGGTGGCAGGACACGGATCTTTTCACTTCCCAAGTGACGCTTACAATCGGCTCTGATCAACAGTCAGATCCCCAGAGGTATTTATCGGCTTAACTCAGCCCCCTGGAGAGCCTGGCTCCATGGGAGTGGATGTGAAATGATTCAGTGCGTGTCAGCCCTGCTCCCGAGGGGACAGGCGTCCATATCACAGATGCCAGCACGGCAGCTGTGTCTGACTCCTTCACCAACAGACTCACGGGGGGCCCTTTGGGTCGCACCCCTCTTTCTTCTGTGCCCCGCAAGGCAGAGCGGAGCGTGGCAATGAGATTAACAAGGGCTGTGACTAACCTGGCCACAGCAGGCCCGTCCTTAGGACTGAGGGGGCCCTATGCGGTCCCTATCTCCCATGGCAGTCCAGGAGGCGGGGGATGAGACTTTATAACCTGCACCAACACACCAATGAAATATTTGAAAAGCAAATTTGAAAGCCCGGTCCTGTGGACTAACACGGTAAAGTCAGACCGTCTGTAGCTGGGGTGGGCAAATGCCTGGTAAATGGCTCCACTTGAACAGCTCTTTCTCGGGTTCAGCGTCCTGCTGATCGCTCTGGCAGGCTGTGTCACTGCTAAGTTAACTAGCTCCTCTCTGGAGGAAGCAGAGCCACAGGAAGACGTGGGTGGTGGATATTAAGACCCAGGCATGCCCCACATTTTTGGAAGCCCTACGCAGCTACACATTCCGCGAATGGGTAGGGACGGCCCTAGGCCGCAGCACCTATAAGTTACCACGTACATTCAAGTCAAAGGGTGTGTCTAAACTACATGGCTCCATTGATGGAGCCATGTAGATTAGGCTGATGGGCAAAGGGAAATGAAGCCGCGATTTAAATAATTTAAATTTAAATGGCTGCCGCGCTGAGCCGACAGACAGCTGATCAGCTGATCGTTTAAATTTAAATGAAGCCGCGATTATTTAAATCGCGGCTTCATTTCCCTTTGCTGAACAAACAAATCTACATGGCTCTATCGACGGAGCCATGTAGTTTAGACGTACCCAAAGTTTCCAGGCTCACTACACCCACTAGTCATGGGGAGTACGGTTTCCACCCTAAGGTTAAACTTGATTTCAGATAAACATGCAGCCCCCCAAAGCCATTTCCGGCCCTTTCCTCTTACACAGCAGGCAGCCACACCAGAGATCATCAATGAACCGAGTTACCAGGCATGGATTGATGGCTGAGGATGAAGCCAATTCCTGCTGCAACTCGCCAAGTGAGTGAGGATAATTTCTAACTCCTGATAGCCCTGGGAGCCTGCAACGTGAGATCACCAAGCTGAGCATTTTATTTTTGGCAGGGAGATTTATGATTCCCGGGGAAAGAGAAACACCTGAAGGACACAGAAATTATAACTGACTTCCTTCTATCACATCCATGTCTGGTCTTGACTTTGCTATGTGGAAAGTGATACACAGAATAGAAATGAATTTGGCAAAATCTACTTTTGTTAACCGAATTCCCGGGTCTTTTTTATTTTTTAATGCTGCCCAGACGTGGATGAGTTTAGGCAGGTTAATTAGAAGGGGGGGATGAGGGGCAGCCCCCAAGGCAGAAAGAGCAGTTCTATCGGCTACTTTAATGGAAAAAATTCTCAAGTGAATTTAATCCCGGTGAAAGTTTCTGAGACCAAAGTCCTCTCTTCGTTCTGAGCGAAATTCACACCTATGTGTCTCCAGAACTCTTGATGCTTTATCCATTACTGAAATTGCCTATTCTGGGATGGAATGTAGGACTTCAAGGCTATGTCTGGCCTGCAGGCTTCTTGCACAAGAAGCTTTTATCAGAAGAGATCTTCTGCAAAAACTTCTTGCGCAGGAATGCATCCACACTGCAAAAATGCATCAAAAAAGCACTTTTGCAAAAGAAAGCATCCAGACTGCATGGATGCTCTCTCTCAAAAGTAATCTGTGATTAGTATGCACAGAATGCCCACCAGGACACCTGTGCTTCCCCATCCACACACACCTTTTTGCGAAAGAGTTCTTTCAGAAAAGGCGTTCTTCCTCGTAGAATGAGGAATACCTATGCCGGAAAAACCCCTCTGTTCTTTCAATTTTTTTGCACAAAAATGTGCTTGAGGTGTGGACACTCCATGAGTTTTTTCAGAGAAATAGCCCAACAACGCACAAAAGATGTGGCGATAAATCTAATCGTTATGGAGGAAGATAGATATAGGAAGCATTTTCTTCTGTTTTACTTTCCCTTCTGGTTTTTGAAATGCTAGGCCTCATTTGAATCACCTGTTGAGGGCAGGAAACTCACTGTAAAAACAAAACAAAACAAAAAATTTTAAAAACTAAAATACTCTTAAAGTCACATGACTCCTGTAGCTGGTGCATTAAGAAAAATGCCTGCTGTCACAAGACTTGTGATCAAACCACGAGAACTCACAAGACTTAGATTAGCAAGGGATATTGTTGATACATATCACTGGGTTTGATAGTCAACAATTATGTTATATAATTCCTATGACATTATTACTAGCTTTACCTAATCTAAATCAGACAAGGTTCCAGAAAGTTACTTAAAGCCTACCTCATTGATAAATAGATCATCAAACAGGTGGCACACCTGGACAAAATTCTGGATTGATAGCATGTTAAGGACTTGTTTGTGACCCTCTCTTATTAGGAAATGAACTTCCAATTTATTCAAATGGCAAGTTTAACTTCTGCTAGCAACTGATGTATCACAAACCACCTGAACACTCTCCAGAGGAATGCCAAGCTATTGCTTTATGTCAGGGGTCTCCAACCAAAATCACTTTTTAAATGTCAGGGCAAGCCAAGATCTACCCCATCACTTCGCTCAGACCCCACCCCTTCCTTGAGGCCCTGCCCTCTCCATTCCTCTCCTCTCCATCACTTGCTGTCCCCAGCCCTTATTCACTCTCACTGGGTTGAGACAGGAGGTGTGGGCTCTGGGGTGGGAGTAAGGGATTTGTGTGTGGGAAGGAATGAAAGCTGCAAGCTCTGGGAGGGAATCTGTGTGCAGGAGGAAGTGGAGAAGGGGATGCTGGTTCAGGGAGGTGGCTCCAGGCTGGGGAGTGTTGGCTTGCCCTGACAAAGCCCTGGCCGGGTTGATTTAGATGGGATTGGTCCTGCCTAGAGCAGGGGGCTGGACTTGACGACCTTCTGGGGTCTCTTCCAGTTCTATAATTCTATGATAAGAGGATGGGTTGATGAGATAACATGATCTTGGTAACTAATTGACCATTCATTATCAGTGGGAAATAGGTCACTGGAGGGATGATAGGAGTTACTATAGAGAACTTCCTGGGTGTCTGGCTGGTGAGTCTTGCCCACATGCTCAGGGTTTAGCTGATCGCCATATTTGGGGTCGGGAAGGAATTTTCCTCCAGGGTAGATTGGCAGAGGCCCTGGAGGTTTTTCGCCTTCCTCTGTAGCATGGGGCGCAGATCACAGCTGGAGGATTCTCTGCATCTTGGGGTCTTCAAAGTATTTGAAGGCTGCAATATCTGAGATATAGGTGAGAGGATTATTCTAAGAGGGGTGGGTGAGATTATGTGGCCTGCACTGTGTAGGGGGTCAGACTAGATGATCATAATGGTTCCTTCTGACCTTAAAGTCTGAGTCTATGGGGTCAGGTGGAGGGTTGGGCTGCTGAGCAAGCCACAGGCTTGTGGGTGTTGGGTGCAGGAGATCGGTTTGGCGTGTATGAGGGGCTCAGGGCAGGGGGTTCATGTGTATGATGGGCTCAGGTTTGAGGTTTGTGGGGGTGCAGGAATGTTATGATGCTGTGGCCAGATGAGGGCTTGACCCCAGTTGGGAGCTTGTTGGCCAGGCTTTATTGTGGAATAAAATATTATGTCCAACACAAAAGGTTTCAGCATTGTCTGTATTTATGGGAGGAGCAGGAACCTTTTTTGGGTTGGGGGCCATTGACCCAGAGAAAAATCAGCCGGGGACCATACAAGGGAGAAACAAAAAAACAAGCCCTCCAAAACCTCCACGCTCACTGATAGAATCATAGAATCGTAGAGCTGGAAGAGACCTCCGGAGGTCATCAAGTCCAGCCCACTGCCCAAGGCAGGACCAATCCCAACCCAATATCAACTGAGACACTTCACTCCCCTGGCACTCCAGCCCCATGGTGGAGAGGGGCATGTAGGTAGGACTGAGATTCAAGGCTTCAGGCCAAATTAACTCTTCTGGGTTAGTGGCTTTTGTGGATCTTGACTATTCTTTCTATTTAAAAAGCGTACAGAAGTTTTGAAACTATCAAACATCCGCATCAATAGGTCTCAAACAAACAAACAAGCAAAAAGAACTAAATTGGTTCAAAAGAAACTTTTTATCTAAATTAAGCGTCAGTCTAAAATAATATTTTTTAAATGATCCAAATTAAAATGTTAAAAGTGTCAAAATTATCAAGGCAAAGCATTTCAATTGATCCAAAGCAATTTTTGTTTACATTTTATTTTCGGGTTCTGGAGTTTTTTTAAGATTTCAACTTTTCATTCCTATTTCGGACAAGACAATATTTTTTGATATCTGGAATATGTTCATGAGCTGGGACAACTGTTTCTCACCCAGTTCGAATGGTGTGGGATTTAACTACACTCACAGACATTTACACAGCAGTATTATTTCGGAATAACGTCTTTTATTCCAAAATAACTATGCAAGTGTCTACACAGATAGCCCATTATTTCGAAATTATTTTGAAATAACGGGAGGCTTATTTCGGTGTTTGTAAACCTCATTCTACGAGGAATAACGCCTCTTCGGAAATAGCTATTTTGGAATCACAGTAGTGTGGACTATTGCTGCTGCTAATTCGAAATAGCTCCTCCCCAGGCCATTCAAAGTAATTACTTTGGGGCTCTATATTGAGGTAGAGTGTCCACATTAGGGGAGCCTGCCTCGGATTAGTTTTTAGGCTTCCCTGTAGTGTGGACGTGCGATTTTGAAATAAGTTCTTTCAGAACATTTCTTCCAGACTAACTTATTCTGAAATAATCGAGCAGTGCAGACGTAGCTATAGAGTGAAATCCTGGCTCCACTGAAGTCAGTGGAATTTTTGCCAAACTTTGAGCTGTCATTTTCCAAACATCAGGCTGAATTTCTGTTTAAAGTAAAACAAACAAGCAAACAAAAAAACCCATTTTATTTCTAGGAATGAAATGAGGGGAAAATACATTACTAGAATTATTTGAAACATCTTTAAACTGTTACTTGGAGTAGCTCTAGCAAACCCATATTTGGGAGCAGGATTTTTATTTGGCTGGAGTGTCCCTTTTAGGTCCAAGAGCTGCCTTCTTCCTATCTGTCAAAATCGGCTCCATTTCGGTTGTTACGAGCTTCTGAAAATTGGCATCTGCACATGTTCAGTAGAGGTTTGTTACAATCTGACAGCTCCATTCTCCAAATCTCATGAGTATGCATTCAGCACGACTCACCGGTAACGCGCGTGCTTCTGACGATGCTACTGATTTTAAGACATTGTAACCCTTGCCTCAGTGGCGATACTTGCACAAAAAAACAGGCCTATGAAGCTTACTAGGTGCTTGCATACTAGTGTCACGCACCAGATAAAAATACAGGCAGTCCCCGGGTTACATGGATCCGACTTACATCGGATCCCTACTTACAAACGGGATGAGGCAACCCCGCACTAGCTGCTTCCCCCCAGCAGACGAGGGAGACACAAAGCTAGCGCCCCCCCCCCCCCCCCCCAGCAGACCAGGGAGACGCGGAGCGGCTTTTCTCAGCAGACACCTCAGCTTGAGAATAAAGGACTGAGGGAAGTGAGGTGTGGGAGAATAGAACTGAGCTCTGGAGAAATGTTTGGCTAGAGTTTCCCCTACAATATGTACCAGTTCCGACTTACATACAAATTCAACTTAAGAACAAACCTACAGTCCCTATTTTGTACGTAACCCGGGGACTGTCTGTATGCTGGAAGGACAGAGTTCCATAACCTGCCCTGCCCATGGCAACTCAATCTGCTGGGCAGATCACAAAGCAGACTGAGAGATGACTTGAGTACAGGGTGATTACAGAGAGAAAATGCTGAGTACTGAAGGGCTTTTCAATCTAGCAGAGAAAGATACAGCAAAGACCAATGACTGGCAGGTGAAGCCAAAGCAATTTCAAACTGGAAATAAGGCACACGTTTTCAGCAGCGAGGGGTGGCTAACCATCGGAACAAGACACGAGAGGAAGTGATGGATTTGATGGTGTCAAAACTGGACACGTTTCTGGAAGATGCTTGAGCCAAACACAAGTTACCCGGCTCCATACAGGGGCTTGTGGGGAAAGTGTAGAGCCTAGAGACAGTCAGATTAGTGGGTCCCTTTTGGCCTTAAGTTCGGGGAATCCATGAATTCACTCTCTGGTCCTTTGGGGCTGCTGTGAGTGGGTGTCTAAGGCCTTTACTCAGTTACAATGTATTCAGTTCTCCCCGAAAGGCTGTCTCTGGAATGAATGAATGAATGAATGAATGAATGAATGAATGAATGAATGAATCCCTCCCGGGCTGCCTTCCTGCTTGGGCTGATGTGGGGCCTGACTTCGCAGCTCAGATCTGGAACGAGATCCAGCCCCCCAAAGAACCAATTTTGTGGCCATTTGGACAGAACTCCCCAGCGAAATGCTCTGAGGGGTTCTGGAGGAGCTGGCCTTAGGGGCTGAATTAGGAGGGATCTGGAAGCTTCCTGAAGTATGGGGCTGAGCTGGTGTAACGCAGGGGTTCCCAACCTTTTTGCCAGCATGACACCGTTTCCTCTGGGACCCTGGGCAGCACGGGGGATGCCATTTTGTAGAACAAGATGATAAAAAATGGCATCCTCCAGGTATCTCACACGTGTAGGGAGACCATCTCTTCAAAATGCAAAACTGGCACATACGCAGGAGCCCCGCCCCCTCTGTGACCCCACCCCTCTATGGCCCTGACCTCTGGTTGTACTCTTTCCCTTGGGGTCTGCCCCATGTCCAGGCTAGGCATCAGAGCCAAGCCATGATAAGAGCCACCCAGGGAACCTGGGCCAGTGTGGGGAGTCCTGGATCCAATAGTTGCCCTGGAAAGGGGGCCGGAATGACCAACCACACCTCGCAGCCTGCATCCCTCCCCCAGGGCACATCCCCCAAGGCAGATGGAGGGTCCAGGATGTCAAGGCTGCCTCACAGCTGATCCAGGCTCCATGAGTAGCTCTTTCTACTGCCCAGCTCTGGCTTCTGGCCTGGCCAGGGCCCAGGCTTCAGCAGAAAGTGGAAGAGCAGGGACCAGAATCTCATGGGGGGAAACCAAGGGTCAGCAGACCTCCCCCCCCCCCACCCACACCCACACACACACACACACACAGAAAAAGGCTGGAACCACCCCTGAGCCTCAGGCGGGTGCCTAGTGACACCACGGGAATTCAGTGTAAATGCTGCTCTGGAGTCATTCCACCTGGGACTGGGACTTGAAACGTGAATTTTGGGACTGCCCTGCCCAAGCAGGGGTGGGGGCCACTGTACAGACACCGTAACTGCAAGGTCACACTGTGGCATCCCGCACACACTAGGGATTACCGCAAACTGGCCTGCTGACATCTCAGTGCCATTTGAGATCGTAAGCATTTGGGAGCGGCTGGCCTGTGATATGAGCCCTTAGCTTGTGACAATCTGCCTCGCACTAGCCCGCTGCCCATTCGTATGTGGGACCTGCTGCTGTACCAGTTCCCTGGTGAGCTCCAGTTTCAAAGCAGGGTAGATCAAACCTCATGTCAGCATCTTTAGTGTGAGGCAGCAGAGTTCGCATAGACTGTAGCGTGTGGTAGGCTAGTGGATTTACAACCTCCTGCAATTATTGTTTGGTTCACATAGACAAGCCCATGGAAATTGAGGGAGAAGTTGGGGAAAGACCTGTCTAATCACCCTGACTGGTTTTAACACTCAGGAGAAGGGATATTAGGTAAACAAGGACCCAGCATGAAATAAAGGAACACCCGAGTTACCGAGTAAGATAGGGAATCTTCTTCCTGTGCAGAAAAAAAAACGTTTCTGGCTCTGGCCCATGCTTTGCTATTGGGACAGTTTGAAATCCGCTGTCAGTTATTCTTGACTGAACACATGCCAGAAAATTATTCTGCAGACCTGAATGGGCTTGAAAGAGAACATGAAAATTTAATCCAGAGAAGAAGACAAATGAGCTTGACAAATTTCTTCAGAGATTTAACAAAAGTTGAAGAGTTTAAAAGGTTTTATCCAGTGCTAGATCTGTGCAATGCACTTTAATAGGAAGGAGGCATTGCTGGGAAGTAATTTCATGAACTTTAGGGTTGTCTGAGTATTTTCCAGCAAAACATTTTTTCCTCCAGTAATGGTGATTCATTAAAACTGAAACTGGGGGAATGGGTTGGTTTAAATCATTTCCCATTCTGAATGTGGTTTTTTTAAAGGTTTCAAATTTGTTTGGGACAGCCAACAATTTTTGAATGAAAGAGTTCTACTTTTCTGTTTGAAACAACTTTTTTGTTGTGAAAGTGATGGTCATTTATGGGGAAAATAGTTAAAATGTAAAAATAGAAAAGAAAAAGGTCCAAACCAAAATAAAATGTTTCATTTGATCTGAACTAAATTTTTTGGAGATTTTCAGATGGGAGAAGTTTTCATGATTTTAAATTTTCTTCTAGATTCGGGGCAGGAAAAATGTTTGAGATCTCAAATTTCTCATGGGATAGGAAAAGCATTTCCTGCCCAGCTCATAGGCAGAATGCAGTCTGACACACTGTGCTGTCTAGTGCAGATTAATGTTGTTTAGTGGGAGTGGGTCCTATTGTATTGTTCTAGCCCTGGCTTAGGCAAAGCTACACCTGAAACCAAGAGCAGTTTGGTCAACGTCAGATGTGTAAGATGTACTTCATTTTAATGCAGTCAGCTAAATTATTATGGTCCAATATCATACCCTGCATTTGCCATCCCTGCTGTACTGTTGCCTTAGTGATGCTAAAGAATGGCAGCTGAAGTTGATTGGACTTTAAAGCCATAAATGTGTTGCTGATACCAAATCTGATGGCATTTTCTACCTGGGCTTATACTGATTGTCTGGCGTGATTGGAAAACAGCATTGTGCCTCTTAGCGCTGGCCCAGGAGTGGGAATCAGGAGAAGCATTTTATCTAGTGGCTAAGATAGACAGACATGATTTCTCAGCACTGCCACTGTCTTACTGCATGACCTCAGGCAAATTGCTTGCCTCCTGTGAGTGTCAGTTGATACACATCTAGGAGCACAAGAAATGTCTCACTATAACCCAATCTCCTCGCTTCCTATTTCTGACGCAGGCCAGTTCTAGACTCTATGGAGGAAAGTGTAAGAACCTTGCAATGGGCAGCTGTGGGATAATCTGTCCCCACATTAGATCTCACCAGGGATAGTCAGAGATTGCCTTAAGCCCTGAAACATGAAGCACCATAGGGCTTCCCAAATGTCTATCATTCCGTGTGGATGGTACCCATATAACTCCAGCCCCTTTTAACATCATTAGCCTCTTGGGCTTCAAGTGGCACTAAATTCCACTGTCTAATCCCGTGGACTATAAAGTATTTCCTTTGATATGTTTTGAAATTGCCTCCTCTTAATTTCATTGAATGACTTCTTGTTCTTGTGTAATGAGATGGGAGAACAGAAGTCCCCAACTTTCCTCTCCTTCTGCATTTGTTGTTCTGTGGACTCAGCTCTAAAAAGAGGCCCACTGGAGTTTGATCACTCAGGATAGTTAACTAACAAGCAGAAAATGCTTTGAGAGAGCTGGAAGAAAGACTAGTTATTTGTACTCTTCATGACACAAAAATGGAAAGACAAGCTGCTTGGAGATAGCCTCAGTTAACCTCCTCAGCCTCCAAATCGTTCAGTGGCACTTAAGGGTGATGACTGCACAATTTCTTCCATTATGTGACGGTATTTCAGTGAACTTGAGGGTCAGACAATAATAATAATAATAACAACAATAAATAATATTTTGAACGGAATGGGATTTTGCCATTTCTTATAAAATTTCCACAAGACACTTTGACTAATTTTAATATTTAAAAATGGCAGGAGACTGTCTTGATAAACTTGAAACATTCTATTTCTACCTCATGAGAATGGGATGAGATGATTTTTTCATTTGTCTTACTTGATATTTTATTACAAATTGCAATCAGATAAATAAATAAAAGTCAAAATCAGAATGAAATGTTTTCATTTTATCAAAACAAAACTTTTTGGTCGATATGGAAGAAAAATTTTTTAAAAATTTCGTTTTGCAGAATTTTTTTTTTTAAATGTGGAATGGCAGAATTTTCTGTGGAACAGAATTTTTAACATCCTCTTTAAAATAATTAATAATTAATAATGAAGTTTACAGTGTGTTACCACCTAAAGTGCAAGAGAGATGCTGTAAAGATCTAATAAAAATAATGATGAGTGAATTTATGAGTTAATTTATCATGACTAAAGGCATCTTTTGTCCAACAAAAGCAAGAGGCCACAAACCATTTCTTGGCTCATCACTACTAAAAATGGAATCTTGACCAATCAAGTCATATAAGACAGCTTGAAAAATAGCTAGATAAGGCAAACAGCTCTGCCCTGGATCCCTAAACGCGGTGACACCAGAAGACAAATGAAAAAAGACCCAAAGGTCATTTTGAAAAGTCTTGGGGTTTTTCAGCCATTCTCATGTTCTGAGGCAGACTTGACTCGGGATTTAGCTCCCAATGGGAGTGATGCAGCTTATAGAACACGCAGAATACACAGACACTGCTGCGAAGTCCTGGCGTTCATAGGGCTGTATCCTGCAGATATTTACTTGCTGGTGTAATGCCTACTCTAATGAGCAGTCTTACTGACATTAAAGGGGAGGGAATTCCCTGAAGCCAGCCCCACAGCCAGCAATACGGGTCTATCAGTATGATTGCAACATGTGTGCACATACCTGTGCCAACTTTCATCTCGCTAGCTGGGGGACAGCACTGGCAGGCCCAACAGGGGAAAGGCAAAAGGGGCATTTGCCCAGGGGCCCAGCGGTTCAAAAGGCCCCAGCACTCCCAGCCACTGCTTGTGAAGTCCTGGGCCACTTAAGCTGTTGGCGTATCAAATATTAAAATTCAAAGCAGAAAGGAGCAGTCAGCAAACAACCTTGGCTGAAGCAGAACCAGAAAAAGAAATGCAACAAGGAACTGTGATGGCAGGAGCCTCCGGCCCTTTCAATTGTCACCAGAGTGCGGTGTGGCACCCTCCGAGCCAGGCTGAGGAGGGGCATACAAGCTTGCCTGGCACTTGGGTACCTAGGCAGCCAGTCCCTGGTGATATCCACGCTGCTGTGGCTTCCTTTCTTCTGGTACCCGAGCTAGCTAGATTAAAGGTCGCTGGGATGTATCTGCACAAGCTGCAGTCACCCCTCCATGTGCAGGACGGACACACACAGAGCCTGTGGGACATGCAAGATGTCAACCTAGAGAGATCCCTGGGAATCCAGGAGGTTTGCCATTGATTTTAATGGGGCAGGATCCTACCCCTTTTATCATGGATAACCAGAGAAAAGGAAGGCAAAGAAAAAGAGGTTAGGGCTCCAGATGAGCTCATGAGGCCGTTCATCGACCTTGGTGTTCCCAGTGGTCTCAGCGGGCATGCTCTTGGGCCACTGGTTGGTAAAGACAAGCCCCGTCAAGTGTCCTCACACCGAAGCCCTTTGCCTCACGCCAATCCAAATTCTGTGGCACTGAGGCCCAGAGCCTGGGGCAATTGATTTGGGCCCATCGGCTAGGGATTTAGGCTAAAAATAGCAGCATAGATGCTCCCACTCAACCTGGAGCCTGAGCTCTGAGACTCTCCCCTCTTCCCCCCCTCCCCCCGCCTCATCCCATGAGGCCCAGCTCCAGTGTAAGCCCCAAAGGTCTACACTGCAATGCTGAGCCCCTGCCCTGCAAGCCTCATGCAACTGACCCAGCCAACCACTGCCCCTGCTGCCCTCATTTCTTGCAGTGCAGATGTCCTCTTAGACTATTGCTCCAAGGGGGCCAAGTTGAAGCCTCATTGCAGGATCCCTAGAAAATGGAACAATCCTGCCCTTGTAGCGCAGAAGGCTGGTGGCCCTGTGTAACTGAGATCAACTGATATTGTCCCTTAGCCTTTGGGGTACTGCCCAGTTTTGAAATAAAACCCAGCTGCCCTGTGTTTTAACCCTGCTTTCTCCTATGCCACAGAGCTGAGTAGCCAACTCTCCTGATCTAAATGGCTTCTGTGATACATTCTTAAGCCTATGCCCCTGCTCACATCTTCCCCATGCAAAGAACAGAGGACTTCCCTGCATAGCCTCTTGTTTGGAAGCAGAGAGAAAAACACAGGGCAAATAGATGGCCTTTGCTCAGCAAAGCACACAGCTAATCCCTGCTCATATTTGTTTAAATAAAATAGCATTACTGAGCCTCAGTGACCCAGAACAGCAATTCTATTCTTTTCGTTCAGCTGCTATGATGCTTTCACGGTTATTGAAATAGCTGAACTGTTGTAGCTAGGGCTTTCTCTTTATTATAGGTTGTAGAAGCTTTCAAGCTGGTTATTTTTGTAATCCCTACAAACCTGGATTGGTATTTATTTGTATTCTGATTTAACTGTCTGCCACAAAACCAAATCTTCACCCCCTTTACAATGGGAAGCTGTAATATTGGGTAGCAGCACCAGAAGGCGCTAGTCTTACAGGTTCTGTGTAAGTGTATTTGCAATTTGATCCCAACTGAAATGTTAGTTGTGGCACAATTCTTTTAATTCCCAATCCAGCAAACCACTAAAGCAAGGGATTAACTTTCAGCAAGTGCTTTCCTTCTATTGACTTCAGGTGACTTACAATTAAGCACATATTTAGGTGGCTTACTGAACTGGGGGCTTAACAGAGAAAGTTCTCTGCAGTGTGTTACTGAAGCTTCTCTGGATGGAACATTTCAGATGCTGAGCTGCTGTCTACAGGACAAAACCACCCAGGCAAATGAGAGCCCTCACATGGCATAAGCACTATTATGGAGGCTAGCTCCAGTAACCTGGAGAGATTGGCAGTTCTCTCCACAATGTCCTGCATAAACACCAGCCTAAATACATTGCCTTCATATTGCATGTCTCTCTTTTCATAGAATCATAGAACCATAGAACTGGAAGAGACCTCCGAAGGTCATCAAGTCCAGCCCCCTACCCAAGGCAGGACCAATCCCAACTAAATCAACCCAGGCAGGGCTTTGTCAAGCCGAGACTTAAACACCTCTAGGGATGGAGACTCCACTACTTCCCTAGGGAACCCATCCCAGTGCTTCCCCACACTCCTAGTGAAATAGTTTTTCCTAATATCCAACCTGGACCTCTCCCACCACAACTTGAGACCATTGCTCCTTGTTCTGCCATCTGTCACTACTGAGAACAGCCTCTCTCCATCCTCTTTGGAACCTCCCTTCAGGAAGTTGAAGGCTGCTATCAAATCCCCCCTCACTCTTCGCTTCTTCAGACTAAACAGTCCAAACTCCCTCCTCCTCTCCTCATAAGTCATATGCTCCAGCCCCCTAATCATTTTGGTTGCCCTCTGCTGGACCCTCTCCAATGCGTCCACATCCTTTTTGTAGTGGGGGGCCCAGAACTGGACACAGTACTCCAGATGTGGCCTCACCAAAGCCGAATAAAGGGGACTAATGACATCTCTGGATCTGCTGGCAATGCTCCTCTTAATGCAACCTAATATGCCATTAGCCTTCTTGGCTACAAGGGCACACTGTTGACTCATATCCAGCTTCTCATCCACTGTAACCCCCAGGTTTCCTCTATAGCTACACTATAAATAGGAGCATGTGCAGCACATGCAGAAGGAGCTGAGCTATCTTCAGTTGAGCTAGCTGACTGAAAACAGCACAGGGGGTAGCATGGTCCAATTACATGAGTATGTACCCAGAGACCCAGCTGGACTACAATGGGAAAATTAGCCCACACCGACCGGCCATGCTGCTGTGGTTGCATTGCTGTTATTTGACAATCTTGATAGACCAAAGCTAGGAATATCAACACATCACCTGATTTCAGTAGAACCACCCTTAACATTTTAGTTTATAGAATCATAGACTACTAGGACTGGAAGGGACCTCGAGAGGTCAAATCCAGTCCCCTGCCCTCATGACAGGACCAAGCATCATCTGACCATCCCTGACAGGTGTCTGTCCAACCTGCTCTTAAATATTTCCAATCATGGAATTTCCACAACATCCCTCGGCCATTTATTCCAGTGTTTAACCACCCTGACAGGAAGTTTTTCCTAATGTCCAGTCCAACCCAAATCTCCCTTGCTGCAATTTAAGCCCATTGTTTATTGACCTGTCCTCAGAGGCCAAGGAGAACAATTTTTCTCCCTCCTCCTTATAACACACTTTTAGATACATAAAAGCTGCTATCATGTCACTGCTTAGTCTTCTCTTTTCCAGGCTAAACAAACCCAATTATTTCAGTCTTCCCTCATAGCTCATGTTTTCTAGAACTTTCATTATTTTTGTTGCTCTTCTCTGGACTTTCTCTAGTTTCGCCACATCTTTCCTCAAATGTGGTGCCCAGAACTGGACAATGAAATCTATGGCTGTGTCTACATTGGCAAGATTTTTCACAAAAGCGTTTGCTTTTGCGCAAAATCTTGCCGCCTGTCTACACTGGCCCCGAGTATTTGCGCAAGAACACCGACGTTGTAATATACAAAATCAGTGCTTCTTTTGCAAATACTCTGACACTCCCGCTCAGGAATAAGTCCTCTTGTGCAAGAGTTCTTGCGCAAGAGGCCAGTGTAGACAGGTAACGTCAATTTCTTGCACAAGAAAGCCCGATGGCTAAAATGGCCATCGGAGCTTTCTTGTGCAAGACAGCGTCTACACTGGCACGGATGCTTTTGCGTAAAAGCAAATCTTTTGCGCAAAGGCACATGCCAGTATAGACGCTCTCTTGAGCAAATACTTTTAACGGAAAAACTCTTCCGTTAGAAGTATTTGCTCAAAATCATGCCAATGTAGACACAGCCTAAATGAAGTCTAATCAGCGCAGAGTGGAGTGGAAGAGTGACTTCTCGTGTCTTGCTCACAACACTCCTGCTCATGCATCCCAGAATGATGTTTGCTTTTCTTGCAACAGTATCACATTGCTGACTCATATTTAGCTTGTGGTCCACTATGACCTCTCTTCTCTTCATCTATGGAATGACACTTCCAGCACGGCTAATCCAACCAAGCAGGCTCAGACCAAGTGGGATTCCACACAAGGGGGAGAAAATCAAACCCTCTAGCCTTTCAACTCTCATTAGCACTGACAGTAAATGCTTTTTCCCAGTGTTTGCCATAACAACTGTTTCTAGGCAATTGTGAAGCAGGAGCCCAAGCCCTGAGCCCTTTCAATCAGTCTAAACAGATTCCCAGACAAAACAGCTTGTCAGGAGCTACCCCCTCTCTGCGGAGTGAACCAGTGACGGATGTGACACATCAAAAACATTCTTCTTCTATTAGATATTTTCTCTGCTTGCAAAGGATCATTCCAGCAGTTTGCTGCGGGGAAATGCAGGAGAGCAGAGGCACAGGGCGGGGAATCAGTTGTTTTGCTGACATTCGATGCAAATTCACGCGACAGCTGCTGATTACGAGTCTGCATTAAAGCAGAAAAATATCTACATATTCTCCTTCCCTCTCACGCAATCATTGTTCCCTCTGGCTTCCAAACATTGCACCCTGGCTTGTAGAGTTTTGCAGTGTTGGCTGGCATGGAATTTTGTATTCTGTAGCATCACAGACAGTCCTCTGCCTGGGTTCCCGGGACTGAGGAAGGGGGTGGAAAAGGAAGCCAGGAAAACACTGATTCTCCACACAAATGCATGGGCTTAGAATCATAGAATCACAGCGCTGGAAGAGACCTCAGGAAGTCATCAAGTCCAGCCCCCTGCCCAAAATAGGACCAATCCCAACTAAATCAACCGAGCCAGGGCTTTGTCAGGGCGAGACTTAAAAGCCTCTAGGGATGGAGATTCCACCACCTCCCTAGGTAACCCATTCCAGTGCTTCCCCACCCTCCTAATGAAATATTTTTTCCTAATTTCCAACCTAGACCACCCCCACTGCAACTTGAGACCATTACTTCTTGTTCTGCCATCCGTCACTACTATGAACAGCCTGTCTCCATCCTCTCTGGAACCCCCCTTCAGGAAGCTGAAGGCTGCTCTCAAATCCCCCCTCACTCTTCGCTTCTGCAGATTAAACAAATCCAAATCTCTCAGTCTCTCCTCATAGATCATGTGCTCCAGCCCCCTAATAATTTTGGTCACCCTCCGCTGGACCCTCTCCAATGTATCCACATCCTTTCCATAGTGGGGGGCCCAGAACTGGACACGATACTCCAGATGTGGCCTCACCAGAGCCGCATGAAGGGGAATATCACTTCTCTAGTTCTGCTGGCAATGCTCCTCCTAATGCACCCTAATATACCATTACCCTTCTTGGTTACCAGGGCACACTGCTGACTCATATCCAGCTTCCCATCCACTGTAATCCCCAGGTACTTTTCTGCAGAACTGCTACTGAGCCAGTTGGTCCCCAGCCTGTAACAATGCTCGGGATTCTGCTGTCCCAGGTGCAGGACTCTACACTTGTCTTTGTTGAACCTCATCAGATTTCTTTTGGCTCAATCTTCTAATCTGTCTAGGTCACTGTGGACCCTATCCCTGCCCTCTGGCATATCTACCTCTCCCCCTGGCTTAGTGTCATCTGCGAACTTTCTGAGGGTGCAATCCATCCCCTCATCCTGAGACCACTGGCCATCACGCCAGCCACCAGCCCTGTCTCACAGTTGCCTAGCAAGGAAATACTCATTTCACACAGGTGAATGGATCTATATTTACATTGTAGCAATTGCCACTGGATAGACTGCACTGATCTTGCATCTGTGGCCATATCTCCTGCATGCTGCCCCTTTATCCAAGACCCAGGATTTCAAAACTTCTGAGCTACTTTTCAAAAGTCACCGCTTAGCCGCCAGTGCAAAACATACATGCTTGCATACTTCCACATGTGTACACACAGAGGCATGAATGTTCACACATGCATACACACTAACACCACACACACTCACCCTTTATCTCAGGTACAGGAAAGGCAGTATGATTCCTTGAACAGTGATGGGTTTAATATCCAAGATGTCTTGCAAGCCAGAATGCCTAGAAAAATGCTTTGCACCATTAGGTTACGTCTAGACTACATGGCTCCGTCGACGGAGCCATGTAGATTTGTTTGTTCAGCAAAGGGAAATGAAGCCACGATTGAAATAATCGCGGCTCCATTTGAATTTAAATGGCTGCCCCGCTCTGCTGATCAGCTGTTTGTTGGCAGATCGGGGCAGTCTGGACGCTCCCCTGTCGACATGAAAGCCCTTTATCGACCTCCCCGGTAAACCTCATCCTACGAGGCATAACGGGCAGGTCGATAAAGGGCTTTCAGGTTGGCACGGGAGCGTCCAGACTAGCGCACTGAGCCGACAAACAGCTGATCAGCTGTTTGTCGGCTCAGCGCGGCAGCCGTTTAAATTTAAATGAAGCCGCGATTATTTAAATCGCGGCTTCATTTCCCTCTGCCGATCAGCCTAATTTACATGGCTCCATCGATGGAGCCATGTAGTTTAGACACACCCTTAGAAAGGAACCAGAATCTCTCCCGTTTGGGATACATGGCACTTATTTTCAGGCTGTTCTAACATGCCATTGTGAGGTTGCTGTGGATACTTTGTTAGCCCTGGTCCACGGTACAGAGTTATTTGGAAATAGCAAAAGAAGCGTCCACATGATCAAGCCCCTTATGTCGAAATAACAACTCCTGCTTCCCATGAGGAATAACACTTATTTTGAAATAGCGGTCATGCAGACGCTCTGCTGCTGCTATTTTGAAACAACTCCCCGGAGTCATTCAAAGCCATTACTCCCTAGTGCTTCCTAGGTCGAGGTAGCACATCCACATGAAGGGAGCCTTCCTCGGACTCATTTCAAGGCTGCCCTGGAGCGTGGACGTGCTATTTCAAAATAGTTATTTCGGGAGTTCTTCTTTCGAAATAATTTCCTAGTGTAGATGTCACCTTAGAGGGATCAACTCTGCATTAGCAGAATATTCTATCTCTGGCTGAGGCCAGTGCAGGGATGGTCATGATAACTTAACTTTAAACACAGAGGGATGTGAAAAATGGAACCAGTTAAAATAATTTAAGATTGTCTAAGGTGGTTTTATAATAGTTTTTTCCCCCGTAAAATATGACATGGTTTAAAGATTTTGTTGGCAGTTAGCAATGGAGCCCGGCATAACTCTTAATCATGAGTGCTGCTAAAATAATGATTAGATCCATCTATATCTATGTATCTATCATCTGTACCTAGAGATATACATTTTAGTTTCTTTTCATTTGCTTCCTAGTTCCTGAGCCTTTACAGTCACACTTGCCAGTTTTCCTCTGCAGCTATGAAGGCCAGAAGCTCACTTGGAGAAAACAATGAAAGCTGAGCTCACAGTCTCACATGCTCCCGCGGTTTCAGGATCTCGGACTTTAAAGACAATAACAAATATCACCAAATTCAGGATAAAATCACAACAGTTGGCTACACTGACCCAAAGATCATCCCTAAGGCATGTTTCTTGTGAATTTCCTCATAAAGGTAGTTGGGAAAATGGTAACTTTTTGCCAGGGTTAACCTTTGACCATGTGATTTTTTTTCTCAAACTTTTCCCTGGCCCCCGACCACCATCCTCCAATCTGCTGGAGGCAATACATCTTGAATTTCTGGACTATAACAAGCTACCAGCTGATTCCCTGTAATTGGGCTGCCTGTAGTTGAGCTGTCCAAAGCTGGACATTGTCTTTGAAAACTTGTGACAATTGGGGAGGTCCCAGATGATTGGAAAAAGGCAAATGCCCTGCGGACGCTAAGTGCCCATCTTTAAAAAAGAAAAGAAGGACAATCCAAGGAATTACAGACTGGTCAGCCTCACCTCAGTCTCTGGGAAAGGTGGTAGACATGATATACCTTGATTTTAGCAAAGCTTTTGATACAGTCTCCCACAGTATTCTTGCCAGAAAGTTAAGGAAGTATAGATGGGATATGTGGATTGTAAGGTGGATAGAAAGCTGGCTAGATTGTCGGGTTCAATGAGTAGTGATCTACGGTTTGATATCTGGTTGGCAGTCCCCTAGAGGTTGGAGCTGGTTTTGTTCAACACCTTTATTAATGACCTGGATGAGGGGATGGATTGTACCCTCAGCAAGTTCACAGATGAGACTAAACTAGGGGGAGAGGTAGATACATTGGAGGGTCCAGAGTGACCTAGACAGATTAGAGGATTGGACCAAAAGAAATCTGATGAGGTTCAACAAGGACAAGTGTAGAGTCCTACACATGGGACAGAAGAATCCCAAACATTGTTACAAGCTGGGGACCAACTGGCTAAGCATCAGTTCAGCAGAAAATGACCTGGGGATTGCAATAAATGGGAAGCTGGATATGAGTCAACAGGGTGATCTTGTAGCCAAGAAGGCTAATGACATATTAGGGTGCATTAGGAAGAGAACTGGCAGCAGATCTAAGGAAACAATTATTCCCCTTTATTCAGCACTTGGGGTATGTCTACACTACCCTCCTAGTTCGAACTAGGAGGGAATGTAGGCATACCGCACTTGCAAATGAAGATTTGAATTTCCCGGGCTTCATTTGCATAAGCGGGGAGCCGCCATTTTTAAATCCCCGCTGCTTCGAACCCCGTGCAGCGCGGCTACACGGGGCTCGAACTAGGTAGTTCGGACTAGGTTCCTATTCCGAACTACCGTTACTCCTCGTGAAATGAGGTGTACCGGTAGTTCGGAATAGGCACCCAGTCCGAACTACCTAGTTCGAGCCCCGTGTAGCCGCGCTGCACGGGGTTCGAAGCAGCGGGGATTTAAAAATGGAGGGTCCCCGCTTATGCAAATGAAGGCCGGGAAATTTAAATCCCGGGCTTCATTTGCAAGCGCGGTATGCCTACATTACCCCGCTAGTTCGAACTAGGGGGGTAGTGTAGACATACCCTTGGTGAGGCCACATCTGGAGTATTGCATTCTGATTTAGGGCCCCCCATTACAGAAAGGATGTGGACACATTGGAGAGGGTCCAGCGGAAGCAACAAAAATGATGAGGGGGCTGGAGCACATGACTTATGAGGAGAGACTGAGGGACTTGGGCTTGTTTAGTCTGCAGAAGAGAAGAGTGAGGGGGGATTTGACAGCAGCCTTCAACTTCCTGAAGGGGGGTTCCAAAGAGGATGGAGCCAGGCTGTTCTTGGTGGTGGCAGATGACGGAATAAGGAGCAGTGGTCTCAAATTGAGATCTAGATTGGAGATTCGGGAAAGCTATGTCACTAAGAGAGAGGTGAAGCACTAGAGTGCGTTGCCTAGGGAGAAATGGAATCTCCACCTTTAGAGGTTTTTAGGGCTGGCTTGACAAAGCCCTGGCTGAGATGATTAGTTGGGGTGATCCGGTGTTTAGCAGAGCATTGAGCTAGATGGCCACCTGAGGTCTCTTCCAACCCTAATCTTCTAAGATTCTGTGAGCCTCCTATGTGACTTCCCACTTTTTTTCTGATTCAGCTAAAATTCCTTCTATAGTCACATAAGCTAAACGAAGGAAGAAGCTCTCTCATACTGAAATGAGAGTGTCCACATATGGGCTTCTACTAGAAGCATTATAATGGTTTCAATTCACACCTTAGCTTATACCACTGTAAAATCCCATGGGGTATGTCTACACTAGCCCCCTCGTTCGAACTAGGGAGGCTAATGTAGGCATTCGAAGTTTCAAATCAAGCCCGGGATTTAAATATCCCGCGCTTCATTTGCATCTTCCTGGCTGGTGACCATTTTTGAAATTTACAAGTCCAGACTAACTGCCCACAACTACACGTGGCAGGGACCCGGTATTTCAAATTAAAGCCCTAAATCGAATTACCTGTTATTCCTCCTGCAAGGAGGTTTAACAGGTAGTTCGATTTAGGGACTTTAATTCGAAATACTGGGTCCCTGCCGCATGTAGACGCGGGCAGCTAATCCGGATCTGTAAATTAAAAAAAAAATGGTGACTGGTCGGGAAGATGCAAATAAAGTGCAGGATATTTAAAACCCAGGCTTGATTTGCAACTTCGAATGCCTACATTAGCCTACCTAGTTCGAACTAGGGGGCTAGTGTAGACATACCCATATAGAGAAGCCATGAGTCAGACTGGCTCCAATTACTGCAGAGTTAAAGTGCTCAGGTTAAAAATCATAGGAACATCACCAGGTGCACAAGATTAATGTGGTGGTGCTGCTCACAGTACCAGTGTCTAGCTTATACACAGCGCTTTACATTAGTAGATTTCAAAGCATGGCAGGATCATTAGCCCCATTGTGCAGATGGGAAAACTGAAGCATACAGCGGTCACATGACTTGCCCATGAAATTATACTCAAGTCTCCTGAGTCTCCAGTGGTCAACCCACAAGGACTGAGCCACCCACGTGCTCCAGTCCTGATTCTTTCATGCTTAGAGATGCAACTTTCACTGTATTGCTGGTTGTGTCATAAAACCCATGTGTGAAGTCTGCAAGAGGAACCCCACAGAATCATGGAATCATAGAATACTAGAACTGGACGGGACCTTGAGAGGTCATCAAGTCCAGTCCCCTGCCCTCCTGGTCTGTATCATCCCTGATAGATACATATCTGTCTAACTTGCTCTTAAAGATCTCCAGTGATGGAGATTCCACAACCTCCCTAGGCAATTTATTCCAGTGTTTAACACTCGGACATGTAGGAAGTTTTTCCTAATGTCCCTTGCTGCAGTTTAAACCCATTGCTTCTTGTCCTATCCTCAGAGGCCAAGGAGAACCGTTCCCCCCCCTGCTCCCTGTGACATGCACCCTGGCATAGATGATTCATGATTCAACAGCCAAGTTCTTAGCACTGAATCTTGCGGGATGCAGTGCTGCCTCCTAGCAATGGCCTTTGAAATGCAAGATCCACAAGTGGGGGGAGAAGAAGAATCACACAACACGTGAAGCCTAGAAATCATTGTCTTCGATACATTCTGCACGGCAGAGAAGCTCAGCCAGCGGCGTTCAAGTATTAAATACCTGTTACCCAGCCCATTATAAATCGTAACGCCACGAATCATTAATCTGACTCTCGCCAAAGCACTATATCCGCTGATGGATGGTTAGGTGAAGCAGTTGCTGTTAATCTTGCGTTATTAATACACCGCTCTCCAGTGCTGCGAGGAGGGAGCAGACGGGTTTCCTCTTTCCTGTCCTTTTAGGGATGGGATTTGATTGATTGATTTTTTTTTTCATTTACAAACTCTTGTGGCTGCAGATGGTGCTGGGATGGTTCTGTCCCAGGGGCCAGCCCCCATCCCCAACATTCAGATGTCCCAGGGAATTGGTTCTGGGTCAGGAGCACCTCTCAGATTTCACAGACATCCCTGTGCGAAATGGCAGTGGGGAGCCCGTGCTGCTGACGGTCACTGCAGATGTGACTTGATGCCTCTGTCCAGCTGCTGTGCAGGATTGAAACACACCTTGCGCTTCCGACGTCATGAGCTGATGTGTAGAGTTTGTTGTAGACTTCAACACATGAGTTGTATTTGGCCTACAGGAGCCCAGGGATACTGGAGGCAGGAGGGATCGTGTGGGGCGGGGGGAGCGATACTGAAGGCAGGAGGGATTGTGTGGGGCGGGGGGAGCGATACTGAAGGCAGGAGGGATCGTGTGGGGCGGGGGGAGCGATACTGAAGGCAGGAGGGATCGTGTGGGGCGGGGGGAGCGATACTGAAGGCAGGAGGGATCGTGTGGGGCGGGGGGAGCGATACTGAAGGCAGGAGGGATCGTGTGGGGCAGGGGGAGCGATACTGAAGGCAGGAGGGATCGTGTGGGGCAGGGGGAGCCAAAGGCAGGAGGGATCGTGTGGGGCGGGGGGAGCGATACTGAAGGCAGGAGGGATCGTGTGGGGCAGGGGGAGTGATACTGAAGGCAGGAGGGATCGTGTGGGGCGGGGGGAGCGATACTGAAGGCAGGAGGGATCGTGTGGGGCAGGGGGAGCGATACTGAAGGCAGGAGGGATCGTGTGGGGCGGGGGGAGCGATACCGAAGGCAGGAGGGATCGTGTGGGGCGGGGGGAGCGATACTGAAGGCAGGAGGGATCGTGTGGGGCGGGGGGAGCGATACTGAAGGCAGGAGGAATCGTGTGGGGCGGGGGGAGCGATACCGAAGGCAGGAGGGATCGTGTGGGGCAGGGGGAGTGATACTGAAGGCAGGAGGGATCGTGTGGGGCAGGGGGAGCGATACTGAAGGCCCCTTTGTTATCAAAAGCTAAACTCTCGCCGTCTCCAGTGGGAGTGGGGCAGGCGTGGCCGGCTCTACTGTGCACACTTCTAGCACCTCTGAACACGTGTCTGCCCAGCACGCTAAGCCTGGGGTTGTGGAACCCGGGTGTTTTCGAGCTCCCCCCTTGCCAGGAGCCAAACCCACGCTGCCTTGTGAACCTGGCCTTCCCGAGCCTGGACTCAGGTCTATGCGAATGTGTCTGAGCCGTCTCGACTCAGGCCTGTGGCTCGTGCCAGAATCGGCAGGGCTCACACCCGCTTCCGGAGCAGGGCGTAGGCCTTGCATGCTGAGTGCTTGTGGACCCGAGCCAGTCTGGTTTGTGCATGGATTGAAGGGGGCTCGGTTGCAAAGCCAGGCCTTGCTGCTGCAGCCCTCGCACCCTCTCTCCTGCTCCTCCCCACCTTCTGGGCGTATGCCAGGCCTGGGCACCCTGTTGCACCCGTTGGCTGAATGTGAGGTTGGGGTGCAGCCTGGCAGCTCTGTGAGGGGAACAGGACCCTCCATGGATGGAGTCTTCAGTCATGCTCACCCTTCCTTGCATCCGTCCCAAAGGTGCCTCAGGGAGTCATGGGCCCACTTTGTGCTTGGCTCTCGGAGGCTGTGCCCCCCAGTGGCTAGAGCCCAGGCCTCAGATGTCGGAGACCTGGAGTCTACTCCTAGCTCTGCCAGATCACTTTGCTTCAGTTTCTCCATCTGTAGCTGTTCTTTGAGATCAACGGCTGAGCCGGGAGTAATGGGATGGAGTTAAGCACCAAGGAAATTGGAGCTGAATGTTTCAAGCACACCCCATGCACCGAGTCTGCTTTGCTGTGTCTGTGACTAGACCTTTAGTCTTTGCTTTCCAGCAGCCGGGCATCCCTGGCAGGCCTGCTCCTGCCCACCAAACGGTCAACGGGAAAGCATTTGTTACAAGCTGATTTTGAGCTTTTTCTTGGGCCTGATTCTCAGCTGGCGTAAACTGGCGCAGCTATCGGGAGCCAATGCAGCTTTGGCAATTGATACCAGCTCGGGGTCTGACGAAAGGTGCCAACTAGCTGCGCTGCCCAGAGCTGGCACCCTGGCAGGCGGGAGATGGCAGGACTTGCCAGCCCACCAGTGGAACAGGACAGAAAGGCGGCCGTGGGTAAGCGGGGCATCGGGGACCCTGGCAAGCCGCAAGAAGGGATTTCTACGCCATGGTTCAGCGCTCTCCCGCCCCCGTCTCTCCTTGCTTGTTCCAGGCTGCTGGCGAGGAGATAAGGCCCTGCTGCTTGGGTTCCCTTGCCAGGCGAGATCTGGTGCTAGCGCTTCTGCCAAGGTGAGAGGGCTTGGCAGGGATCTGGGCTGGACACCTGCCAGGACTTTCTCTCTGAACTGGGCAGCAGTATCGTGCTGGGCGCTCACTCACGGCGTTTTGCTTGCCAGACTTTCTCTGCTGGTTGGAGTCCAGCCTCTCCCTTCCCTGGCTGTCCCATGTCCAACTCTCCAGGGTCTCCAGGCAGGACCAGTGTCGCATCACTGATGACACGTACTGAAAGCTCACGAACATGGCAATGGCAGAGCCGGCAGCTTGGATTCTAGCTGAGCGCTGCCCACGTAGATCGGAAAGCTTGGAGCTCAGCAGGCAAAGGGCACGGGCCTAGCTACCTTGCTCACTCGGCCCCATAGGGCTTCCACGCACATCCCTGCTTCCCCGGGAGAGCGCCAGAGGAAGAGCTGCCGCCTGCTTGGCCCTGGGCATCTGCACAGTCCCTGCCGACTGCCTCCTTCTAGCTGCCTGGAGCAGCATCACTCATTCAGCAGCAGTAGCATTCTCTAGGCCATGGGGGCCCTGCACCCCCAAAAAAGCTCCTACGCTGGGTAAACAAGTCAGACAGCTTGTCTGGAGGCTGCTTCCTATGGTGTGGCTGAGCTTTGCCATATTTGGTGTGTCTCTTAAAGTCCCAGCTCCTGGAGTCTTGGGATTATGTCAGTCATCATCCTTGTCCTTGTTTGGGAACATCTCCGTTTTCATTTGGAACAAAAAGGAAGGTTCTACCCCTCCCGAGTCCTGAGAATGGGATCCCTGAAGGCTCAGAAACTGGAAGGCAAGTGAAAACACTCCAGTTTGTAATTGTAAAGCATTTCATGATTATTATGGAAATCTTGTGGATTTAGGGGCAGAGCCTGGTGTATGATAATGCTGGAGGCTGGTGCATCCATGTTCTCCTGACCCCATCCATTGCCTGTGCCTGATGCTTCCCATGAAGGCGTCTGGAGCGTCTTCCCCTCAAGCCTTCGCTTCATTGCATGAAACTTACCTCCAGGTAACTACTGAGGCTATGTCTAGACTGCAGGCTTCTTTCGAAAGAGGCTCTTTCGAAAGCATCTTTCGAAAGAGCCTCTTTCGAAAGATCGCGTCTAGACTGCAGGCGGATCTTTCGAAAGAGAAATCCGCTTTTTCGAAAGAGAGCACCCAGCGAGTCTGGATGCTCTCTTTTGAAGACGGCCTCTTTACATTGAAGAACGCCTTCTTTCGAAAGAGGAGCTTTCGAAAGAAGGCGTTCTTCCTCGTGAAATGAGGTTTACCGCCATCGAAAGAAAAGCCGCGTTCTTTCGAAATAATTTCGAAAGAACGCGGCTTGAGTCTGGACGCAGGGGAAGTTTTTTCGGGAAAAGGCTACTTTTCCCGAAAAAAACCCTGAGTCTGGACACGGCCTCAGTGAACTATCCTGAGCCCAAAACAAGGCAAGATAAGATATGGGAAGGTCAACGGGTGCTCCCCAGGGATGATCTCACCTAGTTTACATCATGATAAAACTAAACTGCTTGTCTTGGCTGAAGTGACTCGGAACAGCTTGCACACCTACACCGTAGTTCCCTGGAGCTCTGCCCACACCCCCTTGAGTGCTCGGCCACTTTTACCTTCTCTCCTCCCTTGTTGAGGTTGTCGCCCAGGTGTTCAGTGCACCTCGCCAGCTGTCCAGTGTTATGGGCTCACGGTCAGCCCAGACATCCCATGTATTGTACTCTTGCCATCCTCCTTCCAGCTCAGGGGTGAGCAAATAGCAGTGGGCGAGTCGGATCGAGTCCATCCGCTCCCGTTGGCTGTGGATCCCTGTGGATCGCCGTTCCCAGCCAATGAGATCTGTGATCACCTGTGCCGGCGGAGGTGCAGGTAAATACGGTGGCAGTGGCCCATCAGGCGCTAAGCCTGGGGAAACGCCCAAAAAGGCTCCTACTCTGGATAAACAAGTCAGACAGCTCGTCTGGAGGCTGCTTCCTATGGTGTGGCTGAGCCTTGCCATATTTGGTGTGTCTCTTAAAGTCCCAGCTCCCGGAGTCTTGGGATTATGTCAGTCATCATCCTTGTCCTTGTTTGGGAACATCTCCGTTTTCTTTTGGAACAAAAAGGAAGGTTCTACCCCTCCCGAGTCCTGAGAATGGGATCTCCTGAAGGCTCAGAAACTGGAAGGCAAGTGAAAACACTCCACAGTTTGTTATTGTAAAGCAGCTCATGATTATTACGGAAATCTTGTGGATTTAGGGGCAGAGCCCACCCCTGCTCTAGTGCATAGCTGAGTCTGCTCTCTTTGTGCCAGTGACTCGTCAAGCTGCCCAGGCCAGGCTGCCGATGCCCTTCATCCCGTCCAGCCTCTCGCCCGACCTCGGTTCTGGCAGAGACTTGCATGGGGGCGGCCATTTCCCCACTCACCTGAGACATGCGGGAGCAACGCGCTGCATCTGCCTGGCCTCTGGCATGTGCCTCGCTGCCTGTTCACCAGGGCAAAGTCACTCAGGCCCGAGTGTCATGAGCTAACGATCTTGTCACCAGGCCAAACCCTCCCATCCCCTAGGCTACGTCTACACTGGCATGATTTTCCGGAAATGCTTTTAATGGAAAAGTTTTCCGTTAAAAGCATTTTTGGAAAAGCGCCTCTAGATTGGCAGGACGCTTTTCCGGAAAAGCACTTTTTGCGGAAAAGCGTCCGTGGACAATCTAGATGCACTTTTCCGCAAAAAAGCCCCGGTCGCCATTTTTGCGATCGGGGCTTTTTTGCAGAAAACAGTACTGTGCTGTAGTGGCCCTTTTGCGCAAAAGTCTTTCGGAAAAAGACTTTTGCCCGAACGGGAGCAGCATAGTATTTCCGGAAAAGCACTGATGATCTTACATGAGATCGTCAGTGCTTTTCCGGAAATTCAAGCGGCCAGTGTAGACAGCTGGCAAGTTTTTCCGGAAAAGCGGCTGATTTTCCGGAATAACTTGCCAGTCTAGACACAGCATACAGTGCTGCCACTTCCCAGCCCTTCTCTCTAAGGCCACCTGTGCAGGGCTGGAAAGGGGCAGAAGGTGAGGTGTGGGTCTCCCCAGGAGATGCACCCCCCGTTCTCACCATGGGCCCGGCATCCCATCTCCACCCCGAGCCCCCAGCTTCCAACATGTGCAGTGGCGTTCTACAGTCACCGCTGCGGCAGCCGCCTGCCAGGCTGCTCACGGGAGGGAGTATTAAACTGGGGCTCATTGTCCTTCAGTGACAGGGATAAAGCAAATAGATTGACTAGCATCAGACTCTCCTAGCGCCTGATTTCCTGAAGCTTCCCTGCCACAGCCGGGCGAGCTAAGCAGTCCTCCAGCTCCTGGAGTTCCTAAGTGGGAGCTATTAGCATATATAAACACTCATTAGCATATATACACATGAATTAGCATATGTAAACACTCCTGACTCTTTGGGGCTTTGACTCTGTGATCATGTGGAAGTAATTATCTTAAGGTAAATAAATCTCTGTCTGGCAGACTTCTGCCTGGGCTGCTCTGTGACAATATTGCACACCGCTGTGTTACAAAAGCCTCTAAGTACGCTCAGCCAGTCCCCTGCGAAGGGTCTTCAGTGGGAGTGTTATGTGAGCAAAACGTGGAATAAGAGCCGGAGGAGCTGGCCGATCGCTTCCCTGCCTCCAGGTTGTTTCACTCTGCTACCGAACTGCTAGAACCTTTGAGCTTACTGAAGTGTGGGGGCTAGAAAGGCAGGGACCTACAATTATTAATGAAATCATAATGATCAATATCAATAGTTAGCAACAATATGCGGTAAATTGTACATTTAAGTATAATAAGATAGATAGAATGACAGACAGACGGATAGATGGAAGGGGTGGGTGGGGATAGATAGATAGATAGATAGATAGATAGATAGATAGATAGATAGATAGATAGATAGATAGATAGATAGATAGATAGATAGATGGATGGATGAATGATATGGTCTTCTACTTACGTAGCAGGACAGTCTCTTTAGAGATGGACTTTTTTCCTGGCTCTGTCACAGATCTTGGCTAAGTCTCTTTATTTCTCTCCACAGAGCCCACTGGTGGCATTGGGCTAGTGCCTTTTCCACTATCCACTCTTCTTGCTTAGCTGGACCGCAAGGCCAGAAGGGACAGAAGGTGCCGCCTGGGTCTCCCGAGGACATGGCCGGTATGTACAAGCACAACTGGGGCTGATCTCTGGGTGGGTCCACAGAACACTCTAATACAACTAATTAGAGGGAACCCCTAATTGGGCCGGATCTGCATTTCTGCTACTCGCTGATGCGTGCTACTTTCCGTTTTCATTGCTCTGTCTAACTCTTGGGTGAAAGTAGTTGGGATCTTGACTGCAGCTTGCAGAGCGTCGCCCCCTCCAGACACACACGCATGTGTGGTTAGCAAACAAACAGGAAAAGCAGCAATAAAGGCTCTTCCTCGCCTTCTCACCCCCATGACCGAGGGGGGCGGGCCAGGCGTCCCGATGTGGCCCATGTGTTTCAGTCTGGAGTTTTCAGCTTTACAACCAGGCAGGTGCGATTCCCTCACAATTAGAACATTTGCAAGTCAACTCGGATCCATTCACCCTTCAGCTAGATTCAAGACCCAGCAGCACCACCTGGTTCTAGCAGGCTAGAACCACCCCTCACCCCTCTCCTTGGGCTGCAGCGTCCCCTGGCAGCCGAGCCCTAGGGATCAGTGGATCCCGATGTCTCTCCACCAGGCTCGCCCTTAAGATTTATGGGGCCCAGTGCAGGATTATTAACCTGGTTGGCCTCAAAACCTGCTCGGAGGTCAGGATGCTCCACAGCCGCCTGCCCCACAGGCCTCTCCAGCAGTTGCCTCAACGGTCCTATGGGCAGGCCTTGTGCAGGGCCACCCCGAAGCGTGGCCCCTCCTCACCACTTATCATAGCCTTGGGAGCTGGAGCAACCCGGCAGACTGCTCTGTCCTGCCCTTCCCTGCCACCCTCTCCTTGCCCGCTGCGGTGGTAATTCCCTGGTCTGCATTGCATGGGGCAGGAGGCAAAGGGGCGGAGCAGGGGTAGGAAGGGGTGCAGCAGATGTAGAGCAAGGGTGTTGTGGGTTGGATCAGAGGCAGGGCAGGGTGGGGCCTGCAGGGGAAGTTGCCTTGGGCCCCCCACCTAAAGCACTGCGGGTGGGGTGCCCCTGGTCCTGCACCTCCCTAGGGATGGCCCTGAGACTGGGGCAGGGGAACTGGGGCTCCCCCTAGGGGAACTGTGGGGCAAGGCAGAGATCAGGCGAAGGGAGCCCTGATGCCAGCTGAGAGCAGCCCCTTCCACATAGCTGTGTAGGGGGCGGCCCACATATTCTGGTGCCCTACGCATCTGCATATGCTGTGTATGCCTAGGACGGTCGTGCTCTGCACGAGTCGACGTTTGTATCCATGCAGGCCTCTATCCCCAGCCCGAAGCCTTCACCCAGAACCCAACATGAGCTGCTATGCTCTGAGGCTCAGATACCTTGCAGGAGTTTGGATTTTCTTTCTCCATTAAAAAAAAAGTTTATTTAAATCTGAATAACGTGGCAGCCGGAAAGCAGCCTGTGCAGGTGTCATGTTGCTGGATCTTGAGGGGAGCAGCCAGATCCCTGATGCACCCATAGGTGGGGGTATTGGCCCCAAAAATGGTATAGGAGGGGGCCATGTGAGGTATTGAATAGAAGCTTATTATCTGATAATCCTATGTATGCTGTTCTGGGGTTTGTATAATGTCTGTGTGTGCAATTATTAGCATGTACTTGTGTGGACACTGAAGATTTCCCTGCATGTGGTTAAGCATTGGGCAGGGCCGAGCCTGTGGACATGCTAATTACCTGTGGAACAATGGCTCTCAATGGGCTATGGACACACCCAAAGAATGGGGGCTGTCACCTGAAAGGGAATACAGAGAGGCTGAGGACCAGGTGACCTGCTGCATACCAGAAGAGGCCAGGAAGGGGGTATAAAGAGGCCATGTGGTCGATGCCATTTTGTTCTCAGCTCAGCACTTCATCCCAGAGGCAGCACTGCAGGGATCGAAGAGCCTGGAAGACCTGTGAACCCATCCTGATGATAGGATGTGCAATAAGAACTTTTAAACCAGCAGCTGTAACATCTCTGCTAGAGCCTGCATCGAGGACTGGGAGATTCGGTGCATGTAACGTACTGTACTTTAATAACCTTACTCTCATGCTTTTCTTTATTGTAATAATAAACCTTTAGATATAGATTCTAAAGGATTGGCCCAGCGTGATTTGTGGGTAAGGTCCAGAGGGTAAATTGACCAGGGATCTGTGGCTGGTTTCTTGGAACCGGACAGAACTTGTTCGGGGTAGGTGGGATTGGGTGCTAGGACCCCCCACCTGTGTATAGGCCCGGGGCCATCTGGGGCACGGATATTACTGGGGTGTTGGAGGGGTTTTGCTCGGGAGGCTTCAGGCAGGCAGCTGAAGCGCTCTGTGGGACTGGTTTGTGGCCTGTGTGGAGAGGTCACCAGTTGGGGGCTGTAAGGAGCCCCGGATTCGAGCAATTCGCCCTGAGCGGACGCCCTCAGCTGTGCCCAGACACGGCCCGGTCCGTCACAGCAGGGCTGAATATCTGTGCTGCTCAGATTCCAAAGGTCCCGCTTAGATCAACACCTCCAAAGTTGGGGTAGTAAAACTGCTGAGCCCTCTTTACTAACATATGAATTCAGCCCAGCAATGCGTCTGTGGGGTAGGCTCGCCCGAGGTCGGTCCCCACTGCAGGGGAAGACCAGGGTCGGTAGAGCTTGAGTCAGCAAACTCTGAGTTTGTTACCCTAGGGCCCGCAGGTCTGGCTTCATTTGCAAACCCAGGTTAGGAATTGCTGAACCCTGGTCCCAAACTGGGGCTCCAGTGTCCACACTGCATGATGGATCCGAGCCCAACCACCCGTACTCCGGACCTCTAGGACCCTCCCAAAACGGGGCTGCTTTCGCCCTTTCTCCAGGGTCCAGCGTGGGAAAATGTGACTGTCCACCGAACTTGACTTCCCAGAGGACGAAGGAAGTCAGCCAGTGGGATTGTGGGATACTTTTGGCAAACTCCCAGAGCACAAGTCAAGTGGGCCTGCATCTACACTGCAAAGTCATAGGGCTTGAACCCTGGGACCCTGCCTGACTCAGCCTCTGACCATCCACACCTCCGGCATCTGTGTAAACAGAAGGGAGTTAGGCTTGAGCATTGTCCGTGGCAATGTAGACAGATCCCCGTGGTCAAGGTTCCCGCTAAGCTGCGTGGCAGCACGGCCCCACGGCTGCTTACTGAGCCCGGCCAGGGGCTCAGGGCTGCCATGCATGGAGCTGACTGGCTGGGGGAGAGGCGCAGCTCCCTGCTGAGCACAGAACAGTCTCTCCCAGCTGGTGGGGAGGGGACGTGTCCTTACAGCTGGGAGAAACTTGCTCTGTGACCTATTCAGGCATCCGCAGTCCCAAGCCCAAGAGTTTGCCATGAGATTCGGGGTGTGAGGAGCTGCCAGATCTGAGCGGTGGCATTTTACCCTCACACCCCCCGGGTGGAAATGCTGGCACAAGGCGCAGGGCTCGGGGTGGGAATCAGGCCTGTCGTTGTGAGGGTGTCTCGTGGCCTTTAAACCACAGGCGAGAGGGAGAGGGAAATAAACCCGAGCACAACAGCGGGCTGCGCTCTCGGCTGCCGCCAGCCGCACGGCCCGCTCTGAAGCACCCGGCTGCCCCCCGCACGCAGTGCGAACACAGGAATCCGTGACGACAACACCCGCGAAAGGCAGGAGCCTTCGGGGACATGCCTGCGCTCTTCTCGGCTCAGCAATCTCTTCTGCTGGAAACGTGCCTGCTCTTCTAGGCCCTGCAGCGATGCTGCTTCCCAGCTCCTGGCATGGCTGCAGCCCTAGTGAAGACGTCACAAGTACATCTGTGCGCCTCGGCACCCGAGCCAGCCCAGGATCTGGAATGGGTTTACCCTGCTGGCAGGGCTGTGCCATGAGCCGCGTGGGGAATGGAGCCAAAGGACTTGCCAACACCAAGAGCTCCGAACTGGCACGGCTGTAAAGTGAGCGTAAACCTGCCCACTCGCGCAGGAAAGCAGCTCTCAGGAGAGGCAGTAGTGTAGTCTACCCTGGCAGTTAGGTTGGTATAACTCTGTCGCTCAGGGACGTGGATTTTTCACACAACCAGCGAGAAGTCTGTAGTGTAGACCAGGGCTTAGCCAACCCAAAGGAAGGGAGGTGCCAAGACATGGCCGAGGATCAGGGCCTAAAAGACTCACCGACAGTCACACTGGGAGGCCATGGCGGGGCAAGTCTCCATATTCCCGCACTGGCATCCTAACCTCTGGAGGAAGTGCAGGGGAAACTCCTTCAGCCAGCTTTCCTGCTTGCAACCAGTGTCGCCAGGGCGGGGCTGGCAGTGTTTGCACTTGGAGCTGGGCACCGAGGGGCTAAGCCAAAGGGATGTGTTTGGAGAAGCCCTGGGCACCAGTTTGGCACCAGTGCTCAGCACAGCAAGTAGCGAGGCCAAGGGTCCTGATTTCAAGGCCCCGGGATGGACTGCAGGCACTTGAAAGCTTTGCCCCCAGGGTCGTTCAGCAAAACTGCAGCAGAGTTGGGAACAGAACACCCAGCCAACGGCTCTAACCAGCAGAGATGCGGCTTTGGCTTGGGTGGGAGAAGGGGGTGACGCAGGGCAGAGCCGAGATAGGGGACCCAGGCTAAGCCTAACAATGAGAACACAGATCAGTGGGCGTCCCAAGGTGAACTCACAGTAGCCCTGTTCAGAGCACTATAGTAACAGTAAAATCCTAATCAGCAAGGACTTTTCTAAGGGACGGATGCTTCCTCTGTAGTTACTGCCGTGTGCTCACTCATGTTCCAGCTCCTGTGGTTCCGGGTCATGCCTTAAACGCCTGCTGTGGCTTCCCCCATCCCTTCTCGATTGACTCCTCTACCGAACCCTGCCCAGGTCGTCTCTGCACCTTAGGGACACACAGGAGCCAGCCTGTGCTGGGAGGCAAACACAATCTATCACATGAGGCATGGGCCTGCAGTTATTTACCAGCAAGCTGCTTTCTGTGGCGGTTGATTGCCACTGGCGTTGGCTCCATTTCTTACACTGCTGCTTGGAAATCGTTTGCATTCTGATGGCGTCGAGCCAGCAGCACCCCCCGGTCTTGCAGAGTTTATTTGATCATATCACACTTCAGGCAGACCCGGCCGCCAGATGCAATCCGGGAGGGAGGAGAAGAACTGGCAAATGCCAATGACACATTTAGAAGCTGGACTCTGCGCTGAGCCGGCATTGCTAACTCCAGTCCCTGCACTTGGATTTGCCCTCCGAGGGTGTGTTGTAATAAAACTTTTCTGCTTCGGCTCAGGCCGTGGTGAGATGCCCACCTGATGAGCACAGTAGAGAGCAATGGTTAGATCAAGCCATCTTTGGGGGAATTGCTCAGGGTTAAAACAGCCATGCCAAGTAGTAAGAAGAAGGCCAGAAATATAAGCCAATGTATCACAGGCCTGGTGTGAGGCCTGGGATCTAGGCAACACTGCTCAAGGCTTTGCTCATCTAAAGTGAGGTTAAGATGGGAGGAAGAGGCAGACCCTGCTCACAGAACTTGGCAAGAGCAGGGCTGCTACTGCAGAAAAACTCATAGCTAAGGGGTACTAGGCACAGCCCGTAAACTAGGGATGTTAAAATGCGGTGAATTGATTCGTCGAGTAGTCGATGGAATTTCCATTGACTGCTTGGCTAGTCGATGGGCACTTCCCCAAGAGGGGCTCTTGTACATTTCAAAGGAGGAATGCGGAACTCCACAGGCAGCCTGGGCCAGCTGACTCCGGGCTGCATGCGGGTGCCTGCTTTGAAATGTACAAGAGTCCCCAGCGGGGGTGTGCATTTCAAAGCCATGGAGCCCAGGGTCAGCAGGGGACTCACAGTGCCATGCTGCATGCCGTGTGGAGCCGAGGGTCAACTGGGGAGTCGCCAGCTGACCCCGGTTCTGCGCAGCATTTCCCTAGAAACCAGGGTCAGCTGGGACCCCAGGTTCTGGGGAAAGGCCATTCGGAATCTGGGGTTCGATGGAGAGTCTCCAGCTGACCCCGGGCTCCACGGCCCTTCAGCGTTTTAAAGGGCAGCACCACTGCACAGCTGAGCCGGGGATCAGTCGTGCGGTGACGGCTGCCCCTTGCAAGGCTGCTTTGGGGTCAGCTGATCCCCGGCTCAGCTGTGCAGCCCTGCCACTTTGAAGTACCCCTTTCTCCCCCCTCCTTTGCTGCCTCTATCTCACAGAGGCAGCGAGGGGGAGGGGAATCGACTAGTTGACTAGTCAACAGACGATCCAATTAGCAAATGCTTATCGGATAGTTGACTAGTCTTTCATATCTCTACCGTAAACATCTCCAGAAGGGTGGTAGGAGAAAATCAACCTGGCCAGGTGCACTCAGTCACTCCCAGGGCTCGGAGTGTGGCATGAGAGCCATGGAAGGTTGGGGAAGATCTCCTGAGAAGAGGAGATCCTTGGCTTAATTCTCCACCTTGCCCCGCCACTCTACTGACAGAAGCGCATGGCCTGGGTCCTGGGAGCAGAGGTTTCTGTGGAAGGCAGAGCTGCGGCTAGTGCCTTCTCTCCCCTTCCAGTCTTCCGAATCCATCTCAACCAGCTTTAGTTCCTGGCCTCTCTTGTGAGTGCCCAGGAAAGTACAAGCTAAAATCAGGATCCCAGACAGCCCCAGGTCCCTGAAAGGGGAGCGGTGGGGATAAATTCATCAGAGGCTGGGGGACAGGGCAGTAGTTCCTATGGGACTGGTGTGTCTGAGCATGAAACCAGATCACTCCCTTGTTTCCACTCGCATCCCCATGGGATTGTTTTCTTTGTACGGGTTTCAAAAGCTACGTTCTCCCCGAGTGTTTCCACCTGGCAGAGACCCTAATTACACAGAGATGGCCCTGCAGAGCTGGCCAAAATCGGAGTCCCTAGGGCCCGGACATGGCACTTTTCAGGCTTCAGAAGCACGACTCTCTCCTGGCTCATCCAGGCCTTCCATCGGTGTCACACTGCTGGCTTGTGGGCAGCCAGTCACTCAGGCACACGCTAGGGTGAGCGAGAGGAGAGTCAGGCCCACAGCCTTTTCAGCCGGGTCTATTGAAGGCTGTCAGCCCTCCCCTTTTCATTGCTTTAGAGCTGGAGGACCAGTGCGGGGACAGGCAGCTTGAAGGGGCAGACACATACCATGCCAAGCCTCTGCGTGGTCCAGGAGATTAATTCTTGCCTCCCAAATCTTCTCATGTTAGAAATACTGTTGCTGTCAATAAGCCATTCCAGAGACAAGTTATCCACTCACTTCAGAAAAAAAATTACACGTCTAAAAGCTCCAGACGCTTAAATCTGTCAGTGCTGCATAGTTCAACATCCAGACCTCCAGCACAGGAGCCGCCTGCCTCGCTAAGGTATGTGTGTAGCCCCGCACCCGCAGTCTGCGTCCAGCTTGTCCGTCATTGTGTTAGGCACACAGCACCCTGTGCTAGCACCCCCATTCCACAGAGAGGCATGCCTGGGTCCACAGACGGGCGTAGCACTCTAAGAACAGGGCTATGTCTACACTGCCATTTTTTTTTTTTGGCAGAAGATATGCAAATCACACTCTCATTTGCATATTTTCTGCCGATCCTTTTTGTGGAAGAGGTTTTGCAGATAAAAAGCCCTGTGTAGATGGAGCCATTTGTCAGAACCCACCCCTCCCCCGTTTTTGCAAGCTCCTGTAAACCTCATTTTTTGAGGAATAAGGGATCTTGCAAAAAAGTTTTTTTCCCCAGTCAATGGGCCCGTCTACAAGGGGCTTGTTATCGGCAAAACCTCTTCTGCAAAAAGGATCGGCAGAAGATAGGCAAATAAGAGCGCAATTTGCATCTCTTCTGCAGAACGCCCCCCGGCAGTGTAGACATAACCCAGCTGTGCAGAGCTGCAGCTAAGAACTGGGGAGGCGGGTTGAGACCCCAAGGCACAGCTCAGAAGCACCAACTCTCCAGCGTTGTTCGACCCCGGGATGGGGGGTGGCTCCCCGATGCAGGGTAGACGTGGCCTAAGGGGTTTTGCCAGGTCGCCCGGGGGCCAGAGCTAGAGCAGGGAACTGAACAGAGATTAGCTTCGCCTCCCACCTCTAGCCGGGGCCCCAGAGGAGGAAATGGACCCGCGCCCTTTGTCAGCTCAGCTATAAACATCGGGAATTGGCCTCCTGCCGCAGTGAGGGAGAAAGCTCCAAGGCCGGGCCCCCCCCCACCCGCCTGCCTTGCCCTTATGTGCCGGCACCACACAGCTGCTCTCCCTCCCGGAGTGCTGGGAGTCAGCCGGGCGGGAGCCTGCTCTCTTTAACAACCATCCTGCCCAAGCCTCCCCGCGCTTCTGAACCCCTTGGGCCCCATGGCCAGGGGAGCATGCAGGAGACCCACAGGTCCTTCTTTCGGTGCTGGGGGTGGAGGGGAGATGTTCAGCCTGGGGCTCCAGCCAGGTTCCTACTCAGACAGCTGCATTTCACTTCCCAACCCGGCCCCTGTGGCGCATTCCTCTCCGCAGCTCACGATCGGGTCCCAGGGACGGCCCCGCAGCCCCCCAGGAGCTGCACTGATGTCAGGTCGAATTCTAGTCAGACCGTGTCGTCCAGTGACTCCATTAATGTCAACGGCACTAATTTAATTCCACGCCGTGCGAATGAGGTCAGAAGCTGGTGCTTCGCACCCTGACATGTTTACTGTTGCCAGGGAGACAAGGCGGTGAGGGAATGTCTTTTATTGGACCAACTTCTGTCAGGGAAAGAGACCAGCTTTCAAGTCCAGAGAGCTCTTCTTCACCTCTGTGTAACCTCCGGAGCTTGTCTCTTTCACTGACGGAGGCTGGTCCAATAAAAGCTATGACTTCTCCCTCATTGTCTCACCTATATCCTGTGGCTCACACAGCTACAACAACACTGCAAACAATAGTGTGGCTAGACATAGCTGCAGTCAGGCAGAATTGCCTAGTGTACTGGATGGGCTGTATGCTTGGCTCTGCCACTGGCTGTCTGGCTGACCTTGAGTAAGTCACTTCATTGCTCCGTGCCTCGGCTTCCCCATCAGTAGAAAGGGAACGCGATGATCTTGACCTCCTTTGTAAAAAAGCGAGCTTATTTACAAGTTATTATTTATGGAGTAAATTATTTATTATTTGAGTGGGAGGCGATGTGATCTCTGTGTCTAGTTTAAGTTTGAAATTTTTTTCTGATGCTGTGAGCAGACAGCTTCTATGTAAGTGTCAGCTCTATGGGCCAGCCCGTTAGCTGGAGAAGCACACCAGAGCTTTGCAGAGGCCAAGGGAACATCACTGATTTACACCACCGAGGGGGAACCCAGCCTGAGTTAGCTATAGAAAATAACGCCCCGTTATGGGCTCTGGATCCCTTTCCCTTCTGACTACGGGCAACGGCTCCAGCACCATTCCTTGCACCGGGTCCTCACATGAGCTCCAGTGCTGGGGCAGGACTTCCCCAGTGGAGGGGACAGATGGACCAAAACTGCACCTTCTCCATGCTGATCGGAGGAGCAGATGTGCTGGGCAGTTCCCTGGAGGACCGGTGGCATCAATCAGCAGGAGATGGGTTAGAGTTCAAACCTCACCCCATCTGCTTCTGGCGTCGTGATACCTCGCCGCACATCTGCAGGGGCGCTCAACTGCAGGGCCTGCTGAGAGGATACGGCCAAGCCTCCTCCACACTGCCCAGTGGGGTGTTTGGCTCACTGGCTACTGCGAAAATCTAAGTTCCAGGCTCCCTGATGCCTGCTCTCCCACTGAGCTCATCTCCCAGACTGGCAGCCTGCAGCACGGCAGAGGAGGGCGAGCCAGGATGGGGACTATGATGGACCCACCCCTCCGCCATGCTTTTGGAAATGGACTTATGGACATGAATATGCATATCTCAAAAGTGTTTTGAGCGAATCATTTTGTGTAACCCATCGATCTTCATGTCACGATCCACTGGCTCTCTTTATCTTACTCATTGTATGTAACATTTGTGTGTGTAAAATTAGACACAAGGGGTGTGTCTAAACTACAGGGTTTTGTCGACAAAAAACTATACCTGCGTCCACACTGCCTTTGAGTTATGTCGACATAACGTCGACAAAACTCAGCAGTTTTGTTGACGTATGTAAACCTCATTCTACGAGGAATAACGCCTTTTGTTGTTCTGTCGATAGAAGGCATTATTGCATCTACACTGTCCTTTGCGTCCACACTGTTATGTCGACAATGTGGCTTGCTTTGTTGACAGAACTGGATGTAGTCTAGACGCTCTTTGTCGACAGAAGTTTTGTCAACAGTATCTGTTGACAAAACTTCTGTCGACAAAACCCTGTAGTCTAGACGGACCCAAGAAGTGGGGAATAATTTGTGAGTTTCAAATGTATGAATGAGAGACATGGAGGGTGTTACCCTCAACTGTTAAATTATCTCTTTTGTCCTTCAGCCTGAGCAGTAGTTGGTAGGGAGGGACCTCAATCCTTTAACAAAAAGAATAGGAGAGGAGAGGTCTGGGTCTTTTGGCTGGGCTGCACCGGAAGGAAGGATCCTGAGACCCCAGGATGAGGAAGAGAGCCCTGGTTTAGAGTGGCAGCTGGAAGAGAGGTTTTCGGGTGAGTTTGATTCAGTTTGCACTGAGGTTTCAGCCAAGCGGTTTTGTTTCTTTTCATTTGTAACCTACTTTGCTCTGCCTCCTTTCTCTTATTACTACTTCAGTTCTACTGCTTCAACTTCATAAAACCATTTTTATTTTCCATCAAACCCAGTGTAAGCGATTGTTACCTGAGGGAGGGGGCAACCAGTGTTCACATACCCTCTTCAAAGTTAAAGGGAGCTTACCTAATTCTTTGGGGTTTGATCCCATCTGGGGAGTGCTCTCTCAGGAGGTTGGGCCCTAAACTGCACTCTCCTTGGACCTGAAGTGCTTCAGTGTCTATACTGCTTCTCGGTGGAGGCAGGGACCTCAGCTTGGGGAGACCAGTGGGACTGGCCCAGCAGGACCAGGCGGTGAGGAGCCCCAGAGAGTGGAAAGACGAGTGGCAGTGGATGTGTCAGCATCCTGGGAGGCACCCCCAAGGGGTCGTCTGTGACCGCCCCCCGTCACGAGGACGAGTGGCAACACAAAGGAGCTGAGTGAGATGAAAGGGAAAAGCCACTGATGGTGCCAGGAATGGGATGGATGGAGGCAAGAGAAAGCAGAAGGCAGAGCCCTCCTAAGCAGAGCTCAGATGAGCAGCGAATGCCTCTGCCATGCTCACTTGAAGGGCACGTCGACACAGCAGCGCTAAAGGCAAATTAAGCCACACAACTTCAGCTATGTTAATTGCGTACCTGACATGGAAGTAGCTTAACTCAACTTTTGGCACTGTCTGCACAGTAGGGAGTCAAAGGAAGAACACCCTCCCTCCGATGTCCCTTACGCCTCGTGAAATGGGGGTCACAGAAGTTGGAGTAAGAAGCAGAAGAATCATTCATTTTGAAATTATTTTGAAAGAATGGGCTTGCCGTGCAGACACACACTGTACTTCGAAATAGGCGTGCAGTGTAGACATAGCCTGCGGGAACGACAGCTGCTGAAGGAAAGGGACGTACATGCGCTCTTCACACACCGACCAGCTTCCTAGAGCAGAAGACAGGCTCCCAGTGGGGCTTATTTATTTGTGCATTTAAGAACATAAGAACATAAGAACGGCCGTACTGGGTCAGACCAAAGGTCCATCTAGCCCAGTATCCTGTCTGCCGACAGTGGCCAGCACCAGGTGCCCCAGAGGGGGTGGACCGAAGACAATGATCAAGTGATTTGTCTCCTGCCATCCTTCTCCAGCCTCTGACAAACAGAGGCCAAGGACACCATTTTATCCCCTGGCTAATAGCCTTTTATGGACCTAACCTCCATGAAATTATCTAGCTTCTCTTTAAACTCTATTATAGTCCTAGACTTCACAGCCTCCTCTGGCAAGGAGTTCCACAGGTTGACTCCTTAGTTTGTTCCTTAGTGCGTTGGCCAGAGAGCTAACGGCAGTGGCATGCGCATGGCTGCATCTCCAATGGCCAGAGCTCTTAAGAGGGGGCATGTGAGATCCGAATTCAGGAATGTTTGGACTCAGGGTTCCAGTTCTCTGCTCTACGGGTTCTTATCCCGCCCTCCTCGCCGGGTTATCTGAGCAGCTGCCAGCAGCGCATTAAGTGACAAAGCAACATCTGTTGTGTCTGGCCGGGTCTCGCCTCTCTCCCTGGGTGTGGTGGAATGGCTGGAGGAGCAGGGCTTTGGCACAGCTCTCCTCTGGCCACTGGTCCAGGCTGCTGCTCACCCAGCCAGGAAAGGAAGGAGAGGCTCACAGAGATGATGGAGAAAGGGCTGGATTCAGACAAGTCTCTCTGGTCATCTCGGGCTGTAGCGTCCACACTGACGAACCCAGCCCGGTGCCACTGTCCAGAGGCTCCCAATTCATTGGCGCCCAGGCCAGAAGTGCCCACTGTGATCATTCCTTCTGCCCTGTACAATGCAGGCCATGGGACTTCCCCAAAACATCTCAAGGGCAGAGCTGTTAGAAAAACATCCGGTCGGGATTTTAAAATGGCCTTGTGCCCTTCGGCTGGTTGGGCCAGTGGTTAATTACCCGCATCATTAAAAGTTTGCAACTTATTTCCGGCCTGATTTATACCAGCATCCGTGTCCAGCCCCTGTCTGGTGTCAGATCTCTCCCCGCTGGCCTGAAGAGCCCCTTGGTGAGTATTTGTCCCTCTGTGATTGAGACGTGATAATCTCAAGAGAATGGGCTCCCTGAGTCTATCGGTGGAGGGGCTGGTCTCTTGACGTCGCTGAGCCTGCTCCCATTTATCAACATCTTCCTAGACTTGTGGGTAGCAGAAGTGGACGCCAGATTCCAGCCGTGGCTGCTAAATACAGAGGTAAAATTACCCAGGGAGCCCCACAGCGAGTATTAGCCTGTTCAGCTACCGCGTCGCACTGGGAGCGCATTATCTCCCGTGGCCCCAAGTCTTTCTTAGAGTCACTGCTGACCAGAAGAGAGTCCCCCAGCCTGCGTCTGTGGCCCACATGGCTTGTTCCCAGACCGATGCACTTACATTGAGCGGTATTAAAATGCATGTTATTTGCTTGTGCTAACTCGCTCTGTGTTTGTGACCTGTCCTCTTCAGGGTAACCCAGTTTTTGTGTCATCTTCAAACTTTATCGGGGACGATTTTAAGTTTTCTTCCACGTAATTGATACAAATATTAAATCATGCGGGGCTAAGAACAGGTCCATGAAGGACCCCACTAGAAAAGCACCCATTGGAGTGCTCCTCATTCACAATTACATTTTGAGCACTATGAGTCAGGCAGCTTTTAATCCATTTAATGTGTGCCATGTTAATTTTATATCTTTCTAGTTTTTTAAATCAAACTATCACGCAGTACCAAGTCAAATCCTTACAGAGATCTAAGTATATTACATCAACACTTTTACCTTTACTAATCAAACTTTTAATCTAATCAAAACAAGATATTGAGTTAGTTTGATAGGATCTATTTTTCATAAGCCCATATTGAATGGCAGTAATTATATTACCCTCCACTAATTCTTTATCAATAGAGTCCTGTTTCAGCCGCTCCATTATCTTGCCCACGATCAATATCATGCTGACAGGCCTATAATTACCCTGGTCATCTGCTTATCCTTTTAAAATATTGGTCCAACTTAGCTTTCTTTCAGTCTTCTGTACCTTCCCTGGCATTCCAACCCTCATTGAAAATCAGCATTAATACTCCAGCCTGATTTTTAAAAAACTCTTGGATGAAAGTTATCTGGACCTGCTGATTTAAATATGTCTAACTTTAGTTGCTGCTCTTTAACATCCTCTTGAGATAATAATGGAATAGAAAGGGTATTATCATATGATATGATGACCCCATCTGTTCTTCCACCAAATATGGAGCTGAAATATGTACTGAACACTTCTTCTCTTTCCGTATTATTATTATTATTGATATTTCTACCATTTCCATTTAGTAACAGCCATTGTTAGAGTCCTTTTTGTTCCTAATATACTTTAAAAAAAGCTTTTCTGTCCTTAACTCTACTGGCTCTAGATTGCTCCTTGTGCCCCTTTGCATCCCTTATCAATTTTCTACATTTACTATCTTCTAATTTAAATTCTTTACTATCAGTTTCCTTTTCTTGCTTGCTTGCTTTTAGATGCCTTCTTTTCCCTTCTAACCCAAGATAACTTTTTTAACTAATAATGGCTAGCTTTTGGATCATCTAGTAAAACATTCCCAAACCAAACCATTCCAAATGATCATTCACATTTTTCTATTTATTTTTCCTCTCAACTCATTTGGATCATAATTGTTTTTCACTTTATGAAATTGGCTCTTTTAAACCACTGGGTGTATGTTATAGTGATCTTGACTTTATTCTTTTTTGTGCATTACAAATGTGGTCTTTTGCCTTAGCAAATAGTCATCTCCAATATTTAGAAATTCCAAGGATGTTTGAGCATGAGGCTCCCAGCATATGCCACTCAAATGGAAGTCCCCCGGGATCATGCCAATTTTTTCCCTACATGTTATAGATACATGCATGAGAAGCGGGTTATTCAGTTCCCTCATATGATTTAATGGTCTGTAGCAAACACCAGCTAATACCCTGTTTTGTGCTGTATCTGTTAGGACATTGATCTGTCAGCATTTAAGATAATTTTCTTCTGAGTTATCAGTGACTTGAAAACAGGGTAATGCCGCTTTTGACATAAAGTGCCTCTTCTTCCCTTTTGCCCGCTCAATCCTTCCTAAATCGGTTATAACCATTGATTTCCACATTCCTGTCTTGGGAGTCACCGCAGCTGGGTTGAGCAATACCAGCTAGACTAAATTTATGCTCATAAAAGAGCAATTTCATTCCTCTTGTTTGTTATGCAGGCTCTGAGAAGGGAGTTAATCCAGACTCATCTCTTATTACAGCATGGCATAGAAGTGATCTTTTGTACCAGAGGCTGGCACCACAACACAACATAGGAAAATCAGATCATTTCCAGTCACTTGTGTTACACAACAGGTGCTCGAATGATGCACCTCTGTGAATTGCTTAGGGACTGACCTGCTCTCTGTTATCCCAGTGCAACGGCATGGACTTCTAGAGCACATCTACACTGCAGTCTTATTTTGAAATAACAAAGTGCGCATCTACACAGGAAACCGTTATTTCGAAATAATTTCATCGAATCCTAGGGCTGGAAGAGACCTCACGAGGTCGAGTCCAGCCCCCTGCCCAAAGCAGGACCAACCCAAACGAAATCCTTCCTGCCAGGGTTTTGTCAAGCCGAGACTTAAAAACCTCTAGAGAACCCATCCCAGTTCCTCACCACCCCCCTAGGAAATAGTTTTTCCTAATATCCAACCTCGACCTCCCCCACTGCAACTTGAGGCCATTGCTCCTTGTTCTGCCATCCGTCACTACTGAGAACAGCCTCTCTCCACGATGGAGATTTCGAGATGGAGGACTTCTTACTCCGACTCATGAGGAGTAAGGGACGTCCAAGGAAGAGGGTTCCTGCTGCACAGACAGCGCCAAAAGCTGAATTAAGCTAGTTTGACTTCAGCTACGCAATTGACCTAGCTGAAGTTGCGTAGCTTATTCTGACTTTTGCCCTGCCGTGCAGACGTACCCTAAAAAGGCCACTCTGAATTGACATTGGTGTAACAGAGCGTGGAATCAATCCCTCAGGGAAGCAGTTCCTACGCAGGCACCTGAATCTGATCTCTCGGCAAGCTGACAAGGCAGGTGTTGATCTGTTGCTGAAGGGCTAACCATGAGGAAGGGCCCACGGGCATCCTCACTGAGGTTTCGTGGGGCTGTGGAAGAGCAGTTCAGACGGAAAGAAGCGGGAAGAGGAAAGCCACAGAGCTCCGGCTTCCTTTCAGGGCAGACCCCACTGGATCGGAAGGGCAATTGGTCCCAGATGTTCCAGAGCTTGCAGGGGAGGGAAGGGATGTGTCTGGGGAGGAAAGAGCACATCTTAGTGCTGCATTTCAACGGGAATGTTCTTGTCCCTTTGAATCCAGGAGTGGCTCCGTGCCCAGGTCTCTGTGCTGCCAAGAATGCTGACTAAGGCGCCAAATGGTGCCCAGCCCTGGGCCTGAATCCGAATTCACTCACCCTGCTTGGCTTCCACCAGATTCCTGGCATCACACCGGATTTGCACGGGGGAGGGGCAGAAATGGGGCAGATTTCCAAAGGGGTTTATGTGCCTAGAGATGCAGATAGACACCAGTGCCTAAGTAGATTAGACGTGTAACTCCCAGGGAACCCAACTGTATTTGATGCCGGGGCCTTGCCCTCTGTGCCAGTCCAGGCACTGCGGAGCCGTCCAATGCTTCTCCCACCCACATCCCTGCTTCAGGGGCAGATTCCCAAGGGGTTTATGCACCTAGTGATGTGATAGGATTACTCAGGCTTTCTGTGAGAGGGGTTTCTAGATGGTGGGTGAATGTACACCCTTGTGAGTACTAGGGATGTTACATTTAGTTTAATCAACTAATCGACTAGTCGATGGATTTCCTGTCAACGAGTGGTTAGTAGAGAAGCGGGGAGCTGCAATGGGTTAGCTCCCAGCCCAGGAGCTAACCCTGCTGTGACTATGCCTTTTAAGCAGACTAAGAGTCTGTCGGCTCTTAATACATTTAAAGGCTAAAGCCAGCAGGAGTCCTTTTAAATGGATTAAGAGCCCGAAGGCTCTTAATACATTTAAAAAGCAGAGGTGCGCCTGAGACCAGACGCAAGCCAGTAATCAGCTGATTCTTGGCTGGTGCCTGCTCCCTGCTACCCCCCTACCTCCCCTGCCCCCTGCGGAGACAATGCTGGGGGAGCCGGCTTTAAACCCAGCTGCCCCCACCACTGGCTCCTGCTCCCTGCCCCTTCCTGCCTCTGATAGAAGGGAGGAAGTGACTAGTCATTTAGTCCCTCAACTAGTCGCTTACATCCCTAGTTTGTACACAGCTATGTGTGTTTGTGTGCACACAGGTATGAGCATTGTGTGTGGACTTGTGTGTACCTATGTGCATGGGATTATGATAAGTGTGTGTGTGCGCGGAGATGGGCGTGTGCACAGGATCGTGATATCTGTATATCTCAGAGCATACATAGAGCATCACAGTTTCTCTCTGTGGGTGTGCATTTAGGTTTAGGAGGCATGGCTGTGCACACATTTGCACAAGAGCAGTGTGTGTGTGTGTGTGCGTGTGCGCACATGAGTATGTGTGCAGGATCAGTGTGTGTGTGTGAACATGTATGTGTACATGGGATTACTGTGTGTGTGCAGGGGTGTACATGGGATCGTGATGTGTGTGCACATGTGAGAGTGTTGAGGGGATCACGGCGGTGAGTGCATTTCACCCACAACTACCCTCCCCACCGCCCTCTAGAGCCCAAATCGCTTCTTTCTTGTGGCACCCTAGTACAGCAGGCAAGGGGCCCGAGGTGACTAGCAGAGCCATCAAGCTCTGGTGCTGGGTCCCATGCCCTTGTACTCCAAGGGCCCTGGGTGTGCTCTCCAGTCTGTGTTCCCCGGATTAACCTTCCTCTCCCTGCAGAGCCCGCTCCTCCCTTCCCCCCGCTGCAGCCCCTGGCCCCGGGATCTTGCCACGAGAGACCATTTGCCATTTCCTGAAGCCCTGGCTTTTCATTCCTTGGTGAGGAAACCGTGGCGAGTGGCCACCTCCTCCACCATTCGGAGGAAGGAGACCCGCGACCACTGGAGATTTTAACAACAGGTCAGACAAACACCTCCCAGGGCTGAGCTAGCTACTACTCAGCCCTGCCAGAAGGGCAGGGGACAGACTAGAGGGCCTCCCCAGGCTCCTTCCGGTCCCACGATTCTATGCTCCTCCGTGTGTGTGTGTGTGTGTGTGTGTGTGTGTATACGTGTTTGTGTGTGTGTGTGTGTATGTGTGTCCCACGATTCTATGCTCCTCTGTGTATGTGTGTGTTTGTGTATGTGTGTGTGTGTGTGTGTATACGTGTTTGTGTGTGTGTGTGTGCGTGTGTGTGTATGTGTGTCCCACGATTCTATGCTCCTCCGTGTATGTTTGTGTAGGTGTGTGTGTGTGTGTGTGTTTGTGTATGTGTGTGTATACGTGTTTGTGTGTGTGTGTGTGTGTATGTGTGTCCCATGATTCTATGCTCCTCCGTGTATGTTTGTGTAGGTGTGTGTGTATGTGTGTGTGTATATGTGTGCGTGTGTGTGTGTTTGTGTGTGTGTGTTTGTGTGTGTGTGTGTGTGTGTGTGGCACACATGCACACGCCCATGCAAGGAAAGCTCCGCCTCTGCCCCAACACCCTTGTCTCTCGTTTCTTCTTGACTGGTGGAGGTGGGGGTGAAGGGAGAGCAAGGGCCCGCTGGAATTCGCTGCCGGTGAACCTTACACTAATGTGACATTCTCTTCGGCTCCCTGCAAATGCCAGGCCGCACGCGGTAGCTTCACAGGGAGTTGCTGGGATGAATCAAGGTCCCAGCCAGCAACCTCTGGGGTGCCTGTTACATAAAGGAGGGGGCGGAGGCACAGCCAGCGATGGCATTCAAGCCCACAGCCGTTAGCTGAGTGTTTGTGGCCACGCACTGCAGCGGCTGGGCTTGCGACAGCCCTCACGTCCTTCTTCTGGGGTCTGCACCTTCCCCTCCTCACTGGCTAGGTGCCCCCTGTGCTCCTCCCCTTCCGCCAGGCTTGTGGTCTCCCCTCCCCGTGAAGTCACAGGCTGGTGACTGCTGCATGGCCTTGGATGTAACTATCAGCCAGGTCAGGCAGAGCAAGATGGGCACGGGTCTGCCTCCGACACAGGGAAAGTCCCCTTTGAGGCTGTACGGCCCTGGGACAGGCGTCTGCCCCTCACTGGCTTTTTAAGGGTTAAAATCCAGCCTTGGGAGGGGGCTGGAGCAGAGGCGCTGGGGGCAGCAGCTCTGGCAGGAATTAGCCAATTAGGGCCCATTGGAGGGAAGTATAAATAAAGGCTCCTGGAGGGGAGAAGTCAGACTCGTTCTTGTTGGGGAGCCCGTGGGACCTGGCTGCCGGGGATGCTGGAGGCTTCCTGACTTAGAGCAGGGCTGGGGAAAGGCAGGCAGGGCTGGGGAGCTCTGGCCAGGCAAGCTCCCAGGCTGCAGGGCCTGAAGTTACTAGGGCTGCAGAGAGGGAGCCAGAGTAGGCAAAGGCCGCAGGTCCACAGCCCCTTGCCAAGGATAAGTGCCATTCCTGGCTGCCCACCCCCCACACATGCCCGAAATGGTGCTCTGGTCCCAGAGGGGGAGGACCCCAGAGTGTGGGGGCACTGCAGCAGGGCAGTACCCCGAGGGCAGGCTGCCATGGTCTGGGAGGGACAGGGGTCCTAGTGGTTGAGAAAAACAGGTAACAGCAGGTGAAACACTGGCCAGCAAGGGGCGCTCCAGCCCTGCAGAGCTAATTCCCGGAGTGTCCTGCCAGAGGCGCCCGTGGCGTGAATGCCTGCCCGTCACAGGCCTCCTAACACTGCCATTTAGAGACTTGGACAAGCAGCTGAATCCCCACCAAGGGCAGGATGTGCAGGGATCGTGAGGGAGGCGTGTGCTCGGTGCATGCAGGTGGCCACTTGACATCCCGCCAGGGACCAAAAGGCATCCCCTGAGCAGCGGTCTCCATCCAGACCCTTCCAGACTGGCCTCCGCTCCACCAGTCAGCTGGCTCTTTGGCTCCTGCTTGCAGACAGCTCCTCTCCAGGGCTGCCGTGGGTTGCCCCCCATCTGCACCTCAGCCGGTGAGCTCGGAATCGGGCCCCACTCAGGACTGTGAGGAGAAGGCTCTTGGGCCAGCAGGGTATAGATGAGGCTTACAGACCCACTGGGAGCTCTTTGCCAGATGGTACGTTTGCTGGTGCAAGCTGAATCCCACTTGGGGAGTGGAGAAGGGGGTACTCCTGCAGGTACCCCTCTTCCCCGGATTGGACCCTGCCGAAACTGCCTCAGCCTAAGGTCCCACTTCTGTGGCTGGAGTCAGCAGCCTCCCCAGGGGTCTGTGCCCCTTAAACCCACGTGCTCAGTCTCTGGTCTCAGCTCCCCCAGGGAAATCTGGAGTCACTTGTTGACTTAACTCACTTCCCAAATGTTTCAACGCTGAGCTCCCCTTTCTCAAAAGTGAATACGCCCCCCCCTCGCCGCCCCCCTGCTGTTAAAAGCCTCCCCATGTTAATGTAGACACACCCTTCCATGCCCTCCTGGCCCAGCTAGCCCTCTACGTTTCACGCCATGTTAGGAAATGCCGACATAACAAGAGCAACTCCAGATTTAAACTGCTGTGAGACCAGAATGTGAGCCAGAGTTTGCAAAGTGCTTTGCAACGGAAGTTGCTATAGAAACGCAGGGCACAGTTATTAACAATTATTCTCCCTGGGACAGATTTCTAAAGGTCTGTGTGGCCTAGTGGATACAGCATGGGGATGTGAGTTTGGAAACCTGGGCTCCATTCCTATCTCTGCCACTAGGTGCCTTTGGATAAGCCACATCCTTGCTCCATGCCTCAATTTCCCCATTTGTAAACTGGGGAGAAGGATAACTTTGCAAAGTGCTTTGAGATCTACAGATAGTAAGAGCTAGGTGTTATTACGTAGGCACCTCATAGGATTCACAAAACCGTCTAAGCAGGTTAGGTGTCCAGCCAATAGGACTAAGGTGCTTAATTTTCTCAGGTACATTTGCAAATTCCCTGGCACCTAAATCCCTTTGCAGTCCTAGCCTTAAGGTAAAAGCGCAGTGACGAGGCCCAGCACCAAGAGAGAATTGCCAGGAGGTTGTCCAGGTTGTGGGCAGGGCTCCGAATTACACTGAATATCTGCAGCCCCCACTTGTATTCTGGACTCTGACTTCAGCGCTGTCTCCTTCCCACTGTCCTACTGCAGGATGGGGTGCTGGTGTTGGGCGACAGGTGTTCCTGGCACAGAATCGCCCATGGTGCCAGTCACACAGCCCACGGACATGATGCTGTCGGGAGCGGTTTCCTTCAGGGGCTCAGTTATTTTATGTGTTCTGAAGCGTTTTTAAAGTCTCACAGCTCCATACAATTGCCAGCTGCTTCCTGAGAACAACCCAGGCTCAGCTGGTCTGAGGTGTAATCCATACAGCCACCATGGATTGCATGATTCCACTGTGGGGCACCCCCTAGCCGTTGGGGGCTTCCCGGTGTTGTGCAGACAGCACGCTGGCTAACGACAGAAGGCTCCATGCTTGTAAAACTAAAGCGGCCCTTTGCTGAGTGTCCTCTTCACAGGGGTGCGGCAACTGCAGCTGGGTGTCCGTCCACATGCACACAGACTGGCTTCCTCCAAACTATTCCCTCCAGCACCCTGTGCGCCTCGCACCACGTTTGCACAGGGTGCTACAAAGGTGGGTGTTGGAATAAAACTGCTCGTCCCAAATCCAAGGTCCTACCCACCTGGGCCCCCAGGGACTCTCACCGAATTGTCAAGGGTCTGTCTATGACACTCACCCGGCCGGTTTTATTTTCATTGTTTCCTTAAGGCCAGTGGGGAAGGAATTGGGCGCTTTCCCCTCCTGCCACATACAGACACCTTAGGGATGGACTGGACAGGCGCTCCGCTCCCCCCCTCCCTCCCCACCAAACCAGTGGGTCTTGGAGCTAGTACATCACCGAGATGGGCAGAGCAGTGTCCACTTCTTGAAATGTTTGCCACGTGCTCTCTGCGGCCTCAGGCAGGCACAGCTGTGTCACTCAGGCCATGTTACCACACGTGCCATTTCAGTCAGGTGGGCTAGCAACTTCCTTTTTCTCAAAAGTCAACCCTCCCTGGCCAGCCATCATGCATGTAATGGGGTGAATCGAGGTTGTCCCCAATCTAGCCACCGATATCGGCCTTCCTGCTCTCCGGCGCTCCCCACCACCCTGCTCCGCTGGGTCACATCCTCTGGACTCCCCCAGTCAAAGCACAGAGTTGGGGCCTCCAGAGCAACACAGACACTGAACCAGTTCAGCTCTGGGAGCTCTCAGCTCTCAGAATGTGGATAGCACCCAGGAAACCAATCCAGAAAAGGGAGCAAAACCCCAAACAAATCTGCTTTCTCTGTGTAAATGTTTTTATGAGTTGGAAGCTCGTAAAGTCCATCCACTTTGTCAATGAAAGAGAGATGCACAGAGGTTGCTTTCCCCCAGGCAGCAATTATTTATTCTGGGCTTGATCATAAATAAAATTGTTTTTCTTAAGTATCAAAGTAGGGTTTAAGTGGTTCAAGTGAAACTGTCAGATCAAAGTAAGATATTACATTAAAATGAACAAAATATGCTCTTTCTAATCCACTAAGAAACTTGCTGCCTGCAAATTCTTAACCTAAACTGCTGTTCTTATCTCTAGCAAAGAGCTTCAAGTCAGAGTTGATCTTTATTCTGGCTTGAGTCTACAGTTTTTCAGAGTTTTTCGTTGTCAAGTTTCCTCTTGGGCACATCCTTCCAGGACCAGGTGGCATAGGTACATGTCTTTCTTGGACCAACCACCGTTTGGGCGAATAGGTCAAACTTGACCATTCACAAGCTGTTACTTTATGTACTGAGTCATTATCTGAAGTATCACTAAAGGCCATAATTAGCACATTTAGAACTATAAACAGATTCTCACCTCCTTTTCCTAACTCTGCATTCAAGAATGGTAAATGCACAAAATAGGCTAGACACGTTCAGCAAACTGTAAGTGTAAAATCGATATGTTCTATGGCCTGTTTTGCATACAGCATCTTGGAGTTATGCATATCCATATTCTTATTCCAATTTTCATAAAGCATGCAGGGCGTGACAACACACACCCAAACTGTGCTCGCGGCAGCCTCAGACCCAGTGGGTACTTGCTAACAGAGCATTTGCACATGGCAGCTTGCAGCCCCTCGTGAACTTACATCACTCCACGCTCCTCCATGCCAACGATACAGAACAAAGGTAATGGGGAGAATTTGTGACACACAAGGTGCAAACTCGTCTGGGGACAGAAAGCCTGAACCCCAAACAATGAGCCATTGAATCAGCCAGTTGCACACACTGTTATTGAGTATAAATAAGAATATCAAGTGAGGTCCTTTATGAAAGCTTATCCTGTTGTGAACTCCCTGGCCACTGTTTCATCCCCTTAATCATGTGTTGTAGCTTTGCTTGCATGTGTGGTGTGTGCAAGCAATGAGGAGAAAGTGTCCAACCTCCCACATGCATGTGGCCCTGCAAAAAAGCAACGTCAAGCTTTACCAAGCCCCTGTGGTTCCCAGAGAATTTTACAGGAAGGTCTGATGAGATGTTCTGCCCAGTTTCCAGATCAAAGGTTCAGAGAAGCTGGATGAACATTAGAAGCCAAATTCTGCCCTGGAGCGAGTGAAATGCAAGCTAGTGGATAGGGCACCAGTTGGCACAGCAGCAGGTACAAGGTCCTGCCTCTACCATGGCTTGCTGTGTGACCACTAAGTAAAGCACTTAGCCAGTCGATACCTCAGTTTCTTCAGCAAGAAAATCAGGGTAATGACACTTTACCTAAGGGTACGTCTACACTAGCTCATTAGTTCAAGCTAGGTAGGGTAATGAGGGCAAGCGGAGTTGCAAATGAAGCCCGGGATTTAAATATCCCAGGCTTCATTTGCATGTTCCCAGGCGCTGCCATTTTAAAATCCCCCTTAGTCCGAACTCCGTGCCTGCGGCTACACGCAGCATGGAGTAGGTAGTTCGAATTAAAGACCCTAACTGTTACTTCTCAATCCAAAACTGGCTATTTTTGTCACAATTCTGTTTCTGAGGAAATATGTGGAAGGTTTGGGGCTTTGGTCCAGTGCAGACAGAAAACAAATTTAGAAGCCTGGAAAGAGGATGCAAAACAAAACTGTCGTCCTCCAATCAGCTCTTCCCTGAGGCTTGCAAACAAGACTGGCTCTTACAGGTCCAGTCCAGCTTCCTCTGAAATTAACAGACCCCTCTGGGAGGCTGGATCTGGCCCCTCCCACTTAGGAATTATGATTATTATGGTTAGTTTAAGTCAGAGGAGAATTTGCTTCTGAATTTTAAGTTGCTTATTCTGAACCTTGAAACACTTTGACACCCCCCCCCCCCCCCCCCCGGCCTGGCTAACAAGCTGGCTGGGAGAGAGGAAATGCTGCCTCCAAAGTCAGCATCCGTCTGGGGATCAGTAAAAATCCAATCACGGAGCCAGACCGACACAGCCGAGGTGGTTCCCGCTCCAGTGAACGGCATTGGGCTCTCACAATGCACAAGGGTGAAGGTTGGCAAAGGATCTGGGGTCAGATTTCTAAAGGGAGTGAGGAGCCAAAAGACCAGGGAAACTGGCCTGTGTGTTCCACACCCGGGTGAACTTGTCAGCTGCTTTCCTGCAGGCGCTTTTAGTGCAAAATCTACCAGAGGCAACTGCTCCAGCGCCCCATGTCATGTGTCTCTTGCTCCTGGCTCCGAATGAAAGGCCTCTCCTCACGCCCCCCGGCAGCTGGCCCACAATCTGTAGCATCAGCCAGGCCTTTGCCGAAGGAGCAATGTCAGATCCTGTCGCCGGAGGCTCACCAGGGGGCTGCTCTTGCCTTGTTTTGCCATCACTCTCGGGCTCCCAGCACAACAGCTAGCCCCTGTGGGTCTCCGAGGTGCTGCCGTTCATTCCCATCTGCTCAGGCAGCCCCTGCCCGTCCCCTGCCATTGCACGGAAGTCGGTTGGGTGCCAAACACACCTCGTTCAGCAGGGCAGCCCTCACAACACAAGCTGAATCCTCTTAGGTCCTTGTTCAGCAGCCGGCCTGCTGAGTTGGGCCAAGCGCCAGAGAACTGAGTGAGCACCGTGCTTTTCCGTGGCAGTCACGGCTACTGGCTGCATCTGTGGTGTCCTGGGATGGCTGTAGCCATGCGCTGTGAACTGGTGCCTGAGAGCATGGATTTCTGGCTGGGCTGCGTCCAGCTACTGACCGGGTCAGCCTGGCTGCAAGACATTTCTCTGATGGTGATTTTGAAAGGGATGAGTGAGAGCGGGGAAAGTCCAGCAGCACAGCGCCTGGCACCAAGCCTCCTACCGTCAGCGTCTTGCACAGAGCGTGCGTTTGCAAAGCTGCACTAAATGCCACTGGTGGCTCTCTAGCAAAGTGACACTCCCTAGGGACAGAGGTAACCTTGGCCCCACTCCTCTTCTGAGGCTGATCTGAGCTGCTATGGGGCAGGCTTGGCTGGGTTTCCTGTCAGTTAACTTTGGGTTACAAATCAGAAACCCCATTCTGTCTGTCGTAGGCTATTCATACAGCCCCACCCGAATAGTGTTTCTCAGCGCCTCACAGTCTTCAAAGCATTTCTCTGGTAACTGCCTCACCCTCCATGCGGTAGAGAAGAGCTGATGGCCCCAAGTTATGGATGGGGCAAGTGAGGCCCAGAAAAACGAAACGTTTCCCCAAGGCTGTGTCTGGACTATGACTGTGTCTCTTCAGGTCTCAATGCCCTTCCTGCAGCACCCAGCTTTCGGGCTCCAAGTCATTCTGAACTTCTGCGGCCAGAACTTTACCCGGTGGTGCCCGTTGTCTCCTGGCATGCAGTGTTGCGCTGAGAGGGGCCGTGTCTCCGACCGTGGGGCAGGAACTCAGAGGCTCATTGTCAAGCCACAAGGCTGCCTGTGAGCCCACGGATCCCACGTGGCTCGGAGCTCTGCAGATGCCTGCTCACCATTCACGAATTGTATCAACAAACCAAGGCAGGTTCCTGAGTGGGTGTTTCAGAGAGAGCCAACTTGCTAGACAGCAGCTACAAATCAGCCTTTTTTCATTCCTCCGAACTGACACATTTATTTTCGCTTTCGCTGTTTGTATGGAGGGGGAGTGGAAAGACCAGGCCTGTGTATTTCCCAGAGGCGATGGTTAAGGTAACAGGACACAGAGAGCGACGAACGGAACAGGAAGGCAGACTGGCCACATCTATTGGCATTCACAAGGATGAGGGATATTAGTGACAGGAAGAGGGAGCAACATTTAAAACCGAGAACAGGAAACGTTTTGTCATTCCAAGCAGACTTAGCCTGGGGAATTCCTTGCCGCAAGGGATCACTGAGGCCAAGAGGTTGGCAAGATTTAACACAGGACTGGGCATTTATCAGGGACCAAGACCAAGCAGAGAGACAACAGTGGAAACTTAAGGAAAAGCCAAAAATTGGGAAGAGGGGGATAAGCCCGACAGCCACAGGGCACGAGTCAGCTTTCAATGGCGAGGGTCAGGAGTGGACTGCTTGCAGAGCTCTCGGGCCACCTCCAGAAAGAGCAGGGTGGAATCTGGTCCAGACCGGGGATGCTGTGCTTCCTGTGAGGATGGAAAGGAGCCGCTCTCCCCTGGAGGTTTTGGGATCCCGCCTGCAGAAAGGATGCGCGCCAGGGGAGTGTGCAATGAAGACAGAAGATTCTCCGGGCAGCAAAGGCTGCATCTTTGAGTTCACTTCTTCCGAGGCACGGACAGGCGGCGTGGTTTGAGAAACTGCTTCTTCCGCCCTGAGTCTCTTGTCTTAATTTAAGTCCCGGGGCCGGGGGTGGCTTGAGCATCCCACTTGTCGCTCATGGCAGGCAGTCACCGGCAGCGGCTGGTGAACGGCTTCCAGGGACTCTGCGTCGGCAGGCCTGGCAGACAGGGGCTGGACCCCAGGATTTCTCCTCCCCGAGTCCAGACTCTGAGTAGCTACAGACTCTCTCCAGAAGGCCAGAGGGCAGCAGCCCCAAACTGCTGCTAGACAATACCCGCTCAGGGAAGCCTTGTTATGCAGAGAACATCCCACTGCCACAGCTACACCCTCCAGTCCTCCCAGCCTGTAGCTCTCCAGGAAGGCAAGAGAGTCACCCAAACCGGAGTGAGTCCAAAATGGCAACGCAGCCTGTGACCAGAGATACCCCACATCTCGGCTGGAGTGCAGTGCACATGGGTCACTCTAGCAGCCGTCGATGGGAGGAAATCAGCTCGTAAGCCCGAGCCATCGGGCGTGAGAAGAATTCAAGAATCATAGAATCATAGGACTAGAAGGGACCTCGAGAGGTCATCGAGTCCAGCCCCCCGCCCTCAAGGCAGGACCAAGCTCCGTCTACACCAGGGGTCTCCAAACTACGGCCCGCGGGCCGGATGCGGCCCGCGAGGCCCTCTCATCCGGCCCGTGGAGACCTTTTTGGCTTGTTGGTGGCCGTTGCGCTTTATTGCTTGTGAACATCCGGGCTCTGCGCGTCCCTCACAGCGAGAGGGGTTGGGACTTGGCGTGGACAATTGCTCCCTATTGGCCAGTGTGTTCTTAGCCTATTGGCTAGCTCTCTCATGAGGTCACTAGTGGGCTGGGCTCTCGATTGGTTGAGCGCACGAGCCTAAATCTGCGTTCGATTGGCTCGTGGCCCAGCTTGACCTTGGATTGGTACAGGACTATGACGTAGTCTCCTTTATGCCACCCAATCAGCGAAGGGGCTAGTAGCTGGTTTATGGGGCTCTTGGCGCGAGAGGGGGCTGAAGTGGGTACTTCGCGTGCGCGCGGGAGGGGGGGATACCTGAGGAGCTGGTGCCCATTGCAGGAGGCGGTCTGGTTGCTGTGGCACAGCCTCTGGGTGACACTGTGCCGTGCCTAGCGCGCTGCCCTGGTCCCTGCAGTGCGCCCTGAAGAAACATCCCTCTCCCTTCCACGTCTGGTCTCTCTCATCCACAACCCAGAGCAGCACCGCCCTGCCGGGTATCAGTCTGTGGGAGCGTTGGGCACTGCTTTCCAACTTCCTTTACCAAGTGATAACGTGTCTGCTTTCAAACCAGCTTTTCCCATTAAAATGCATGCCCCTTGTTCCATGGGGCTATGTTACAAATTGTCACCTCATTCCCTGCATGATAGGAGAGCGATCACATCTCTTCAAGTGTGAGCGTCTTAGGCTGAACATATTGCCAGGATTATGTTGCTTACAATTTTCATCACATTGCGCAGGTGGAAATGAGTTCTCAGCAGTTTCCCCGTTCTGGAGCCCCTCCTGCAGGACTAGGACAAGCACCACCCCCAATTTCAAACAGTGGATCTACAGGGCTGATAAATCAATGTGTTATTAAATAATAACTGAATAAAATAATATTAAATAAATAATTAAAAACAACATCCATGTTTTGATTGTTTTTTATTTGGACCTCAAGTGTGTAGTCGGCCCCCGAACTGCTGTTTGATAGTTAATGCGGCCCTCGGGCACAAAAGTTTGGAGACCCCTGGTCTACACCATCCCTGACAGATGTCTATCTAACCTGTTCTTAAATATCTCCAGAGAGGGAGATTCCACCACCTCCCTTGGCAATTTATTCCAATATTTGACCACCCTGACAGGAATTTTTTCCTAATGTCCAATCTAAACCTCCCCTGCTGCACTTTAAGCCCATTACTCCTTGTCCTGTCCTCAGAAACCAAGAGGAACAAATTTTCTCCTTCCTCCTTGTGACACCCTTTTAGATATTTGAAAACCGCTAGCATGTCCCCCTTTAATCTTCTTTTTTCCAAACTAAACAAGCCCAGTTCATGAAGCCTGGCTTCATAGGTCATGTTCTCTAAACCTTTAATCATTCTTGTCGCTCTTCTCTGGACCCTTTCCAATTTCTCCACATCTTTCTCCAACAGCCACCGGTTCCACCCTGAACTGGGGCAGCGACTGGCACCCTTCGTGCCGCAGAACAGCCGTGGCAGCTACCTGGCTAGAAATTCGAAGCGATTCTAGCGATGATCCCCCGTCCGGTGCACGGGCCCCATGGGCTGCATGTGCGGGACAATCCATGCGCCGCTGCCCTTGCTGCAGCGAGACCACGGACTCGGGAGCCCTGGGACACGACTCAGCCATTCACCCCATGGCAAACATCACTGCTGGAGAACAGCGGCTGGAACCCGCGCTGCGCCAGAGACCCTGCTACCCCTCCGCCTTCCCCCTCCCGCCTGCCGAACCATCCAGGCCGTGCTGACGCAACCCCGCAGAGCGCCAGAGGCGGGGTTTGGTGTCTGCAATATGCCGGCCTGCAGAACGAGGCCGAGGGAGCACGTTTGCTCCTCCGCTGTCTGTCAATGTGGAAGGAGGTTCCCGGGGCTGTTTCTCTTTCCCTTTCGCTCAGTGTCCAGTGGTTCTGAAGCTGATCCACGGGGTCTTGCCTTTGGATTTGGCCCTTAGCCCCGACCCAGAGAGCCTGGAGAGGTCCGGTGGCAGGACACGTCCACAAGATGGACCTGAGATGCTCAGCTGGGACTTACACTCCACCTGGGGGGCTCGTGGGCAATGACACTGTTGCAGATGAGCTCTCTGGTGTCATCCGGACGTGGCACTCACATTAAACCACTCTGGCTGTTCTGAGCCCTTTCTCCCTGCAGCACCAGCCTCTGCTGAGCTGTCTGCTCACCAGCATCCAATGCCGGCCTCTTGGGGAGTGCCAGGAGCCTGGCGCCCGCCTCTGGAGCTTTACAGATGATCCAAGAGGGCCACTTTTCTGCTAGCGCCCGCAGTCAGCATGGGAGCTCTGTCCTCTCAGTGGACGGGCATCCCGAGCGCCATGTTGCGGCCGGTACCTCCTTTCTGCACAGCTGCGGTGCTGATCACTCTGTCCAGCTGTGGAGAAAGGAAACGGGGCAGGAGACAATCCCAGATCCAGCTCCCAGAATGCCCGGCTCTGGGGCACCCGCGCGTGATGGGCAGCTGGTCTCCTTTCCCTTGGGCACTAGAGTCCTCCAGAGCCTTCCCTTCTGTCTCTGCTACCCTGCCCACCCTCTTTGCCTTGGAAACACCCTGCTGCCAGGGCGAAGGCCTGGTCCAAACCCTATGGAGAGAGACTCTCACACAGCAACACTTCTCTCCGCCTACGCACCGACATCGCCAGCTGCACACGAGCCTTCTGCCTCCTCTCTGGGCGTGGAGCCTCACTTATGGCCCTCAAGCTGGGGTAGGGCTGAACCACCAGCCGGACCTGCCAGGAATGCTGCTGGGGCGGACCTGTGAGAATAGAGCAAGGCCGGCGGCAAGTAGGCGTTTCCCCAGGCACCACATTGCTCACAAACGCAGCCAAGGTGCCTCCTGTCAGCTCACAAGCAAGGGAAGTGCGTTATCCTAACGCCAGCCCGAGCTGAGAAATCTCATTCCTGCACCAGGAGAGCAGAGGCTAATCAGCATATAACAGGGGCTGGCAACCTACGGCACGCCTGCCATAAGTGGCACACAAGACAATGTGGCACGTGGCAGGAGCTCAGCCCCCTTTTCCCCCACTCAGGGGGGAGCCTGCCGCCCTCCCGCATGCCTGGCTGTGGTGGGCGGAGGCAGCACTGGGCCAAGGCAGCAGCTCCTCTAGCTTCCGGAGTCAGTCGGGGACCACGTGGCCACGGCAGCAATTCCTCCGCCATCTGGGGCCGGCCCTGGAACTGCATGGCTGGCCTGGGACCCACGTGGCCATGGCAGAGATGCCACCGGCCTCTGAGGCCAGCCCAGGACCGTGTGGCCACGGCAGCAACTTCTCCAGTGTCCAAGTCTGCCACCCAGGACAGCTGGGAAGTCACCACGTGGCCGTGGCCCCAGCTTCAGCCCTGGGGAACCATGTGGCCATGCAGAGGCACCTCCAACCTCCGGGGCAGTGTAGGACTGCGTAGCGCGTGGCTACGAGGCTGGAGCTGGTGCTGTGGGGTGGCACGGGAGTGCCAGGGAGCTGTGGTGGCGGTGGCTGCTGCAGCAGCAGGGGTTCAAGCTGCCGTTCTTTCTTCCATTGCCACTGGCCACGCGGCGCTGGAGACCCAGGCTTGTGCGCTGCTTGAAGTATCTAACGAGGAGCCTGAGATCAGAGAACTCAGCAAGGGAAAGCAAGGCCAAGGATCACACTGAACGGTAAGATCTGCATCTTCATTTACTTATTCATGAAGCTGCTAAGCGGTAAGTAGGACTATTATTGACTTTAGAAAGTACCAGCAGCGCACAGACCTGGAAATAGAAGTGACTGAGTTAAATCTCGGCGCGCCACTTCTGGAAGGTTGCCGACCCCCGGCCTCTAACAAGCATTTTAAATAATCCGAGTCAGTGCTGATTACTTGGAGAGCTGGGACGTCTCGCGGTCAGCATCTGCTCACTCCTTTCCCAGCGAGCATGGCGCACAGTGCGGCCTCCACGCCTCCTCCACAGCTGACGGCTGGGTCCTCCAGCCACTGCAGGAACAGCAGCCGCACTGGGACGGGCTCTTCAGCCTGTCCCGAGGTGCTGACTTGTCCAGGAATCAGGTGGAGCGAATGAAAGGGGAGTTAAGGGGTGAGTACAAATGTGGGATCGTGTCTGGGCAGTGTATCCATGGCATGGCCTAGGCTGGGAGGCTGCCAGTGGGAGAGGGCACTGGATGCCGGCGAAAGGCCGATGTCATGTCATGCCTGCTCCTTCCCCTACCCCCGCCAGCCTCCAAACAGGCCGCCAGGAGGAGTTTGGATTGCACTCTGTGTCTAGAAGGCTGCCCATCACTGATACCAATGACTGACGGGGTGGGGGGCGGGTGATTTCTATCCCTTACTGGCTGCTCAAGCAGGCTCAGCCTCACCTCGGCCAAGCGGCCATGATGCAAACACCAGGCGCTCAAAGAGACACTGGCAGCCGGCCCCGCTCAGCCACGGGGCCCCTCTGCAGTCCCCAGCAGCCTTGCCACAAGGACTCCCCCTCGAGTCCTGGCAAATCGGGCAAGGGGATCCTGCTCTCACAGCCGCTGGCCAGGCGTAAGGGAGGCCTCGCAGGAGCAGGTGCCGGGTGTATGTTGCCGAAAACAGCCGAGGAGGGAAGAGCGCTCAGCTGAGAAGCCGGCCGGCCGCCAGAGCTCAGTGCAGTGTAGGAGCAAGGCCTCCACCCCAGAGGGCCGAGGAAATGTGCTCTGTGCTTCACAGGAGCTGCCTTCCCGCTGGAGTCCCTCTCAGTGACCTGCCTGTCCTGTTAAAGGCCACAATGCTTTGACCCACTGACTCTCAGTCGGGGGGACCCATTTTTTCATCTGGGGACGACTCGGCATGGGAAAGGCTTCCCACAGCTCTGCCTATCCACCCCCCCCCCCTCCCAGTGTCCCTGCCCCTGTACTCCCTGGCCCTCAGCTTGCTCCTTGCTGCCAACTGTGGGAGCAAAAGTCTCTGTTTTCAGCTTTCAGATGTCGGCAGGGAGAGCAGAGCACATGCCTGCATAGCCAACAAGCAGGTGAGAGGACTGGCTTTGGGCACTCTTGCTTTCATCTACTGTTCCATCCATTAAAGGATTGCAAAATAGGGGGCAGACCCATGTTAGGTGCTTCTGTGGCCTGCATCACCAAGGTACTGAGCACCTTATACTCTTTAATGTGTTGATCCTCAGAACACCCCTTGAGGCAGAGCTATTATTCCTATTTTTTCAGGGAAAACTGAGGCACGCAGTAACTAAGTGACTTGCCCAAGATCACATGGAGCATTTGTAGCAGAGAAAGGGCTTGATCCCAGATCTCCTGAACTCTTGGTGAAGGTTCTGGCCACTAGACCATTGTTCCAAATGCAAGAAGCTGCTGGTAGCATGTGAACTGAGGTCGAGAACCAACACTCAGTTAAAGTCTAGGGTGCCTAATAGATCATCACTTTGTGCCTAGCTCTCCGCTGGAATTTTACTGTCATATGGAAGAAAGATCTTTCTCACGGCCACAGAGAGGTTGTATTTTCAACGCTAACAATACTGACCTTCAGGCGAGGTTCAAATTCCCCTTAACGGTCACAGATCCATCTCGCCTAAGATGCATTACATGTCAGCCACCCTTCCCCCATATGACCCCGGGGACTCAGCCGAAGACATGCTTCCCATTTATCACCTGCAACGAGAGACTGGCTTTCTCTTTCCTTTCCCATCCCATCCCTGGATGACCAGCTGAGCTTTGAATCCCCCAGGCACAGGGATGACAGCCACTGCAGAAGTCAGTAGGTTAGCTCAATGTTTCCTGCATTCATCGCAGTCTGGGGCAGATTAGGAGGGAGGATTCTTGATTAGTTATTTTGCATATTAAAGAGCTGCCCGTTTTCCCTATGCATTCCCCTCTCCTACCCCGTACTTTGTACCTCCAGCCTTTCCTTCTTGTGGGTTTCATAAGCTAAGCAACCTCAAGCCAGATAAAGCTTGCAAGGAAATCCTTCAGGCTCTAGGGCGTGGGGTTGCTGAGCCACTCAGTGGCACTTTTTCGTCTTCTGGGCCAGTGTTCGCCACGCCAGGTGACGCAGTAAAAGGCCTCCTGGCAATCTGCCACAAGAAAAGAGGGTTTGTCCCCAAATGCGGATGGTTACCTTGAGCCTCTCTCACCTCACCTTGCAACTTTCTGTCCCACTTCCTGCCAGAAGCTGTCCTGTGGCCCCTCAGTCCCAAGACAGGGTCAGGCAGTCTTGGGGCTAGCTCACAAAAAAGCCTTGGGGGCACAAGGCATCGTACTTTAACCAATATCAGTGATTGTCAGTTGTGTCCGGGGGCCGTCGGGAGGTAACCAAAAAGGAGAGGAATTTGGAAAGTCAACACGCAAAGGTGATTAGCCCAGGAACGGCTTTCCCTGGCCCCCACCCACTGAATGCGCCAAGGTAGGAAAACCAGACAAACGACAGCCTCCCAAACCAAAAGGGAGGAAGCAAAAGGCTGGTGTCTTTTCTGGCAGGACCCCTTCAGCATGCTCTGCTTCCCAGGGCAGCTCGGGGCCTCCAGGAAAAAGACCCTGCCCTTGTCCTCTCTAACTGCCTGCTGTGTGGACACAAAGCTATTTCGGAACAGTGCTAGTTATTTCGAAAGAGTGTTGCCGTGTAGACGTACCCTAAGTGTCCTTCTTGCACCTGTTTGCACTTCGCACGATTCCCCCTTCAGAGAGATGCCCTAAGAGGTCCTGAATCACCACTTCAGTCAGGCTCTTTTAAAGGGTCCCAAGTTGGGATCCAAAATCACAGATCATTTTTGCAAGTGGTGACACTGGTATTTCTGTGGGATTGGGAAAGGGCTCTCCGGTGTTTTCCCAGAGTTGAGTGGCTGTTTGTGTCTTTCCAGATATCCTAGAAAACAGCTGAGTCATTAGTGAAGAAGGCTGGAAAAAGGTACGTTTAGTGCCATGAGATTCCATCTCTTTTGGCTCTATGTATTGTCCAGTCCTCTGCTGCTCACACGCCGCTCGTCCTGCTACAGGTAGGCTCCTGGGATACAGAGGAGATGGAGTTAGAACACAGCCCTCGGTGGGTGATCTAAATCTGTTGTAACGGAAAACAGGGGAGCGAGGCTGGTTCTATATTGTTTAAGGCTTTGCCTGCTCTCAGGCAAGCACTGGGTGCTAGGCAGCCACGGCCGTCCATGACTTGTGACAGCTGCTACATTCTGCATTAGCTTCAACCTAGGCAAGCCTCAGAAAGCAGGTCACTGTAGGGGCCTTTCAGCACCAGGAGCAGCTCCTTGCTGCGTCTCCAATGCAATTTCCCCTTCGCCTGCAGCTCCAAGCTGAACAGAGCCCCCTCTGCCTGCACTACAGCCCCTCCCTGGCTATATCACTCTCTTGGGCCACTGAAAACACTGGTGAGTGAGCACCAGGAAGCTCTCAGCCGGCCGTGGGGCTCTCTGCTTGAGGGTGTTAACAATGCAGAGGTGACTGGCCCAGCTCCTTGCGATTCATTCATTCAGCCCCAACATCTGGAATCGAATGGCCCCACAGCTTCTCAAGACAGACCCAGCTGTGAGGGGCTGTAGCCTCTGGTCTCCTTGACCTCCGGAGGACACAGGAGCAATCTCACTCCACCCCCGTTCAGCTCCATCTCAAAGCCTAGATCCAGCCTACGACCTGCCTTAGGTGTTCTTTCAGTAGCAAACCAAGCGAAACCAAAGGATCTGGAAAGTCTCTGCCACCCGTACAAGGGTTCCAATCTTCTTTCTTTCGCTACCCTCCTAGACTCTCTGGTACATTGGACATCTGCCTTGTGCTGGTCTGTTCAGGCTTCCAAGTGTCATGCTGATGGATTTGACTTCTTTCTCTCTTGTTCCACACAACATTTCTCTGCATCTTAAGGATGCGTTTACACAGCAGGGCTTAACCTGAAGCAAGTTAAGCAAATTGAACTACATCAATTGCGTAACTTATTTTGAAATAGGGAGTGTCTACACAGCACTTATTTTGAAACAGAACACTCTTCCTCCAACTTCCCTTACTCCTCGTACCATGACGGTTACAGGAGTCGGAGTAAGAAGTCCTCCAGCTTGACAGTATTTTGACACTATTTTGAAATAACTGCCTACCGTGTAGATGCAAACTAAGTTATTTTGAAATACTGCTGCAGTGTAAACGTACCCTTAGTATCTTTCCTGGCACTTGGGCTGTGTCTAGACTACATGCCTCTGTCGGCAGAGGCATGTAGATTAGGGTTGTAGGCAAAGGTAAATGAAGCTGCGATTTAAATGATCGTGGCTTCATTTACATTTACATGGCTGCCGCGCTGAGCCGACAAACAGCTGATCAGCTGTTTGTCGGCTCGCCGCTAGTCTGGACGTTCCCCCTGTCGACATCAAAGCCCTTTGTCGGCAGCTGGGTTTTTTCGGGAAAAGTAGCCTTTTTCCGAAAAAACTTCACCTGCGTCTAGACTGCAGCCGCGTTCTTTCGAAATTAAATCGAAAGAACGCGGCTTTTCTTTCGACGGTGGTAAACCTCATTTCACGAGGAAGAACGCCTTCTTTCGAAAGTGCTTCTTTCGAAAGAAGGCGTTCTTGAATGTAAATAGGGCTTCTTCGAAAGAGAGCATCCAGACTCACTGGGTGCTTTCTTTCGAAAAAGCGGCTTGCTCTTTCGAAAGTTCCGCGTGCAGTCTAGATGCTCTCTTTCGAAAGAGGCTCTTTCAAAAGTGTCTTTCGAAAGAGCCTCTTTCGAAAGAGGCTTGCAGTCTAGACATAGCCTCAGTGTGCAGCGGCAGTCAAAACAACCACCACAGGGATCGGAATGATTAGGAAAGGGATAAAGGGATAATAAAATATCCAACTCCGTGGTGCACCCATGCCTTTCTGGTCACCTCATTGCAAAACAGATATCTCAGAACTGGAAAGAACCCAGAGAAATTATTTGAAATATGGAATATGGACTGTTCAGCATGGAAAAGAGACAATAGAAATGGGGAACTGACAGACACCCATTAATCCATGACTGGGACGGAGAAAGTGTAGACAGAAGTGCTATTTACCCCTTCACATAGCGCAAGAACCAGGGGCCAGTCCATGACGTTAATAGGCGGCAGGTTTCAACCAAAGGAGTGGACCCAATGCACAGTCAGCCTGGGGACCTCATTGCCAGGGGATGTTGTGAGGGCCAAAAGTATAACTGGAGGCAAAAGGGAATTAGATCTGTTCATGATGGATTGGTCCAGCAATGGTCATTAGCCAAGAGGGTCAGGGACACGGCCTCATGCTCGGGGTATTCATGTCTCAGACTGCAGCGAGCTGGGACTGAGTGACAGCAGACAGATCACTCGATACCTGTTCTGTGCTGTGCATCCCCTCTCAAGCATCCGGCACCAGCGAAAGGAAATGGAGCTGCATAGATCATTGGTCTGACCTAGCGTGGCTGCCTACCTATTGATACAAACAGAGGCGTAGTGAGAGTGTTATGCGCCCGGAGGTAAAGGCAAAATTTGCACTCTCTGATCATTTGTTACTATGTATCTGTTATTTATTTCTAAGTCAGCAAAAAATAAGAACGTAAATAAAAAAAAAGAACAAATACTACTAATATCCACTGATCCTGGGATCAGTGAGTGGATCTTAATTACAGACAAATATACATTATAGTTTTTGTGGCTTACGTTCTGATATATAATTGTTTCTCTTTAATTTGTTCGTATCCTCATTAGGTTCCTGTCTTTTATATAAAAAATGTCAACTGCTTAAAATATGTAAGTTTTATAAAACACAAGAGAAATAAATGTTAGACAACCTAAATATGAATTTCATTACTATATTTCAATCAAGCATTTAAAACCACTGCTACAGCAAACAAGTAACTCGTTGCTTTAATGAATAAAAGGTAAAAAGATTTTGAGTGTATCAAATGTATTGTAAGCAATCTGTAATGCTTCCTAGCTGCTTAGTTACTGACCTAGTTAACTTAGTTGTTTTTCATACTATGGCACAGAGATAAACTACATCAGAGTTATGAATGTAAGATTAACTTAGCTGTTAAAATAACATTCAGAACCAGGCACCCCCAGCTCCCCCGCTCTAACCCAATGCACCCACCCCTTCCCCAGAGCCAGGCACCCCCAGCCCCTCCTCTAACCCAATGCATCCATCCCTCCCTCCCCCAGGGCCAGGCACCCCCAGCTCCCCCGCTCTAACTCAATGCACTCACCCCTCCCCCAGAGCCAGGCATCGGAGGTACGGGTATTCCAACTTTTGAAGTGGCTGCTCTGGCCATCCGGCCCTACCTCAGAGGCTTGATTGCACAGGAAGAATGTGGCCCACCAGCACTGGGCTTGCTGCAACGTGTGGGACTGTGCGCTCCACTCCCACCCCAGCCCAGTGCCCCTCTAGCATGGTGGCCCAGGGCAACTGCCCCTTGCTATGCCTCTGGATACAAACCGGGACCATTTTCACAGCCCCCAGGAATGTCTGTGCTGTCACCAGCTCTCCTGGAAGGGTCGCACTATGTAACACAGCTGCAACCTAGCACCAGTTACCGATCTAGTAGGAGAGGCAGGAATTAGCCCAAAGATTTACCCAGTTTAAAACTACTTGGAAAGGGACTTGCAGCCCCTCCCCCTTACACACACATACACACATGAACATGCACATGCACACGCATGCGCGCACACAATCTTCACAGTATGAAATTGACACCATCCATGTCTGGGCTTCAGAGAAATGCATGAAATCCATTCTCTCTCTCTAGGGAAGTGAGAATGGCGAGGACTGAGCAAGGACAAGCCTAAAAATGCTCATGCCATCTAGGGGAAAAATTACAGTGGAAGTCAGTGAGAGAGACGTATCTTAATCATCCCGCATTAGCTCGGTGAATCGGAAAATCACGGCCCGTCTGCCAAAGTATATACTGCCCAAACTGAATCTCACTTGCCTCGCTCCATCACATTGAGCTGCTCTGAACGGAAAACACACTGCTTCACACAAAGCAGACTGTACAGAGAATAACAATCTCTTATTTATCATGCTGAGGAAAAGGGGGAGAAACAGAAATGAACGCTACCGGCACACTCAGCAGCCGCTGCGGTATTGTTTCATGGCCTCGGCGCAGAACATAAAGCCCACAGCTGGAACTGGGAGGGAAGATTATTTAAAGGGCTGGTTTCTTGAGGAGGGTCCCGCAGGTGAGATGGGAAACAGGCCTCTCCATGCAGCATGCCCCTTGCCTCGGCTGACCCAGGAAGGACTCAAAGCCTAGCATGCTTGGGAGAAACCAAATCACCTCTACCAGCAAAAGAAACCTCCCGGTTGCAGTAACAACCCACCAGCAGCCTCTCCCTGGAGCCACTAAACCCCCACCGACGCACCTGGAATGTGACCCCTCAGAAAGAACAGAGCCAGGCTCTGCGTTCAGTGACACGCCTTCAAGAGCCTTCTGGTACCTTCAGGGGTGAATCCATCAAAAATTCATGTAGAGCCTTCTCTGGACTGTGTGCTACCGTCACTCGCCTTCCCCGATCACGCACACCCTGGACAGATCGGCAATCGCTTCCCTACTGCCCGGAAAGCCACTGTCTGCCCAGGCAAGATCCGTCTTCCCGACAAACAAGGCACGGAACGGGAGGGAAACTTATCCACACGCAGCAGGGATATTGGAGAATATCCAGATAATTCCTCAGTGCCGGACATGGGCTACGCAAGCTGCCCAGATCCCCGCCAGTTCTACATTTCTGGGACTTCCGAAGCAGGCTCTGTGCTCATCTATGGCAGCCCGATGGGCCCAGACTGACCCTCTGCCCTTATTCTGCCACCCTGTGCTCCCAGGGAGGAATATCCAGAGCTGAACCCACCTCTGCACACGTCCCTTCTGCCCCCCACTCCCCGCTCTCACTGTTCCTGCTGAGACAGCCCAGGCCCAGCCTAGCACTAACTTGAGACTTAGAAGCAGCCTCCAAATGTCCAACTGGCTCTTCCTTGCTGTTTGGAGATGGCAGGATTGGCCCCGGCCCTGCTCCCCCACACTCCTGGGGATGGAGACCCACAGCAAGCCGGACCTGATGCTCATCCGCACCCACCTCCTCTGGCCTCCATTGCCACAATCTGAGCCCCTCACAGATGTCAAAGTATTTCCTCTCCGAGCACCCTGGAGAGGCAGGGCCCAGCTTTATCCCTTCCGAACACATTGGCAACTGCCAGGCAGCGAGGTTAAGTGACTTGCCCAGGGTCAAACAGGGAGCCTGTGCCAAAGCAGGGAAGTGTCTCAGCTAGCTGCCTAACCACTTTGGATGCTTTGGAGAGAGTCCAACAGAGGCCAACAAAAATGATCGGGGGCTGGAGCATATGACCTATGAGGAGAGGCTGAGGGCTTTGGGCTTGTTTAGTCTGCAGAAGAGAAGAGTGAGGGGGGATTTGATAGCAGCCTTCAACTTCCTGAAGGGAGGTTCCAAAGAGGATGGAGAGAGGCTGTTCTCAGTGGTGACAGAGGATAGAACAAGGAGCAATGGTCTCGAGTTGCAGTGGGGGAGGTCTAGGTTGGATATTAAGAAAAACTATTTCCCTATGAAATATGATCCCTGTGGAACTCCTTGCCAGAAGATGTGGTGAAGACTAAGACTTTAACAGGGTTCAAAAAAGAGCAAGATAGATTCGTGGAGGTTAGGTCCATCAATTCCTATTAGCCCAGATGGGTAGGAATAGTGTCCCTAGCCTTTGTTTGGAAATGGGTCACAAGAGAGGGATCACATGAGGAGTATCTGTTGTGTTCCCTTCCTCTGGGCCATCTGCTTCTGGCCATTGTCAGAAGACAAGATACTGGGTTAGATGGACCCAGTATAGCCGTTCTTATGTTCCTAGGAGGATAGTGAAACACTGGGATGGGTTCCCTAGGGAGGTGGTGGAATCTCCATCCCTAGCGATTTTTAAGTCCTGGCTTGATAAAGCTCTGCCTGGGATGATTTAATTGAGGTTGGTCCTGCTTTTAGCAGAGGGTTGGATTCAATGACCTTCTGAGGTTTCTTCCAACCGTATGATGCTATGGTTCTAAGTCACTTGACACCCTGTGCCTCAGTTTCCCCATTGGTCAAATGCAATTGCTTCCTCTGTGAATTGTTTTGAGATCTGTGGATGAAAACAACTGGAAATTATTACTGCTGCTTTACATCAAGGCTAGCTAGCAGTGGCACAAAGAGATGCTGCTTCAAATGAGGCCACTGATTTTCGCTGCCTTGGTTTTCGGGTGCCAGATTTAAGACTCCTTGTCAGGTCCAGATTTCCAGAGGTGCTTCCAGAGCTCTGGAGCACCCAGGGCCCCCCTTGACTTCTCTTGGAGCTTCGGGTGTCCAGAACCTTTGACAATCAGATCCCCTCAAGGGGCCTCAAATTGGGTGCCCAAAATTGAGATGTCCCCAAATTAGAGACCGATGAAGATTTGGCCCCAGTATAACATGCTACATTCACATAGGACTCTGGCAGAGCCAGGACTAGATTTCCGAACTCAAAGTTAAATAGCAAGTCAGCCTGCCCTAGAGAACCAGCAGCTACGGGAAGGCAAAGACATGGGCCAAAAGAGAGGGCAGATGAGGAGGAAAGAGGAAGTGTGGGCAGGAGTCCTTCCTGTAGATGTTCCTAGCCTGCACTCTCAGCCCTGGCACCCTTTCATAGAATCATAGAATCATAGAATAATAGGACTGGAAGGGACCTCGAGAGGTCATCGAGTCCAGCCCCCCGCCCTCAAGGCAGGATCAAGCTCCGTCTACACTATCCCTGACAGATGTCTATCTAACCTGTTCTTAAATATCTCCAGAGAGGGAGATTCCACCACCTCCCTTGGCAATTTATTCCAATATTTGACCACCCTGACAGTTAGGAATTTTTTCCTAATGTCCAATCTAAACCTCCCCTGCTGCACTTTAAGCCCATTACTCCTTGTCCTGTCCTCAGAAACCAAGAGGAACAAATTTTCTCCTTCCTCCTTGTGACACCCTTTTAGATATTTGAAAGCCGCTATCATGTCCCCCCTTAATCTTCTTTTTTCCAAACTAAACAAGCCCAGTTCATGAAGCCTGGCTTCATAGGTCATGTTCTCTAAACCTTTAATCATTCTTGTCGCTCTTCTCTGTACCCTTTCCAATTTCTCCACATCTTTCTTGAAATGTGGTGCCCAGAACTGGACACAGTACTCCAGCTGAGGCCTAACTAGTGCAGAGTAGAGTGGCAGAATGACTTCACGAGTTTTGCTTACAACACACCTGTTGATACAACCTAGAATCATATTTGCTTTTTTTGCAACAGCATCACACTGTTTGGAGCACAGCAGTTCACACACTTCTTGCAAGAGAGCGTGAGGGGGAGAGAGGCAGACAGAGAGAGATGGAGAGTGAGAGATAGAAAGAGAGAGAGTGAGAGAAAGTGAGAGAGACAGAGCGAGCGAGAGGCAGAGTGAGACCGAGAGAGACATTGAGACAGTGAGACCAAGAGAGAGAGACAGAGAGAGAGAGAGAGAGAGAGCAAGAGGCAGAGTAAGACCGAGCGAGAGAGAGAGAGAGAGAGAGAGGCAGAGTGAGACCGAGAGAGAGACAGAGACAGCGAGAGAGCGAGCCAGAGAGCGCTCTATCACCTGAATACTGTCTGGGAACATGCCAGGAACTCTGGTCCAAGCAGGACCATCCTGTAGAGCTTCCCAGAGCCCCAGGCATGAGGGTCAAATGGTGTGCCCCCCAATCCTCAGCTGAAACTTTCACCTCTGCCTCTGGCGAAACACCCCGTGGCACGCCCTGTCCCTTCTACCGAAGGACTCAGCTCCAATCATTGCCTCTCCTAGGGGGAAAGCAATTTGTCCTTTGTGCTTCTTCGGGTGCCCGGGAGACAGAGCTGGACCCCACAGGAGCCCGGTTCTCGCAGTGTTCGCTGAGCAATGCAGAGCATGGCAATTACTCTTTTTCAATGTGCAATCTTTTTAGAGTGAAGTAATTTCATATTTAGCTGTCTAGGAGCCACGTGCCGCATCTCCAGACCTTCTCTCCCTCTGCTGCGTCTTTGGCCTCACCCCCATAGGCACAGAGCTGAGGCACAGAGCCCCTAAGGGTGTCTACGCTGCAGTTAAACACCAATCACTGGTCCTGGTCAGCTGACTCAGGGGCTGTGGAATTGTGGGGGAGACACTGGGGAGCCAACAGCCTCCGAGATCTTCTGGGCAAGGCAAATCCATGCTCCAGAAAGGGGCAGGCCCCTGGGAGAAGGGTGCCCCCTCCCCAGCCCTTAGAGCCGCCCGGAGCAGCGGCACTGGCCCTATTTGCTGCTCCATGTCTTAGCCTGTCTAAGCAGGAACGAGTTGATTGAAACCCATGGCCATGGAGTAGCCTGAAGCTCTTTTGAGCAAGACAAGAATGGGCCCCTTGTCTCTGCCCTGAGCATAGCAGAGGGACCTTGTTTGGGGTTTTACAAAGCTTGGGCTGAGATCCATCGGGGCTCCGTTGTACACCCCCCTCCCACTCCCAGCTTGTCGGAATGAGGTGGTACCAGTTACAGGAGAAGAGTGGTCCAATGGTTAGAGCAGCCTCCTAGGACAGTGGTCTCCAACTTCCAAGATCACTTTTTGAAATTAAATGCCATCCAGGATCTACCTCAAACCCAAATACCCTGGCCCCACGTCCTTCCCGCCCCTTCTCTGAGGCTCTGCCCCTGCTCACCTCATCCTCCCTTTCACCAGGCAAGCACAGGAGGTTGGGGCACAGGTTCTGGTCTTGGGCTAAGGGATCTGGAGTGTGGGTGGGGCTCTGAGCTGAGCCTGGGACAGGGGCTTGGGGTGCACAAGGGGGCTCAGGGTGCAGGCTCTGTAAGAGAGTTTGGGTCCAGGGGGCTCAGGACTAGGGCAGGGGCTTGGGGTACAGGAGGGGGTTCCTGACTGGGACAGGGATCGGAGCTGGCTCCAGCTGGACACTGCTGACCTCGGGTGGCTCCTGGGTGGGGGTGCAGTGGGGCTAAGGCCCCCTGGTCCTCCACCACTGTCCAAAGCAACCAGCAAACTCCCTCCATCCCAAGCCCTATTGTACGTGCCCTGCCCTCCCCCCGTCCTGTTCTGTGGAGATACAATACAGGCTGGAAGAGGGGGCACCTTGACATGAGCACCCCTCTTCTCCCTCCCCGGCCCTGCCCAGCAAGCAGGAGGCTCCCTGGGAGAGGCAGCTCCAAGGCAAAAGGCAGGAGATGCGCAGCAGTGGGGAGATGCACAGCACTTGAGAGCCTCTCGGCCAAACCAGTCGGGATCCCCTGTCAGAGGCTCCAAGATCTCCCGGTAGATCCCGATCGACTGGTTGGTGACCCTGGCCCAGGACTTGGAGGGCCTGGATTCTAGTCTTTGTTCTGCTGCAGGCTTCCTGTGAGCCCTTGGGCAAATCGCTCTGCTCATTGTCACAGAGGGACTAGCAGCCCAGGTCTGGAAGGAGCAACGTTTCCTATTCCGAGCGACCGGTTCCCAAGGAGACCCAGAGCTCCCTGCGAGTCACCTCCTCTCACTCTCTGTCTGCTCCTTGGCTTTCCCGGCACGTCCCAGAGCTGCAGTCCCAGCTGTCATCAAAGGCAGCATCCCTATTAGTCATCCCATCATTTGCACAGCCACCAAATGGGTGAAGTAATTAATCTGAAAGTATTTATCTACAGTAATTATGAATTTGCATTGCTCTCTGTCAACAAGGTGGATTGGTTTCCATCCACTCCCACTTCCAATCAGCCCTGCTAGGCATCCGGATCGTTAGCAGCGCCGCACGCACCCTCCATTCTCTCGGCGTGCTGATAGGGTCTGTTTACACTGCAAGACCCCTGCGCCAGCTGACTCAGGCTCCCAGGGCTCCAGGATGGGGCTGCTGCTTCACTGCGGTGGAGGCATCTGGGCTGCGCCGGTGTCTAGGACCCTGCGAATGGGGATGTTAGATTTTGTGCATTTTAGTAACCGAGCAGGCTCAACAATTTTTAGTGGTTACACGGTTACTAAAACGTTCCCTCCCCTGGGGTGGGGCCGGCAGCCAGTGCGCTTCCAGCTCTGCCCTAGGGAGCAGGTTTAAAAATCTGCAGACCAGCTCCCACCTTCCGCCCCATGCTGCTGCCTCTGATACAGAGGCAGCAGCACAGGGTAGCAGCACCCCTGTCTGTGAGGGGTCGCGCTCCCCACTGTATTGCCAAGAGGCAATGGTTCTTCCCTTTAGGGATTCGGAGGCAATAAGCACACAAATTGGGTGAAGGCTTAAAGATTTTATTAAGCAAATATTAGGGTAAAATACAATGAAGCAAATCTTAGAATAAAATACAATGTTTATTAAGCCTAATCCACCCTCAGAGTAAAATGCAATGCTTACGTCCCTTCTGCTGCTGGGAACCCCCAGAAGAAGGTCAGCAGACGGACCCCAGCAGCCAGTGCGTAGCACCTCCCATAGCTTCAGTCTACCTGAGGTTCCAATGTTAGGAATATCCCCGGCACTTACATACTGTTGGATCTACAGTAATCACCCCATTGTTTTGAGAACCTAACAAGATCGTTGATACTTTGCATATTTTCCCAGGCCAAATAATTAGCATGATCAGGTGGGAAACATTCAGCAAAGACAGCTATGTGATCTTCCCAAGCCCTCCTGCACTCCTATGCCAGGTGCATGGCCTTAGGACCTGTCCCAGAACTTGTTGAAAGTCAACAGCGCATTCCTACACTGTACCGTCTTGAGCAAACAGCTCACTCTGTGAGAATCACAAAAGAATAATAAGAAGCAAAAAGCACAAATGGCTGCCTAGAGCATCCAGGCCTGACGGGAGATGCAGGCATAAAAGGAACGTTTGTGATACACCACCTCGTTTCCTCGACCTCACAATTGTCTTCTGCATTTCCACTCCACCCGCGGACAGAGGCTGCTCCAGCATCCCACAGATCCCTTTGGAATGTGTGCTCCCAGGAACACCCCAGGCAGGAAATAGGCTCGTTGTGCTGCAATGGGCTGTTCCGGACCAAGCACCTGGCTCTCAATATACACGGAGCAGGCAAATGTGCCATGCAGCGAAGGCCCCTGCCATGTGCAGAGTCTGTGATCTGCAGCCCTCCTCCCACTCAGCCTCTGGCCAGTCCTGGCACTGGGGCAGAATGGGAACAAGGACCTTGCCACCTCTTTGGCTTCCTTGTGGAATACTCTCCACCATCACTATGGATAATACAGTCAGCAGGTTACCCAGGGTGCTCCACAGCAGAGACTCAGTGGTGAAGGGGCCTAGTGTGCTGGCCTGGGACTTCAGAGAGTTGGATTTGATTCCTGGCTCTGCCACTGGTTTACAGGCTGCACTTGGGCAAGTTACCTCACCTTAAGAACATAAGAATGGCCGTACTGGGTCAGACCATAGGTCCATCTAGCCCAGTATCCTGTCTGCCGACAGTGACCAGCACCAGGTGCCCCAGAGAGGTTGGACCAGAGACAATGATCAAGCGATTTGTCTCCTGCCATCCCTCTCCAGCCTCTGAAAAACAGACGCCAAGGACACCATTTTATCCCCTGGCTCATAGCCTTTTATGGACCTAACCTCCATGAAATTATCTAGCTTCTCTTTCAACTCTATTATAGTCCTAGCCTTCACAGCCTCCTCTGGCAAGGAGTTCCACAGGTTGACTACACGCTGTGTGAAGAAGAACTTTCTTTTATTAGTTTTAAACCTGCTCCCCATTAATTTCATTTGGTGTCCTCTAGTTCTTCTATTTAGGGAACTAATAAATAACTTTTCTTTATCGGCCCTCTCCACACCACTCATGATTTTATAGACCTCTATCATATCCCCCCTCAGTCTCCTCTTTTCTAAACTGAAAAGTCCCAGTCGCTTTAACCTCTCCTCATATGAGACTCGTTCCAAACCCCTAATCATTTTACTTGCCCTTTTCTGAACCCTTTCCAAGGCCAGAATATCTTTTTTGAGGTGAGGAGACCACATCTTTACACAGTATTCAAGATGGGGGTGTACCATAGTTTTATACAGGGGCAGTAAGATATTCTGGGTCTTATTTTCTATCCCTTTCTTAATAATTCCTAGCATCCTATTTGCCTTTTTGGCCGCCGCTGCACTCTGTGTGGAAGTTCTCAGAGAACTGTCCACGATAACTCCAAGATCTCTTTCCTGATTAAATTTCATTTGCCATTTTGTTGCCCAATCACTCAGTTTGGTGAGATCTTCTTGGAGTCCCTCACAGTCTGCTTCTGTCTTGACTATCCTAAACAGTTTTGTATCATCTGCAAACTTTACTGCCTCACTGCTTACCCCTTTCTCCAGATCATTTATGAATAAGTTGAAAAGGATTGGTCCCAGGACTGACCCTTGGGGAACCCCACTAGTTACCCCTCTCCAATCTGAAAATTTACCATTTATTCCTACCCTTTGTTTCCTGTCTTTTAACCAGTTCTCAGTCCAAGAAAGGACCTTCCCTCTTATCCCATGGCCATGTAATTTACACAAGAGCTTTGGTGAGGGACCTTGTCAAAGGCTTTCTGAAAATCCAAGTATACTATATCTACTGGATCCCCCTTGTCTGCATGTTTGTTAACCCCTTCAAAGAACTCTAACAGATTAGTAAAACAGGATTTCCCTTTACAGAAACCATGTTGACTTTTGTCCAACAAATTATGTTCTTCTACATGCTTCACAATTTTATTCTTTACTATTGTTTCAACTAATTTGCCCGGTACTGAAGTTAGACTTACCGGTCTGTAATTGCCAGGATCACCTCTAGAGCCCTCTTTAAATATTGGTGTCACGTTGGCTACCTTCCAGTCATTAGGTATGGAAGCCAATTTAAAGGATAGGTTACAAACCACAGATAATAGCTCAGCAATTTCCCATTTGAGTTCTTTTAGAACCCTTGGATGAATGCCATCCGGTCCCGGAGATTTGTTAACATTAAGTTTTTCTATTTGTTCCAAAACCTCCTCTAATGACACTTCAATCCGGGACAGTTCCTCAGATTCATCACCCACAAAGGACGGTGCAGATTCAGGAATCTCCCCAACATCCTCAGCGGTGAAGACTGAAGCAAAGGAATCATTTAGTTTCTCCTCAATGGCTTTATCGTCCTTGATTGCTCCTTTTATAGCTCGATCATCTAGGTGACCCACAGGTTTTTTAGCAGGCTTTCTGCTTCTAATGTACTTAAAAAACATTTTGTTATTTCTTTTTGAGTTTTTGGCTAGCTGTACCTCAAAATCTTTTTTTGCTTTTCTTATTACATGTTTACACTTGATTTGACAGTGTTTATGTTCCTTTCTATTTATCTCACTAGGATTGGACTTCCACTTCTTAAAAGATACCTTTTTGTCCCTCACTGCTTCTTTTACATGGTGGTTAAGCCACGGTGACTCTTTTTTAGGTCTCTTGCTATGTTTTTTAATTTGGGGTATACATTTAAGTTGGGCCTCTATTATGGTGTCTTTAAAAAGTTTCCATGCAGCTTTCAGGGATTTGGCTCTAGTCACTGTGCCTTTTAATTTCTGTTTAACAAGCCTCCTCATTTTTGTGTAATTCCCCTTTTTGAAATTAAATGCCAGGGTGCTGGACTGCTGAAGTGTTCTTCCCACCACAGAAATGTTGAATGTTATTATATTATGGTCACTATTCCCAAGCGGTCCTGTAACGGTTATATCCTGGACCTGATCCTGTTCTCCACTCAGGACTAAATTGAGAATTGCCTCTCCCCTTGTGGGTTCCTGCACTAGCTGCTCCAAGAAGCAGTCATTTAAGCCATTGAGAAATTTTATCTCCACTTCTCTTCCTGAGGTGACATGTATCCAGTCAATATGGGGGTAATTAAAATCTCCCATTATTATAGAGTTCTTTATTTTGGTAGCCTCTTTAATCTCCCTTAGCATTTCAATGTCAGTATCGCTGTCCTGGTCAGGTGGTCGGTAATATATCCCTACTGCTAATTTCTTATTATTGGAGCATGGAATTACTATCCATAGCGATTCTACTGAACATGTTGATTCACTTAATATTTTTATTTCATTTGATTCTACATTATCTTTCACATACAGTGCCACTCCACCACCCACCCGGCCTGCTCTATCCTTTCTATATATTTTATATCCCGGTATGATTGTGTCCCACAGATTTTCCTCATTCCACCAGGTTTCAGTGATGCCTATTATATCAATCTCCTCATTTAATACGAGGTACTCTAGTTCACCCATCTTATTAGTCAGACTCCTAGCATTTGTGTACAAGCACTTTAAAAATTTGCCACTGCTTATTTGTCTGCCCTTCCCTGATGCATTGGATTCTTTTGTATGCGGTTGTTTGTCTGCTCTGGCCCATGGTTTGTCCTCTCCCTTCCTCCCTTTCTGACTACAGTTTAGAGATTCTCCTCTAAGAGAAGTCTCCCTCCGATTTACATGCATCTCCACACCAATCAGCTTTTCCCCATCTCTTAGTTTAAAAACTGCTTTACGGCCTTTTTAATGTTTAGTGCCAGCAGTCTGGTTCCACCCTGGTTTAGGTGGAGCCCATCCTTCCTGTATAGGCTCCCCCTCTCCCAAAAGTGTCCCCAGTTCCTAATAAATGTAAACCCCTCTTCCCTACACCATTGTCTCATCCACGCATTGAGACTCTGAAGCTCTGCCTGCCTACCTGGCCCTGCGCGTGGAACTGGAAGCATTTCCGAGAATGCCACCATAGAGGTCCTGGATTTCAGTCTCTTTCCTAGCAGCCTAAATTTGGCCTCCAGGACATCTCTCCTACCCTTCCCTTTGTCATTGGTACCTACATGTACCACGACCACCGGCTCCTCCACAGCACTACACATAAGTCTATCTAGATGCCTCGAGAGATCCGCAACCTTTGCACCAGGCAGGCAAGTGACCATACGTTTCTCCCGGTCATCACAAACCCAACTATTTATGTTTCTAACGATCGAATCACCCACTACTAACACCTGCCTCTTCCTAACTGGCATTCCCTCCCCCTCAAAGGTATCCTCAGTGTGAGAGGATACCGCAACATCCTCTGGGAGGAGGGTCCCAGCTACGGGATGGTTTTCCTCTGTTCCCATTGAATGCTCTGTTCCCTTGAGACTTTCATCCTCCTTAAGAGCACTGGGGCTCTCAGACTGGAGGTGGGACAGTACTACAGCGTCCCGGAAAGTCTCATCAACATAGCTCTCTACCTCCCTTAGCTCCTCCAGTTCAGCCACCCTAGCCTCCAAAGCCCGAACTCAATCTCTGAGGGTCAGGAGCTCCTTGCATCGGGTGCACACATACACCACCCGCCCACAGGGCAGGTAATCATACATGTGACACTCGACACAATAAACAGGATAGCCCCCACTCTGCTGCTGAGCTTCTGACTCCATTTTTCTAATGAATAAGTTTAAGTATAAACTAGGATTCCTTTTAAACCTCTGGAATGTAGATTATTCTAAGAGCTGTTTTAAAGAAGGTCAGAAGTCACTAGTGCCCTCAAACCTCCCCTCTAAACTCCCTCTCCAAACTCTCCTGTTAGCTGTTCCTGGTTGCTGAGTCACAGGCTTATATAGCTCTGGTAGCCCCTCCCTCTGACTGAGGCTCAGCCAATTAACAGAGGCTTCTAGATTTCAAACCTTTTAAAAGCTCCTTCAACCAAACAAACAAACACAAGCTCAGCACACTGCAAATAACTCCCCCCCCCCCCCTCCAGACAGCCACTTACCACAAGGGTCCCCTTTTTACTCCTCTTTTACCTGGAGAACTTCCTCTCCAAACTCTCCTGTTAGCTGTTCCTGGTTGCGCTCCCTTGTTCTTCAGTTTCCCCATCTGTAAAAGGGGTAGTAATAAGACTGACCTCGTTTGCAAAGTGCTTTGAGACCCATGCACCGTAAGAGCTAGGCTTTATCAAGAGAAGCTCAGGACTGCTGCTGGGTTGCCCCGACCAGCCCTGACACACAGACTGAAGCCAGGGGGCACAATTTAGATCTATGCCGGCAGCTGTCTTCCCTTCATCTCTTTTTCTGTAGAGACGGTGGGAAAAACCAAATCCTTCCTGGAGGCAATCCAGAAGGAAAGTGCCTTTGTGCACAATATTTCACTGGAGAAATATTGTGGGCACTTCTGTGCCGATTCTGCTCTCACACATGGCTTCTCATTGGCCTCCAAACTTTGGCTCCCTTTGGATTTTTCCCTTTTTCTCTTTAACTGCCCTGAAACAGCCTTTGAAGCTGAAACGGAACAAACGTTCTCGGTTGGCTATGTCCCCTGGGACACCCTGACAGATTGCATCAGAAGGGACACGTCTCCCCACAGACAGCTCTGTGCACCCATGCTTGTCCCCACCTGCATGCAGGCCCACACAGGCTGCCTGCTGGGGAGGGCGGGTGCCAGGGGTGGATGCAAGATGGGCGTGGTTTCACGCCTCGCTGCTGCGTCCCCTTTCGTCCATGGTGCTCTGTTTACAAGCTGCAGCAGGACCCCCTGTGCTGCATGAACAGCTTCCAGTCTGTTCATGCAGCACAGAGAGGGGAGGAATCATTTGCTAATCACCTCTTCTGTGTATTCCCTCGCGGGCACCTGGCATTGGCCACCTCCAGCAGTCAGGACACTGGGCGAGAGGGAACTTTGGGCTGACCCAGAATGGCCGTTCTCATGACAGGTAAATAATAAGAGCTTGAATCTGGCTCGCTACACAACTAACACATGTAGACGCCAGGTATTTGGCTGCGCCAATGTAAGATCAGGACCCAGCCAGTCCCTGGGGACCTTCTGTCTCAGTCTCTCTCTGCTACTTCCAGTTGAAGCCAGCAAGCCTTCTTGACAGGCCCACTGTTGGTTCACGTCACCTGCTTCCTGCTCCTTCTTGGCCTCTGGAGGACAAAATCTCATAAGCAGGGCGCCGACCCCTCTGGCAGGGGGTGAGATGGCCTCTGAGACCCTGCCACAGGATGGCAGGGGCTCTGAGTGATCAGTCTGTGCCACTGACCTTGCAGCTGGCATTGGTCATGGCAGTTTGCCAGAGGGGCTGCCTCAGGGTTGAGGTCTGAGCAAAGCTGAGCACCAGTCTTACAGGGAATCATTTTGAATTGTTGAAGACAGGGCTGCAATTCAGCTGGCGAAGGCTGATCAGAGCCTCTTCATGGCAGGCTGAGCCCCTATCGGGAGCAAGTCTTTGGAGCATAGCATAAAAACAATACCTCAGATTGCATCTAGGCACCTGAGAAATAGAAATGAGCCAAGCCCTGTTAGATCAGTGTCATCTTCAGACAGGGGAAACTGAGTCATAGAACAGGGAAGAGTCATCCAGCGCCCTGCTATAAGCACTAGATGACACATTCCCCGTTCACTCTGGTATGATACTGAACAAAGCTCTCTGGCCATGTGTTTGTAACACAGGGGCAAGTGGTGTGAATTACACCAGGTTGTTTCCCTCCTCTGTCTGTATTAGGCAACACTGTTGTGGCATTGGAGCACCTCGCCATCATTATTGCACTCATCCTGCCAACCTTCTTGGAAGGCAGGGCGGAGAAGATAAGTGATGCGCCCAAGGTCACTCAGGCAGTTTGTGGCAGAACAGGAAATTAACCAGACATCTCCCTCCTGCACTGGCTAATTATCTATCTTGTAAAAAGAAAAAAACAACAAGAACTCTATTTCCTTATATCAGCAACAGGAGTGAGCCATGCGAGCAGAGGGAGGATGGTCCAGCAGTCAGCACATGCACCTGGGTTTTCAGTGCTTAGGTCTAAATTCCCTGCTCTGCCACAGACTCCCTTTCTGGCCTAAGCCAAGTCACTTAGCACCAATTTTAAAAGTACTTAAGTGCCTAACTCTCATTGGTTCTGTGGGAGTTAGGTGCCTTAATACATTTAAAAATCCGTCCCTTAGGCTCACTGGACCTCCATTCCCCAAGGACTCACTTTCTATGGTAAGCAAGGCTATGCATGTACCATAGATTAAGTCAGTGGCCAAACTCCCATTGACTTCACTGGGGCCAGGATTTCACTCTGGGACTTTCCACTCTACTCGCAAGGAAAGCGGCTCTGTGGCTGTGTCCCCGAAAAGCCCTGCTTGGACTCTGCTCGCACTGCTGTGCATCATCTCCTTGACTGCAGGCAAAACAAGTCACATAACATATTCTTGGCTTGCTGCCTTTCTCGCTCCCTCGCCTGAGGCAGTGCTGTGCGAAGGCCGATGCCGGCTGGTTCTGTGTTCCACAAACTCTCCCCCGCGAACGCTCTACCTGACAAATGTCCTTTCCGAAGCAGGGAGCGTGAATCCATCTGACCATGGCAGGGTGCCGGTGAGTCAGCAGGACAGGCGCCCAGGCAAAACAAATGACCTAGAATGCCTGGGTTAGAGAGGGGAAATCGATCACATCCCAACTGGGCCCATGTCCCAGAGCCAATGCTGGGTCATTTGTTACAGCGACGTCTCTGTGCATTTCGCCTGGTGACGGGACAGAGCTTCTGCTGCGTTTGGGGGGTCAGCTCCAGAGCCCAGTAGAGGCACAGTTGGCAGCCCAATGGAAGGGGGAAGGAAAGGATCGATGCTACTTGTTTGAATGTGTCTAGTTATGCACTTGCTGCAAACCAGTGTAACCTTTAGATGGGATTGGTCCTGCCCAGAGCGGGGGGCTGGACTTGACGACCTTCTGGTGTCTCTTCCAGTTCTATGATTCTATGATAAGGGGATGGTTTGATGAGATAACATGATCTTGGTAACTAACTGACCATTAATTATCAGTAGGAAATAGGTCAATGGAGGGATGATAGGAGTTACTATAGAGAACTTTCTGGGTGTCTGGCTGGTGAGTCTTGCCCATATGCTGATCGCCATATTTGGGGTCGGGAAGGAATTTTCCTCCAGGGTAGATTGGCAGAGGCCCTGGAGGTTTTTCGCCTTCCTCTGTAGCATGGGGCACAGATCACAGCTGGAGGATTCTCTGCATCTTGGGGCCTTCAAAGTATTTGAAGGCTTCAATATCGGAGATATAGGTGAGAGGATTATTCTAGGAGTGGGTGGGTGAGATTCTGTGGCCTGCACTGTTCAGGGGGTCAGACTGGATGATCATAATGGTCCCTTCTGACCTTAAAGTCTATGGGTCTATGAGTCTTTGGGTGGGCTAGACTTCACTGCCCTTCTCCAGTGTCTCAAAAACAAGAAAAGCCCTCAACTTCCATAGTAAGTAACTGGACCCGGAGTTCAGTCTAAGGAATTTCAGCAAGGACGGCCCAGTGTCAACCTCCCTACATTCAAGTACCAAAAGAAACTAAAGAAATGAATTTAATAAAATCACTTTATAAAATCTCACGATGAAGAAAGAAAGAAAAATCTAATTTTTACAACAGAACCATTTTATAACCCACAGACATTGTCTTCACAGTTGCAATATAAATAAAGAGAAAACCAAAAGTACGATTTGAACAGTTTAGTCCACACAAATAAGAAGAAACTGAGAGATCCCAAAAGTTCACCAAAGTTTATGTCTCTGATCATCAAATCTGCACCGTGTGCACCAAGCACACAGCGAACACAGAGGACGTTATTTCCCCTCCCCGTTTCCCCTGCCTACAATCAACATTGCCCGTGTGCCCTGGGAGAGGGCTAACACCAGCACTACCTGCTGCAGAGGGAGGGGCTGCAGCCTGCCCCCTGCTCCTGGCTCAGCCTCTCCCAGCTCACTCAGGGCACCAGGCCTTTAGCAAAGTAGCTGCCCTGCCTGCTGGCTCCTGAAGTCTGACCCAGCCGCACAGACAGACCCTGCTGGAGCAGACCCCAAACCACCACCCAGTTCCAGAAGCTTCTGGGTGTGGAGGGCTAAATCCACCTACCAACAGTGACCCAGACACTCCTACTTCCCCTCTCCCAGGGGTCTTTTAAAGAGATAGCTCCCTGTTAAGTACATGGGTTACATTCTCCCCTGCTTAAATCACCGCCATCCCGGCAGTGCACCTGAGAAACGATCCAAAATATCTTGCCTTTGTTGCGCACAGGCAAGCAATGAGAGAGGGATGCACACCAGGCCTGTGTCAGCTGTGAATCTGTTGTTTTTAGAATAATGGGGAAGTCAAGAACATAACCGTGATATTTAACCGGACGGGTTCTAATTCTGCCAGCCCGTGAGGTTCCATGATTGAAGCAACAGAAGAATCCAAACCATCTTCTGTGGCGAGCCCATCTTGTGAATTTTCCCCATCTCATGTCTCTTCCAATTCAGCGTCCTCAAAATGAATCTCTTGGTTTGGATCTGAGGGTATGTCTACACTACCCCGCTAGTTCGAACTAGGAGGGTAATGTAGGCATACCGCACTTGCAAATGAAGCCCGGGATTTGAATTTCCCGGGCTTCATTTGCATAAGCGGGGAGCCGCCATTTTTAAACCCCCGCTGGTTTGAACCCCGTGCAGCGCGGCTACACGGGGCACGAACTAGGTAGTTCGAACTAGGCTTCCTAGTTCGAACTACCGTTACTCCTCAACTTCCATGACGAGTAACGGTAGTTCGAACTAGGAAGCCTAGTTCGAACTACCTAGTTCGTGCCCCGTGTAGCCGCGCGGCACGGGGTTCGAACCAGCGGGGTTTTAAAAATGGCGGCTCCCCGCTTATGCAAATGAAGCCCGGGAAATTCAAATCCCGGGCTTCATTTGCAAGTGCGGTATGCCTACATTACCCTCCTAGTTCAAACTAGGAGGGTAGTGTAGACATACCCCTAGTGAGGAAAGAACAGGTTAGGAACTATTTAGAAAAGTTAAATATACACAAATCCATGGGTCCGGATTTAATGCATCCGAGGGTACTGAGGGAGTTGGCAAATGTCATCTGGAGGCTTTGGCTATTATCTTTGAAAACTCGTGGAGATCGGGAGAGATCCCAGATGATTGGAAAAAGGTAAATGTAGTGCCCATCTTTAAAAAGGGAAGAAGGACAATCCAGGGAACTACAGACCAGTCAGTCTTACCTCAGTCCCCGGAAAAATCATGGAGGGGATCCTCAAGGAATCCATTCTGAAGCACTTGGAAGAGGGGAAAGTGATCAGGAATAGTTAACATGGATTCACGAAGGGCAAGTCCTGCCTGACCAATCTGATTAACTTCTATGATGAAGTAAGGGTATGTCTACACTACCCCCCTAGTTCGAACTAGGGTGGTTAATGTAGTCATACGGAGTTGCAAATGAAGCCCGGGATTTGAATTTCCCAGGCTTCATTTGCATAAAGCCGGGCGGCGCCATTTTTAAATGTCCGCTAGTGCGGACTCCGTGCCGCGCGGCTACACGCAGCACGGACTAGGTAGTTCGGACTAGGCTTCCTAGTCCGAACTACCGTTAGCCCACGTGTATGGGTTATGCCAGCATGCATTAGGGATAGATGGGTAATTCTGCAGGGCTGGGTAGAACAGAGGGAGGCAGGATTAGGCTCACCCTGAAAAACATGTTTTGGATGAAAAAGGTACAAGAAAAACCGAGACAATGTTAGTGCAAAGCAGAGCCCAGTGCGGAAGCAGATAAAGTAACAGGCTTTTAAGCTGGGCAGCACATAACTCAGTGAGCAGGGCCGCTCTTGTAAAGCCTCACCTCCCTGGCCCAGCCCTGGAAAGGTGCAGTGCCCCAGGCAATCTAGCACTCTCCAACCCTCCTTGCTGTGGTCTCTAAGCACCTCACTGTCCTCAGTGCCTACGGGGCAGGGCTGGGCTGGTAGCTCTGCTGTACAGATGGGGAACCAGGGCACTGGGAGGCAAAGTGAGTTGCCCAGGGTCACACAGGGAGGCTGTGGCAGAACAAAAATTGAATCCAGGCCTCCCAAGTCCTATGCTCACCACCCTACCCACCGAGTCAACCTTCCACTCCTCAACAGGCTATGAGCTGGAGGCCTTCCTTGCTCTTGTGGTACAGTTTGCACCAATTATCCTGGGGCGTGGGCAGGTAGAGCCATGGGTCCAGCCCCTTATTCTCCTGGACAGTTGTTCCCTGCACCAGGCTGAGCCACCAATCAGCAAAGTGCAGCCAGGATACTGCACGTGGGCCAGTCCAGCTGGGAGGCTGCAGCCAGTGGGGGAGTGAGCAGAGCAAGGCTGGCTAGGAGATGGCCTGATTGCAATGCAAGAGCAGAGAAAAGCTTCCTGCCCTGAAACAAATAGAATCCTTTATCTGGCTGGAGCCTGCAACCCTTCCTGCCATGAGAAGCCCTTTGGATGCAATTGCTCACATGAATAAGAATTGATCTCATGAGGAAGGGGCAGGATCGGGCCCATAGCAAAGCTGCAGCTGGCCTGTTTTGCAGGTTTCACTTTGCAAAGCCCTGGACAGTGATGGGGATAGAAATGTAGCTGTGTTAGTCTGGTGTAGCTGGAACAAAAAACAGGACTGTGTAGCACTTTAAAGACTAACACAATGGTTTATTAGGTGATGAGCTTTCGTGGGCCAGACCCACTTCCTCAGATCAAATAGTGGAAGAAAATTGTCACAACCATATATACCAAAGGATACAAACAAAAAAATGAACTCGTGAAAAGGACAAATCAAATTTCAGAACAGAAGGGGGATGGGGGGGGGAAGGTAAATGTCTGTGAGCAAATGATATTAGAGGTGATAATTGGGGAAGCTATCTTTGTAATGGGTAAGATAATTAATGTCTTTGTTTAACCCGAAGCGTAAAGTGTCGTATTTAAGTATGAATGACAGTTCAGAGGATTCTCTTTCAAGCGTGGTTTGAAAAGGTCTTTGAAGTAGGATTATGGACAGTGATGTGACTCATTCTACCTCTCTCTGAACAGAGTTTCTCTCCACCCCACAATCTCACAAGTTGAGATGTGAGAGTGAAGCAGCTGCTGGGAGTTTTGCGCCATGGACATGTACAATAATAACAGACATCTCTTACCAGCGGAACTTCGCAAAGTGCTTTATAGGGGATGTCAATATCCCCATTTTACAGACAGGGAAACTGATGCACACCGAGGGAAGCAGCTTGTCCGAGGTCACCTGGCAGGCCAGTGGCAGAGCCGGGGATAGATCGCCAAATGGCCCCTCGAACATTCAATCCCCCAGGACAGCGCTTCGAGGGAGAAGTAGAGCATCGAGATAGAGCTACTTCAGTTCTGTGGGAAATACCAAAATTTCAGAGATGCGTGGGAAATTCATTCCAAATCAGAATGAAATTTTGTAATTTCCCCAGGATGAAAATTCCAAACTGTTTTGATTTGGAACTATTGCAACATTCCGTTTGGCAGATGTCAAATCATTTTGTTTCATAAGGGAAAAATCTTTTTATAGATTTCTTTTGTTTTGACATTTTGTACTATAAAAACATGGAATATCAGTTATATAATGTATATATTAAAATAACATTTAGTACCATATACAAGTCCAAATGAGATGAATCAAAATGAGACAGCCAAAACAACATGTTTTTACCTTAAAGAGGCCAAGCATTTTCAATATTCCTGAAATGAATGGAGAGAGTCAAAACAATTCCTTTCGATTTTTTCCCATTGAAAAATCTCATTGAATCCAACAAGTTCCCATGAAGCATATTCAAAGCTGCATTTGCCAATGGAAAACGGTTCCATTGGAAATTATTCAACCAACTCTAATGAGAGGCTAACTCATGCTTGGAAAGCAGAGCCTTTGTATCCACAAAGCGGCCTCAGGGTATGTTTACAGTGGAAAAAACAGACTTGCAGCAGCAAGTCATAGAGCCCAGGTCTGCTGACTTGGGTTCCTGGGGGCTCGAGCTGTAAGCTAAAAATAGCAATGTAGCCATTTGGGCATGGGCACTGGCCGCATACCCGAGACTCTAAACATACCCCGGGAGATCCCAATGTTAGGACGTTTCCCTTGAAAGACAGTTGACTTTTGCCTTCACTTCACTAGCGCCTTGGAAATATATTTGCACCGCAAGCTGCTCAAGTCCTGGCCACCTTCCCTGTGAGCCACTTCTCCTGAGTAGTGCAAAATACAGTTTGTCCTGGAGGCCGTGCGTGCAGTCCCATCCTGCCTTCACTCCGCAGCATGGTGAATGGGGGGGAGGTTGAGGTACAGAGGCTCGGGCAGGGATTGGCACTGGTGTACTTTAATATTTCTGATTTCATGTCAAGTCCCACCAGGATTGGCAGCCTCTGCAGACAGATGCCATCTGCTTCATGACCAAGACGGGTACAGCATGGGCAGCAGCAATGCAAACGTATCTTCCCATTTCAATGGGCCTCCGTGGGACATTTGGCTGTCAAATATGCACTGAAAATATTGCTAGTAAGTACAGCTCTTCCTAGCCTGTAAATCGATCTGTTCCCCTGCCAAGGGCAGTAAGGACACAATGAACCAGCACCCTGCCTGTTCCAAACCCTAGCTCCTCCTGAAGCTAAAGACAATGAGAGAACAGCAATCCACTCCCCAGCCTGAGGCAAGGGATACATGGTCTAAGGAATCCTCTTAGGTAAGTGGAAAGTGGGTTTGGAATTCCCAAGGAATAGAACTTGGGATGTTGACATTTAGGCCCTGTCTACACCACCCAGTTTTGTCGACAAAAGTTGTGCCATATCAATCAAAGTGCTTTGATTGTAATGAAGATGCTGTTGCATGTCCACATTATGCTCCTTGTGTTGGCAGAGTGCAGCTGTGACCCACACACATCCACGCTAACAGCTCTTGCATCAGCACAGAGAGCAGTGCACTGTGGGTACCTGTCCCACTGTGCTACTGGCCACAGGGTGCCTTGGGAAGGTGTGCAATGTGCGTCATATGATGCAGGTTTTGCAATCCAATTCCTAACTCTTCAGGGGCCCTGAAGCAAAAGGAGTGCAAATCTTTATACACACATAGAGCACAGTCCCTCTCTAATTAATATGGGCCCCACAGAAGATCACGTTTTCCTGTGCATTCCTAGGAGTTAATTAACCCAGACATAGGTAGGGCTTGTAAACTTAAACTGGCTAAAATAACTTGCTGTCTGCACCCAAAATCAGAAGGTTGTCTTGGTCAAACTTCCTGATCCCCCAAATAAGGTCAATCCAGATGTTGTCACCCCCAATTAAAAACTGTACATTTGTCTGCTTTATTAATCCAATATACCATCTCTATGGGCAGGTCTACACTTACAACACTGCAACGACCCAGCTGTTCCACAGTTGCAGGGTAATGAAAATGCTCCCATGCCAAGAGGAGAGCTCTCCCATTGGCTTAGTTCCTCCATCTTCATGAGAGCAGGTAGCTGGTGCAGTTCTCCCACCAACATAGCGCTGTTTACATGGGGGAGTTAGGTCTTTATACTCCTGAGTGATGTAGTCCCACAGAGGTAAGTCTGTGGGGTGGGCTAGACCGATGTGTGGATTCTCTCTCTCATTCCTTCAGTACAACGTCTCATGTTCTATTAAAAAACTTTAAAAACCACGAATAGTCTCAGAGCACCTTAAAGACTAACAAAACATGCAGATGGGATCCTGAGCTTTCGTGGGCACAGCCCACATCTTCACTTTCTATTGTAAAGCAGGAAGGTTGTGAAATTAAAGGTGTTAGATGCAATCAAAGGATCACCACTACATAGAGGAACTTTTCTTTTAAAATGATGGTGGCTGTCTTGAATGGATACAAGTTGTACAGCATAAAGAGAGTGTGTGTGGAATTATTAATGGAAATTGTTTGCAGGGGAGATTCTAGTTAGCAGTCTGAGTTGATACCGAAATATAATCATTGAAACATAAAGTGCCTCTGACAAGAAAAGAATGAGAGAAATGTGATGTACACCAATGCCATCTATTGGAGAGCCATGGAAGGAGCAGGAAATGGGGGAGCAGAAATCAGAGAGCCTTGTGGAGAAGAGAAATAGGAGGATTGGCCTCCTCCAATGATCTCAGAAACTGCATGACATGAGGCCAATACAGTGAGGGCACGTCTATGTGAGGAAATTATTTCGAAATAACTTACTTAGATAATAACACCCGAAATAATAATTTCAAAATAGCATGGGAAACCTCAAAATGAATCCAAGGCTGGCTCCCTTAATGTGGATGTGTAGCCCACACACCAAATGAGCAATGCAAGTGGTACCTAGACCACAGCAACAGTTAAGAGCACGGGACCTCTACAGCATGGGCTGAAAGCCAGCTGGCTTTTAGCTCAGAGGGTGGCCTGGTGGTCGTTACAGATGCACAACCTCGACTTAGAGCTCCAGGAAGCACTGGGGAGAAATTCCTTGGAATGACTCTGGGGAGTCGTTATTTCAAAATAGCAGCACCAGAGCATCCACACGACTGCTACTTCACAACAACTATTTCAAAATTAGCATTAGTCCTTGTGCAAAGTGGGAGTTATTATTTAAAAATAACAGGCTTGGTAGCGTGGTCGCTCCACTTGTTATTTCGAAATAACTCCCTAGTGTAGACCAGGGCTTAGAGACCACTACCATGTTTGCTGAATCCATCAGATTAGCTGCAGGAGCTAGGGGAAGCCAGGTGGCTCACCCAGCTCTTGCTATCGCACAAAGAAGCAGCGAGACTTCATTTCAGAGATTGTATGTCTCTGCCTTTCTGCTGAATCTCAGGAGTGAGTCAAGTCTGCACGTTTTCTAATCAGCCCACGAGGACCTCCATTGTGGGATGTCACTAAGCAATGCCATAGTCCCCTTTCTCCTTTATAAGCCCAAGTGAGCTGGCTGAAGACAATATCAATGAATGACTTTTAAACAGGTGGTGTTGTCAGGTTGGGGGAGGTTGACATGTTAAACTATCTCCTTTCAAAGGAAACGTTAGAAATAGCAGGGCCAGAGATCCCTTGCAAAGTGTGAAGGATAAACTTAATGTGTTGTCAGTATGACCTCTGCTGTGACCTGGATGTTAAGTCTGGTCTTTGTAAAGAGGTACGTGCTTGAACACAGGAATAATGATTGGAGGGAATTTGGTGCAAAGGGGCATGACCTGTATATGCATGCAATTGTAAGTGGTCAGTGGAAAGGGGGTAATTACCATGTAAGACAGTACAAAAGACCTTGCCTTTTGTTTGGGCATTTGCAGAAACTTTGCAGAAACTTTTTCCGGAGTATCCTGGAGATTTTTGCACTGGAATGCATTCCTGAATAAAGCTGATTGCTTAAGAAGGGTGTCTGGAATTGATTTGGTAGGGGTTTTGGGTCCCCATCCGAACCCTCGGATTAAATTCTCCGTCAAGAGCAACTTCACTCCTACTCCTGGGAATGACTGGCGTGTGTTTCTACCCTTAGGGCTAGGTGCTCAGCTGTGTGCGCAAGAGGCAGAAAGCCAGAGGACGGTGTGTGAGCAAGCCGCTGACAGGTAGCAGAGAGACTGAGCTCCTTAGGCACAGAGCCCTCGGGAGCGGCAGACAGGGAGTTTTCCGACCCACAAGGCTGCCTGCTGTTGTGTGTTCAAGGAAACAGGGCTTTGTGGACATGTATATTTTATAAATCAGTGGAACCCAACGTTTTGGGGCTGCCGGACGCATGGGGGTGGGGCCGCTCATGCGCCGTGCATATGGGGGCGGGGCCACTCACGGGCCACGGGCGTGGGGGCGGGGCCAAGCATGCGCCGCACACCCAGGACCGACACCGGCATGTGCTGCGTTCCCAGGCAGGGGCTGCCCAGACACTGTGCGCCCTGGGGCCGGCACCGGCATGTGCTGCGACCCTGGGGCAGGGGCCGCCCATGCGCCTGGGGCTGGCACCTGCCGCATGCCAGGGGGCGGGGCCAGCCCAGAATGCTCCGCGGGCGCACATAAATGGCCCGGCGGGCACCGCGTTGGGGACCACTGTTATAAATAAACAGGATCATACCAGGGACGGACCCAGCTGTTTTAGTAAGACCTTGTCCTAAGGGGCTAAAGAGTGGGCTAAAAAGAGCAAGATCAACGGCATGGCGGTTAAATAGCACCCTTTAATTCAGTCTCCCAAATCACTTAGCAAAGGCAGAACGTTTATAAACCTGGTCTACTGCAACGTCCAAGCAGACAAGCACAACCCTATTGCTGGGCCTGGCGTCTGAGGGCCAGAAATTGCCTGCCATTCCAGTTCCCCTCTGCCTGGTGAGCTTTGTCCTAACCTCTGCGTAAGCTGGTACGTGCAGAAGGTTTTGTAGCACAGCAGGGTAATCTGAGCCAGCGGGTCCCAACCTTCTTTATACCCTGGACCAACAAACCCATTCACAAACTTTTGGTGGACCAGTAACATTGTATTTGCATATTCATTACGGTAATTAATGTAAGAGGTCATGTGTAATTTTCCATCACACCTGTATGCACACAGTACACGTCATCATGGATCAGGGTTTGCAGGTATCTCCAACACTAACAAACATTCACAGAAAGAATTCCCCCCCCCCCACGGCTGGGTGGGGCAGCTCCCCCCCCCCCCGGGGGGAACTGGGGCCCGCATGTAGGGCACCCTATCAAACAACTGAGATTTTGTCAGGGGCATAGGAGCTGGTGCCCCCAAATGCTACCACAAGTCACCTCTGCCCTCCCTCCCCCCTCCTGCCCCATGGGGTGGGGGAGCTGCCATTGTATTTCCCCCTCCCCTTCTGTACAACCCCTGCCCTTGTCTCTCCCTTCCCCAGCCAGGCTGCTCTTGCTCCCACCGTCTCTCCCCAGCCTCCTCCCCGGATCCTCCCCTTTCCCTCCCTGTAGCCCCCCCTCAGAGTTTCCCTCCATTGCATCCTGCTCCCACCCTCCCCATACGTCTTCCCTAAATCCCCCCCAACCTCCTTTTAGCACCTCCTGCATCCCCCTCCTGCCCCCACCTCACACATCTCTGTTCCCCTCACCCTCTTATCTGCCCCTGCCCTTCTTCAGCCCCCCGCGGACCCTCCCAGAGCTGGCTTCCCCCGCCCCACACATGCTGGGAGCTGGTGGCAGCTTCCCTGGGCTCCGGGCAGGGATCGCAGCCAGCTCCACTGGGAGTAGCCAAACCCTCCCCCTGCAGCCCTGGGGCACTGCTTCTGGGCGGGTGTCTCTCCCTGCTTCTGGGGGGTCTCTCTTACTTGCCCCCCAAGCCCTGCTTGCCCTGGGGCAGGGGCTGGGCTGGCCAGGGCTTGGCCAGGCTGAGGCTGAGCCTTGGGCCCAGCAGCAGCTCCCGCTGGGGCGGGGGGATCCAGCCGGGAGATTGGCCCCAGAATCCCCGCAAGCAGCAGCTGAGAGGCGCTTCCTGCTGCAGGGGCAGAGCCCAGCCCTGGCTCCCAGAGCCCTTGCCGGCTACGGCTGGGTCCTAGCGAGCAACCCACCATGCGCAGCCCCTGTCCCTGGGGGCCCCTGCACTTGGGCAGTGTCCCTGCATCAAGGCAGCATCATGAGGAGAAACCAACGCAGGGCTGGATGCGGGGAGAAGAGACAATCCTGGGGAGAGGAGACGGGGGGTTTCTGGGCAGACTGGGCCTGGCTCCAGAATCCCGCCAAACCAATCACCAAGGCATGGGCGTGGCCTGACAGTCGGTGGTTCGTGGCCTGACAGTGGTCCGTGGACCAGTGGTTGGAACCACTGATTTGAGCTAATCAGTTGTATCAACATACAGCCAACGGCAGCCACAAGAGCCATCGGAGAATGGTAGGAATGGAATAAAGATGGCCCTCCACGTCTAATGTTGCAAAGCCGAAGGGGGCTGGCCGCACACCATATTTTGGGTTGTGTTTAGCCAGAAGGTGACTGTTGGGAATCCCTGTTCTACTTCACCACTGGCAGAAGCTCTCCGGGTATTTTCTCTGGACATGGGAATAACTACAGATTTTTAGGTATATTGTGTGCCTGACTTTGCAAATGGAGTGAGCAAAGTGATTCAGATGCTTTTACAGCCACAGGCATCCCCTCTCTCTATTATTTATTAATATCTTCCCAACAGGACTTCTGTTTTTTTTTTATGTCTCTGCAAAACTCACGTAATTCCTTTAATGAGGCTCTAGCAAATCCAGCGTTCTTTTTCCTCCAACCCAAAATGCACGTTTGTGACCTGTGCTAGGACAATCAGCAATGCTGATTATTTGTGGTTGTATGACAGCAATGCACCATTGCGCCAGGCGCTCTACAGTTGCTGAGTATGAGACGGTTTCCAGTTCAAGTAGTTTTACAATCTACGTACTCAAGCCAGGAAAAGCGACGAGGAATCCTGTGGCACCTTAAAGACGAACAGATTTATTGGAACATAAGCTTTCGGGGGCAAAGGCCCACCTTGTCAGATGCATCTGATGAAGTGGGTCTTTGCCTATGAAAGCTTATGCCCCAATAAATCTGTTAGTCTATAGGGTGCCACAGGACTCCTCGTCGCTTTTGCAGATTCAGACTAACACGGCTACCCCTCTGATACTTCAAGCCAGGAAAACAGTGATAAACCATGACACATGAGCAGATCTGGAGGGACAAGATTTGGGAGGCATTTATTTTTCACAAGAATTCCCCTCCCCATCTCCCTGCCAGGGACATCGACAGCCTGCGCGGGCTCCTGGGTAATGTGGGGGTGGGCAGCCCCACACCCCTGGATGGGGCGGGGCTTCTGGAGGAAGGGGTGGGGCTTGGAGCACACTGTGATGCTCCAGAGGCAATTTAAAGAGCTCAGGCTCTGGCTCCCTGTGGAAACCCGGGGCCCCTTGAAATCATCAGGCCCTGGGGCAGCTGTGACCTTTGCCCCCTCCTTTCGGCAGGCCTGCTCCCTGCCCTTCTGTACAGGTGCCCCAGCATCATTTCTGACCTGAGAGTGCTGCCCAGAACCTGCCCCTCCTCCCCCAAGAAAGCAGACCCTTCCCTGGACAAACGGCAGAGATCTGCTGGGGGCGGGTGCTCAGCCTGGCTTTCTGTCAGCCTCGCCCCAACCAGGCAGAGTCCCTGCACTCAGGGTTTCCGTCCTGTGCCTGCGGGACATGGGGCACCCCCAGAGGCAAAGGGGCTCCGCACTGGTGTTGGGGGGGCAACGAGGGTTGCCAGATACTTTCGCACAAAATACCGAACATGGCGGGGAAAAAATGGGTCGAGAAAAAAAAAAGGCACTGCACCTTTAAATCCCCCGTCCACCGCCCAAGAAACACAGAAAACACTGGATAGTTTACATGTCCTGTAATTTCTGGGGTTTTTTACTGGACAGAGGCCACAAATACCGAACTGTCTGGGTGAAAACCTGACACCTGGCAACCCTAGGGCCAGCTGGCTCTCCACCCCTTCTCCAAACTGCCCGGCAAACGAGCAGAGGGCAGCGTGTGCTCTAGTGGAGCGCGCCCTGCACTGACTAGAGCTGGGTCTGGCCTTGGCTTTGTGTCAAGGCTGCTGGGTGAGCCTGTCTGTACACGGGGGAAGGAGACTGACCTAGTAAAGTGCAGAGAGGACAAGGGTTAGATGGGGGGCAGTGCTTGTGAGCAGCAGACGGGGCCAGCAAGCCTCTGCAAGAAGCTACCTGGGGTAGGGCTACACGAGTAACAGCCTACATGAGTAACGCCCTGCACGAATAACGCCTTGCACAAGTAATGCCTTGCATGAGTAGTGCCCTGCACAAGTGGAGTAGTGCCCTGCACTGCTGGTCTTGCCAGCCTGAAGGTGCTGGGGCTGGCAATGGGCCATAGGGATTAATTTGCAATGAAAGGAGCTGGCGCTCAACCAATAGTTTCCTAGCTGATGTGGCAGGCCCAGAGCTACCAGGGCTAGGAACTGCCAAGCCAGGCAAGCTCAGAAGCAAATCGCGCCCTGATGCTTGGCCCAATGCAGATTCAAGGCAGCACTGCGCTGGGAAGTAGTCAGTGTCTACTCCAATTTACACAAGAGGGTGCTTTGGCCCCTGCAGCACTTCAGAGCCCAAAGGGTGGTGGCAAGATCCTGCGTGCGCCTGGTGGAACAGCGTGTCCACGAGCCCTGGGTCGGCCTGTCCTGCCCAAGCAATGGTGCAGCAGAGGGTTCTGTGATGGGTCTCAGGGCATCTGGTTGTAGCTCCTGGCTGGGCCAGTGACTCCCTGTGTGACCTTGGCCCAGTGACAGGGCCTGGGTTTCACCCATTCGAGAGTAAAGGGGCTTGAAGGAGGCAGGAGCAGCCCCAGAGGAAACTCCTCTGAAGAGTGCAGAGGAGGAGCAAGTGCAGAGCTGAGCAAGAGCTCTGCTCCCAGCCCTAGCACAGGGGGTGAAACTGAGGCAGTGCCGGGGGTGGAGTGGGGCGGGGCTGGACTGCACTGCAGAACAGTGCTTCTCTGTTTCCCAGGGAGATACAATGTAGCGCCATGCCAAGAAACAATGTAGCGCCATGCCGAGGCTGCTCTCCCTTATCTCAGGACTGATCAGGTCTCTGCGCAGCCCCAGAATAGAGGGTGCCAGACGTCTCCGCTCTTCCTCCCCCCCCCCCCCCCCGTCTGTCTTTCCACTCCGGCCGATTGCTCTTCCAGGGAAGGATTGTTTCTCATGGCATGTCTGTGCAGAGCACACGGCACTGTCCAACAGGGCCCTGATCTCCACTGAGACCTCGAGGAAGTTCGGTAATACCTATAAAAGTACTCAGTGGTGCGGAGAGCACAGCCTTCACGAGCAGCACGGGGATGGCCCTGAACTTCTGAGCAACCGTACAATAATAAACCAAAGTGCACCTACTCCTGAACAGCCCTACAATAATAAGCCAAGGCACATCTGCCGGCTTTCATGAACAACACTACCACGACACGTAAATGCACCTAGCAACCCTACAATAACAAACCAGCATGTGTGTGCTCAGTTCAGTAAGACGCCAGGTGCAAATTCCTGTCACGAGAACAGATCTGGTACGACTACACAAAATCATTAAACCGAGTCAACAAGAATAGTAATAGAAATGTAGCCGTATTAGTCTGGTCTAGCTGAAGCAAAATGTCAACAAGGTTCCTGTACAGCTCTTAAGGCACCTCTATGGTCATCTACTCTGACCTGCTGGCTGGAAGAGGCCAGAAAACCTGCATCAGACTCAGCATTTCTGCTGGAATGTTAGCATATCTTTTAGGAGGACATCCGGTCGAAGTGATGGAGCACCTATTGTCTAGGCAGGTGTGCTGTTCCAATGATTTAGACCTGGTTGAAACCCAGACTTTCTGTTCTGTAGGCAATGTCCACATTTAAAAATGGGTTTATGGTCTGAATTAGAACAAAAACTAATATTTTCCCAATTTCTTTTAAAACAGATGCTCCTAAAAATTCCTTTCACTGAAATCTTGAGGGTTTCACACCAAAATAATCACTTTTGTCAAACTACTTTTTATGACAGAAAAGCTCCTTGATGAGAATTTCCCAACCAGTGAATTTCTCTCACCGCTAAAAACGTGTTTCTTGCTTCAACTTCCAGCCCACTTAGGCTACGTCTACACTGCAGCGCTATTTTGGGACATCAAGGTCCCTTCCAGTTCTAGTGTTCTGTGATTCTATTATTCTATTCCCTCAATGTGGGAGGGGCCAATTGTGGAGAAACTGGTTTTCCAGTTAAGATTCTGGACTGGGATTTGGGAGATGTGGATTCAGCTCCCTGCCTTGGGCAAGTTTTATTCTCTCGCTGGGCCTCAGCTCCCTTCTCTAAGTAGGCAGGACAATTTCTCCTTTGTCTGTCTGGTCTATGTCGATTATACCTGCGTGGGCCAGGACTGTCTCTCACTCCACAAATGTCCACCCTGCTTTGGTAACCTGGGCTTACACTTGCTGGGCCCGGGTCTAACAGACGTGCTAACACACCCACACTGCACTATGCAGAACTTCTGACTCGGGTCTGCGGGTTAAGTGGTGTCCACACTACAGCGTGACTTGAGAACATTTAAGAAGCTGGCTCAAGAGATGCCGAGCCATTAGCAATTATCTTTGGGAACTCATGACAAGGCCTCGGCAGGAGGCCCGTGTCCAGGGCTGTGCAGCACACTTGGGAAAGATGCGGAAAAACTGGAAAAAGTCCAGAGAATATTAACAAAAATAATTAAGGGTCTAGAACACATGGCCCAGGAGGAACGATTGAACAAACTGGGTTTGTTGGCCTGGAGAAGGGACGACTGAGGTGGGGGGAGCTAATAAGTTGTTATAAAAAGGAGGGTGATAAATTTTTCGTCTTATCAGCTGAGGACGGGACAAGAAGTAATGGGCTGATTTGGCAGCAAGGGAGATTTAGGTTAGATATCAGGAAAAACTTCCTGCCAGGGTGATTAAGCGCTGAAACAAATTACCCAGGGAGGCTGTGAAATCGTGTCTGTTCATTTTTCAGAACAGGCTGGACAAATACCCACGAGGGAACAGTCTAGATCAGTGGTGGGAAACCTGCGGCCCATTGGGGTCTATTTATGGCTCATGAGAGATTTTGTTACCGTTGCCCACGTAAAGGGTTGCCAAGTCGCATTGGTTTCTGTCTATTTCGGTTTCTCTTACCGGTTTTACTAAAGAGGCACACACACAACACCAGGACACCTGATGTGAGGTGCATGCTGATTGCTCACAACACGTAGGCTGTGTCTAGACTGGCATGATTTTCCGGAAATGCTTTTAACTGAAACGTTTTCCATTAAAAGCATTTTCGGAACAGAGCGTCTAGATTGGCAGGACGCGTTTCCGCAAAAGCACTTTTTGTGGAAAAGCATCCGTGGCCAATCTAGACGCGCTTTTCTGCAAAAAAGCCCCGATCGCCATTTTCGCAATCGGGGCTTTTTTGCGGAAAACAAATCTGAGCTGTCTACACTGGCCCTTTTGCACAAAAGTTTTGCACAAAAGGGACTTTTGCCCGAACGGGAGCAGCATAGTATTTCCGCAAGAAGCACTGATTTCTTACAGTAGGAAGTCAGTGCTTTTGCGGAAATTCAAGCGGCCAGTGTAGACAGCTGGCAAGTTTTTCTGGAAAAGCGGCTGATTTTCCAGAGAAACTGGCCAGTCTAGACACAGCCAGAGTGTGAGGGCTGCGCGCTTGCGCTACATCCAATCAAAGCACAGTTCAGTCAGCGCGATTAGCAAATCTACTCTATCCTGGGAGACGGTCTCGGTTACCACAGCCTTGCAAGCCACTGAGATGAAGGAGGGCCACCCGTGCGGCCACTCACTAGCCTAGGTTGCCCATCGCTGGTCTAGATCATACTGAATCCTGCCTCAGTGCAGGGGACTGGCCTGGGTGACCTGCTAAGGTCCCGTCCAGTCCTACATTCCCGTGGTTCTGTGGCAAGGCTTGGATCTGAGCCTCAGTGGAAGTGCTTCCAGATTTGGAAGTGCCCTGTATTGCATGTGCTTAGAGCGACCACTGGCCACAGGCAGCAGCCTCTCTGGAGGCCCCAGTCCCTTGTCCCCCTGCTCCCTGCCCCACCTCCCAGCCCCGTCAGACCATCCCATCCCCTACCCCACCTCCCAGCACTGTCAGAGTCAATCCCCTGATCCCAGTCTCCCCGTCCCAATCCTCCATCCCCTCACTGCTCCATCTCCCAGCTGGCAGCTCCAGCTGGCTCTGCCTCTCAGTCTGCTGCTCTTCCACATCAGCCTTCCTACTCTCCCCCCACATCGCTTCTGCCCCCACAGTCCTGCCCCATGGAGTATCTGCCCCCGTCTCCTGCAGGGGGTGAAGAATGCAGGTGCTTGGGCTAGGTAGCGCTCCAAAAATGTTAAGGCCCACCCTGTCTGAAACCCCCTCCCGCCCTGAGTGATCTTAGGACCTGGGTGCTGCTGACCTGAGTCAGACTAATTTGTGTGTGGATGGAAAGGGTCTGGGGCTCAAACCTGAATCACAGCCCAGGCTTAGTGTAGACGTATCCTCTGTGTCTATACAGCACCTAGCGTAATGGGATCCTGATCTCATTTGGGGGCTCTGGGAGTCATTATAACAATGAGAGGGGTGTGGTTCTTGATCAGCTAAGACTGCAATCAAGGGGGTGAAATGCCTGATCCTGCACCCAGGCAAAGTCCAGCTGGCATCCGTGGGATCACTGGAGTAGGGCTGAGCAGCTGGCACAACATAGATTTCTCCCCACTGGCCTTTCTAGCTGCCGGCTGCACTGTTCCACCCTGGTGTTAGAGGCCTCTCTTTGCTGTCAGAGTGTTTGTGTTCCTGTGATTACACACGCCACCCAGGGAATACTTCCCAGGTTATTTAGAGTAGTAAACAGCCCTCGTGTTAATTCAATTGCAATCCATCCTCGTTGCCTTGACAGGAGCAAATTCATTTGTTATTCATGTGAATGTCACATGTACTACAGGAGATGCTCCATCATCATTTAGCATTAGTTAATGGCCACTTAAAATGTTCCTGAAGTATCTCTAAAAGGTACATTGGCTACGGCATGCTCTGGTGGGGCGGAGAGGGAAAAATGCATCAGTCAACAAACGCCATTATCGGGGTGGAGGTGCGGAATGAACAGCTCCCCGACTTGGGAGATGGGGAGTTGCTTGGAAAGTTTCCGTTGAAACTGGTTTTCGATGGGAGTTTCTGACACAACCACGTTCATGGGCATCACGGAGGCTGGGGGAGGCTGAGCCTCCCAAACGTCATGCCTCTAGGGTTGGGGCAGTGCCCATTACCATATGGGTGTAAAGGGTCCATGCTCGGGGCCTCCAACCAATTTGGGACCCCTGAAAATTCCCCCCTCCCCACCTCTGGGGACATAGAGCTTTTCCCAGCTTGGGGCTGCAGTGGAGGGTGCAGGAGGAAAGAAGCAAGTGGGTGGGGCCTCAGGGAAGGCGGCAGAGTGGGGGGTGAAGGAGGGCCTGGCCGTGGGCAGAAGAGGCAGAATAGAGGAGGGGCCCCGAGCTTGCAGCTTCACCCCTCTACCCCCCAGCCAGGGGGAGGGTCGCTGGGTTCAGAGTCCTGGCTAGGGCCGAGAGCTCCACCGTGGCCCTGGCTGGCCCTGAGAGCTTGCCCTGGGCAGGCACTGAGCTCTCAACTCCCCCCATATCCTCAATCATATTCTCAGCTCCCACCCCAAGTCCCTTCCCTGGCTGGGGCTGTGGGGGGTGGGGCCGAACTCTCAGGCCCCTCCCATCCTAGCCAGGACCACAGGGAAGCTGAGAGCAGCTAGTTGGAGTGTGGTCTCAGTCTCCACCTGTGTCCGTTCTTCATGGAAAATGTTGATTTTTCACCAAAGAAGGGGCACCAGAAAACCAGGCTATTTTAAAGTAGCTGCCATGACAAGCCCCCTTTCCTCACCAAGAGGTGCAGCAGGGGAGAGGAGTTCCCCATGGGAGCATTAAGAACCCGAATGACGACTCCCGTGAGGCAGCACAGCAGCCATAAGAACATAAGAACGGCCGTACTGGGTCAGACCAAAGGTCCATCTAGCCCAGTAGCCTGTCTGCTGACAGTGGCCAGCACCAGGTGCCCCAGAGAGGGTGGACCGAAGACAATGATCAAGAGATTTGTCTCCTGCCATCCCTCTCCAGCCTCTGACAAACAGAGGCCAAGGACACCATTTTATCCCCTGGCTAATAGCCTTTTATGGACCTAACCTCCATGAAATTATCTAGCTTCTCTTTAAACTCTGTTATAGTCCTAGCCTTCACAGCCTCCTCTGGCAAGGAGTTCCACAGGTTGACTACACGCTTTGTGAAGAAGAAGATTCAAAAGGCTTCTGCTTTTAATTGTTTACTGAAAACTCTACGACTTTTCTGGGGAAAAACACCTTCTGGCCAGCTCTGCTGCTCAGACAGTGCTTAGCCCAAGCAAGGCAGGCAGCTCGGTTGACCTAACCATGATTATTTCTGTTGCTGTTGGGGGGAAACTGAGGCATCATAGATGCCGTTGTGCTGAAATGGTCAGCAAACGATGACTCCTGAATGCAACCGCGGTTGCCTCTTTGTACGAGTACAGCACAGCTGGCCTGCTATGGGGAGCCCCCAAGTGCATGGCTGGATGTGCTAAGCACCCTAGGAAGGAATGCACTTGCTCTGCTGGAAGAAGGCCACCGTTTCAGGGGGTGGCCTCGGGGAAGCCTACACCCTTGGGGATGCAGATACAAAAGGGTTATACACACTGCACTTCTGCCACTGGTTGGGAACTCTTCATTGTGAGCAAGTCCCTGAATTTGGGCTTTTATTTTTCCACCCCAGGGCAGGCTGTGATTTTTAGGTGCTTGTGATTTTCTATCACTGAAGTTAATATGGTGCATTTACAGCAGCTCCTAGTGGGGCTTCATCCACGAGAGAACCGGGAAACGGTGAACTGGTCCCAAGCCAACAAGATGAAGTTCAGTAAAGAGAAGCGAAGAGAGCACATGAGGGAAGGAACACTCAGAGGCACAATCACACAGCAGGGAGTAGCTTGCCAGGGGCTGTCCTGCTGCAAAGGGGCTAAGTCCTTCACAAGCCGTGAGTCACCAAAGAGATGAGCTGTGAAAAGGCCAGTGACATTGGTGTTAACAGGAGTGCCATGGGCAAGTGACTGTTCCATTCTATTCAGCACTGAGGAGGCCTGAGCTGGAGAACTGCGGCCAGTCCTGGGCACCGTGCGTTAGGAAAGACGTGGACAAATTGGAGCGAGTGCCGAGGAGAGCAACAAAAGCGATGGAAGCTTCCGAAAGCCTGAGCTACGACGCAAAGCTAAAAAACCTGGGCACGAGTAGTTGTTAGAACAGGAGACAGAGAGGGGATCCGATAACAGTCTTCATGTATGTTAAGGGCTGTTGCAAAGAGAGCACGGATTTATCGTTCTCCTGATCCACAGAAGTTAGAATAAGAAGCATCGGGCTTCACCAGTGGCAAGGGAGATACATGTCAGAGGTTTAGGAAAAGCTTTCTAATGATAAGGGCAGTGAAGCTGTGGAATAGCTTCCTAGTCACATGCCCTTCTCTTCCCTGACTGGAGGCAGAGCTGTCCTGTCCATAGGATGAATTGGGGTGGCCCAGGCCCATGGTTTGGTGGCCCTGCAGTGGCTGCTCAGCCATCCTAGGGGGGAGGTCTAGGTTGGAGATTAGGAAAAACTCTTTCCTTGGGAGGGTGGGGAAGCTCTGGGATGGGTTCCCTGGGGAGAGGGTGGAATCTCCATCCCTAAAGGTGTTTACATCCCGGCTTGACAAAGCCCTGGCTGGGATGATGGAGCTGGGGTTGGTCCTGCTTTGGGCAGGGGGCTGGACTCGAAGACTCTTGAGGTCTCTTCCAGCCCTGGGATTCTATGATTCAGTGGATGGGAGGGACCAGGGGGATGAAGGGGCCTGGCGTGGGGCAGCAGCAGGGGTGACCTCACCACACTCACTGCGGCAGCGGGATCTGGAGTGACCTGGCAGCCTGCTCCCACTCTACCACGCTGCCCTGTCCCTGCCAGCTGGGCTGCACTTCTCCCCGGCAGTGAAAAGTAAAGCGCCCCAGACCTAGGGACCTCACTGAGAAGTGGGGCACAGCAGGCTGGGAGGGGGGCAGGGCAGAGCAGAGCAAAGTGTGTGTGGGGGGGGAAGGTGCAAAGGGCCGGAGCAGGATGATGTGTGGACGGAGCAGGGGTGGGGGTTGGGAAAGGGCAGTGCAGGGACAGGGCAGGGTGGAGCAGGGACAGGGTGATGGCAGGGCCTGAGGGAGAGGAGTTGCCCTGGGCCCTGTGCCTGTGGCACTAGGATGGGTTGCCCCAGGCTCCTCATCCCCTATGGATGGTCCGGATCGGAGAGTCCAGTACCTTGGCAAGCTACTCTACACAAGAGGAATGTAGTTTAAAAGCGCGAATCAGAGTTTGCTTGATGACTTAATAGCTCTCACGAACTGGCCTGAGATTTATGTCCAGAAACATTCACATGAACGGAACCATCCGAATTGCCTCCAATGGGGCCAATCATCGTGCCAGGTCAGTCTGGGGCGGAGCATGAATTGTGGCACCAGGAAATAAGGGCACAGGTTTAATTGAGACTGGAAATCGAGTTGGTTGTAAAATGTTCAATGCATCAGTTTCCAGTTGGAAAAAGTAATTTGTCTAAATCAAAATGTTTCCTGAGAAACAGTCGATTTTGACAAAACACTCAATGGAAAAGCGTAAAAATCAATCCTTTTGGCTCCCTCATTCCACTTCGATTACATCGTAACATTTTGCTCCAATGATGTCAACATACTTTTTTTACCGTCTTGCTTCATTTCATTTCATCACGACTTTTATTATTAATTTGAATACTGGAGTTTAGATCCTGTTTTAATGTTTTGCCACCATCAAAAGGAGATACTTGATGTTTGAAAATTCTGTTTTCTGACCAGGAAGTGAAATCTAATCAAACCTGAGTTTGAATGACAGGCCAAGAAGCCCATTTACAAGCCAGCCCAGCATAGTCAGAAACAAGTGAACATGGGGTCTGCTTTGGAGATCAGGATTGGTGGGGGAACCAGGAAGAACCTGGCTGCTTGGACTGAGGTCGGCTTGGATTTTCTCATGTTGAATTTTCTCTCCATGTAAAGTTCAGAGTTGGGAACCAAACAGATCAAGATAGAAGGAAATTCCATGCTCTACACCAGCTTGTCTGCTTGTTATAGGTAACCTGGAAACCTTGTCTGTATCGTAAAATGACATGGTAACTGACGGCCACTTGGGGAATTTCTACAGTGCTGCCCTGAGGACTCAGGACTGATTCAGAGGTAAATCCATGGGACTCTAATTTGAAGTTACCTAAACTTTCTTTCATCCACCTCTGTGTGTGCTTCACCCAAGCACAGATGCCCATCAGCTGTGTATATTAACAGTGGCGGCCCATCAATACAAGCAAACTAGGCAGTCACCTAGGGTGCCAAGATAAACGGCTGTTAAGGGCATTGGAGGCGGGTGCGCCGATCATGTGTTTTGCCTAGGGCGCCAGTTGCCGGCAGCTCGCCTAGGGCCACCCTTGTATATAAAACAGATGGAGGCATAGGCAGCAAGTTAATAAGTGAATAAGGAAAAAAAGTGAATAAGGAAAAATTATTTACTTATTCCCACAATATGAGAACTAGGGGTCACCAAATGAAATTACTAGGCAGCAGGTTTAAAAAACCCCCAACTGCTCAAGAGAGTTAAGACCAAAGCAGACTGTGAAGAGATTCAAAAAGATCTCACCAAACTAAGTAATTGGGCAACAGTGCACAGTCAACCTGTGGAACTCCTTGCCAGAGGATGTGGTGAAGGCTAGGACTTTAACAGGGTTCAAAAAGAGCTAGATGAGGCTATGTCTACACTGCAGGTATTTGTTGGCAGACGGGATGCTAATGAAGAGCTCATTAGCATTTGTTGCGCTGTCATTTGCATATTGCTGCTGATGCTTTTTGAGCACGACGTTTTGGCGCAAAAACAAGCAGTGTAGACGGGTCTGTTTTGCAAAAAGAAACCCTTTTGCGCAAGATTCCTTAAGCCTCAAAAAAGAGGTACAGTATATAGGATCTTGCGCAAAAAAATTTTTCGCGCAAAACGGACCCGTCAACACTGCTTGTTTTTGCACAAAAACCTCTTGCACAAAAAGCATCGGCAGAGATATGCAAATGACAGGGTGACAAATGGTAATGAGCGCTTCATTAGCATACTCGCTGCTGACAAATACCTGCAGTGTAGGCATAGCCTAGATTCATGGAGGCTAGCCAGGATAGGTCGGAATGGTCGCCCTGGCCTCTGTTTGTCTGGAGGCGGGTGACGGGAGGGATCACGTGAGGATTCCCTGTTCTGTTCCCTCCCTCCTGCGGTATCTGGCATTGGCCGACGGGACACTGGTCTGGATGGACCGTTGGTCTGTCCCAGTCTGGCGGCTCTTATGTTCTATATGGGCCCATGGTGCCCCGGCACCAGGAATATTCCTGCCCTGGGGCTGGGCCCCACCAAAACCCACCGCCTGCCTGCTCTCCCTGCATGCCCCTGTCCCTCTGCCGTCCCGCATGCTCCTCCTGCACATACCCCAGCCGTGCCCGGTGCCCCAGGTGATTTGAAAGGTCCCAGAGGGCTCTCCCACCACCACCGGCAGCGCAGGGGGTTGCCCCCTGTGGCCCAGGGGAGGGGAGCTAGTGTCTGTGCTGTGCCCTGCTCCAACAGCTGGAGCAGCATGTGGACACAGACACACCGGCCAGCAGCCATGATGAGCGAGTGGCCAGGAGCCGCTCTAACCTTGCTGTGCGGATGGTGGCAGTGGGGCCCCCAGGGCATTTTAAATCACCCAGGTGGGGCTGGGGAACAGGCTGGGGGAGTGTGGGGGGTGTTGGGGAACCAGAGGAGCAGGTGAGGGGGAAGCGGGCGAGGGCTGCAGTACCCAGAGTGCCCTGGTCCCTTAGGAGCTATTGCCTGAGGGTGTGCCCCAGGTAATCATTACAACCCCCCACCTGCTACCCTCACACCCGCTTATGCACCCCACTTCCTCCGGAGCCTCCCTCCTCCTCTCCTCCAGCCCCCAAACTCTCTCCCAGAGCCTGCACCCAGACTATTTTCCAGAGCCCCTCCTGAACCCAGGGCTCCCCAAGACCCACCCTTCACCCCTCCTGCACCCAGGGCTCCCTTCCAGAGCCTGCTCCCAACCCTCTGCTTCAGCCTGCACCTAGCACCCAAACTATTCCCAGAGCCTGCACTCCTCCCCCACCCAAATTTCCCTGCAAAGTCTTAGGCAGGTGGGGATGAGGAGAATTTGAGTTTCAGTAGGGGGGGGGGGGGAGGTTATGGGCTGTGGGTGGGGCACCCTCGCCAGGTCTAGCAGAAGCAGACAGACTCACGCCAGCACTAAGGCTGCTCGTGTGAGTGTGCTAAAATTTGCTGGGTGGCTATGGCTGCTCAGGTAAGCCACTCGAGTTAGTACCCAGGGGCTGGGGTGGGTTGGTATTTGGGGGGCTAGTTTGAGCCGACAGCCACGGCCACACTGATCTGCAGGGGTCGACATGCCCTTCCGATGTAGCTGGGGCATCTGCTAGCTGTGTGAGGATGCATGCTTCCCGCTAGGAGCAGCAGGGGCTGACCACTTCTGTTACTGTGCTGACAAGTCTGTTCTACGCTGTGTCCCTGTCGACCAGTCAACCCTCTCTTCTACCTGCTGGCTCGAGTCTCCTCTGGCTGCAGGGCCCGCGACTCCTCTCGGTGACAGTTTCACTTCTTGGTTTTCTGTCTGCAACTTTAAATGCTTCTTAGTCTCTGCACTGCCAGGTGCCACCTCTCCTTCCTTCCCCAACACCGTGAGTTCCTGGGCTGAGATCCTACAATGAGGGAGAGACTCCAATGACCTAGAATCATTAAATCTTGAAAGGTCATCTCGTCCATCTGCGCTCACAGCAGGACTAGCTAGTCTCTAAACCATCGCTGGCAGGCGTCTGTCTAACGTGCTCTTAACCGCCTTCGATGATGGTCATTCCATATCTTCCCCAAGGAAGCTATTCCAGTGCTTAACCACCCTGACAGGAAGTTTTTGCTAAAGAAAAGAGGAGACTAAGGGGGGATGTGATAGAGGTCTATAAAATCATGACAGAGGTCTATAAAATCATGACAGTCCTTCCCTTACTGCAGTTTAAGCCCATAGCCTCTCGTCCGACCCTCAGAAGTTAAGAACATTTTTCCCCCTCCTTGTAACACCCTTGTATGTTCTCAAGAATGGACTTTTTCCAATTTGTCCACATTTGTCCTGAAATGTGGCTCCCAGAACTGGATGCAATACTCCAGCTGAGGCCTAATCAATGTGGAGGAGCCGGCTAGGGGGCAGCAAGTGGGAGCAGCAGTACCTCCCTGTGACGTAGTGGGGGTACCTGGCTGGTTTCTATGCTGCTGGCTCTGGGGTAACCCCCACTGGCTGCCGTGGGTACCACGACCCAGCAAAACAGGATGAGTCACTATGCAAACCAGTATGGCCAGACACCCCCCATGGAGAGGAACAAAGGAAGGTGGATGCTGCCCTGGCTGGGGGGGCAGGGCTGGAAGAGAGTTAGTGAGTGGCTGGCTGGAAGCATGGAGGAGACAGCCTAGGGAAAGGGGCTGGAGTTTAGGGGCCCAGTCTCCCCCCATCTCAAGGGGGCCTGAGGCATCCTAGCCCAGCTCTGTGACCAGACTACATCTGTGCTGTGCTGTAACCTGGAGAGGCAATAAACTTCCTCTATTCCACCGGCTGGTGCAGTCTGTTTGTGCCATTTCGGGGTGCAGGAGATGGGGGACCCCCAACGCGCCATCACACGCCCCTGTTTGGTTTTCTTTTGTCACAGTGCTACACTGTTGACTCATCTGCCTGGGCTCTGTTCAGACTTGGCTGAGCAGCCTCGTGTCTGTCTCTCCAAAGGCAAGGTGTGGGGGGTTTTAGAAACCCACCAGCAATCAGATGCCAATATTAAAACAACTGCTGAGCTTTATAACCCATAGCGGCAGCTGCCGCTATGCTCAGATCTCCCTGATCTTGTGAGCCTGGCGAATATTTAAGTCTCATTACCACTCAATCTGCTTGGAAACCTCGCAATGTTATGGTCAATAAACAACTTCCTGCTGGTGTATTTTTATTGGGTTTATCCTGGTCAGGGAAGGCCATTTATAGCTATTGAAGAAGAACAGGGCAATTTTTGTTGTCGCGTGAAGATGATTTTTACGAGGCAGCCCTCTGGGACGCAGCCTGCTGGATATATGAGGGGTGCCACAAGAGCTGTTGTACTTTGCATGAAGGAATGGCTACGGCGAGGATTTATCGAGGCCGGCTGCTCAGGAGCTCAGCTTCCTTTGACATGGTGGCAGAAGGCTCAGTCTTCCCAAAACTGCCTATATGGCCGACCGCCTAAGGCTGGGGCTGCCACTGGGGGAAGCCTGGTGGTGCAGCATGGTAGGGATGGGGCTGTGGCCCGGCAGCCTGACTCCCCCGACTGGGGAGAGGGATGGAGCCGGGGCGTCCTTGGTTACCCCATGGCCAGGAAGATTGGACTGAGGGTGGGTGGGGCTTCGCTCCAGGAACGGGGCTTCATGTGGAAGGGGCAGGACTGAAGCTTACCTTTCCCAAATGGACTTTCACCCACCACCCATGCATGGTGGCTTTTCTGAGCAGAGGGATGTATGTCAGCCGAGACACAACTCCACATCGCCCATGTCACGTGAGGAGCTAATCAGGAAGTTTTGACAAACTTTTCTTTTTCCTCTTTCATCCCAAGTCAGGACAGTGTAGACAAACCCTCTATGGCAGAACAGGGAACCGAATACAAGTCCCAGTCTTTTTAATCTCTCTTCACACGACAGCCATTCCAAACCCCTCCTCATTTTTGTTGCCCTTTTCTGAATTTTTTCTAATCCCAAGATATCTTTGTGAGATGAGGTCCGGGGGGGGGGGGGGGGGACTCTGTGTGCTGGGACTGTAAAAACACAGAACAAATTGATGATTCAGACCCTAAATAGCTGATGCCATCTTCTACCTTGACTGCCCCATATCCTCTCCTAATCCCTCACCCCCCTGACATGTCACACTCCCCTGAAAGCCCCACTATCCAATCACCCCCATGCACACTGGCCATCATTGCTGATAAATTGCAGAGGGTCCAGGGATGTGTCATGAGATCGAATAAAAGATTGGAAAATAAGCAACATTCAGAAAATGGCAACAAAAGTGATTAGGGGGTTGGAACGGCTGCCAGACGAAGAATGATTAATAAAACTGGGACTTTTCATCTTAGAAAAGAGGGGATGTGATGGAGGTCTATAAAATCATGACAGATGTGGAGAAAGTGAATAAGGAAAAGTTGTTTACTTGTTCCCATAACATAAGAACTAGGGGTTACCAGATGAAATTAATAGGTAGCAGGTTTACAACAAACAAAAGAAAGAATTTCTTCATGCAATGCACAGTCAACCTGTGGAACTCCTTGCCAGAGGATGTTGTGAAGACCAGGACCTTAAAGGTATGTCTACTGTGACGTAGTGGGGGTAATTGCTGGGCTGTGGTGACCCCTGCTGTCTGGAGCAAGACCCAGCAGGGAAAACCTGGCTAGGCAGAGATAAGGCCAAACTGGTTGAACCAGTGGCCAGACACCCCCCATGGAGAGGAACAAAGGAAGGTGGAATGCTGCCCTGACTGCGGGGGCAGGGCTGGAGGGGAATTTAGTTAGACTGTGGAAGAGCATGGAGGAGAGCCTAGGGGAAGGGGCTGGAGTTTAGGGGCCCAGTCTCCCCCATCTCAAGGGGGCCTGAGGCATCCTAGCCCAGTTCCTGTAACCAGATTACATCTGTGCTGCGCTGTGCTGGAGGAGCAATAAACCACCCTCAATTCCACTGGCTGGTGCAGTCTGTTTGTGCCATTTCGGGGTGCAGGAGACGGGGAACCCCCAACGCGCCGTCACACTGGTGTCAGGAGTGGGATCCACGGCACCCCGTGGATGAAGCTTCCAGCGGCGAGCGACAAGGCGCAGTAGAAGCAAGAGCCCTGGAGCCAGGCGTGCTGGAGACAGAGCGAAGCGGTTCCTGGGAATCGTGGGGCGCTGCAGCACTAGACTGGTGAGTCTGCACCGAGGGGCCCAGCGGGCAGATGGCCTACGCCCGACTCTTGAAGGCAGAGCTGGTGGGGCTGTGCAGAGAGAGGGGCTTGCCTGTGCAGAAAGCAACCAAGGCCCAGCTGATTGCTCAGCTAGAAGAGAACGACCAGCCACAGGGCCAGGATCTTGTCCCCAGGGGAAGCAGCCAGACCCCCCCTGAGAGTGTGTCAGGCTCAGAGAGGGGGAGGAGCGCTGGAACCCACAGGAGAGATGAGACAGCTTCCCCCAGGAGGCCTGCAAGCTGCAGCCCATCTAGGGCAGGGGCCAGCCAAGCAGAGCTGCGGCGGCTGGAGATCCAGCTGCGGATCAAGGAATTGGAAGTAGAGGACCGAGAAAGGGATCGCCAAGATCGAGAGAGGCAGCGGCAGCATGAGCTGGCCATGGCAGAGCGGAGAACCGGCGGGGCACCGGCTGCGCCAAGTGCGGATGGGCCCCAGGGTCCCAGGACTGCCAGATGCTTGGAGAGGCCCGTGGTGGCCCAATTGAAGGACATGGGTGACATAGACGGGTTCCTCAGTGCCTTTGAGAGGGCCTGTGGACTGCAACGGGTTCCCCCAGCTGACTGGCTGCAGGAGCTCATCCCCGCACTGAGCCAGGAGGCGGCCGGAGTGCTCAGTCAGCTGGAGGACCTACAGCCAGGGGATTACAACCGAGTCAAGGAGGCCCTGCTGCACAAGTTCGGGCTGACCCCCGAGATGTACAGGAAGAAGTTCCGGGGGGTACAGAAAGGGCCACGGGAGACCTATGTGGATCTGGCCTCCCGCCTGGCGCAATACTGCCGCAAGTGGGTGTCTGGAGTCGGAGCCCAGACCGCAGAGGAGCTGCTCAAGCTGGTCATGATGGAGCAGTTCTATGAAGCGTGCCCACCCAAACTGAGGCTGTGGCTCAAGGACCGGAGACCAGAGAACCCCCAGGAGGCCGGGAGGCTGGCGGATGAGTTCACGGAGAGCCGGTCCGGGTGTGAACGGGAGTCCCGGAGAGAAAGGGAACCGCGCAGAGACCGGATCTCGGCTGAGCGACGGAGGGAGTCAACTACGGGGCGAGACCAAGGAACAGGTCGTCTGCGCCCCAGAGAACCAGCCAGGGCCTGGACAGAGACAGCCCAAAGCCTAACTTGCCAGCGCTGTGGGCAAAAAGGCCACAAGAGGGCTCAGTGCACCAGGTCCCGGGACCGGGGACTTTCCAGGGTTAACTGGCTGGGGCGGGAGGAAGGGCAGGCTGCCCCAGAGGCAGGGGCTGGCAGGCAAACCTCAGCTCAGAGAGAGGGGAAGGATGCTCAGTGCACCTCCCCTGGGAGGTCTGATTCTCAGGAGGCGGATTTCTCCGTGTACCGGGTGGGGGCAGGACGGCCCCTGCGGAGCGAGTGCCTCATACCCCTGGAGGTGGATGGTAGGAAGGTGACGGGCTTCTGGGACACGGGGGCGGAGGTGACTCTGGCCCGATCCGACATAGTGGCCCAGGAGCGGATACTACCCCACGCGCAGCTGACCCTGAAGGGCATAGACGGGTCCCCGTTTAAGGTGCCTGTAGCCAGGGTGCATCTGAAATGGGGGGCCAAGGAGGGCCTCAAGGAAGTGGGGGTGCACCCGCACTTGCCCACCGAGGTGCTGATGGGGAATGACCTAGAGGAGTGGCCCCATGGATCCCAGCGGGCTCTAGTCCCTACCCGGAGCCAGAGCCAGCGGGGGGCCGACAACGTGGGTCCAGGGAAGGACTCCTGGCAGCGTCCTCAGGGTCCCATCCCAGTGGACACGGGGTCCAGCCAGGCTGGGACTCCGGACCTAGGCAGAGGTGGGGGACAGGTCCCGATCCCTGCCTCAGCAGCTGAATTCCAGGCTGAGGTGCAGGCAGATCCCTCCTTGCAGAGGCTGAGGGACCAGGCTGGCCTCCATGCAGCTCAGCCCCGGGGGAGAGGTGGCCAGGAGAGATTCCTGCGGGAGCGTGGGCTCCTGTTCCGTGAGTGGCTCCCCCCCAGGAAGGCGAGGGCATGGGGTGTCCAGCGGCAGCTGGTCGTCCCCCGAAAGTATCGCCTCAAGCTGCTGTATTTGGCCCACGATGTCCCCGTTGGGGGCCACCGGGGGATCCGGAGCACCCGGCTGAAGCTGCTCCAGCACTTCTATTGGCCAGGAATCTTTACAGCCGTGCAGCGGTACTGCCGGTCCTGTGACTCCTGCCAGAGGGGCGGGAAGGCCCAAGACAGGAGGAAAGCGGCTTGGGGGTCTCTACCCCAGATAGACCCTCTGGGCTTGCTGAGAGAGTTATGGGAGGGGAAGACCTCCCTGGATGGAGCTTCGGGGGTGGAAGCCGCCCTGGCTGTCCAGAGAAGGCTCACTGGGCTCATGGCCCCGGCCCGAGAGACCCTGGCCAGAGATCAAGGCCAGCGGAAGGGTGGGTGTGACCCCCGAGGACAGGCCTGCGCCAGTCGCCCTGGAGCGGGGCGGCGAGTGGACAGAGGGAAGCCAGCTCATGTGGGGCCTTGCCACGGCCGGCCTGAGTCAAGGGGAGCACCCATGTCCCCGGGGCGGGTTCCCACGCAGAGGACCCGAACTTCCCTAGGTCACGAGCGGAGTGACCCTGCTCAGTTCGCTCTCGGAGGGGGGAGAACTGTGACGTAGTGGGGGTAATTGCTGGGCTGTGGTGACCCCTGCTGTCTGGAGCAAGACCCAGCAGGGAAAACCTGGCTAGGCAGAGATAAGGCCAAACTGGTTGAACCAGTGGCCAGACACCCCCCATGGAGAGGAACAAAGGAAGGTGGAATGCTGCCCTGACTGCGGGGGCAGGGCTGGAGGGGAATTTAGTTAGACTGTGGAAGAGCATGGAGGAGAGCCTAGGGGAAGGGGCTGGAGTTTAGGGGCCCAGTCTCCCCCATCTCAAGGGGGCCTGAGGCATCCTAGCCCAGTTCCTGTAACCAGATTACATCTGTGCTGCGCTGTGCTGGAGGAGCAATAAACCACCCTCAATTCCACTGGCTGGTGCAGTCTGTTTGTGCCATTTCGGGGTGCAGGAGACGGGGAACCCCCAACGCGCCGTCACATCTACACTGCAGGCTTCTTGTGCAAGAAGCTTTTTGCAGAAGAGATCTTCCACAAACACTTCATGCACAAGGGTGCATCCACACTACAAAAGTGCATCGCAAAAGCAATGTGCTTTTGTGCAAGAGAGAGTCCAGACTGCATGGATGCTCTCTCACAAGAAAGCTCTGATTGCTATTCACAGAATAGCCACCAGAGCACCTGTGCTTTTTTCGATAGGCTCTTTTTGTACAAACCTCCCCCCCCCCCCCCGTTGCCCATCCACACACACCTTTTTGCGCAAGAACTCTTGCGCAAAAAGGAGGTACTCCTTGTAGAAAGAGGAATACCTACACCACAAAAAACCCTCTGTTCTTTTGATTTACTATACACTTACCTGTGCAAAAATGTGCTTGAGGTGTGGACCCTCCACAGGGTTTTGTGCAAAACCAAATGTTTTTGTGCAAAAACCCTGTAGTGTAGACATAGCCTAACAGGGTTCAAAAAAGAGCAAGATAGATTCATGGAGGTTAGGTCCATCAATGCCTATTAGCCAGGATGGGTAGGAATGGTGTCCCTTGCCTCTGTTTGTCTGGAAATGGGTGACAGGGGAGGGATCATGTGTGGATTACTAATTGTGTTCCCTCCCTCTGGGGCATCTGGTATTGGCCACTATTGCCAGACAGGATACTGGGCTAGATGGACCATTGGTCTGACCCAGTATGGCCATTCTTGTGCTCTTACGTTATGTTCTTATGTAACCTATTGCTTCAGTCAGCCTCTGTGCTCAATGACTCGAATGTAGTCATTATAATACTGATTTTTAAAAGGCCTCCTGATCTGATCCTGGCAATTACAGGCTGGTAAACCTAACGCTAGTACCAGGCAAATTGGTACTAAATATTATTCAGAGAGTCAACACAGCCATTGCAAAGGGAAATCGTGTCTTGATGATCTATTTGAATTATTTGAGGGAGTCAATAAACACATGAGCAAGGGTGATCCAGTTGACAGAGTGTACTTGGATTTTGGGAAATCCTTTGGCAAGGTCCCTCACCAATGGTTCTGAAGGAAACTAAGAGTCGTGGGATAAGAGGGCAGGTCCTCTCATGGATCACTAACCGCTAAAAGACAGGAAACAAAGGGTAGGAATAAATGGTCAGTTTTCACAATGGAGAAAATGAAACAGCAGGGTCCCCCCGTACCGGGACACGGGCTGTTCAACATATTCATAAATGAGCTGGAAAAGAGGGTGAACAGTGAAGTAGCAACGTTTGCAGATGATACAAAATGATTCAAGAGAGTTAAATCTGCAAACATTTTGTAAGGGATTTTACAAAAGTGGGTGACTAGGCAGCAAATTAGCAAATGAAATTCAACAATGAACAGTGCAAAGTAGAAAAAATAATCCCAACCTCCCCTATCTAACCATAGGCTCTAAATTAACTATTGCCACTTTCATCTGTTCGAGATATCAGGTACGAAGGGAGCCAGAAGACACCGAAGGACAAGCTCTACCTCTGACTTTATTATACACAAAATAGCAAAGAGAAACAATACAGACTTACATCCATCTATTCCACTGAACAGGGTCGTTTTAACACAGATAGTATAGGAACACCTACACCTAGGAGAATACACAAGATATAGCTTTAAGGCTATAGACATATGTGTTCTTATTTCTAGAAATCATGTGCAGTTCAGCCATTAGCAAGCTTACAGTTGTCGGACGGGAGGTCGTAGCCTCAGTCTTTCCCCATGCAGAGGTGTCCACAAGACAGTTGCTGGTATGCACAGGTTCAGCTTCTAGCTGCAGCAAGTAAGATATGTGAGGACACCTCACTCAGTCCCTCCTACTGATTAGCCTTCCTACACCTATATTTATACTCGACTTGGTCATTCCAATAATAGCGACCAACTGATTACATATTGCATAAGATACCTAAAATGCCCTTATTAGCCATACACCCTGCTACTCGGGATGTTGCAAATACTATGTGCGTGATTAACAGTTTTATGGCTGCATCTGCTTTTTCCTTGTCAGAAATAAAACATACTAGTTTACTCCTGGTTCTTTTGGCACAGTCACGCTCCACTATGCTCAATATGCATGATTGTACAAAAACATTCCTGCATCAGAGCCTGCACCTCCACCCCCAGCCTTGCCTGCATGCTTGTGCGCACCAGGCTAGAGACAGGCCGGGGTTTTGCTTTGGAATTGATCAGTACTTTGGGTAAAGCAAATGTCATTTTGGTCAAGACAGGGCCATGCAGGTTCCCCTACAGCCACTCAAGAAAGAGATTTTGGAATCACCATGGAGAATTCTCTGAACAGCTCGGTGCAGAGTAATGACCTCACAGGCTAACAGAATGCTAGCAGTTATTAGGAATGGGATAACAAATGAGACAGACAGTATCATACTGTTACTATATACACATGATGGCTGTGTCTACACTCGGCCACTTATTCTGGAAAATCAGCCGCTTTTCCGGAATAAGCTGCGAGCTGTCTACACTGGCCCTTGAATTTCCGGAAAAGCAACGATGCTCTACTGTACAAAATCAACCGCTATTCCGGAAAAACTATTTTGCTCCCGCTCGGGCATAAGTCCTTATTCTGGAACACTGTTCCGGAAAAGGGCCAGTGTAGACAGCCCAGTAGTCTTTTCTGGAAAAAAGCCCCGATCGCGAAAATGGCGATCGGGGCTCTTTTCCGGAAAAGCGCGTCTACATTGGCCACAGATGCTTTTCCGGAAAAAGGGCTTTTCCGGAAAAGCAGCCTGCCAATGTAGACGCTCCTTTTCCGGAAATACTTATAACAAAAACTATTCTGTTTTAAGCAGTTCCGGAAATTCATGCCAGTGTAGACACAGCCCTAGGGTATGCCCGCATCTTGACTACAGCATCAATGTGTTCCCCATCTCAAAAAGGATGTAGTGAAACTAGAAACCATTCAGAGAAGGGCAGCAAAGGTGATCCATGGTATGGACTGGCTGCCATGTGAGGAGAGACTAAAACAATTGGGACTGTTCAACTGAGAAAAGAAACAACTAAGGGGGATATGATGGTCTGTAAAATCACAAATAGTGGGGAAAAGTGAGCAGAGATGCATTGTTTATCCCTTCCCACAGCACAAAATCCAGGGGTCGCCCAATGACATTAATAGGCGGCAGGTATAATACAAACAGGAGAATTTGTCACACAAATTTGCTACCTCGCTCCTAACCTTGATGTTCATTTTCTCACCCGTGTTCAACAAGCCGTCTCCCCTGGACCGACAGCGTACTCCCCGGTCAGACTGCTCTTTACCCCGTTCTGCGGGGAGTTTGCGTCTCCCTCCAACTCACAGCCCATTTGGCGGGGTAAAGCCTCCAGGATCCGTAACGCCCGGAGCCACGGAGCGGCACGAATGTCGTTGGCAAAGGCAGGCACTCGAAATGCACGTCTTGTCAGTTCCCACCCTCGAGCTGAACAGACTGGGTCTGCACATGCACGTCTAGGCCTCTGGCAAGGAAAGGGAGAGCCTCCTAGCCCCCCGCTGGCTCTATCCCACAAGCAGCGATCCTTTGCCTCCCCTCTTTCCCACACAGTCAGCCTCATCTCTCTGCTGTCAGAACACACGTCTCTCCCTAATCCGCACATGCCCCCGTCACTGCAGCGTCTCGCAGCCCATGTGTCAGCACAGGGCTTCTCGGCCGTTTTCTTTCTAAGCCCCCTCCCCCCTCCGCCGTGCTATAAAAATTCCACAGCCCGCTATGCCACAAACACTGGGTTTCTGCCTCCGAAGGTGGAGGCTGGCATTAGGAGGCAGCAAGCCGGGGCCCCACGCCATGCCCTGCGGAGTGACATGGCTCAGGCTTTGGCCCCAGGCTGCAGGGCTCAGCTTCCCAGGAGCGTCAGCCCCGTGACTCATCATTTCAGTCCCTCAGGCTTTTGGCCTGAGCTCCAGCGAATCTAACGCCAGCTCTGCTTGGCAGACGCTCCTGGGCTCCCAGTGGAGAACCACTGCGGCAGGGCATGGCTACTAGCCCAGGCCATGTCTACACTTGGAAATTATTTTGAAATTACTAAATTCAACTTAACTCCTGATTTAACAAAATCGAAATAGTGTGTCCACACTACCGGAAGCCGGGAAATGAATCTGAGGCAAGCTCCATTAACGTGGACGTGCTACCTCGACTCAGAGCCCCACGAAGCGCTGGGGTGTCATTAGTTAAAATTACTCAAGGGAATTGTTACTTTGAAATAGCCGCAGTGGAGCGTCCACACTACCACGACTGAGAAATAACTACTTTGAAAGAAGTGTTATTCCTCGTGGAAAGCAGTTGTTATTTCGAAATAACCAGCCTTTTATTTTCTGTGGTGGCCCGTCAATACAGGGCGCCAAGATAAACTGCCGCTGAGGCGGGGCCAATCGCGCATTTCGCCTAGGGCACCAGTTGCCGGCAGCTCGTCTCAGGCTGCTCCTGTTTATTTTGAAAGGACAGGCTTGGTCGTGCGGACGCACCGCTTGTTATTTTGAAATAATAGGAGTGTTGGGGCAAATATTACTAACTTTTGCTTAATAATATAGTTGAACTTTTTTCAATATTTGACCAGCTTAAATAACCAACATAATTATCCCAATATGGAGAAAGAATTAGCTTTAAAAAGTTTAGAATGGACTAATCAGAGGGGAGGAGGCTATTTTGGCACCTTCACATGGCTAGACTTTGACGGATGTCTGGCTCTGTGTGTTGTCTTCAGGGCCGGCTTTAGGAAGCGTGGGGCCCAATTCGAACCAAATTTTGGTTGAGCAAAAAAAAGGAACAATTCACAGTCTCTTTAAATCCTCAGTTACAGGGCAGAGTCTTACCTTCCAGCCAAACTCGGGCTGACTCCCACTCTCGTGGCGCACAGAAGCCACCTCACTGCTCCTCCGGGGCCAACGCCCTCCCCCGCATCGCGCCCAGCACACTTCCAGGTTTAGGGCGCAGGGCCCTTTCAGGTACAGGGCCCGATTCAGGGGAATCGGGCGAATCGGCCTAAAGCCGGCCCTATTTGTCTTTGTGTGTCACCCCAGCCCTGTGCAGATATCAAGCGAAACGACTGATGACCACAAGATCCGTTAAGGGACAAAGGCACCCAGCCAGGTTTATTGTTGATGAAGCACAGTAGTAGTTATGGGTGTTTTAGAGAGTGAGAGAGGAACATGTGAAATGACAGATAGATAGATAGATAGATAGATAGATAGATAGATAGATAGATAGATAGATAGATAGATAGATAGATAGATAGATAGATAGATAGATAGATAGATAGATAGATAGATAGAGTGCTTTTTTATGATGGTATGGCGCAGAATGGCATACCGTCACCTATTTTCCCAGCACACAGAAAAGGAATGGCATTTCCCCCATGCGTACCGACACCTGTTTTCCTGGGGTGGCTCAGCTTTTTTTTTTCTCAATAACTTTGCCCCAGAATACTGATACCTTTTTTCTTACAAAAAAAAGCACTGGATAGATAGATAGAGTGTATGGGGGAAGATATAGCTATAGATAGATAGATAGATAGATAGATAGATAGATAGATAGATAGATAGATAGATAGATAGATAGATAGATAGATAGATAGATAGATAGATAGATAGATAGATTTTCCCCTATGGAAATATTTATTTATTATTTATTTTAAATATTTTTAACCCGCTTCTCTATTTAAAATATTTAAAATATATTTATATATAAATATACGTAACAATTAAAATATAAGACCCCCAGCGGAACATAAAACCTGCTAAGACATCTCAAGAGGAGGGACAAACACAGACTCAAACACCAATAAAAGCCCAAGTAATAAAGGGCGGCTTTAGCCTGATGCCAAAACAATGCTCGCGTTGGCACCAAGCAAATATCCCAGGGGAGAGAATTCCACAGCCTGCGAGCAAAAGCTGAGAAGGCCCCTGCTCTGGGCCCATGTCAATCTTATCTCCGCAAGTGGAAGAACACGGAACGGAGCCTCCCCAGCTGACCTCAATCCCCAAGCAGGTTCATATGGGAGAAGACGGTCCTTTAAATATCCTGGATCCAACTTGTTTAGCGCTTTATAGGTCATAACCAAGATTTTAAATTGTGCCCGAAAACATATCAGAAGCCTGTGCAGCTGCCAGAGCACCGGCATAATGTGTTCGGTATAACGAATACAGTTCCCATTTGTACAGAAAATAAAGACACATACAACAATGAAGATACATACGTTGTCTCGGTGGCACATAACGGGGTACATACAACATAGTAAACAGTTCTCGGTTAGCCAGTGGTGTTAGCTAGAAGCACATTCCTTCACACATTTACATCATGTCTGGTTGTAATTTCCTGAAAGCCCCACCTCTCTGCGAGTAGCAGCTGTTCTCTCCTGAGAAACAAGACAACATGGACAATATCCCACTCTGGCCTCTCCGTTCGCACCTGGGCGGAAGTGATCTGCTGCCTGACACGCCTCTTGTGCACAGTGTAGCTTCAGTCCTTCCTCCCTCGCCTCCCCGGCTCGTAGGTGTCCCCCCTGTGGGCCGATCACAGAGCGTGGCCCCACTGCGGGAGAAGCAGAGCTCGAGCATGCCAAGCCAAGTGGGGAGTGCAGGGCCCCGATCCTGCACTGCCGAGAGCACCGCACAGTAGCTACCCTGCCTGGTACAGGAGCAAAGAGCATCAGAGTCTCAGCTGCATACGGGTTGCTCACGAGACCAAGCTCAGACATATCCAAGCTTTGTTACCCAATGCAACCCAATGCAATTGGCATGCCCCACAGACACCCCAGTTGCTACTGCCACAAACGCTGCCCCCTGCTGCTCGGTGCCAGGCACTCCCAAGGGCTCTGATGGGGCCAGGGTCCCTTCCAACACAACCCAGGGCTGAGAGTTCCAGGGTTCCTTTCTGTCCTCAGGCAGCTCTCACCCTGGCCACTTTTGGGGAGCCTCAGCACTAAGGCTGGAGCGTGGCCCAGAGTCCCGCCAGGCCCATCGGGAAAGCGTCACTGCAACCTCAGGGCCGCCGTGCAAGCAGCAGCTCACTGTGGCTGCACATTGCGCATGGAGGAGCCAGGCTGCACGCTCACTGCAGCTGGGCTCAGCATGACACGAAGAAGGCAGGAACGTCCGCAGGTTGCAGTGTGGCCTCACACGTGCACACACATGTTCACACGTGCATGCACACACACACACGCCCCAACATCCACACCCACCGCATGATTCCGGAATAGTCAGCAACACCAAAGCTAGCAGGCGCGTCCAGTCAGCAGCTCCTTTGCGGCTGAGTAAGCACCTCCCCACAGGAAATGGGGTTCTGTTACTTTGGCCCCTGGGGGCAGAGGAGAAGAGAGCGAGAGTTCCCAAGGGGGACTTGATTCGGAAACTGCCCAGCACTTTCCATCAAGATATCCCCAAGAGGTGAAATCAAACGGGCGAGTCCATTATGACCCCCCAGGAGCCAGTGCTAATATCACGGTGCCATGTAGCCACGATGCAATCGGTAGCGACAGAGAACAGCCCTGTGCAGCAGTGTTTAGAACTCCCCGTAAGCCCATGGCAGTGCCACTCCAGTGCCGGTGCCAGGAAGCTGCATGCTGCACTCCTCACAGGTCACAAAATGAGCCCTGCGGTCAGTGGCTCAGATGACGATTCACCAGCCTTCAGCTTCCCGACTGGGGCTGGAGCCGGAGACATTCATAGGCCAAAGTGGCCAGGAAGCATGTTATTCGGGCCTTTGGTTTTGAGCAGAGGTTCTTACCCTACATGCCACAGCAGAGAGAAGGTTATTTTAAAAGAACAAGAGTATTCCCCAGACAGGGTCCAAACAACTGCATCTTACAACAGAAACCTCTCAGCGCCCACCACAGTACTTCTCTGGACAGACACCGTGTTAGCCCACCCAGGCCCTGGCTGGTTGAACCGGGGCTGGCCTCTTTTGGCTGACTGCACATTCTGTGGCAGCCTGAGGACAGCCATTGCCCCTTTGGAAAGCACTGTTTTCACAGAAACTCATTCACAGAAACACTGAGTCATGCCCAAGTGACACACCCACCTCCGGATTTTAAGCTTAGGGTAAAATCACCAAAAGATCCTCCATAGGGACTTAGGCTCCTACATTATTTGATCCCAGACCCATCAAGTGATTTGGGTGTCTTCGTCCCATTGACCTCAATACAGGCTCCTACCCACCTTGGTTCTGAAAATGTAAATTAAGCTACTAAGTCACTGACGCACTTTGAAAACATTGCCCCACGAGTCTTTGGGACTTTCACTCTGGGCTAATTGGCATGTGCGATGTAACAGTGAGCCTGCGGCAGCGTGGTCTGGGGCAGTCTGTTCTCCAGGGAAGAGCCATTTGCACAGCCGGGCTCTGGACTGAGAGTGATCCCAGCATCCGAGGCCTTTGCTTGGGCCTCATCTTTGGCGCAGGCCAATCTCAGACTTGAATGATATTTTTATTGCTTGGACTCTCATAAGCACTTTCACCTCCCATGCCTCTGCCCACCCCCATCTGCCAGACCCTTCTGACACGCGCTGGCTTCGGGCTACAGCCTGCCTCTGTTAGTGCACTTCTTTATACCTTCCTGCCGCCTGAACAGCCTGAGCTGTGGTTCCTTCCCACAAGCACCAATTCCTGCCAGGTCGTTAGTTCTATAAGGGGTAGGAGTTCATGAGCTGGAAACTGCCGGTAACTGCTACATAAAGTACAATGTTCATTGCCACGGGGTGCCAGGAATCATTCTCCTCCTCCCAACCATGTGGCACATCAGCTGGAGTCACAGGTACAAAAGCAGCAGAAACAAAAGGTTGCTGTTGAAGAGGCGGCATGATCCCTCCACCCACGAAATCAAAAGACAGAGCCTTGTCCATTATGACAACCTAGAAATCGGTCAATAACCCAGCCACACTCCCACAGGACAACCAGTAGCCAAGGAGCAAACAGTGCGCGCTACAGAAACAAAAAGCTGGAAGCACCCGGCTTTCTGCACTCTTTGATTCACCCAACTCTCCAAAACCTACTTTATCCGGCATGGAGAGATGCCCACCGGGAGAGCTCCGATGTAAGTCACAGCTCAGAACAGATCCAGCAAGAAATCATCAGCACCCCCACTGGCACATCCATTGAGACAGCAACCGAACCAGATGCTTCAAAAACCAGAGGTGCTGAAACTCTCTTTCCCCCTCCCCTGCCAGCATCCCCCGTGGGAGCATGGCCCCTCCACTTCCAGGACAATCACCGCTTTCCCTTCCGCAGGAATTCTCACTTTCTTTCAAGCACCCTGTGTGTGTTCAGAGTGGCTGCTTTCTGCCAGTGAAATGCCACAGGCAAGCGTCAGTCACTGTCAGGGTGTAATCAGATACTCTTAAGCCGTTTGCTTCTCTCACTCGCCCTGCATCCGGCACTTGTTTCACACCGAGCCGGGACCAGACCCGAGTCTGGGAGATTAATTTCACTTCTCTCTCCAGAGCCTCAGCTGGGAAGGACCCAGCTGGCTCCCACACAGCACAGCAAACTAGCAACCCCCCTGAGGATTTAGCAGCCGAAGTCACGTCCCGACAAAGCAGAACCTGCCTCGTTACGAGGTTGCAAACCGCGGGTCTATCAATGCCACCACGCCCTGGCAGGCTCTGCTGTCCCAAGGATTGCATAGGCCACCCTCCACCTCCGCCCACCTGAGTTTTGCTCTCGCATCTCTCCAGCCCAGCACCTCGACCGGCTCCCGCAGCATGACAGCTACGGATCACCCTGTCTGCTAGGCCCCCTCCAAATCACAACTCCAACAGCAAGTGTCCTTTGGGAATAGTTAGCCTGCTAAGGCAGATCCACTGGTACAACAGGGCTCTGGCAAACAAACTCCAACTCAACAGGCTGCCTGCACCTTCCCCACTGCCACACAGGAGAAGCCTGAGCCCAGCAAAGAAAGTTCTCTCCGAACTTACCCTGACTCCCTTGGCCTGATCACATCATCTGCTGGATTCTCCGCTGCCAGGCTCGGCCGCACACGCAAAGCAGAGAAAGGAAACAGAAACTCCATCCATACTCACAGTTTTGAAGTCCTTTTGGCTGCACTCCTGGCCTTTGAACTTGCAGTACAGCAGCATATCCTTCAGGTCATGCCCCACGCGCCCCAAGAACTCCTGCATGTTGAAAACTTTTGGTTTGTATTGCTTAAAGTTTGCCTTTTCCTGCAGGGCAGCCAGGACAGCTGGCTCAGCCAGGTGAGGGTCTGGAATCTGCAGGTTCACATCGAGCAAAGCCAGCAACTCCCCGGCATGGTACAGGTCATTGGTGGTGAGTTTAGAGAAGCGGAACTCGTTGAGGTTGCAGATGGTGACCGCTGGGAAAACCAGGCTGTTGGCCATGACCTCGTCCACTTTAATGACATGCTGGTAGGAGAAATAGAAAGCCACCCGATCCGAGCTCTCCACCAAGAGGAGACCCAGGGAGCCCACAAAGGCCAACATCCACAGCAAACGCCTAATGGTCACCGGTCCATAGACAAAAATGTGGCGGATCCCATGGAGAGAGGAAGTGTGGGCAAAGATCTGGATGCTGGAGGGCTGCAGGCTTTCCATGCTGCCCTCGCTGGTGCTGTCCTTGAAATCCATTAAGTAGGTTGTTAAAATCCTGGCACTACTTCTCAGGTCAGTCTCCCCCAAGACGGCGAGCACTGTATCCCCCCCCACCTTCCAATGGGCTTTACCCCTTATTTATGGGGAGTGGGGAGGAAAGAGGAGCAAAGGATCAGGCCAGCTGCTAGGAGTTTATCCTAGGAGCTCAGCAGGAGCCTGGCATGGGGTAAATAATTATATAAAATCCATTCAAACTCCAGCTCTTGATTTCCTCGGTGCGATAAGGAGGGCTGGTTTTATTTAGGGAGACACCAAGGTGATGTGGAAGAGATGTGGGTGGGAAGGGAAAGCTTAGCCAATGGAAATAAAGTCCTCCCCCTGCACACACACATGCACACACACTGAACAGAGATGAGATTAGGCGAGCGAGAGAGCATAAAGCCAGGCGAGGCAGCTTGCAGCCGGCTAACTAGTGCCTGATGCACAAGGCTGCCCACTTTGCTGAGCTGATGTATTGCCGAGCGGCAGTGCTTTCCGACTGCTCGAGTCTTCCGATTCCGATGTCGCTAGTGGCTGGATTCTAGCCTCCTTCCAGCCCTGTTTTGGGCAGGGCTCCAGCTGCTGCCAGTCTTACTCCAAGGCTTCTCGAGAAAGCTGAGCTGCTGATGCCGAGGGAGAAAGGAGGCAGAAGAATGCCAGAGCGGGGGGAGCGAAGAAAAAAAGAAACAATGGGAAAGATGCAGGGGCCACGCACAGACAGAGCAGGAGGCTACAAGCCAGCTGCCTTCTTTCCTTCAAACAGCCGCTCAGAGGCAAGAGCTACGCAAGGGCAGGGTTTGGGGGTGGCTGCTGCAGAACGGGAGATGTACTGGCTCTCGGGGAGCAGTCGTGGGGAGCATGTTTCTTGTCCTTTCTCATTTCTCCCCTCCCTTTTCCTGAGAGCCTGTCTGCATCAGGACCCCGGGGCAGGGCAGACAATTGAGGGATTCATTGATCCACCACCTCTGGGACTTGTCTCCTCCAGGGAGGCTCCATCCAACACAGGGCCAGACGGCTGCTTCCGAGGAACCTCAGGGTGTTGCTGGAACCAAGATGATGTGAATGAGTCATTAATCAATCCAGGCTGCTCCAGCGTGCAAGGAGGAAGGCAGCAAGCTGCCTCTCTCTCCCCAGACAGAGGTCTGCTAGGGGCCCACCAGCCGCATGTGGAATTGCCAGCGGCTTTGCTTCCCTCTGAGTGGACGTAGGCATCTGGGACATCGTTGCCTTCAGAAGGGATTCCCAGAGCGGTCCCAGTGGGGAGGTGGGATCCCTGCTGAGAGTCGGTCGTGGGATCCTGCAGGAATAACGCCCACACTGCAGCGTCCTGCCTGCAGCGGTGGCCTGCTAGGCCCTGACTTCTTGTTGTGTGTGGACGCCAGTGGGGTCCTGGGCTGTGACCGAGGTCCCCGTGCCCTGCCGTAATTCACAGGAGCGACATTGGGCCAGGCCCTGAACAGGGAAGCAGGAGCCATCTCCATTTGTTCTGTGTTTGTGCCGCACCTGGTGCGAGAGGGCCCTAGTCCGACTGCGACTCGCTGCTAGCGCAGTGCAAAGAATCAATCATAATAAAGCAGAGTTTCTCACCCTGGAATAAATCCTGCCTGCTGGTTGCTGCGGCAGAGACACGAAAAAGAAAAACCTCACTTCACTGGAAGGGGCCTTTCCCAGGGTGGGGGGGGGGGGTCTGGGCAGTGAAACTCCCATTGGCTTCACCGGGGCCAAGATCTCACACGGCGCCATAGGGGACGTTATAGCAAAGCCAAGGCACCTCCAGCCCCTCTGCAGCTCCGCCGTGCCCTCCTTTCCCTTCCCGGAGCCGAGTGGTGGGCCACCCCAGCGGTCCCCCTGGCAGCCAGCTCCATAACCTCCCCAAGGAGCAGCAAGCAGGGTCCACGAGCTGCCCCACTTGGCACTGAATGCTGTGGGGCTGGCTGAGCTGGCTCCGCCTACACGGTCCAGTGTGGCATCTTTAAGGCAGGCGGTGACACCAGGCGCTGAAGCAGAGGAAGGGAAAGTTTCCTGTATGAGATGGGCAGGGCAAGGGGGAGCCAAAGGGTGGGCAGGAAGGAGAGGGAGGCAAACTCCACCCAGTGACAATCACCCGGAAACCAGTCTCCAGCCTACGCCATCATGCATTCCAGGCACCTCCCACCAGCTTTCCAAACACCCCTGCCGCTCGTGCTCCGTGAGTTACCTGCCAGCGGGACATCCGGCCACCCTCTCGGCCTGCGCAGCAGAGACTGCGCCAGGCACGTCTGGAGCTAACTGCATGGGCTGAGGCATTTAACAGGTACCTGACAGGACCTGCTCTCAGACTGGTACGCCAGCACCTTGCTGCAGGCTGCTCCCGGCCACGCTTCCGGCCCCTGAACTCCCTCCTGCCCACAATCCTTCCCCACCCAGGATGGCATGCACCCAGCGGACTGTGTTCTATCACCCTGGGCACCCTGGTAATACAGGGCGTCCCTGCTATAACTCACCCTGGTATACATCCGTTCCGCCCTAAAGTCGTTGATGCTTGTCGGAACCGATGCGTTATAAGTCCTCCCACTCCCCGCTCTTAGTCATGCAACACCCTCCACCGCCCATTTGCGCAAATGGATGTCAGCCATGGGAAAAAAATCCCATTTTAAGTTGTTTCCCTAGAAGTCCACGTTTTTCAGAACATATCTTGGACTTACAGCAAGGATGGCCTGTACGGTCAGCCCTGGAGAGGCCGTAACACTGTACGGCTTGAGCCAATCCAGGGATCTCAGCACACTTTATAAGTCTTGCTAAACCTCAGCATGTGCCAGTGAGGGGCTCGGGCTGTGAGTGCCTCCACCTCACAGCTGAGGCATGAGGACCCAGGACCTCACATGTGCCCAACTCCCAGTAACAGCAGTCGGCTGGAGGTGCCTGAACACCTTTGCTGATCTAGGCCTAGGAGTTTCAGGGACTAGCCCGAAGTCATACCCTGGGCCAGTGACAGAGCTGGCAAGCAAAACCGGGAGTCCTGGTGGCTAGTTCCTTGCGTGAGCCTAATTTGCAACCTCCCCAGCAGGCAGGGCAAGGGGATGGAAACACAGGTGGCTTAAGGAATGCTCCTGCCAAGGGTACTTGTTCTCTCCTCCCTGCTCGCTGCAACACTCGTAGCTCTCACGCCAGGCTATGTGATGGGTGTCGCCGGAGGGAGGCCCCTTGGACTTGCTTTCCTGGATCCTGGCCCAGCTGCCAGGAGGTAGCTCAAAATAACTCCCCAGTGTCTACACTGCTCTCAGTTTCCTGTATAACTGCCCTTGTTTCGAAATAACAAGTGGGGTGTCCACACTACCAAGCCTGTTATTTCAAAGTCAGGGGCTTGTTGTTTCAAGATAATAACTCCTGCTTGTGAAGAGGAATAAGCTTATTTTGAAGTAGTCATTTCGGGAGTTGTTATTATTTCGAAATAACCTGGCAGCCTAGACACCGCCAGAGAGCAAGAGGACGGGACTTGATGACCTCTCGAGGTCCCTTCCAGTTCTAGGCTTCTAAGCGACATGACCAAGTACAGCACAAGATTCCTGCAGGAGGGACTCAAACATGGATCTCCCAGAATCCCTCTGTACTCCCCTCCCTCTGATGTCTCCAAGAGGTAAGCCAATGATTGCCATTTCCCCCGGTTCACAGCAAGTGCCCCCGTCGGGCTCCGGGAGAGCCAGGGTCCAAACTAATCTGACTTCTCTGGCACAGACCCTTATTCCATCCCTACATCTTTGAAGATGCTCCCATCCCCCTATTTTGCACCTCCGCCTATTGGTGGGCACGAAACACTTAGCAGAGGCTGTTTGTTCCCATGCTGCTATCGCGCCCCGCTCCTTGAGGTCTGCCCGGCCCCCACTGACCACAAACCTCACTGAGAAACAGAGAGATGTTCTATCAGCAAGTTTTGCCAACCAGTCCTTGCAGTCCGGTTTGTTTAGTCAGTTGTCCCTGAGGATATGTCTACACTACCCTCCTATTTCGAACTAGCAGGGTAATGTAGGCATTCCGCAATTGCAAATGAAGCCCGGGATTTGAATTTCCCGGGCTTCATTTGCATAAGCGGGGCGCCGCCATTTTTAAATCCCCGCTGGTTCGAACCCCGTGCAGCGCGGCTACACGCGGCACGAACTAGGTAGTTCGAACTAGGCTTCCTAGGCTTCCTAGTTCGAACTACCTAGTTCGTGCCCCGTGTAGCCGCGCTGCACGGGGTTCGAACCAGCGGTGATTTAAAAATGGCGGCGCCCCGCTTATGCAAATGAAGCCCGGGAAATTCAAATCCCGGGCTTCATTTGCAATTGCGGAATGCCTACATCACCCTCCTAGTTCGAACTAGCGGGGTAATGTAGACATACCCTGACTGTGCAGTAACTGGTGCAACTTTCTTCCCTCCCAGAGCTATAGTAGGATCGCTTGCCCCATTGCACTGATTTTATTGACTATGCCTTGCACACCCCCTTCCTCTCATCAGATTTGAACCTTCTCTCGCACACACGTGCACATGTTGGTGGGTGGACCAATGCACTCTTTTCACCCATTTTGATCTGTTATCATTTAAACCCGTGGTCCCCAACACGGTGCCCGCGGGGGCATTTGTCTGCGCCCGCCAAGTGCTCAGGGCTGGCCTGGCCCCGGGCACGTGGCTCATGCGCGGTGCCGGAGCCGGCCCCAGGCGTGTGGTGCACGGTGAGCGCCGGTCCCGGGGGCGCCGCGGATTGACCCCCCGCAGCGCATGGGGGAGGGAGGGAGAGAGCGCCAGCGCTGGCCCCGGGAATGCGGCTATGGGGGGGAGCCCTGCTCGTGGGGGCCCCGCCCCCCCGGGCGCCCAGTGGGCGAACGGCCACGCCCCCTGGCGCCCGGCAACCCCAAATGGTTGGGACCACTGATTTAAACAGTAGAAGGGAGAGTGATGATGCTTCTGTAGCTGGACACAGAACCTTTTACCGTTAGATAATCCAGTACACGGTGACAATAATGCAAATTTATAGAAAAGCCCAAAGCTGGTGACATTATTTTCCTGGGAGCTGGCAAATTCCATCAAGAAACTGCCCAAAGCTTTCCATAGCCGGCAGTGTGTATTATAGGCAGAAGGCATGAAATCCCTGCATGCAGACGATTGCCACACACAGCTTACGTGCTGCCTCGGCCCTTCGCTCTCACTCACAAGGGGGATTTCAATGTAAATTAAGAATCACCTTTGAGGTGCTCTACCATGGGCTCAGCTGGAGTATTTTGTCCAGTTCTGGGCACCCCATTTCAGGAAAGGTGTGGAGAAATTGGAGAGGATCCAGAGAAGAGCAAAAGGTCTAGAAGACATGACCTATGAGGGAAGACTGACGGAATTGGGTTTGTTTCGTTTGGAAAAGAGACGACTGAGGGGGACATGACAGCAGCTTTCAAGTACCTAAAAGGGTGTTACAGGGAGGAGGGAGAAAAATTGTTCTCCTTGGCCTCGGAGTTGGGCTTAAATTGCAGCAAGGGAGGTTTAGGTTGGACATTAGAAAAAAAAAACTTCCTGTCAGGGCGGTTAAACACTGGAATAAATTGCCTGGGACGGTTGAGGAGTCTCCATCACGGGACATATTGAAGAGCAGGTTGGATAGACACCTGTCAGGGATGATCTCGACGGTGCTTGGTGCTGTCTAGGGCAGGGGACTGGACTTGATGACCTCTCAAAGTCGCTTCCAGCTCTAGTGTTCTATGAGTCTATGGCTCACCCCATCAGAAGGCTCCTCTGCCCGCTCGGGGCACCACCACGCTCCTCTGCGCCAATGGCTCATGCAGCAGCAATGCTGCCGAACGATACTCTTGGTCCAGCTTTAGAATCGGCTGCAGTTTGATCTCCTCTCCCAGCAGCTGCTGTCCCAGGTGTCTGACTGAGGAGGGCGCCCAGGAGCTGCTGTTGATCTGTGGGTGGGGTTGGAAAAGCACCTGGCAGAGTCACAAACCTTTCCAGGCACATGGCCAGACAATCTCCTGGATCCCCCTGCTTGGTCTCCCCACCCATCCACCAGGAGCTGCCTGGCAGGCGGGGGGGGGGGGGGGGGGGGTGTAGTTTTGTAAACAGGGAGTTTGGGGAAGGGGCCCAACCCTTCTGCTTTCACCAGGACTCTCCCAGAATGGGGCTCTATCTGCCAGAGGCTACTGCAGCCGATCTGGGAGATTTTAAACCACAAGTCCCAGAAGCAGCCAGCACATCCCTGCAGCCCCTAAGTGGGGGGAGGGACAAGGGTTCTTTTTGCCCTGTCCCTGCCCCTGCCCCTGCCCCTGCCCCTACCCCTACCCCTACCCCTGCCCGTGCCCCTGTCCCTACCCCTGCCCCTGCCCCTGCCCCTGCCCCCAGTGATGACGCCAGGAACTGCAGCCAATCGGAGCTGTGTTGGCAAGGCCTGCGGGTGCGGACAGCACGTGGAGCCTACCTGCCCCCCTCCAGGGGCCACAGGGACATGCCAGCTGCTTCTAGGAGTGGTGGGAGGCCAGGGAAGGGGGGTGCACCACTGACCAGGAGCTGCCTGAGGTAAGCACCACCCAGCCCCTACCCCTCAACCCCTCTGCACCCCAACTTCCTGCCCCAGCCCTGAGCCCCCTCCTGCACCCAAACTCCTCCCAGAGATTGCACCCTGCACCCCCTCCTGCCACCCAACCTCCTGCCCCAGCCCTGAGCCCCCTCCTGCACCCAAACTCCTGCTTCCCAACCTCCTGCCCCAACCTTAAGCCCCCTCCTGGAGCCAGCACCCCACATCCCCTGCCACACCCTTGCCCCCCTGCTGAGCCCCTCCTGCAACCAAACTTCCTCCCAAAGCCTGCACCCCTCAAGTGCCCCAACCCCCTGCCCCAGCCCAGTGACAGTGAGTGAGCGGGGGAGAGAGCAAGTAATGGGGGGGGGGGATGAAATGCGTGGGGTGGGGCCTTGGAGAAGGAAGGGGTGGGGCTGGGCAGGGGGGCAGGACGAGGATGTTTGGGTTTGTGTGGGTAGACAGTGAGCAATGCTAGGCCCTGCAGAAGTCTAGGTCTTTCCCTCATTCCCAGTGCCTGTGAGCGTGGCTTGTTGGGCGCAGACTTTCATTTCTTCGCCGCAAGCCTGCGGTCTGTAATTCAGACCATTTGCCATCTGCTATCTTCGGTTACTTCCCTCTGTACAGTGCTGTGGGGACAGTCTGCATAGAAATCTCCAGGCAGACCCCTGCTTGGGCCTGTTCCCTGGGCCGATCTCAGTTGCTCCTCAGAACCGCTAGCGCGTGGGGGGCAGGCTGTGGGGGTCCCTGGCCCTCTGCTGGCTGCAGTGGGAACTGCTGGAGTGTGTCCCCGTGGGGCTGTGGCTCACCTGGCAGGGTGGGTGGAGGACCTGAGCTGTTCGTGGGTGTTGCCATGACGTGGTGTGTGGCATACTGACCACTGTCACGACAGCAGGAAGGATGGGGGCCTAGCCAGGGACTTGGCAGACCCATGTTCAATTCTCTGCATCCCCAAACCTTTCTCAAGCCCCTTTGCTTCTGTGCAAGGAGTTAGGGGCCAAAGGGCTCAACTCACAGGATCCAGTACTATAGCCAAATCAGCACCAGAGCTAATTCTCACTGGCCCCGTACTTGGGTTGCTACCTCTGCCCCATGATGCACCGTTTGTGCATCTGGGGGACAGCAAAGGGCAAAGGCCATCTGCCTTTGCCATTCGCCCCACCGGTGAGCCTAGCTAGCCGGTCCCTTGGACTTACTGAGCCTCGCTCAAGTCTCTCCAGCATCCTGCGGAGAGAGTAGACTGCTCCATAGCTGCATTGTCTAGGCAGTTCTCTGTGGTCCCCTGGGGAAAACAGAGCTTGTCTCAGAAAGTCTCCCTGTCTTCCTCCTACGCAAAGGAGACGCTGGGGAGCAACAGGACTGGGAGTAGATCAAGGGAATATTAAAGAACAGATTATTTGTAGGAAGAGATTGTTTTCCCTCTAGTGATTCTGTATTGAAAAGACCTCTCCTGCCCTCTAGCGTCTCAGTCTCACCCCTGCTGTTCGGAGACAGAAAGCTACCTGGGGCTTCAGTTAGAAACACATGAAGTAAACACCTTCTTAGTCAGATTTTCTTTCCCCCTGGACTTTCTTTGCATTTATTCAGGTCCAAACAGCTGTGAAAGTTCTGAGCCTCGGTGTGGGTCAGTCACATTGAATCCTGCTGAGAATCAAGGACTCGAGTCTGGTTGCCAACCGGATGGGGACAGCCCTCTTTTTGAAGGAGAACACTGGTATTTATTTTTATTCGTTATTTTTAATTTTTATCAATGTACTTGTTCACAGTGGTGGGGGCTCAGACAATAATTATTTAAGGCCTGTAAACATTGAGCTAAAGCTTTAGAACCATTCAAACACAAGCTGTCAACATCACATGCCAACCTACACCAAGTGAATAGCCTTAAGGCAAACCTACTAATAAGTTCTCAAGCAACATTTTACCTACCTACCTGTCCATTTCTATTGTTACCCAGGCTTGGTCTGCAGGGGGTCGGACTCAATGACCTCCTGAGGTCTCTTCCAACCCTAGGATTCTGTTTTTTCGTCAGCTTGGATGTGTGGTGAAATCAATGTTTACTGACATTTCCCAGTGAAGTGCAATCCCTCTTCCCTCACCGCATTGTGTTGCAAGGGTCAGGATGCAGATATGCTGAGCTGCATGTTTTCCTCCGTTCCTCCTCCTTAGGGTGAGATTCCTGCCAGTGTGTTTCCCTTTGAGCTTTGGGTTACAGTGGTATATTTCTGAGGGATCAAATGCTGTACTTCCCTGAGTGTTGATCCAATGCCCCATGTCCTTGAGCCATAACAAGGCCACTGTTTCTCAAGGCCCTGGCGCTACAGCTTCAAATTCAGGAGAATAACTATTGGAATCACCTAATTCTAGATTCTTTGCTGATGACTGACACTCAAGCAAGGGTTCCAAGCAGGGATGTAATAATGTAGTCAATTAACGGATTAACGGACAAGCAAAAGCTTATAGGTTAATGCTATAGAGTACATGCATTTCCCTTCTCCCACCCTTGCCAGTAAATTTTTTAGCAGGCTAGCCAGCAGCCCGGCTCAGTCCTGTCTTGCAACAGGTCCAGGACCTACCCCCACTGCGGCTCTGCTTTTAAAGTGTATTAGCAGCCAGGTGGGCAGGCAGCCCAGCTCAGTTCTGGCTCACGCAGAATCTGGGGGCTTAGACCCAACCTAGTCAGGGACTACTGCCATCCTGTGCTGCTGTTTCTGTATCGGAGACAGTAGCACAGGGTGACAGGAAGCCAGTTCGTGAGGGGAGCTGGTTTTTAAACTGGCTTCCCTCATGGACCAGCTCCTGCCTGGCAGCCCTCAGTGCTGCTGCCTCTGATACAGAGGCAGCAGTGCAGAGTGGCAGATGGCTCCCCGTGGGTGAGGATGGAGTGCACTGATGCTGGCCCTGCCCTCAGGACTATAGAATAGTCGACTAACCGATAAGAATTTATGAGGTTACTCAACTATTCAATTAACCGATATTTCATATCCCTAGTTTCAAGCCAAGGCTCAGTTTGCAAAGCCTTTCTCTGGGTGGGTAAAAAAGCAAATTGAAAGAGCCAGACGAATACCTAGAAACCATCTACTTCAAGACAGACCCAAGAAAACCAACAATAGAACACCACTTGTCATCACCTACAACCCCCAACTTACACCTGTCCAACACATTATCAATAAACTACAGCCTATATTGGAACAGGATACCATACTCAAAGAGGCTCTGGGAGACAGACCCATAATCTCCTATAGACAACCACCTAACCTCAAGATGATTCTTACCAACCACCACAGGACATACCACACTAATACCAACTCTGGTACCTTCCCTTGCAACAAACCCCGTTGCCAGCTTTGTCCACATATTCATTCTGCTGATACCATTATTGGACCTAACCAAGTGAGTTATAAGATCAAGAACACATATTCCTGCGCATCCAGAAATATAATCTATGCTATCATGTGCCGAAAGTGTCCGTCTGCTATGTACATTGGACAAACATCTCAGACACTTCGCCAAAGGATTAATGCCCACAAAACAGATATCAGACAAGATCACAAAGAGAAAACAGTTTCTTGCCATTTTAACCAGAAAGGACACTCTCTCAATGACTTAACCACCTGCATTCTGCTACAAAGACCTTTTACATCTGCACTTGAAAGGGAATCCTCTGAACTGTCATTCATGTTAAAATTCGACACTTTCCAACAAGGACTTAACAAACATTTGAACTATCTCACCCATTACCAAGATAGTTTCCCCAATTATCACCTCTAATACCATTAACTCACAAACATCCCACTCTCCCTACCTCTAATATCATCAATTCACAGACACTTACCTTCCTTCCTCCCCCCCCCCCCCCGCATCCCCCTCCTGTTCTGCAATGTGATTTGTCCTTTTCATATTTGTTCATTTTTTTTAAATTGTATCCTTTGGTATATATGGTTGTGACTATTTTCTTCCATTATTTGATCTGAGGAAGTGGGTCTGGCCCACGAAAGCTCATCATCTAATAAACCATCTTGTTAGTCTTTAAAGTGCTACATTGTCCTGCATTTTGCTTCAACTACCCCAGACTAACACGGCTACATTTCTATCACTGTTCTACATGCAAGAAGACTTGAGACACTTGAAGATGATGAAAGAACATCCCTCATGCCTAAGGCTGGATGAAGACTGAAGAAATGAACAGAACAGCCCATCCCTGGAGCCAGGCAGACACTCCTGAAGGTGACACACAAATAAAAGTGAAGAAGCTTCACAATAACCATCAAAGAATAACTGAGAAGCCTGAGATGAACACCTTTTAAGGGTCAATGATACCCACAGACTCCAATGGGAACTCACTTGTAAAAGAAGGGAAGCTCTTGCCAAAAAATCTCTGGGTTCAGTCCTACAAGCCGAGTCTCAGAGGAACCCCCACTCCTCACTCAGGAGGGGCGGGGGTGTTTCAGAAAAAGATACTGCTTGTTTTTTTGGAAGAGGCTTTTCCGACATTTGGCCCATTGACACGAAGCCAAAAGTCAGAAAAACCTCCTTTTTTGGAAGATCTCTTACTCTTCATAACATGAGGAATATGGGGATGCTGAGAGAACACGCCTGCTTTTTTAGAAACTGCTCCAAAAAAGCGGACACATTCCCTGGACGTGACAGAATTTTTCTGGAATACCTCTGGTATCCTGGAAAAACGCTGCAGGCCAGACATAGCCTCAGTCACACTTGCCTGGCCAGCAAGATGGACTTGAGCCACGACAGACTGGTAACTATGCACCATCTGCAGGACGTGTGTGTGTGTGTGTGTGTGTGTGTGTGTGTGTGTGGATGGGGGGGCGGGACTTGTCTTTGAGACATATGCTAACTGCTTTTCTACTGTATTCTCAATAAATGCTTTCTACTGTATTCCCCATTAAAAGATCCCGGGTGCTTCTTATTGCATAGCAAGGGGAGAGCAGGGTGATCCAGCTTGTTCTCAATTTGTAGGGCTCCTTCCCGCCATCTTTCCCCATCACTGACTGGTGCATGAACTGGAGAACTCCGCAGCAGAGAGCTGAGACAAGAGCAGAGCAGAAAGGCAAGAAGCAGCAGCTTGTGTGCAAGCCCCACCGGGAGAGCTGTTAGTCAAGCAACTAGGGGAAACTGAGTCCCAAGGGAGGATCCTGATGGCGTGTTAGGGGCTGGGTTCCTTGGGGGGCACTAGTGACGGTTACATGGAACACACCCAAGGCTGAGCTCCCGGGCTCAATGCACAGTTACACCTGGTTCCTTCAACCACAAAAAATCAAAGCCATGTGCTCCCCAAAAGGAGAGGGGTGTTAACCCCTAGGCCAGGAGCCGGCCGAGACCTGCTGTGCGGGATCAGTCCGGCTGCTCTCATGCCTCCCTGTCCCAGTGCAGGGGAGCACCTGCCTGGCTGCCGCTGTTTTATTTGGTCGGGGTTCTGCTCTGAGTGGCTGGGTCTGTCTTCCCTGGCAGGGTCCCAGCTCTTCCTGATTCTGTAGCGCTGGGGGCTCCCTCTGACCTTCTGCCAGCGCTGAGCCCTTTGTTCTGGCGCCGTGGCAATGAGACGGGGATGAAATGTCCCTGCGAACACCGCAGGCCTCGCTGCTGCGGAAACGGAGCGTCCCTCCCTCCCCTCGCACACCCGGTCTTCTGGCATCCTCCCCCTCCCTGCCCCGCCAGGGCCTGCCTCCAGGCTCGGCCTTAAGGCAAGCGGTGCCTTGGGCCCCACGCTGCCATTGACAGCTTTTTTGGTGTGAGTCAGGCGCCTAATTCAGCCTCACACGAAACCCCTCAGGCGCTGAAACCGCTCGATTCCTGTTGAGGGGCACCTGGCTGTGGATCGCTGTAACACTAGCCATGGTGATTAGCCCCGGCCACGTCCGTGCTGCCCAAGGGGGGCTGGGGATAAAACCCTGCCGGAGCCCCTCTCCCCACACTCCCTCCTGTCTGCGCCTGCAGCCTGGGCCATGCCTTCCTCCACCTGCTGCTCTTGGCCCTCACCTCCAGCTGCTGCTGCTGCTCACTGCCCAACCCTGCCGAGCGGGGCTGGGCTGTCTCCTATGGCCCAAGTAAAACTCCTCAGGGCTTGCGGGTGGGTGGAGCTGGGATGGGAACTTCCTAGTCCGGCCCGCGCAACAGGATGGAGGAATGGGACAGTCCCTTCCCCATCCCCACTCCCTGCCTGCCCCACAGCATCCAGTGTCCAGGCCCTGCTGTCAGTGTGCCACCGTGGGCCCCGCAAACCCTTTGGATTCCCACCAGGAGTATCCCAGAGCCCATCATTGTTGTGTCAGATCTCCTGGACAAGAGGCGTCATCTCCCACTGTCTGCTTCCCTGCCTGGTTAGCTTGCGGCCAAGGGGGTTGCGTGTTTGTGGGCACGTGCGTGTGTGGGTGCTGGGCATATGTGTGAGCAGCAGGATGCGCTTAGCCCATGTGTGCAAAGCCAATGGCAGCTGGCACTCTGCCGACACAGGAGGTTCTCACTGTACCACTGCACCGGGATGGCTTTCCACACCACCGAGCTCTTCGCTGGCTCGGGGGAAGGCCACAAGGGTGGAACATATCCAGAGGTGACCCATCTTGCCAGGTTTGTTAGCATCAGGCATGTTAGCAATAAGAGGGTGATCAGAGAGGATGTGGGGCCCTTACTCCAGGAGGGAGGTAACCTAGTGACAGAAGATGTGGGAAAAGCTGAAGCACTCAATGCTTTTTTGCCTGTCTTCACAGACAAGGTCAACACCCTGACTGCTGCATGAGGCAACGCAGTATGGGAAGGGGATGGGCAGCCCTCGGTGGGGAAAGAACAGGTTCGGCACTATTTAGAAAAGCTAAACATACACAAATCCATGGGGCCAGATTTGATGCATCTGAGGGTGCTGAGGGAGTTGGCAAATGTCATTGCGGAGCCTTTGGCCATTATCTTTGAAAGTTCATAGAGATCGGGGGAGGTCCTGGATGATTGGAAAAAGGCAAATGTAGGGCCCATCTTTAAAAAAAGGAAGGAGGACAAACCAGGGAACTACAGACCAGTCAGCCTCACCTCAGTCCCCGGAAAAATCATGGAGGGGAGCCTCAAGGAATCCATTTTGAAGCACTAGGAAGAGGGGAAAGTGATCAGGAATAATCAATATGGATTCACCAAGGGCAAGTCATGCCTGACCAATCTGATTAGCTTCTATGATGAGGTAACTGGCTCTGTGGATATGGGAAAATCAGTGGATGTGATATACCTTGACTTTAGCAAAGCATTTGATACGGTCTCCCACAATATTCTTGCCAGCAAGTTAAGGAAGTATGGACTGGATAAATGGACTGTAATGTGAATAGAAAGCTGGCTAGTCTGTTGGGCCCAATGGGCAGTGATCAATACCTCGATGTCAGGTTGGCCATCGGTTTCAAGTGGAGTGCCCCAAGGAGTGGTTCTTGGGCCAGTTTTGTTCATCTTTATTAATGACCTGGATGAGGGGATGGATTGCACCCTCAGCAAGTCTGCAGATGATACTAAGCTAGGGGGAGAGGTAGATATATTGGAGGGCAGGGATAGGGTCCAGAGTGACCTGGACAGATTAGAGGATTGGGCCAAAAGAAATCTGATGAGGTTCAACAGGGACAAGTGCAGAGTCCTGAACCTGGGACGGAAGAATCCCAAGTATTGAGACAGGCTGGGGACTGACTGGCTAAGCAGCAGTTTGTCAGAAAAGGACCTGGGGATTCCAGTGAATGAGAAGCTAGATATGAGTCAACAGGCCCCCTACTATAGAAAAGATGTGGACACATTGGAGAAAGTCCTGCGGAGGGCAACCAAAATGATGAGGGGGCCAGAGCATATGACCTATGAGGAGAGGCTGAGGGATTTGGGCTTGTTTAGTCTGCAGAAGAGAAGAGTGAGGGGGGATTTGAGAGCAGCCTTCAACTACTTGAAGGGGGGCTCCAAAGGGGACGGAGAGAGGCTGTTCTCAGTGACAGATGACAGAACAAGGAGCAATGGGCTCAAATCGCAGTGAGAAAGGTTTAGGTTGGATATGAGGAAAAACTCTTTCTCTAGGAGGGGGGTGAAGCACTGGGATGCGTTCCCTAGGGAGGGGGTGGAATCTCCGTTCCTAGAGGTTTTTACATCCCAGCTCGATGGAGCCCTGCTGGGATGATGGAGTTGGGGTTGGTCCAGCTTTGGGCAGGGGGCTGGACTCAGTGACCTCCTGAGGTCTCTCCCAACCCTGGGATTCTGTGATTCTCAAGTGCAGAGGGCTGGGAACCTCTTGTCAGGCATAGTACAAAGGAGGGCTGGTGGGTTACAGGCTGTTGTAAAAAGCCAAACATCCAGTGTCTTGCTGAAGTCCGGGCTGGCAGGTGGCACGTGGCAGATGCACCACTCTCAGTGGCACACCAAAAGGGTCAAAAAACCATCCCACAGACAGGCACATGGGAGCGTGACAATTCCCGCCTCATCCTTCCCCATTAAAAACCCAATTTGTTTATTTAGTATGACAAAGAGCTGGGTATGTTGGGGTGAACCTGGGCCATGGGGGGATTCCTTGGGGGAGCAGTAGCAGCATGCTTACTGGCCAAGCAAGCTAGCCCACACCCCCAGTTCACAGAGGGCAAGGATGTCACTAGGACAGTTTGCTGGGCATGGGGAAAATCTGGGAGACAAACTAGGAAGGGCATGAAAATCAAACCAGATCCACCCTGGCTTCCGAAGGACAACACAAGAAATATGGCCCCAATGAGCTAAACCTAGTAAGTCTCCCAGCTTGGCGCTCGGGGCAGAGCCGATGGTCCCCGCAGCCCCCAGACGTGAAATGTCATTCCTGGCACATCCTCAGGGTGTCTCGCTCAGCCCCATCTCTTGGGCGGTGCTCTCAGCCTTGGACTGCAGGTTGCATGGCCCCTTTGGTCCCTCCTGCAGCATGGTCAGCCACTGGCGGAAGCCGCTGCCTGTCGGGGCCAGCACCATGTCGTTGAGAATGGCTGCAGCGAGACCGCCAGTAGTTGGGCCCACCCAGAAGACCTGTACAGAGAGCAGAAGCACAGATGTCAAGGACAGTGGGCAAATCTGGACCCACCTGGGCTGAGTGGCTTGCGGGGGCACTGGAACAAGGGTGGCCGGGGGGCTATGTCCCTCCACTTTTTACTGGCGGTAAGGACTAGCAACTGGGGGAGGGGGAGGAGAGAAGTGAGCAGGGGGCGGGGCCTCAGAGGAAGGGGTGGGGCCTGGGAAAAAGGAGCAGGGTAGCACAGCAGGGTGGAGTCACAATTTGGGCACCTATGGCCCCCTGACTTTTGGGATGCTTCCAGCACTCCTGGTTTCTTGCCTGGCGCAAACTGTCAACGCTGCAAAAGTCACATCTCTCTCTGGGAGCAAGTTGGTTTAGGATATGCTCAAATGCACAGATAGTTCAAAATCATGCACACTAGCATCGTCGTGGCTAGCTCATGGTCTGTAGGGGTACGTCTACACTACAGCGTTCTTTCAAAATATCTTATTTTGAAATAGTTAATTCGAAATACGTTGTTTCAAAATAATGTGTCTACACACAAAATGCATTTCTAAATAGTGTTTTGCTGTTTCGAAATAGCACATTCACACTGAGTGGACGATTAATTGCATTTAAGGCCGACCGGAACCAGGTCCGGCAGGGCATCAGGTCAAGAGTTACTTTGTGTGGCTGCTGCCTGAGGCTATCTGAGGCCTGTGCTTAAAGGGGGCCCCCCAGACAGCCTGTTCTTGGCTTTCCCTGCTTGCTTGCCTATCTCAATGAGGGATGGCAAAGCATTTTGTCTCTGAGTGCTCTGGTTGCCCTCACTCGGGACACCACAGCACTCTGCAACATGGAGCCGGAGCTGCCCCTGGGCACTCTGTTTCTTCTCTCAGACGCGTTGCTGTGAGCCTGGCTGCACTTTCTACAGGCTTTAGTCCGGGAGGTTCATTGGGGCGCTGTCAGTATCCAGGAGGCCCTGTGGGTGAGCTTCCATCCTGAGGAGCACTAAGAGCCTCCCTGGTCTGCCCCACTGGGGGCCTGTGTCTCAATCCTCCCTCACCTCCTTCTACTTACCCCTCCCTAACCCCCCGCCCTGATGTAAAATAAAATGCATGTATTTTCATGAACACAAACTCTCTTTATTTAACAAAACTGCGGGGGGGGGGAGGATGAAACTCTGATGAGACTGGGGAAAGGAGGCGGGAGAGGGGAAGAGAGAAGGTGGGAGAGGGGAGGGGGAAACCTGGGAGGAGGGAGCTGGAAGGGGGAAGCCAGGGGAAGAAGGGGGAGGGGAAGCTCAGGGCTCAGGGTTGGGGGGTCTCGCTGGACCAACTTGATTTTCATGCAAACCTGCTCCTGTGTTCACATGTGGCCTTTGGTGGCCAGGCTGGCAGCTCTCCTGCCAAAGGCCACATTCCTCCGTCTAGTGGGGAGATCATGAACGTTGGGGACACCCCCCCAACCTGAATAAGGTCCATGATCTCCACCCTGGACCAGGAAGGTGCCTGCCTTCTCCGGGCCCTGGCAGGCTCCTGGGAGCTGGCAGACTGGTCCTGGGGAGCGGCGAAGAGCTGGCTGCCAGTGGCTTGCTGGCTTATGTTTTGGGGGCCACTGGGTCAGGGGCAGTGACTGCTGGCTCTGGGCTGGCAGGCTTGGAGATGGCACAGGCACTGTGGCCAGAGTCAATCTCTTTAAGGGCTCCGAAGAGAGAGGGGAGGGAGAGGAGTGTTCTTGGTTGAGGGGTTATTTCGGAATCGCCCTTCTCTGCCGCGTGTAGATGCGGGCAGTTCTTCCGGGCTAGTCAATTTCCAAAATGGCGACCGCCCAGGAACATGCTAATGAAGCGCAGGATATTTAAATCCCGGGCTTCATTTGCCATTTCGGTTGCCCTCATTAGCCTCCCTAGTTCGAACTAGGGGGCTAGTGTAGACGTACCCCCAGGGAACTAGGGCCTGATTACTTGCTTCTCCGTGCCACGTAGAGCAGGCTTGAGCTATTGCACAAAGTGGCGCGGCACTGGCCTGGAACCAGTGTGAGATCAGAATCAGGCTCTGTGCTATAAGCCAGCTGTGGCTGTGCTCGCCAATGGGCCTGATTCTGCCACCCCCTCCCATGGAGCCCACCTCCCGCGGAAGGCAGTCACATTCTCTTGACTCAGCCATGCGGCAGCAAGTCAGCTTGTGCATCCTCATCAGAATCGGCTGCTAATTCCCTGTCAGTGACCAGCCTGCCATTGAAGGCCACGGGGCTGTGGGTGTACACATTGGCTTTCAGAATCTTTGTTACAGGGCACGGCAAGGAAAAGACCAGGCTCGACCGCCAGATCCCAGGGGCCTTTCGCAGTTGGGGTCACTAGCAATTACCCATCTGTTCCCTTGTAACCTGTTCGATCTGACTAATCAATAAACCCAGAGACCCCACAATGCCCTTTGTGCCATCGCTGGCTGGACAGAACCACACCTGAAGCGCTGCCCCATTTAAACCAGGCTTGGAAAGAGCCGACTTACCCAGTGGTTGGCAAATTCAAAAGCAATCAGAGCAGGGCCCAGTGACCGGGCAGGATTCATGCTGCAGCCAGTGTAACGGATCTGGAGAGGAAGAGTGACAGAGATGCAAGAGAATCAGGGAGGCTGCTGTGGGTACCAGGAAGTGGAACAGGCCCAAGTAACAGGAGAATTTCTGCAGACGCATCCGCACGAGTCCGCAGAAAAATCAGTCAGGGGCTGTGCACAAAGGAGAAGCCAAAAAAACCCAAACGCCCCGACCCTCGCTGACATGGCCCCCCACTGAGATGGAGACAGACATTCCCCACGTTCCCCTCCTACACCAGAGCCTCGGAGGGCCCAGCCTAGTAGATTTTGTGTGCTCCAGTCCTGCAGTGGGACAGCAGGAGGGCTGGAGTGCTAGTGCACACTCCCCAGTGCTGGGTGGGGGGAGGCTGAGCCTCAGAGGCCGGGTCCAAGCAAGCCAGGGGCCGCATGGGCCTGAGGTTCCCCACCCTGCCTTAATCTATGTCCTGCAATGAAGCACTGGCAGCAGGCCTATCTGACTGGACTTGTCTGCTGACTTGGGCACGGGCAGCAGGGCTCAGAATTGCTGCCTGGACCTTCCGGCTCCAGAGGGAGCCAAGCCCTGGGGACCCCTTGAGCGGGGAGGGTTGCAATTCTACAGGCCCTCAGCCCCAGCCCCACAAGGCCAAGCCAAAGCCTCCCAAGAGTGTCCCGCCCAGGGGTGTCCTACCAACCAGGTCCTGCTGCTAGCGCCAAGTGCCCCCGGTACTCACGGCCACCAAGTGCCCCAGCATGACGGAGAGCCCGATGAGCAGGTGCCCGCCCTTGGAAGGGTCTCTCCTGCTCCCAGAGGTGGCGAGGACGCAGAGGACCAGCTGGAAGGAGACGATCGCCTCTATGCTGAAGGCCTGCGGCAGCGTGACCCCCGGAGCCAGCTGTGCTCAGAACCAGACACAACAACCGCGTTACAGGCGGAGAGGTTCTGCCGGGGCAGACCCCAGCCTCTGCTGGGCTCTGGGGAGTGGCAGGCACCCCGTGCAGATGGCTCGGGAGCATTCTCAGCCCAGGCTCACCCCCGTTCACAGCACAGCGGGCAGCGCAGGCTGCGCATGGCACAGGCAGCTGGTGGTTCCACTGAGCCCAGAGCCCTGGCAGCGGTGGTGGGCTGTGACTAATTGTCTCTCGCCCCCTTCGAGAGGAACGAGTGACTGGCACGCAGACCAGCAGGGCACGTTGCTGCTCGGTGCCTCAGTTTCCCCATCTGTACAATGGGGATAATGGCACCGGTCTCCTTGCAAGGGGCTTTGTGCTGTGCTGATGGCAAGCCCCAGGTATCAGAGGGCTGGTAGCCTGCACCCATATCTGAACACATTCACAGCCATAACCACATGCCTCCTCACAAGTGTGCCATCCCAGAGACACATTAACCCCCCCATATACCCCAGTCCCACACTTGCTGGCCTCATGCTCTGACACACAGGCAGGCCCACTGACAGGCGTGGGGTGGGCGAAGGGGGCAGTTGTCCTGGGCCCAGTGATTCACAGGGCAGTGGCGGCGTTGCGCCCTTTAAATCACTGCTGGAGCCCATGCCGGGCACGCCTCAGCAAGTTTAAAACAAGCAAAAGGGAGTATTTTTAACCCTGTTGGCCTTCACAAAACCTTCTGGCAAGGAGTTCCACAGATAGACTGAGTTCTGTGAAGAAATACTCCCTTTTGCGTGTTTTAAACCTGCTGCCTTTTAATTTCTTTTGTTGACCCCTGGTTCTTGTGGGGTAAAAACCACTTCTTTATTAACTTTCTCTACAGCAGTCATGATTTTATAACCCTCTATCATGTCCCCCCTTGGCTGTCTCTTTTCCAAGCAATAAGAGGTTCCCCCTTAGCTATCTAGCAAATGGGGGTCAGAACCTGCCAGTAAACCCAGAGGCAAAGCTCTGTGTTCACACAGGGTCAGATTGAATGACTACAGTTACCCCTTCTCGCCTTGGAATCTACAAATAGCCCCGTTTGTCTCCCTGCTCCTCAGCTTTTTCCCTACTCTGGCTTTGAACCTTTCCCTCTGGCTTCCTGCTTCCCTCAGCGTTATCCCAAGCGCCACACTGACTTGTGGCGGATGCCAGGCCTACGCTACGCTCTTACGTTGGTGGAACTCTGTTGCTCAGGGGTATAACAAACCCACCCCCCGCGCAACGCGCTTACACCCGCCTCGTCCCTAGTGTAGACAGCGCTACGGCGAAGGGAGCGCTTCTCCCATCAACACAGTTACTACCTCTCGGCGAGGTGGATTGCCTACGCCGGCAGAAGAAGCTCTCCGGCTGGCATTGTAGCATCTTTGAAATGCTCTGGGGGGTGCGGCTGTTTTAAGTGTAGACCTGCCCGCAGATTAAAAATCGTCCTCTTTTCACAGACATGACCAGATGGAACCACCAGAACTTTCTGGAACATTCCACCACCCTTTCCCACACGCGGCTTCATGGGAGGGCTCCGAACCAGAGGGACAAAAATGCCTCCCATTAATGTGACAGGCCCTATCACAAGAGTTATGACTGGGGCTATGTCTACATTGCGGGGAAGTTTCAGGACACAGGAAAAACCCCGCCGCGTCCAGGGAACACGTTTGCTCTTCCACTTTTTTTGCATACGAGCAAACGCGCTGTTTCGGGGAGCTCTGTATTCCTCCTTCCATGAGGCATACGAGCCCCTCCAAAAGAGGAGGCTTTTCTGAAATTTGGCCCAGTGTAGGTGGAAAAAAATCCCCAAAAAAAGGGGCAATGCAGACGTAGCCTGGAGCTGGAATACCACCCCAGAACACAGGCATTGCCAGAGCCAGAGACCAGCCCCATTTCCTCTCCCAGCCACAAGCAGGTGATTCTTCGGAGGAGGGTGCACTGTGCACAGCTTTATTTACCACCACCACCCCCATTTGGCAAAACTGGCATGAATTTGCAAAATGTTTTTGGTGTTGCTGACTCTGCATTTTTCACCAAAAAAATATTTTGAGCAGCTGAAAAAAATGTGTCCAGCTCTATCTTGGCCTTGGTCTACACTACAAAATGATTTCAATATAACTACATTGCTCAGGACTGAATCTACATACCGATATGGACCTAATCTCCAGTGTAGACAGCAGGTGGATCACCCACGCTAATGGGAGAAGTTCTCTCCTGCCAGTTTAGAACATCTTCATTAAGTGTGACAGCAGGTGCCACTGAAGCCTCTGCCACGGGAGCTAAGAACCAACTGGCTGCCAGCTGGAGATGAAACTCTCTCTCTCTGTTAAGTCTAGACTTCAGGCTTCTTTCGAAAGAAGCTTTTCCAGAAGAGATCTTCTGAAAAAACTTCTTCCGAAACAGAGCGTCCACACTGCCGAAGCGCATTGAAAAAGCGATCTGCTTTTCCAAAAGAGGGTGTCCAGACTGAATGGACACTCTCTCACATGTACGCTGTGATTGCAATGTGCGGAATGGCCACCAGGGTACCTGTGCTTTTTCCTCTTTCCTCTCCTTTCAAAACAACTCCCTCTTCGGGTACGTCTAGACTACAGGGTTTTGTCGACAGAAGTTTTGTCTAGACACATTCAGTTCTGTCGACAAAGCAAGCTGCTTTGTCGACAAAACCCTGTAATCTAGACGCAACCCTACAGGCAATAACACCTTCTGTCGACAGAACTCTGTTGACAGAAGGGGTACGTCTAGACTACAGGCTTTTGTCGACAGAAGTTTTGTCGACAGATACTGTCGACAAAACTTCTGTTGACAAAGAGCGTCTACACTACATTCAGTTCTGTCGACAAAGCAAACTGCTTTGTCGACATGGTAGTGTAGACGCAAAGGACAGTTTACATGCAATAACACCTTCTGTCGACAGAAACTCTGTCGACACAAGGCGTTATGCCTCGTAAAATGAGGTTTACCAGCGTCGACAAAACTGCTGAGTTCTGTCGACGTTATGTCGACAGAACTCAGCAGTAGTGTAGATGCAGGTATAGTTTTGTCGACAAAAGTCCACTTTTGTCGACAAAACTCAGTAGTCTAGACACGCCCTTCCTGTCCACACACGCCTTTTTCCGAAAGAGCTCTTTCTCAAAAAGGCTTCTTCCTCATAGAAAGAGGTTTACCAATGCCAGAAAACCCCCGTTGTTCTTTTCATTTTCTTTTGAAAGAACGTAATTGCAATGTGGATATGAGTGAAGTTTTTTTGAAAAACGGCTGTTTTTCAAAACAACTCTGTTGCGTAGGTATACCCTAAGTGCCACTACAAGCAGCAGTGGACCACACCCAGAGGGGTTTGCTCTTTTGGGGACTTGTCTGCAGCAAAAGCATCCCAGCGTGCGGAGCTCAGTGCAGACTCACATCAGTCACACCCGCACGATGCACTCTCCCCTGGAGACGTTAGATTGTTTCCTTCATCTAAAATTCATCTCTTCAGGAGCTGAAAGGAGCTGGCTGCTCATTGTGTCTGGGAAGAAACAGCACACTAGAGCAGAGCAAGTGAGTGATATTTTCGGTTTGGTCACCAAGTCAAAAGATCTGGGGAAAATGGGACATTTTGAACCAAAACTGGATTGTTCCAATTTCTCCCACTATAGAAAACCAAACCAAGAACAAGAATTGGTTTCAGACTGGAAAACACCTGAAACAGAATGGAAACAAAGGAAACCCAGCTGTGTCTTGTCTAGGTTTTGCATTCTCCTTAGGGAGTTTTGCAGCCTCGGGTTTTGTATTGGTTGGCTGGTCTATAAATCTAGCTCCGTTTCACAACGAAACTGGGCCATGAAACGCGAAGCCAAAAGGCGCCCCTTAAAAGGATCCGAACAAACTGGTTCCGAGACAAAGTCCAGGCCCCTCCCTGCCTCCAGGCCCGCACACAGCTGATCCTTTCCAAAATACAGTCACTCCTCCGGGACTGGTTCTGGGTCACATGGCCATCCCCTGCCATCTTCCCAGGGCCCTGCAGCTCTCCACTTACCTTGTTGATGCCTATCTCTCCCCGGGCGTGTTCGGGAGTCAGCCCGTAGAGGAGAGCTGAGGCAGTGAGCCCCCCAAGCAGCTGGGCCATGATGTAGCCCCCGGCCCAGGCTGGCCTCACTTTCCCAGCCACCAGCAAGGAGACGGTCACGGCCGGGTTGAGATGGCCGCCGCTGATTGGCAATGCGCAGTAGGACATGAGAGCCACCGAGCTCCCGAAGGCCAGCGACGCCTGGAGCAGCTTGGGGGAGGCCAAGCTGCAAGGCGCCTGCGTTCCCACCTCTCCCAGGCGGGGGGTGGCAGCGGCAGTGGGCAAGGCTGAGGACGTGGCCCCATTCGGCTCAGAGCCAGTCCCGGAGGAGTGATTCTGTGTAGTGAAGCCCAGATTCTCTGCAGCCTGAGTCCACGGCGCGATGGAGGCCAAGCCGGTGAAGAGAAAGAGCCCAGTGCCCAGAAACTCAGCCAGCACAGCTTTGAAGAGCCCCACGTCCCACGCCCTGCAGGCCACCCGGGGCAGCTCCATCCTAGACTCAGCGAAGGGTCCCTGGGCACAAGTGACGCACTGGGGCTCAGTCCTGTCCCCTTTGCATTTATACCGTCGCCCCCTCCCTCTCCCCTCCCGGAGCCGGTGCTGCACAGATGTCAGCAGGAGGCGGGGACTGGCTTGCAAAGGTATTGACTTCAGCAGGCTCTCCAGAAACCGGATCCAAAGGGTGCAGGGCCGAGACCAACCTCTGGGGGCCTTGGCCTGGGGTGATACAGCCAGGCAAATTTAGCCTTGCTTGGCGAGGGGTAGAGGCTGGGTGAGGGGCATGGCACGGGCATGAGCCCACACTGCCTCCCTCCTGCAGATGGCACATCCTGCGGACCAGCCGGAGGGGCTGTGTCTGATGCAGGGTTCCCCTCAGCCGGCTCTCGTATGGAGAGGGGATGAGCCGGCCTCCAGCACTTGTGTGGGGAAAAGCTCCTTCCAGCCTCCTCCCACTCCGCACAGTGGCAGGGACAATAGTGACCGGCTAGTGCCCCGAGCAGTCTGGGGGCTGAGGGGAGCGCTCCTGGGCAGAGGTTTGCTGGATTCACATGCCCATTGACCTCAGCTGTCCGCAGGCTCCACTGTCCTGCGCAGAAGTCGAGCACGGGATAAACTCGGCTCCCGCTTCCCCTTCTGCCAACCGGATGGGATTCCAAGGAGCTGGCCTCCCTTTGCTCCGGCCCAATGTCCCATTCCTACGCCGGCACCCAGGGAACAGGAACACCGAGATGAGATTGCCTGGCGGGTGGTCTGATCTGCTTTGCTGGCCCCGCTGCATAGAGCAAATACCCTGACCCAACTGGCAAGGGTCCAGCTGCAGTGGGAAAATCCGGGAGGGGCAGAGGCATTTCCAACCCAAACTTGGACTGTGATTGTTTTACGCCTTCCCCATCACCGCCCTCTCTCCCTCCCACCTCCCCCCATGTGGCAAGGGGGCCCTTTGCCTCCATCCACACAGGGCCTCTCTCTCCGTACTGTGTGCTGGGAAGACATGGAGCTGAGGGAATTCACCCCAGGCCCTGATGCCCTGAGGCCATGTGTGGCCGCACATTGAAGTAGCAGGGGCCTCTATCTGCTCAGCTCCGGAGCTGGGGGCCTGTGGGCGGTGACTGACACATCCCAGGCGTCGGAGAAACAGCCGCGGTTGAGCAATGCTTCATGAAATGGACTAGTGGGTGGGGGGGGGGGGAATCAGTGTGTCAACAGGACCTCCTGCATCCAGCAAAGCTCCCTCCCGACCGTGCTGTGGAACTGTGCAATACAGGCTGGGCCCGCAAAGGTCGCCCCAGAACAAAGAAGGTACAGAGAAGAGATCAGATTGGAAATGGAAAAACAGAAACCCAAGCCATGGAAAATCGACAGCATCCGCTCATGTTATTAATCACAGGCTGAGTCGCTGAAATGAACCTGCCAAAAATGCTGACGGCTTCTAATATCCCTCGGTACGTTTTATCTAAAATCTGAAAGGGACAAGTACCCGATCCATTCGCAGGCCGTGCTGTTTGCAGAGAGGGTTAAGGACTTTGGACTCCGTTGCGGGCTCAGAATGGGCAGAGATGGCCAGGCACAGAGAGCTTTCTCACCTAGGTACATTTGAGGTACGTGTGTAACCCACACACCTGCTGGGCACTGTCCCATGGAGTGGCACTGAGACCACTTCACGGAGAGAGAATTAAGTCTGCTCTACAGCTGTAGCTGACCGCCAGATGGCTTAGAGCTTAAGGCGGAGGGGGTTGTGTCCCGAGGTCCCAGGTTTGGTTCTGTCTCTTGGTGTTACGCATACAGGGGTGGATATAGGGCAGGACAAGTGGGGCAGCTGCCCCAAGCCCTGCGCTTCAAGAAGCCATGGCAAAGGGGGTCCCGCCAAATTGTGCTGCCCTGGGCCCTGCAAAATGGTCATCTGCCCCTGCACACATACACAATGATGTTCACTACACTGGAAGCAGTTTCTGTCCTGCTGAGTCCCATGTAAAATGGCATTTGCTGTGGTGCACTCACAGGGAATAGGAAGCTTCTTTTGGGGCAATATGCCCTTTGCTTTCCACAGGAGAGAACAGTAGCACTAAAATCAGACAGTCCAATAACAGTGTTATGAGCAAGGGTGAACCCATTCAGCGGGACAGAAAGAGGCCCACAGGCTACTTTCCCCCAACCCAGCACTGCTCTCTCAGGACAGCTGAACATTGTCCATGCCCACTTTGCAATCACAGCCAATTCTCCCCCTCTCCTACAGCCAAAGCAAGAATCCAGCTCTGGCATCGGGGCTTGCGTCTCTCCTGGGGTTTGCTGGCAAAGGTCTCTACCTCACAGAAACTTCCCCTATTATCACCCTATGTCATTACCTCACAGACACTAACCTTTCCACTAACCTTTCCCCCTCATTCCCACTCTGTTCTAAAATTTGATTTGTCAATTTCACATGCATTCATTTTTTTGATTGCATCACTTTGGTATATATGGTCGTGCCAATTTTCTTCCACTATTTGATCTGAGGAAGTGGGTCTGGCCCACGAAAGCTCATCATCTAATAAACCATCGTGTTAGTCTTTAAAGTGCTACATAGTCCTGTCTTTTGTTTCAGCTACACCAGACTAACACGGCTACATCTCTATCACTGGCTGCACAGTGCACATCATGACACCATGTACCTCACCTCTGATGGGAGGGAGCCCCCTGGAGGTGAGAGACAGAACCCTGCAAATCCTTGGATACCTGCTTTATATCCACAGGTATCCGCATTCACGGATGTGGACGCTGATATCCACGGATCATTCTGCAGATGCAGACACGGATTCCAATTTTGTATCCCCGCAGGGCTGTAATAACAGGGCATTTCATTTCAAGGATTTATTTCAAGGCCTGAAGGGACCGCTTGATTATCGAATCTAGCCCCTGCAAAGGGGGCTACTGGATTTGAATCAGAGACCTCTTGATTGACAGCCAAATGCTTTCCCGCAGGGCCACACACACTCTAGGGTCAACATAATAACAAAGTCTGTATCTACACTACATGTCGTTATTTCAACATCATGTCAAAATAATGTCGAGCTGGAGGACTGATGACTCCAACTCCCATAAACTTCATTTCACGAGGAGTCAGGCAAGTTGGAGGAAGAGCGCTCTTTCTCGGACTTCCTGCTGTGAAAGACGCTATTTCGTCTTCAGCTACACAATTGACATCGCTCACATTGCATAGCTTATTCCGCCCAAGACGTCCTTATGGTCTAATGTCTAATGGCGCTGGCTGTGGCAGTGGTTTTTGCCTTGCGCACACTCAGAAACCTCCCCAGAGCCGGCACATTAGTGTTGTGGGCTCCCTGTCCTGTCTCTGGGTAGCCGTTCCCCAGACGCTGTCGGTCCAATGGAAATAGCAGACTGTGTTTGCTCGGTTCAGTTTCTCTGTGACTGCGCAGGGAATTCAAACCCCAGGTTTGAGAACACAGCAGCAATTTCTCACCAGTCTGTAAGCAATCTAGGAGCCCGGTTCTTCCCAGGCCACCTGCTAAACATACGCACAATAGGAGCTGCCTTCATCTGTAGCCTGCAAAGGGTTACAGCCGGCAGCATTCGGCCACTGCCATCCAGCAAACAGATTCTGTTCTGCTTTTCCTTGGGCTGGCTCTAATGGAAGGCATCTAATTACACCTGGTGGAAGCCAATGTCGTTTGGTTACAGCCATTGAAAGACGATGCATTTCTCATTAAACCAGGTCTGTGCGGGAATTGTCTCTGTTTGCACCAGTTTGACTTCTCATAGAATCGTAGAATACTAGGACTGGAAGGGACCTCGAGAGGTCATCGAGTCCAGTCCCCTGCCCTCATGGCAGGACCAAATACTGTCTAGACCATCCCTGAGAGACATTTATCTAACCTACTCTTAAATATCTGCAGAGATGGGGATTCCACAACCTCCCTGGGCAATTTATTTCAGTGTTTGACTTTTTCCTAATGTCCAACCTCAACCTCCCTTGCTGCAGTTTAAGCCCCTTGCTTCCTGTTCTATCCTCAGAGGCCAAGATGAACAAGTTTTCTCTCTCCTCCTTATTCCACCCTTTTAGATACCTGATTAATTCTGTCTGATCTCCAGTGACTGAGCAGGCCCTAAGGAGCATGGAGGGGAGAGCCATGCAAACATGTCACAGGCCATGTTTCTGATAGAAGGTTCTCTGGGGGTTGGTCCCCATCTCTTGGGGCTAGCAAAGCTCTCCACTCCTGGCCCCCACAGATTGGTCTAGCTCCATACAGATCTTGTGAGTATGACTAGAGACCCCATACCCTACAACAGAGCCCCAAAGCTACAGACTGATCCGCTTATCTGCTCCCCTGGGGAATCACGGCTCCTGCAGAATGCATCTTGCCTGTTCTATCCTGCTGGATGCTGCCCTCAGCCCCGGGGGATGGGCATGCAGACCACATGAATTAGAGCTCATCAGGAATTTTCTGGCAAGATGGTTTTCATCAGAAAATGCCAGTTTGTCAGAACCAAACCCGTTTGCAAGGAAGGGCAGGCAGGGACCCGTTTCTCTGCTGGAATTTCTTTGCCAAAGGCTTTGGGGTTGTCCAAATGCTCTGCTTGGACATTTTCTGAGTGAAAAGACTCGCTTTTCGATTGGAAACCACTTTTCATTTTGAAATGGCCGGTAAGTCAGGCTAAAAAAAGGTTCTTTTTTGTCAGCGTCGCCATTGAAACCAACTGTTCCAACTGACCCACCCACTGTTTTTTTCTGGGAAATTTTTCACAGTTTTGACTTTCCGTCCGTGTAGGGATGGGAAAAGGGCTTTGAAATCTCACAGACTTTTTCTGGGTGCCCACCTAGCTCCAGCACTGATCCCTGTCATCAACGCTGGGATTTCCCTCCCCCTCCTGTGAAAAACCCAGGCAGATGCTGTCACTGAGAGCAGTCACCCCCTACAACCTAGACCCTGCTCAGGTCCAGGAGCCCTGGCTAGGCTTCTCCGACACCTGCCCTTCCAGGCACCTTGCCCAAATTCACTCTCTGGCTACTTCTACACTGTGGAGCTATTTCAGGACACCGGAAGTATCCCAAAACAGCTATTCCACGTCTTTAAAGCAGCCCATTATTTTGAAATAGATTTCAAAATAATGGGCGTGCTATTCCGGCGTTCCTGTAACCCTTGTTTCATGAGGGTTGAGGGACGTTTTGGAAACGCTTTATTTCGAAATTACCCTGAAATAAGCAAGTTGCATAGCTTATTTCGCAGTAAGGGTACAGTGTAGACGCACCCTCTGTGTCCTTTCTACCAGAGCCCCTTAAGACATGTCTACACAGCAGGGCTAAAGTTGGAATAAGCTACACAACTTCAGCAACATCAATTGCGTAGCTTAAGTCGAAAAAGCTTATTTCAGCTTTTGGCACTGTCTGCATAGCAGGGAGTCAAAGGAAGAGCACTTTTTCTCCGACTTCGCTTACTCCCTGTGAAATGAGGGTACAGGAGTCAAAGTAAAAAGTCCTCCAGCTCGACATTACTTCGAAAGAAAGGCTTGTGGTGTGGACGAGCACTATGTTACTCTGAAATAACGCTGCTGTGTAGTGTACACGTCTCTCTGTGCCAGTCTCTGACCCCTCCCGCCACCCCGCAGCTGGCTGGCATTTCGCAAAGGGGTGGCTCGGAGCAGAAAGGTTGGCAGTTTTCTGGCAAGTCAGGCTGCAATAGAATCAGACGCAGCCAGGATGAGTCTCTTTCCAGATGTGCAACGCAGGTTAGTGCCTCCGACCCAGCTCTTGAGACTCAACAGAGAGAAGAGCTACGGACCGATGTTGCTTCCAAACCCGAGTGCTGAATGTAGCTAGCGTTCTGCAGTGCCCGGTGCTTTCTGTGTGCAGCACCTGGAATCGCCTAACCTGTGGGCAAAGATCAGCAGCTGCACTCAGCTCTGCACTGATGCTCCTAAGGTCTCTTCCAAGCCCCTGGTTCTGAGAATGCGCACGCGCCACGGACTCCTGGCAGCTTTACGTCTCGTCTTTCTTGTTTCACTGGTTTTCTTTAAGTAACTGTTGTTAGCCCAGACACTTAGGAGAGAGTTGAGGTCTTGTGGGTTCTTTCTGCTGGTGACCCAGTCAGTTTTGACAGACTCCTGCACACAACATCCCATTTCCCTGTGCAGAGGAGGAATCAGACAACACAGGGAAGATTCTTTGCTCCGAATTTCGAGCCTCTTTCCCTCTGCCCAAGAGACCCTGGCTTGGTTTTCTCTCAAGTGTCACATTAGCAATGAGCCTCCTGCCATCTCATCGCAAGGAATCGAACCTGGATCCCCCGGGGCCTAGGCTCAGTGTCAGCTGACCAGTGCCCCACTTGCTTTCCAGGTTCTGGCTGTGACACTCACAGGGGGGCCAAAAGTCACTGCCGGCCCCAGGGCAAGGTGTGTGCGGTGGCAGCTCCATGCCGCTGGAAGGGGCGGAGCCAAGGGCAGAGAGGGTGGTGATGAGGGCAGTCAGGCCTCAGTGCCACCTGGCTTGCAGCTCCCCTCCCCGCCCTTGGAGCTGTACAGAGCCGCGCTCTGGTGCTCTCCCCGCAATTCAAAGGGGCTGCAGGCTCCAGCTGCCACCACCGTCATAATAGTGGTGATAGCAGTGAAGAGCTCCGGGCCCCTTTGAATCTCCAGGCCCACACTCCCCTCCCCCCCCTCGCAGGAGAAGCCCTCCAATTGCATGTCTCAGCTCTCACCCAGCCTTGCCCCGTGTGGATGGGTGATTTGGGCGGTGGCTTCTATCAATTCAGCTGTCACTAAGCAAAAGGGGCATTGAGATGCTCCTTCCTTTAGCCTGTGTGGAAGGTGGCTAGCAGGTTGTCAGCTTCAGCAAGCTTGGTGACTGCCCATTGCCCAAAGGGGCACTCCCTGGATGCCAACGGGATCGTGTCTTCCCTGGGGCAGGCACCCTCACCTGGCCAGATGCTAGAAAAAAATAGGAAGGGGAGTTTCCCAGTTCCCTTTCGGGGGAGGGGCCGATGTCTGCTTACCTGGCATCAGAGCTGCTGGCGCTTAGGCACTGCGGGATAAAAGCTGGGGCTACGGTGAGAACGTGGCTCCGCTTGCAAATCACCACCCAGAGCGGCGCGCCTCTCGCAAAGGGGGCTGCCTTTCTGCGGTGACACGTCTGAGTTTCAGCACAAAACGTCATTGGCAAGCGCAGGAAGAGAATCCCCGGGCCCCCAGGTAGCCATGGATGGGTGAGCGTTCATTACCCGCTGCTCGGTGGGTTTGCCATCTCTGTGCCCTGCCCAGAGTATGTACGTCTCTTCTGTCCCCAGCTGGAGAGGGTGGCTCTCTAGTTCCAGTTCCAGTGGCCTATGTGCATAGGCACTGGGGGGAGGGCTGCTGGGGGCTGCCTGCCCCCGGCTTGAAGCAGTTTCTACTCTGCAGGATTAGCAGTTTGGCTCAGTGGCTCTCGGCACCCCGCTGTCCGGTCGCAGCGCCCCTGCCGGGCATGTAGCTCCGAAGGTTTCCCGCTGCAGTCTCAGACTTGGGCCAAGACAACAGGCCTCCTGCTTGTTCTTCATGGCTGGAGAAACCTGGGGACCCCCAGCGAAACCCTCCCTTTGCATCCCCCATGCCCAGCCAGGGTTGAAGTGGCAGCCCCCAGCGCCCGCGGGAGCAGAGTCAGTGCGGGAGAGTTTGGGGCATGGCGCTCACCTGCCACGGTCAGGCACCGGGGGGAATTGTTTGTCATTATTTGTCCAGCTTCAGCCAGAAACAGCCTGCAAAGGCAGAAACCACCGGCCGCCCTCCACAGAGAATGGGCTGTGTGAACCACCCACAGCCAGAGGGGACCGGCGGGTGTTCGGGGTGATGACTGTACCCCTGGGAATTGGGGTCAGTCTGGGAGTGATTCATGGGAGTGAAATTCACGGGGGAATTCACTAGGGACCAGTTTATCAATGGTGACTTTTACATCCTGCACGTGCAGTTCCGGTGCCTGTCGCCAGATGGTGCTGTGCACTCAGGAAAGGGGCCAGGCGCTTTCTGTGGGGCTGGGTGTAGTAACCCAGCTCTGCCAGGGTGTGTGGGGCCTGGCCCTCCAGGTCACTGGGTCGGAGCCCTGGGTGCTGGCTGGCAGCCCTGCTCTAGTTGTCTGTGGGCAACAATTCACACCCACTGGAGCGAGATGGCCCGGCCCAGGCAGGCTCAGCAGAGAGGCCAGAGCTAAGCAAGGAGGGAGACAGACCAGAAACAGGCAAAGGTGCAGGAGAGCCCAGGCCCTCACCAGCCCGACCAGTGGCAGAGGGTGACCCCTGCAGGGGTGTCAACCCAGCACGGTTCCTCCCATGGGGCACCAGTCCCGCTGGGCACATGCTGCCCAGAACCGGGCACTAACAGCACAGAGCCAGGAAACAGCAGGGAGCAGGCGAAGGGAACTCCAGCAGCCCATGGCTGGATGCCTAGATGTTACTGTAATACACCTAATAAATAACGTACCGCACCTAGCACAGTGGGGCCCTGGTCCATGACTGGGGGCCTAAGTTTTACCGTAATACTCCTAATAAATATTGTACAGCACCTAGCACAACAGGACCCAGGTGAGTGACGAGGGGCCTAGGTGTTACCATAATACACTTAATAAATAATGTCCAGCACCTTGCATAGTGGGGTTCCTCAGCATTACTGCCTCTCAAATATAAATCTCAATCATGTTAGCAGCTAGTGCTGCATGGACTTGACTTTAAGGAGGAGCAGTGATCCCCGTGTGCTCACAGGAACTCACTGCTGGGCGCCAACGAGCTTCCAACACCTCCACGCCACCTCCTGGTCTGCAGGAATCCGGCGAGCTGTGCACTCGGAGATCACTCTCCTCCCAAAGCCGTACGCCTGGTAACAGTGCACAGAGCTGGCCATGGAGTTGCCATCCAGGGCGGCCAGCTGCAGGAGCGTGGGGCCTGGGATCCGTGATTTTCTGTTGCTGGGCAGTGAGAAGAGGAGGGTCAACTTTATCCAGAGGAAATCCTGCACCGAGCACCAGTGACTCGCCCGAGGGGCTGATTTTCTAAGGCTGTGGCAGTTTTGTATCAGGCCAGCTGAGGGCGCTCCCAGCCTGCCTAACATGCCACAGGCAAGGGGCTTATTCCTGCTGGGGGAGGGGCTGACCCAGCATCCCGTTGCGTGCGCCCCCATCTCTGCAGAACCGGACTCCCAGTGAGCGTTTCACTGTGTTGTACCAGGGTACGGGCCCCAGGGCACGGACTCCATCACGGTAGGCACTGCCTAGACACAGGAGGCCCCTGCTCTCCATTTAAGACCCGCATCTTGCAAAGTAGCCTCTAGTGGTGTTTGGGTGCCCGGCGTGGGGCCCCTCTGCCTGTGCAGGGCTGTCCCGGCCCTTAGGAACTCAGCATCCCCACCTCTACGCACTGGCCTCCCCCTTACACGCCCACCCGTGCACATCCCCACCTCTACGCACTGGCCTCCCCCTTACACGCCCACCCGTGCACATCCCCACCTCTACGCACTGGCCTCCCCCTTACACGCCCACCCGTGCACATCCCCACCTCTACGCACTGGCCTCCCCCTTACACGCCCACCCGTGCACATCCCCACCTCTACGCACTGGCCTCCCCCGTACACATCCACCCGTGCACATCCCCCTTTTTTCACACTTCCCAGCCTCTCTACTATGCACCTTGCATGAGCGCACATCCCCGCACTCACTGGCCTTTGAGACGCTGCCTCCCTGGTGCTGTGTGGCCTGGGAAGCCTGGTTGGGGGGTGGGGCTGTAGTAATGCCCAGACCCTCCCCCCTTTGAGATCCTGCCTCTTCCTCCCTCCTTTGGACCCTTGGTTGTTTGTGTATTCACAGGAAAGCTCTCCCCTCCCCCGTGCCCCCTCACCCAGCACTGGAGAAAACCCACTGTCCCTTCAGGGAGACGCACCCAGCCCAGCCCTGCTCCAGCTGCGTCTGGCCGCCTGCCGCCCCCGGGGTGCTGCGCTGCATCCTGCCGGGACGCGGGTCCAATGTTTACGCTGGCACTCTGCACCCCCTCCCCCCCCGGTGCCCCTGTGCAGGGCTGGAGCTCACCAAATCTAGCTTGGTCCCGCGTAGACTCTGCCCACCCCAGGGCCTTTCTCCTCCATCAGGGGCCACATCAGTGAGGGCTTGTTTTTGTTTGTTTTTTGCTTCTCACTTGTGTATGGCCTCCAACTGATTTTGTGGGGGTCAGCAGCCCCTGACCTAAAGACGTTTCTCCACCCCCACCATATGGAAAGGGCCCTGCTCCTGGGTTGGAGGACGAAACCTTCATAACCAGGAGTGGAGCCGCCAGACGGCTCCAGGGCATGAGGTCTCGGGGGCGCGGGCGAGAGGGACTCAGCCGTGGAAGATGAGCACGTTAAAACGCATTCCTCTCCGCTTTTGCACAAGGAAGAGCCTGCGAAATGTGCCCAAGTGGAGCCAAGATACAAAACTAGCTGCCTGTGTCTTTCCAGCTAACGTCCTAAGCCAGGCCTCGTGCTCTGTGCGCCCCCCGTCTGCCCTGCCGACCGCCCGGCTGAGCGCGCTCACTGGCAGAGGCAGCGGCGCGGTGCGGCGCCCTCGGGCACTGTGACGGACCGGGCCGGGTCTGGGCACAGCTGAGGGCGTCCGCTCAGGGCAAATTGCTCAAACTAGGGGCTCCTTACAGTTCCCAGACTGGTGACCTCTCCAAACAGGCCACAAACCAGTCCCACAGAGCGCTCCAGCAGCCTGCCTGAAGCCTCACAAGCAAAACCCCTCTGGCACCCCAGCAATATCCGCGCCCCAGATGGCCCCGGGCCTCATACACAGGTGGGAGGTCCTAGCACCCAATCCCACCTACCCTGAACAAGTTCTGTCCGGTCCCTAGAAACCAGCCTGTGACAGGGTTTTCGCCCTGCACTGGCCCTTTAAGAGCAAACCCCAGCCCGAAGCAGGGTCTGGGAGTTTGGCCCCAGGTGAGGCCATGTTAGCTGATTGGGGCCCAGCTGGGAGCCATATAAGACGATGGGCTGCTGCTCCTGGGGGGAAGAGCAGTGAGAGCCTGGCTGCTGGGGGAGTAGGAGGGTCCCTGGAGCTAGGGCAGGGCTGGGGAGGCAAGGCAGGGCTAGGGGAGCTCTGGCCAAGCCCGCAGAAGGAGCTAATTCCTGAGGACAGATGGCAGGGAGGTGCTACGGTGGTGAGTGAACCCCCTCACACAGCCACAGATCCCTGGTCAATTTACCCTCTGGACCTTACACAAATCACGCTGAGCCAATCCTTTAGCATCTAACAACTAAAGGTTTATTATTATAATAAAGAAAAGCAGGAGAGTGAGGTTGTTAAAGAATAGTATGTTACATGCACTGAATCTCCCAGTTCTCGATGCAGGCTCTAGCAGAGACGTTACAGCTGCTGGTTTAAAAGTCCTTGTTGCACATCCTAGGATCAGGATGGGTTCACAATTCTTCCTGGCTCTTCAATCCCTGCATTGCTGCCTCTGGGATGAAGTGCTGAGCTGAAGACCAAGATGGTGTCGACCACATGGCCTCTTTATCCCTCCTTCCTGGTCTCTTCTTGGCTGCAGCAGGTCACCTGGCCAGCGGCCTATCCCTGTGTTCCCTGCGGGCAGCTCTCAGGTGACAGCCCTCATTCCTTAGGTGTGTCCTTGGCCCATTGAGAGCCATTGTCCCACAGGGCCTTGCTAATTAGCATGTCCATAGGCCCCGCCCTGCCCAATGCTCAACCCCAGGCAGGGAAATATTCAGTATCCACACAAGTACATGCTTATAATTGCACACACAGACATTATACAAACACATGAACAGCGTACACAGGATTAGCAGACAGTGAGCTTCTATTCAACACCCCACGTGGCCCCCTTCTATACCATTTTTGGGGCCAACACCCCCACCTATGGGTGCATCAGTGATCTGGCTGCTCCCCTCAAAAGCCAATAACATGACACCCCCGTCTGCCCTGCCGACCACCCGGCTGAGCGCGCTCACTGGCCCAGGCAGCGGCATGGTGCGGCGCCCTCAGGCACTGACACGCGTCTCCTCCTGCAGCCAATGAAGTGCGTGGGTCACTCAGGCGCGAGGCAGGGCAAGACTGGCTGCACCATGCTGGCCAGCAGGGTTAGGGGCCGAGCCTGGGTGTGCTGGCTCCCTATTCGAGCCCCCGTGTGTATGACGGAGCGGAAGCTACCTATGTGGGAGAGCAAGGCTCAGAACCTCAGGCAGGAAGGGCTCCCTGGGAGATACACCCCTATCCCCAGTGGTTGTACATCTACTCCCTGCTGCCTCCCTCTCCCAGGCGGGTCTGTGCCCTGCCTTGCATGGCTGTGTGGTGAAAGGATCGCCTCACGCCTAGCAGCCTCCCCAGGCGTATTATCAGGGCATGAAGGGCCTCTGAATCCAGCCTCCAGAGCACTTCATGCCCCACTCGTCTGTGTCGAGCCTCAGGGATTATCCAGAGGCCGGTGGCTGGGCTCCTGGGCCTTAGCCATTCCCAGTGTTTCCCTCACACGGAGCCAGACCCACTGTGGCCAAACGCAGGGCAGAAGCCGAGCTGCTGCCCAGAGCCACATGCCCCTCCCAGCACAGAGGCTTTGCCCCGGCGTGCTGCCGGAGAGCCCTGCGGACACATTGAGGTTGGTAGGAGCTACCAGCTAGCTCGGCAGCACCCGGCACGCTGACAATGCCTGGCCCGCAGTGGCGTGTTGTGTGCAAGTTGCCTCTTCTGCTAGGCTCAGAGCTTGTTCCGGGGGAGCCGCAAAGAGTAACCCGGTGGTGGCATCTGAGACACACTCTCCTCTGAACCGGTGCCGCTGCAGGCCTCGCGGATTAGGAAAGTTCACTGAGCACTTCCCCCTCCCCCCGCCTGCCTCAACTCTGGATGCTTCCCTTTCCTCTGCTGACAGAAATACTCCCTTCACCCTCACTTGAGCACTGCATTCCCCTGCACTTCCTGTCCCAAAGTCTTGCATTGCTGCCACATTTGAGAGGCAGGTGCAGTGTCTGTCATGCAGGCCTATGTTTGCTAGGTTTGGGCAGTACATTGGGATGCCCAGGATGGAGGGAGCAAGATCACTGTAAGAGGCCAGAGTCTTGCACTTTCCACGCAAGGTTCTCAGAGGGTTTGAAGCCCTAGTGATCCCTGTGGGCAATGGCTGAGTCCAAAGAGGCCCATTTCATTGACTGGGACACTGAGGCACACAGAGGCTGCGCCACGTGAGGCATGTGATGGTCGGAGAACTGGGGCTCAGTGCCTGGACTCCAAGTGAGGCATTGTCTGGTGTACGCACTGGGGACCTGGCCCGAGCACGGACTCCATGCAAGGCCATCAGCCCTGGGAACAGCCCCAGCCTCTGAGAAGGGGGCTACAGTGAGGGAGGGCTGGGGCTGGGGCTGCTGCTTGTCCCGCAGGAGCTAAAGGCCGCTGGAGCAGGCCTGGCTGTCAGATCAGCGGCAGGACGTGAATCAATTTCCAGAAGCTTATCAGCCTCTGCACTGGCTTGGCCTCTGCCGGCACACGGCTGGCTCTGCGCCTCGGCTGAGCTGAGAGGGCTCGGCTCTCCACCCGGCTGCCACCCTTCCCTAATCTGCCTGCCCTGGCCAGGAGCCAGGGGCTCAGCTGGACAGTGATGCAGAGACGGGCGGCTCAGGGTCTTATCGCTCCTTCGGCAGCAGGCCAGGGATGCCAAGAGTGTAATTGTCTCTGCCTATCTCCTCTCCACGGCGCAGAGCATGGGCCGAGCGCGGTAATGGGATCCCAGCTCTGCACGGGCCAGAAGGCCCTGGCTTCTAACCCTTCTCAGTGACTGCAATGGCGGGCGGGAGGGGGAGGAGGGGAGACAGAGCCGTGTAACGCGGGGCGGGGGGGTGGTCACACCAGATCCTGTGCCAATGTCCGTCCCTTCCTCCTCCTCATGGTGCCGGCTCCAGTTGTCCTGGTGCAGACCCAGGGCTCCCCTCTCAGGAAGAGCAGTAAACCAGCCCGGCCCACACTGGGCACCCTGGAACTTTGAGGGGGCTCTGAGCTGGGCTCTGGGGCAGCCAGGGCAGAGCTGTAGGAGGCCGGGAGCTAAGATGCAGTCGCAGGCCCCTTTGCCAGCAGCCCTGGGCGTGGGGGTCTGAGAAGGGCCCTGATCTGCTGGGGACACTCCCCCCAGGGAGAGGAATTGGAGAATGAGCGTGAGGAGGAGACAGCACTCGGGTCTCCAGGCGTATCTGCAGCCCCACCTCTTCCTCTGGCCCAGCCACTGCGGCTGCCTCTGTGCCGTGGGCAGCCCGGTGCAGATCACAAAGCGCCTTGTGCCGGCGGGGTGAGCGTCGCTGCAGAAGGAGCTGGGCTCGCCCTGCCCAGAGAAGGGGCCGCGTCTCTTGTCACAGAGGAAGCAGCATCCTTCAGGTACAGCCTGTCCTGACTCCAGGATGTTGCTTCTCATCACTTCCTCTGGGGAGCCTCCCTGGGTGCTGAGGGGCTCTAGCAAGGACCTGGCCAGGGCACTCCTCTGTGTGGTGGGTAGCGCAGCATGTGGAGTGTGGGCCTCCTTATGCCACAGACCAGCTGAGTGGCCCCAGTCAAATCACTTTACAGCTATGCCTCAGTTTCCCTCCTTTAGTTACAAAAGAGATTTTATTTGAAGGCTTTTCTGTGACTGCCACCATATGTCAAATACAAAGAGATTGGATCTTCCTGTGAAGAAAATAAAGCATTGCAGCTGATTCGAAAACAAGAAGGTGGGAGTCCAGGTAAAATGTCAACTTTTCACCAAAATAATATTTTTTTTAACCACTGTGTTTCCCTTTTCGGGCATTCAGATTTTTGACAAAAAGGTGCCATATTCTTAAAAAATCAGACACTTTTTAAAAGAAATGTGTTTATACGAAACCTCCAACTTTCCACCAAACACCTTATTAGTGGGGAAATTTCCACCAGAAATGTTTGCCATAAACTAGGATTACCATATGTGAACTTTCAGCAAGGGCAAATTGGTTCCTTTCAATTCATTCTGAGTTGTATAATCTATATTTATACTCTTAAATATATACTATGAATATTTTAGTATCATTTAAATGTTTAAACAAAATGAATCAAAACTATAAAGTTAATACAAAATGTTTCAACTTTTGCCCTTTAAAAATCTCTTCAGAACTGAGACCTTCCACAAACTGCATCTATTTTGATGAAACTATATTTTTGGAAACTGTTCTGATGAACATTTTTTGACCAGCACTTTCTGCAAGTTTTCTGCTGAATCAAGACAATAGATTTGCTGTCCTTTTAGCAGCAGGAAATAGCAAGCTGACTTTTGATTTGTGTTTTGTATTCTCAACTTTCTGGAGAGTTTTCCCCTCAAAAACAAAAAGGGCTCTGTGTGATGGAAAATAACATTGTTTCTCTTACACCTTCGAAAGCACAGAGCAAGAGACTTTAACCATGAATGGCGCATAGATTTCAGATGAGGAAAACAATCAAACAAAAAAGTACAAAAGTAAAGTCTCCAAGGCTACGTCTATACTGCAGCACTATTTTGGGATATCAGAAATAGCATACCCATTATTTTGAAATATAATGGGCTTGCTATTCTGATATCCCTGTAAACCTCATTCCACAAGGAGTAAGGAACATTTCAGAATAGCGATTTATTTTGAAATAAGTGCTGTGTAGACAGTGCCAAATTTTGAAATAATTTATTTCGAAATAACATCGAAATAAGATATGCAATTTGAGCTATGCAAATTGTGCATGTTATGTCAACATACGGTGCAGTGTAGACACACCCCATGAGAGCAAGCACAGCATGCGTATGTCTACACAGCAGGGCTAAAATCAAACTAAGCTGTGCAATTTCAGCTACGTCAACTGTGTAGCTTAAGTCGAAATAGCTTAATTTTTCTTTTGGTGCTGTTTGCACAGAAGGAAGTCGAAGGAAGAACATTCTTGCTCTGACTTCTCTTACTCCTCATGAAATGAGGGTTACAGGAGTCGGAGTAAGACATCCTCCAGCTCACCATTATTTTGAAATAAAGGCCTGTAGTGTAAACACGCACGATGTCATTCCAAAATAACGCTGCTGTGTAGATGTACCCCATGTGACATTCTGCAACATGCTGTGTTAATTAAAATGGCAGCCACTTTCTGAAGACAACAGACTTCTTAGAAAGATGTGGTACACAGAAAAGAAAAGCTTAACAATTGCAAAGCTCCCTACCCTACCCCACCTGCATCCATTTACAGCTTATAGATTTCAGATGAGGAAAACAATCTTTTTTCCAAAGATCTCAATGAATGTGGGTCAAATGTGTCAAGACACTAAAGCTGATGGATAACCCTGAATAGGTGAGTCTCTCCCTATTAACTTGGGTTGATTGAAAAATGAATCTCAAAACTTTTGTTGACAGAAAATTGGACAATAATAGTTTTTCTCAGAAAATACCTGCTTTCCTGAAACATTTTAGATGTTTCATCAGAAAATCAAACATTACAAGATTTTGGCTGAAACAGGAACATTTTGTGGTAATTATCATTTGAAAATTATTTGGTTTTCAGTAATTTCTGGGTAAAAGTGCTATGGCTTTGGCTGATACATTTATTTTGATTTGGAGAAATCCAACATATTTTGTAGAATTGCATTGTTTGACAAAAAGTCAAAATCTTCTGAGAAGAAAAAAAAAATCTAACCAGTTCTACTACTCAGCTTCAATGTAACCAAGTAGAGTCACAATGAATCGCCCTGGTTGGTGGATAAACATTATTATTTGCCTTTCATATATAGTGAAATGAGGTGAATTGTCTGACCTGAGGTCATGCTCATTGTAATTATAGATTTCAAATTGAGCATCATATGTAGAGCTGGTTAAAATGGGGAAGTTCTCGGTCAGAAAAGGTAGTTTTGTCAAAATCAAAACATTTTGGGGGCAAAGTGTTGAATTCAGCAAGATTTTATCGAGAAAAAAGTCAAAAGGATTCATTCAACTTTCTTATTTTGTTCCAAGAATGTGAGCGTATTTAATTAAGGTGAAACCATTTTGTGGTTTTGTTATTTTTGTTTCAACTCTATATAACGGTTCAGCCTTCTTGAAATGAATTGTTTTTACTTTATCAAAATATTTCAACTTAATCAAAAAGAAATAATTCAACAACATAAAAGTCAAACCATTTAATGTTTCAATGTCAATTGTTTTGTTTTACAATTTCTTTCCCATGAAAAATTTTGCCTGCAGATTTTGAAATATCAGAACTTCCTGCTGGAAGGAAATTCAACCGTCTCCATTGCAGGATGCTGCATACCCCTACGTTCAAATGGACTAGCAAATTAATCCAGCATAAAATAGCATCATGACAAATTTCTTGCTTGTTTGCCTTTGATATTTGTCGTTCTAATCAGCCATGTGTTGCGTGTGATTGAGTGACTGTTATTGGCTTGACTTTGTCAGAGCAGAGTGGAAGCCGTCTGGGGAGGTATCAGCTATCACAGTAATTTTGTTTTTCATGGTGAAATATTCAAAAACTCAGGCCTATTCAAAACCATCAGTTGCTCATGAGAGCACTTGTCAGACTCATCCCCTTGTGTCTATCTGTCTTGGCCCATTAGTGCTTTCCATAAAATGGTAAACACAAATGGCCAAATTCAGCCTGGCTGTAACATTGCTGGCACAGGGGAGTCACTCCTGCCATGAAATCGGAGCCCTCAGAGTTATCTTTTCCCAAACTTTGCGGTCTCTGTTCATTGGGATAAATTCCTCCACTAGGATTCTGCACACGCATCCGAAGGGCTGAGATTCCCATGGAGATCAAATCCTTTGACTGGAAGCTTCATGTCCTCTACGGGGGCAGCTATTCCAGGTCGCTGTGAGGAGCTGTCGGAGATGTTGTGGACGGTGCTGTCCCATCACAAGGATACAGACACAGAGCTGCGGCATGGTGCCTGGAGGGGCTGCAGGAAGTGGAGCAGGGGGCTCAGCAGGAAGTGCCTATGTCCCTTCCTTGAGGACTGCTGCCTTTGTTTTCTCTTGTGTGCTGGGAGTGGCACTGAAATTGCCAAAGCAACTCAATTGTTTCTTGCCTGACTCTAGATTTACACTGAAAGCGCCTCCGATGGTCATTGTCTCCCAGTGACTCGAGGCCAAATGGCTCCATTTCACCGGGGATCTGTGCCCACGTCGGTTTCATCTTTCTGAGGCATCGTTGTGAGCTGTAAGGTTCTTCCTGAGAAATGGGCTCCCCTTTGTCTTCAGCAGAGATGCCTCAGGTGTGTTTTGTTCTCCTATCGCTGGGTTCATGGTGACACATCTCAGAGAGGAGGCCATTCTGGTCGCTAGTCGTCAGCCGTATTGGGTTTATGGGTTTATGTAGGGTTATCCTACATCCAGTTTTTCCCGGTCCTCTTTTTCGGTCCTTTTTGGCTGGCCAGGTTTTTTAAATATCTAAAGATGTCCGGGATTTTTCCCTGCTCATTCTTTTATAGAGAACCTTGGAGCAGCCTGCCCGCCTCGCCCGAGGAAAGCGCAGAGTCCTGCCTGGCCTGGCCCCGAGCCGTGTTCTAGGGGCCACAGCCTGGCCTTGAAACAAAGTTTGAGGAATTGTCATTCCGGGGGCCAATTTTGAAATTTCGGCTTTTTATACCAATTTGGAACTTTTTTTTAACGTGGAATTTCCCCACAGAACAGAAATTCTGGTTCTCAATCAGCTCTGCACATAAGCATGTGTCATACCCATCACATGCTTATTGGCAGGTGGACATTGACTGAAATTGCTTCCCATGTGGGTGCTCCAATTCCAAACTAAAAGGCTGTGTCTAGACTGGCCAGTTTTTCCGGAAAATCAGCCGCTTTTCCGGAAAAACTTGCCAGCTGTCTACACTGGCCGCTTGAATTTCCGCAAAAGCACTGACGAGCTCATGTAACATTGTCAGTGTTCTTGCGGAAATACTATGCTGCTTCTGTTCGGGCAAAAGTCCTTTTGCGCAAAAGTTTTGTGCAAGAGGGCCAGTGTAGACAGCTCAGCTTTGTTTTCCGCAAAAAAGCCCCAATCGCGAAAATGGCGATCAGGGCTCTTTTGCGGAAAAGTGCGTCTAGATTGGCCACAGACGCTTTTCTGCAAAAAGTGCTTTTGCAGAAAAGCGTCCGTGCCAATCTAGATGCTCTGTTCCGAAAATGCTTTTAACGGAAAACTTTTCCGTTAAAAGCATTTCCGAAAAATCATGCCAGTCTAGACGTAGCCAAAGTGATTTCATTCCAGAGTAATCACTCCGCGTCAGAAGCACACTAACTAGAGTGTACAAGTGAACCACACCTACGAGGCATGTGGATTACGGCCACTTAGACCACTTACAGCCACACAGGGGGCTAATCTAGAACAGCTGCTCGGTGCCACTTTTCCACTGCAGACAAAGCTCTTAGATGTGCAAGCAGGATGATAAGATTAATGGATTCTGTGGCCAAAAGGGACCACTGTGACCATCTAGTGTGATGTGCCAAGGAGGATTATTACAAGGATCCAAGGATGTACGTCTCTAGACAGGTACAACACTAAGCGAAGGAGCCCCCCTCCCCCCCAAGCTCTGAGAATCCCTGGCAAACACTCAAAAGTACATCTTGCAAAGTAACCGTGACTAATGCTCTTATATAGCACGTTGCACCAGGAGGTTACAAAGGAGAATGGTATCATTATCCCCATTGTACAGGTGGGAAAACAGGCATAGACAGGCAAAGTGTCTCACCCATGGTCATTCAGCCAGCCAGTAGCAGAGCCTTCAGCATAACCCAGTGCTCCAGCATCCTGCTCCAGTGCTTTGAATCCCTTGAGTGCAACTGGCCTTTTAAGGAAACCACCAACCAACCAACCAACTCTGAGGTGCTTGAATTGGGCTCCTGTTCACTTGTCTGGGGCCCTAGTAATAAACACTGGCGGGGAAACGTACAGCGGGGGGAGTTTTGCGTGGGGGCAGGTTTACTAGCATGTCACCCTGCTGTGCTCCTGACACAACAGCCACCCTGGACAACAGCCATTCACAGTCACTGCCGGGCTGGACTCCACGGCCAGGCTCCCATTGATTTCCCAGCAACCAGCTGCCTCCCACTCTGAGCTCCGCAGCCACGTATGGCTGCCTGTATCCCCCTGCTCCGTTCTGTGGCTGCAGGGCGAGTGCACGGAGCCCCATCGCTTACAGCCCAGGGCCAGGGACCCTAAGACTGAGCTCAGGCTGGCGGCTTGCCCGTCGTCCCATCCCCAGCCAGATTTGCAGCCCAGGCCCCGTCGACAATCCCCTTCAAGTGTCATTTTTGCCCGTGGCCCTGCCTGTGGGATTGCTTTCCCCTTCCCGGTAGCCTGCCTGCAGCCTCGCCAGGGAGGGGCGTGGGGATTTGCTGCAGCCGGGACCCACGAAGGGGGAGCAAAGGAGACGGCAGCACTTGCTGAGTCCTGCGAAAGGGGACCCCAGAATTCCTGGGCTTGTCTCTGTCCTGTGTGCTGCATCGGCTCGGCGGCCGGCCGCCTCACGGGGAACCGAACCAACGGACTCTGTGTGTGCGTGTGGGGAGGGCGGGGGGTGCTACCGCATCGCCCACTGCTCCGAGATGGGCCGGGGAAAGTTTCCCTGCTTTGGCCACCACAGGCCAGCTGTCCTGCTGCAGCTGCACTTGCCAGGCACTAGCAGTGCAGGACGCAAGCTGTGGGCAGCCTGCCCCAGGGGGACAGCGTCTCCTTAAAGAACTCTGGGGCCCTTTGCTCCTGTCATTTGCTTCCAGTGCAGAGATGCTAACCATCAGTCTCCCTGGGACCCAAGGGAGTCTGGCTGCTGGCAGTGGGTGGGGAGGGGCAGTGGATAAGGCCAGGAAGAAGGCTACGTTGGGACAACAAATGTCCCTCTCCACAGTCATGGGCTGGCTCGGACAGCACCACCCACAGCCACGTGCCCACTGCAAGTAGCAGGGAGTGTGGGGAGGAGAAGTGGGGGGAGGGGCATCCAGGCCCATGCAGGATGTAGGGAACCGTCCAGCTGGGCTGGCTGCTCAGTGAGATGGGCAGGGGTCCCAGCTGGGGGCCGCACTGCTCAGGAGAGGAGATGGCTCAGGAGAGGGGTTTGCCTGGGGCGCAGGAGGCCACCTAGCTTCAGAGCGCATTGTACAGCCTGCAATGCAGGGAGCGGAGAAGCTCACTTCAGGGGCAGTGCCAAAGCACCAGGCTACTGGGTGAGGAGCGGCGGGGGATGGCAGAGGCAAGGGGAAGCAATGCCTTCCCTGGGTCTTAGTGCTCGACTCTTCCGCTCTCCCTATCCCTAGTCTGACCAGTCCTGGAGCCGGCTCCCACAGCTGCGCGCAGGCGAGTGACTCTTCCCTGCAGTGGATCAGTTCACTTAAAAGTGAAAAGCCTTCCCGCTTGTCAGGCCTGTTAGCATAACACTGAGCCATGCAGTGGTAATGAAACCATGTCCCAGGCACGTGCCAACTATGAATTTACTGACAAAGCCAGTTGTGCCTCACTCTAGCTACAGGACTTTAGTTTAAACTTTGCTTTACATATTTCATTAGCTTGTTGCTGAAGATTATAAAATCACAGCTCTAAAAAATCCTTGCACAAATATTTAGATGCACAAGCTTTAGCATTTGACTTTAGCTTTAAATGCCTGGATCTTCAGACATAGAGGAGGGTTTAAATAAATTCTTCAAAAGACCAACCTTATCTAAAATACACATTTTAATTTTAATTACTATAGTTCAAAGTCTGTCTGTCCTTTCTGTCATCCCTACTCTCCTTTCACCCCACTGTTGAAGAGAGCCCTTAAAGGGACAACATTCCTTTTCTTCCACCTAGCTGGACAAACGAGTTTCCTTTTTACTTGATGAACTAGTTTAATAGAATCCGCCACCAAAATCAGGACCTTACTATGATGTAAAATCCTCTGTTATGCCTAAAATCTTTGGAAACATATTTTTAATATAATCACCTAGAGACATTTCATAAACATGTTGGGTATGTCTACACAGCAAAGTTATTTCTAAATAACAGCCCTTATTTTGAAATAACTTTCCTAGCGTCTGCACAGCAAATAAATTTGAAATAGTGGAGCGCTTATTTCGAATTTGGTAAACCTCCTTCTACGAGGAATAATGCCAAATTCGAAATAGCAATTTTGAAATAACTATTTCGAAATAAGATATTTTGAAATAACACTGTAGTGTACACATCCCCGTTGATTGTTATGAAAATCACACAAAATTAATTAGTGTTCCCTTTTTCTAAAAGCAAGGAACTTTATTATGAGCATACTAAACCACTCTGACTGATTACAATAATGCCTTTGTTTTGGTGAGTTGAAATATGTAGTAATCTGAAATGATTACTTTATGAAGGTTGGAGAGTATATTTAAAATATAAAATAGGCTCAGAAGTACTGATGAAGAAGATATAAAAGAAAGAAGGGCTGTATCATGTATTCCATAATATTTAATGTTGTAATCCGCAGGACAACTGACTTATCCTTACTACAAAGTTTTTGCAAATAAATCTCTGACAAAATCCAAGGCATATCAAGAAACCCTTGACTGGCATTTTTTATTCCCAAATGCAGCACTTTTACTTAGATACCTTTTGCATGTCCCGTCTTCACAATCTGCCAAGCAGGGGAGAACACGTTCCATTTTCTTTGGAAAGAAATTGTAGAAGAGTGTACAGGAAGTCCCCGAGTTACGTACAAGATAGGGACTGTAGGTTTGTTCTTAAGTTGAATTTGTATGTAAGTCGGAACTGGTACATATTGTAGGGGAAACTCTAGCCAAACATTTCTCCAGAGCTCAGTTTTATTCTCCCACACCTCACTTCCCTCAGTCCTTTATTCTCAAGCTGAGGTGTCTGCTGAGAAAAGCCGCTCCGCGTCTCCCTGGTCTGCTGGGGGGGGGGGGGGGGGTGCAGCTAGTGCAGGGTTGCCTCACCCTGTTTGTAAGTAGGGATCCGATGTAAGTCGGATCCATGTAACCTGGGGACTGCCTGTATTTTTCCAAATGTCAGATGCTACATTGGGGTTCAGGGGCTTGGCTGGAATGGGTGAAGAGAGAGAAGAGAGTCGAGGGGCAGGGTTGGATGACAGGAGGGATTCTCAAGGCACTGGCATTGAGATGACCGGCCACCTCCACCCTGACCCCCAGCCCCAGAGAGGGAGCAAAGTGACAAGCTAAAGGCCTAGGACAGGGTCCAAGGAAACCCCATGACCAAGCGTGGACATTCAGGGGCCACCATCTCTGCTGTTCCTGTGCCCAGTAATGCCAGGCCACGAACCAGGCCATGTCCCAAGTCACTGGCAATGGAGGTCATGGAACAAAAGTGGGACCTGTGGGATCCATTCCCAGCTCGGACACTGGCTCAGTGCGCGGGCTTGGGCGGGTCTCTCTAGCAATCTGTGCCTCGCTTTCTCAGGCCCGTGCTGCTGCCGGTCACACCCGTCTCACTCCAGCTCCCCACGGACTTGCTGGGCCTCTCAGCTGGTAACAATCAAAATGACAGAAATCCTGCCAGGCCACTGCTCTGGGGAGACATGGCTCCTGTTGAGACCCGAAGCAGGAAATGTGCCCATCCAGGCTGTGATTCAGCTAGGAACCAAACACTGGCCAGATGGTTGCAGATCAGAGGGGACCGAGGCCCTCCAGCTGCCTTGTGGATTTCTTTCCCTATTAAGAACCCCGTCCACATGGACCATCTCACCTGTAGGCTCAATCTCCTATTGCCCAAATCAGTGCTGGAAAGCTAGCCACCAATTATAGACCCATTCATTGAACTCGAATGATCAACCAACAGATAAATAGTTGCAACTCTGGCTTAAGCTCCTATAAATACGGTTTGTTAATGAGCTGCTTTGCAATGGAAGCTGCATCTTCATCTGTCCCGTGGGACTCATCAGAAGACCGAGTGGGAGTTATTAGAATGCCATAGCGGTTCAGAAAAACCCAGCAACATAGCTTAAATGTTTGACAGCGAATGGCAGGATTCCAGGAGAATCTTGCTCCTTGCTGAAGGCTGCTTAAGGCTTTTCAGTTTGGCAACTAATAGTTCATTGGGCCGGATTCAGACCTCACTGACCCTAATATAAATCTGGAAAATAACCGTTTACATGGCTTCCATCTGGGCAAGTTTCCCTAGGGCTAGGGCAAGCAAGAGACCAAGGGTGGAGAATGGAGCAAGGGCTGGCTTTCTTGAAAGCTGACAGCGCATTTGGGCTTTACATGATCTGAGGATTTCCTTGCTCTTCAAACCCGTCCCGAGAGCAATTCAAAGAAAAGGAGTTAACGGAAATTTTTACAAGCTGATAAGAGGGTTTGAATTTTGGAGAAGGGTCAAACTAGCTACAGTTTTATCAGAAAAAGATAAGTATTTGTTCAGCCTAAACGTAAGCATCTCAGTCTAGTTAAGGCCTCATTATCATTGAAGTCACCAGACTAATACGGCTACATTTCTATCACTATACTTCATTACCATTGTGCATTGAATCAGAGCTTCTCTGCATTAGGGCTGACGGGCTAACAGAATTTTCAGCTTGCTGGCAATTTTGAAACATCGCAAGAAAACCTTTCCTTTGGAATTCGACCCTCTGTAAACATTTCTGCATTTTGAAGAAGAAATTTCAAGGTAACGTGAAAAGACCAAGTTGTTTCAAACAAAAACATCAGTATATTTCATTTACAAACGTTTCAGCAAAGCTTTTTTATGTTTAAAAAATATTTTGTTTTACAAAATAATTCTGAGAAATTGTCACAAATGTATGGAACATTTTGGTGTCATAAAATCTGAATTTTTGCAGAAAAAAAAAATGTCTGGAACATTTTACTGAGCTCTACTTATCTTTAGTGGATTTAACAGGCCCCAGCTGTTATCCCCACTACAGCAGTGAAGACCTCTTCCACAGTCTGTCAGTGCCCTACCTCTGGACCGATCTTCCTTTCTGATCCCAGCCCAAGCCATCGAAAGGAGCTGGTGTGCACTCCCTTAGGTGGCAAAGGCAATCGGTCACACACACCATACCTCTGAGGAGATGAGTATAAATCAGGAAGATGTACGTATTGGAATGAGTAGAGCTCCCTCTAACGGTGATGCTATAGCAAGTGGCAGGATGTTTTCAGTCTTAGCTGTTGTTCCTACCAGACATTGTTAATAAGGTTGGCTGAAAAGAGAGTGCGGGTGGGGGGGGGGGAGGGGCCGGCCTCATGCTGCACTGCACTCCCTCCCCCCCCCCAAGAAAGCACAAAGATGCTATGACTAGATCGCATGTGGAGATTTTTATCCCTTGTATACATGTGTAACTGCCCTCAGCCAAAGACAGGGGCTTTAGGTCAAAGCAAATCAGCAAAGGAACAGCACTGTGACAATGTGCAAAGTCCAGGAAAGTCAGTCACATGCAACAACAATCCTCAAAAGTAGAGCACTCCGAGGTGTGCGTTTTCCCAAACAGGACGGCCCCAGAGACTGAAGGGCAGGGGGGAATATATACTAGATCTAGCCTCTCCTCCATTCCAGGTCATAGTCTCCCAGGTACTCGGGCTCTCTGATTATCAGGAAAAAAGACTCCAGTCTAATCAGACTCTATACTTCCAATCTTCTAACGTTTTGCCGGCTCCAAGTTTTGGGGGTTTTTTGAGTATCTTGTTGCTATGAATAGTGCAGTCTGGGTTCAATATGGCGCTCAAGAACAGTGAGAATCAATTGCCTAGAAGTTGTTGCCTTCTTAATTGAAGGTGTAATGGGGAGGTTACATGATGTCGTCACTGCGTGCCTCAGTTTCCCCATCCATAAAAGAGGGATGCAGATGTTCCTGCAGTGCAGGCAGGTTGTGAGCATAAATCCACGCTGTTCATGAGGCATTCAGAGGCTCCTTTCAGTTTAGACACTAGTGGCTCATACATTAAGACCCAGACTCTCAGCTGCAAATCCAGCTGCCAATGCCTCAGTCTAAGCAGTGCCAGCATGACAAGCAGTGGCCTATATGGGAACTTCCCTGGGAAGCCCCTGAATCTTGGGACACACTTCCCCAACCAGGGGAGTTTTTAAGGCAGCCCTACTTGGGGTGATTATTTGTCCTGGATTCTCAGCTCTCTCACGTTGGTGTGAATGCAGAGCAGGTCCATGCATTTGGGTAGAACTGCATTGATTTCCTCTGACATAACCTGGGTTCAAATTTAGCTCCTGCATGTCTAGCTTTCAATGCTAGAGCTTTTAACAATTCTAGGAGCCCTTGAAATTCAGCCAAGCAAGAACTGGCTTTGGTTGCACATCACGATGCTGGGCAGGTATTTTGCATTTAGTTCTTTGCTAAATGGCTAGGGTGCGGCAGCTGCCTTGCATTTCAAGAGCGACATAAAGCGATTGGAGAGATCGAGTGACTCTGACCAAGCAGATAGGCTGTGTCTAGACTGGCCAGTTTTTCCGGAAAATCAGCCGCTTACCCGGAAAAACTTGCCAGCTGTCTACACTGGCCACTTGAATTTCCGCAAAAGCACTGACCATCTCACGTAAGATTGTCAGTGTTCTTGCGGAAATATTATGCTGCTCCCATTCGGGCAAAAGTCCTTTTCCGCAAAAGTTTTGTGCAAAAGGGCCAGTGTAGACAGCTCAGCTTTGTTTTCCTCAAAAAAGCCCTGATCGCGAAAATGGCGATCGGGGCTTTTTTGCGGAAAAGCGCGTCTAGATTGGCACGGACGCTTTTCCGCAAAAAGTGCTTTTGCGGAAAAGCATCCGTGCCAATCTAGATGCTCTGTTTTGAAAATGCTTTTAACGGAAAACTTTTCCATTAAAAGCATTTCCGGAAAATCATGCCAGTCTAGATGTAACAGAAAGTGCACAGCTAAGAGAGTCTTGTGCGTGCATCTGTCGTAGCCACATGAAGAAAAGTGCTGTTGGATAGCATGTGGGCTGGTGTACAGGGTCTCTGGGGGAATGAATCGTATGTCAGTGCTGAGAAAAGTATTAAAATCCACCCCTTAGAGGGAAGAGAACTGATATGCAAAGACTAAGGCAATAAAGGTGTCAGACAGTGACAGCATTACAGATAGCATACATAAAAAAGAACGAAAGGAATATTCCAAGGTCCTGTACGTGCATCGTATCTAAGATTCCAGAAATAATCTACTATTGAAGAAGAAATGCGTACCTACAGTGTATTGCTTGAGAAACACTATGTGATTCTGTACTTAAGGACTGGACCCTAGTGTATAAGCTCCAAGGGACAAAGTTAAGGTTATAGGTCTGACTTCAGCATTTTCTGTCTTCTGAACATTTAATGTGATACCCTCTTTTTAACAGAATTGTTTTCTTCATTAGTAGAAGATTTACCCAGCGTTGCTCGGGTCCTTTACTCCATTCATTTTTGTTTTTTGGGAAATAAAATGAAAATGTCTAGGCTTCATTTAAATCGCTGCATGGAGAACAGAACCCCTGCTCAGTCTCCCCTGACATTATGAGAGTGTCGTGACAGGTGCTGTGCAAACACATATGCTCATCTCAAAGAGCTGGCGGTCTAGGAGAGCAAAAGGAGACTCTCCATTCAGGGCTGCTGGCATTACAGCTGGTAGCTGCGTGCTGCATCTAGCCAAATGTGTGAGAGCATCCTGCTGGGGCAGCGCAGTGCTAAGTGGCCACATAGGCCACGTCCTTTCTCCTGGGCACATGCACTGCCACCCTGCCCCTTTGGCTACTACCAGGATGGCAGAGCCCCCAAGAGGGGAGGGTGGGCCGGTAGCTAGCTGCCCTCAGGGGGCAGTGGCTTCTGGAAACAAGGAGTTGGAGGCAGCAGCGAGTAGCCAGCTGGATGTCCTGGTTTGGGTACCACTGCCTGGCAGATGCCTGGGACACTGGGTAGCTCTCTGACCCTGAGTCGCCGTGTTTACCCGCCCCCGCACCCATCCACGTTTCCTCTCCGAGCTCCTTCAAACACAATGAGCAGCCAGACTGACATGACAGCAGAAGTGAGTGGGGACCGCTGGGTGAAGGGATCCCCTGCCCCAGAGAAGCCAGGCCCCTAGGCTTTCCCAAGACTTCCAGTCACCATCGAGAGAACAACACCATCTCCATCACAAGGGGAAGTGGCCTCTGGCCCGGAGAGGCAACAGAGCTCCCCAGTGTGGGGCAAAGAAGCTGCCATCCAGAGTCACTCCTGGCAATCCAGTCCCCATAAAGCTCCAAGCTCGTGACCCTGCTGCCCCGGGTGGAGATCATTCCAGTCCAGGTCATGCAGCATCTGCTGCTTTCCTGACCTCACCCAGTGCCTCGGGAGGGGACAATTCTGCCATTTCCACAGCTGGGTGTTTGGTTTGTGGCTGGCTGGGGGAACAGAGTTGAGGCAGCAGCACTGAAACCACAGGGCATCCACGCTGGCAGTTAAGGAAACAAATCTGACAGCATAACCCTGAGACACCTTTCATGTTTTAATTAAACCTATATATAGAAATCTGCAGGCAGGCAAACCGCAACACAAAGTTTCTCACTGGCTGAGTATTTTTCCATCCACTCCACCCCCCCATCGGGGGTGGGGGGGAGAAATCCCTGCATTCATTTTGATAGACTGAGAGAAATGCCAAGGAGATAGAAATCAGCAGCATTTAAATTCTCCAGGACCTGTGAGAATGGCACCGGCCCTGCTGAGGCCCCCTGATAAGACAGCGCTGCGCCCTTTCGCCCTGATAACGTGAGGCTAGAACCAGTCGCACACAATGAGCCAAGGCATCCATTCAATCAGCCTGTCTTTGCTCATTGTGGAACTGGGAGGTCATGGGAGGGTTCGGACAATGCTCCCTGGATCGGGGGAAATCACAGAGGGTGTCCAGAGGAATTACTGTCCGTCAGAGCGGGTGGGTGATCCTTGCTGCTTTTCAGCACTGGAAGGACTCAGGGACAGATCAGCGCCTGGGATCTTAGAAATCTGTTTGCTGTGGAAAAAACAAGGCGTTTTGCATTTTGACAGATGTCAGCAGGATCCGAAGGAACGGGAGACAATCCCAGGGTGTGTCTATGTAAATACGGTTTGCTCCTCCTTTGCTTAGACGTGTTCTGTTCAGCAGACGGAGTTTGCTCATTGCAATCAACTTAATTAGTGACCCAACACCAGCCGTGTTTTATGAAATGCAGCGAGAGCTGAAATACGCCTACCAATGTTTGTGGGACCACAAAAGAGTCTTCTTCTTAAACCCTTGCACCCCATGTAGAGCATCGGTCATCTACAAGTCTCCTCCACTTCACTCTGTCTTGAGACAAAACTTCTAGCTGACTCCAGGGCTGTGTCTAGACTGGCCAGTTTTTCTGGAAAATCAGCCGCTTTTCTGGAAAAACTTGCCAGCTGTCTACACTGGCCGCTTGAATTTCCACAAAAGCACTGACTTCCTACTGTAAGAAATCAGTGCTTTTTGCGGAAATACTATGCTGCTCCCGTTTGGGCAAAAGTCCCTTTTGCGCAAAACTTTTGCGCAAAAGGGTCAGTGTAGACAGCTGAGATTTGTTTTGTGCAAAAAAGCCCCGATTGTGAAAATGGCGATCGGGGCGCTTTTTTTTCGCAAAAGCGCATCTAGATTGGCCACGGACGCTTTTCCGCAAAAAGTGCTTTTGTAGAAGAGCATCCGTGCCAATCTAGACGCTCTTTTCCGAAAATGCTTTTAACGGAAAACTTTTCCGTTAAAAGCATTTCTGGAAAATCATGCCAGTCTAGATGTAGCCCAGGAGTACCCCAGTTGTTGTCCTTCAACAACAGAAGAGTCGGACTGTGCTAAATTGCTCCAAATGAAAGGGCTCACGGTTAGCAGAAGACTCTTGCAAATGCAGGGGCTGGACTAGTCGGGGATGGTCCTGCTTTGGGCAGGGGGCTGGACTTGATGATTCCTGAGTTCTCTTCCAGCCCTAGGATTCTATGACGTTCAGCAGCATGGGAAGGGAAAGGAAGAAGATGAGATGAGATGATTTTGGTTTGGAGGCTTTATAGTTTTTCCCCTCCACTGTTCAAAGAACTGAGCGAAATGGGTGTCATTAGGGGCCTCTCTTCTAAGCTTAACCGTGGTGGAGCTGTGGTTTTGCTACCCAGCCTGGCTGTGCATGCCAGTGTGGGCAACTCCGGGTCTGCCCTGACCAAGGGCAGAGACCCAGGGCAGAGCCCAGAGAAGGACTGGGAATGTGAAGGAATTTAAGAACCTGTGAGGGAAAGGACCCTGCCCATCCCTGTCACCCTGCAGCCAGCTTACACCGGATTCAGGGGTTGCAAGCTATAGAGACGGTGCTCTGGAGTTAGTCGTCACTCCTCCCTCCCCCCAGTAATCCCCAGGGAGCACCTGCTGGTCTCCACCACTCTCCTGCCCGCTCAGCCAGAAAAGGAACCGGAGGGAGGCCCCTGTGGGACAGGCACATGCAGGCAGGGCTCAGTCCTGCACCAGTCAGGCACATGCATCTGCCAAAAGGACCATCAAGCCCTGCACTGCCATTTCCCAGGGAAACAGCATCTCCTCCCAGGCTGCAAGCCACCTCCACAGGCAACCCGGCCACACCTGAGACCAACCCGGGGGAGTGTGGGCTCCTGGCTGCCTCTAAGAAAGCAACGCTGGCTGGGCTCCTCCATTAAAGGCAGCGTGTGCTAGTGTAGACAGTGCCCTGCTCGGAGACTCAGCAGACCTAGGGTCCCAGCCTCGCTCTGCTGCTGGGTGTCCCTGGTCACTGTCAAATCGCTCCGAGGGTCGCTGTCTGAGTCTGTATCGGCCTGACCAACAAGGGGGCCTGTGGCACCGTAGGGACCATGACGTATTTGGGCATCAGCTTTCATGTGTCAAAACCACGTCAGCACCTCATGAGGTGGTTTTGACCCAGGAGAGCCAATGCACCTAATACACCTGCTAGTCTTTCAGGTGCTGCAGGACTCCTGGCTGGTTTGAAAATCTCTGCACTTCAGTTTCCCCCTCTCTACAACACAGGCGATGGCGCCTCCCCCCTTGCCAGCCACTGACAACGGGGCTACAGAAAAGCCAAGTGCTCTCGGTAGATTAACCCGATTTGCCCGTGTCCCCCTGCGGGGCTCGGTGGCCAGGCCAGTGCTGCCTGAGACAGTCTTTTCCATTTCCCTTCTCTGCATCCACTTTGGGGCCTCGGGCAGGAACGTCTTTGCTCACGAGGGATGCGCCTGCTGCAGGACCGAAAGCCCTTTGCCAGCAGGGAATGCCGTAGAATTACCATGGAGTATGAAGCGCGTGTAATTAAGCATTGAACCACACTGAGCCATATGCCCTGGGTTTTATTTGAAAGTGACAGGAATTTTCTTCTGCTCCTGCTGCATGATGTGACTTTCTGCCGTGGGTTGACAGAGATGCTAACGAGGCATCGCGTGGCATTGAATGGCAGCTACGGAGGCTGCCGCAGTGAGATTGTTACACTGAATCCCACTTTTCTTGTTATCTTCATAGAACCCCTTCCAAGCCCTGCTGAATTCTGCACCAGGTCTTGAGCATGTGAGTTGGACAGCGCTTCTCCCAAGGCATTCTAGGAGCCAGAGAACATTGCTAATCCCTTGCTCCAATTTTCTACCCCATACAATACACGAGCTTTGTAAATCATATATGGAACAGTCCCCTTTTCTAGAGTCCTCATCTCCCTGCACCTCATGCAATCCCGCCGTTGCCTCTCAGTGATTGCTATCACTGATACCAATCACCCCCGAAACCCTGCGTCAAGGCGAAGGCTATAGAACACTTCCTGGCTGCATCTTGATTGGCATGATTATCCGGAAATGCTTTTAATGGAAAAGTTTTCCGTTAAAGCATTTTCGGAACAAAGCGTCTAGATTGGCACAGATGCTTTTCCGCAAAAGCACTTTTGGCAGAAAAGCATCCATGCCAATCTAGACATGCTTTTCCGCAAAAAAAGCCCTGATCGCCATTTTCACCATTGGGACTTTTTTGCGGAAAACAAATCTGAACTGTCTACACTGGCCCTTTTGCGCAAAAGCCTTGTGCAAAAGGGACTTTTGCCTGAATGGGAGCAGCATAGTATTTCCGCAAGAAGCACTGATTTCTTACAGTAGGAAGTCAGTGCTTTTGAAATTCAAGTGGCCAGTGTAGACTGCTGGCAAGTTTTTCTGGAAAAGCGGCTGATTTTCCAGAAAAACTGGCCAGTCTAGACACAGCCCCTATGTTTAAAACAAAGTCAACATCAAACTGAAATATTCAGAAATGATTGAAACAAAACTTTTCAGTTGACCCAGTCCTTTTAAAACATTTTTGGATGATCAGTCTTTGAATATTTGCAAGATTGGCTTTTTTGCCCCATTTTGGGATGGGCACAGTTGTCTAAATCTTGAACATGTTTGTGGGATGGGAAAAACCTTTCCCAACCAACTGTAGGTCCAAGAAGCATGAAAGGCCAAGAAAAAATGGTGAGACCCAACTGAGAAGAAATCAGCTTTCAGCTTCATTCGGATCCATCCCCACGCCAGTAGGAAACTCCTCTCTTAAATCATAAAAGACTGAATTTTTCCAGGGCTGAAGCTCTGCATGGCTCCTGTGGTTGCCCCAGGAATCCAGGATGAGGCCGGCCAGTTCAGATGAAGTCAGAATCAATAGACATTTCTCCTGAATGGAATCAATGCGTTGCAAAGGAGCGTTCTTAGCTCTGCTGGGAAACAGATTGACAGAGGTGAGACCTTGGCTAGCAGGAGCTACACACGCACACACAGTCTATAAAGCTGCCTTTGACACTTCCACTTGACTCTGACATTTATTCCGCCTCGTCCAGCAGCTCAGTGGGTATAACAAGTTGTGCCTTCTGCCACAGCCCAGGGCACCTGCAGCTGTATCCCTCCTCTGTGTGCAAGGGTGCCCACTCTGCCTCTCTTGGGCGCCCTTGCGGGTGCCACACAAACTGAGCCATTCTCTGACGGTACCGGGACATTCCTCCGTGAGGCAGCCTAGCCGGCATCTGCACTTGGCTTTCTCTTCAGAGACTAATTCCCATGAGAAGATTAACCCATAAGGTAGCAACCAAGGAAAGAACTTGCTTAGATTGTTAAGTTTGTCACTTTGTCCCATTGAGATAAGTGTTTTGCAGAAACAAGGCCTACACAGATTTTGTGCACCTTACCTGGTACCACCCGCTGCTAGAGACAGAACACCAGCCTTGACGGACCTATGGACATTTGTGATGCTGTGCTGCCTGCAAGAGGAGAAAAGCAAACAGGAGATGTCACTGTGACATTCCAGATCCCGCTTGCAAAGGCAAAAGGTCTGTGGAGAAATCAGTAGAACTGGGCAGGAAACAACCTTCCTGTCCTGCAAGAATTTTTAGGATTGAAAAAAAAAATCCTGTTCAAAATCGGTACCAAAAGTCAAAATCTCTGTAAGGCAGGTAGGGGTGTGTGTGTGTGTGTGTGTGTGTGTGTGTGTGTGTGTGTGTGTGTGTGTGTGTGTGTGTGTGTGTGTGTGTGTGTGTGTGTGTGTGATCCAAAAATCACACCAAAAAAACCCAACAAAAAAACACCAACTCTGCGAATCAAAATGTTTCACTTCAATTTAGAAAGCCAGGATGGGTGAAGTAGTATCTTTTCCTGGGCCAGCATCTGCTGGTGAAAGAATCCAGCCCTCGAGCTATGCTGGGCTCTTCATTTTAATTCCTTTAACTTCTTTTAAACTTTGAATTGACTTAAATTTCAGAATGAAAAGTTGAACTTTTCATTCCCAGGCTGTCAAAAAGGGGCATTTCAAGGATTTTGAAATTTCTTCACCCAATTTTTGAAACAGGAAATACAGGCAGTCCCCGGGTTACGTACAAGATCGGGACTGTAGGTTTGTTCTTAAATTGAATTTGTATGTAAGTCAGAACTGGTACATATTGTAGGGGAAACTCTAGCCAAACATTTCTCCAGAGCTCAGTTTTATTCTCCCACACCTCACTTCCCTCAGTCCTTTATTCTCAAGCTGAGGTGTCTGCTGAGAAAAGCCGCTCCGCGTCTCCCTTGTCTGCTGGGGGGGGGCGCTAGCTTCGCGTCTCCCTGGTCTGCTGGGGGGAAGCAGCTAGTGTGGGGTTGCCTCACCCTGTTTGTAAGTAGGGATCCAAAGTGACCCATTCCCATGAATTGCTTCAGTTTTGGAGAATCAACAATGACAACAACGTTTTCTCAAACAACCTGTTCTAGAAATCAAGTTCCAGGCCAGGATTCTCCCCAAGCCCCATATCTGGCCCAGCACTGTGGCTTCTCTAGCCCTTGGTTTTCCCACCACAACCTGCAGCAAGCCCCACACCACAGTGGGTGAGCTAATGCTGGATGGGCCATTGGTAACCTCCATGGCAGTTTACTGGGATTCCCCTTCGCAAGGCCGACGTCTCCATCCTGATACTCACCGAATCCTCGTCAGGCGGCAGCCATATGTGGCAAATGGCCTTTGGGGCTGGCAAGTCCGCATCAGACAGACTCAAGCCCCCAACCTGCACCCTTGTCTACCCCACTTCTGCTCTCTGGCTCTGCCTTGGTGAATAACTGGAAGCACAAGGCCCGTAGAGGGCGCTGAGGGAGGGATGGTTTCACCAAGATCACAGACAGGGGTCAGCCCTAGCAAGAAGGGGAGGGGTAGCTCAGTGATTTTACAGTGGCCTCCTAAACCCAGGGGTGTGAGTTCAGCCCTTGTGGGGGCCATTTAGGGATCTAGAGCATATCAGTAAACACAGGTCTAGTGGGTTTTGATCCCAGTTCCCCCGTGAAGCTTGGTTTCACCCACAGTGGAGGAAGGGAATGTGGGGTCTGTCTTTGCAATTCCATGAGTCAGTATCAGATGGAAGTGGAAGGGGTTTCCATAAGTCAGGCAATGTGGACAGTGCCCATTTCACAGCACACCAGGTATGACAAAGAACACGTTGCACTGTTTGCCTGGAATGGCCTGCCCTGTAGTTGGGAGAAGGGGGTGAAGTGTATTCTGATGATTAGGTGGGTAGCTCCCTGCCCCACACAGATGGAAAGGAAGTAGAATGGTTCTGGCCTACAGAGGATCTAGCCTGTGGGCTGAGCAGTTTTCATAGAGGAACCCTAGGCACAGCCCGGCTGGGGAGAAAGCTTTTTGAAGTGTGTGGGAAGTATTTGCACAGAGTATCATTTGCAAATTGCTTTTAGAGATCCTTGTTGCCTTCATATAAGCTTCCTGGCCCCAGAGCCACAAGATGCCAGGTAATCGGGGAATGCATAGGGCGCATAAGATGCATTCGTTCTATTGAAGTGTTCCTCCACGCAGGTTTGGCCTTGGCTGGGAAGCCACAGCCATGACCCTGTCTACCAGCCTCGTTCTAGTTCCCCTTTGTCAGGCCAAGTGAAATCAGGCCCCAATGCCGGAAGGGATTGTTCATCTGTGTGAGATTAAGCATATCTGTGAGGCTCCGCAGGATCAGGGTCTAGCCAGTTAGCTCTTCAGACCATCCAAATTCCAAAGCATGATCCACCAAGCACTTTTTAAAATTTCAGATATAATAACAGCAACAGTTCACCAGTGATCCATCAGCTGAAATGTACTCATAAATATGCTTTTAATATTTATTTCAAACAACTAACAAATACATAAAAAATTACACTGTGTTTACAACTTCCAAACAGAAGTACAAGGTATATCCATCTGATAAATTACCCACAACAAATAATTCAAGCTGCTTTCATTAGCTAATATTCCACATGCATAGTCAGGAAATCTCCATTATTTTGTGCATGTCACTGGCTTATCTGCTAATGTTTACTCATTTATTTATTTTCTTTACAGGAAAAAACAATTAATTTTTAATCAGCTGGTTATTGGCTTTGGGCACGGAATTCTCACACTGAAAACTCTATCCGAAGCCATATTGATGAGAATTTATTAAATGCATAATAATGAGGAATTAGACAGTCAGTCCTGGCCTACACTAGGGAGTTATTTCGAAATAACGAACGGAGCATCCACACTACCAAGCCCGTTATTTCAAAATAAGGGGGCGGTTATTTTGAAATAAAAACTCCTGCTTTCCACAAGGAATAATGCTTATTTTGAAATAGCTATTTCGAAATAGCGGTAGTGTGAATGCTCCACTGCTTCTATTTCCAAATAATTACACCCCAGAGTCATTCAAAGTAATTACTCCCCAGTGCTTCCTGGGGCTCTAAGGTGAGGTAGTGCATCCACATTAAGGGAGCCTGCCTTGTACTAATATTGAGGCCTCCCTGTAGTGTGGACGTGCTATTTCAAAATAGTTATTTTGGAAGTTCTTATTTCAAAATAATTTCCTAGTGTAGACATGCCCTCAGTGACTCAGTCGGGCTTGCAACAAATAATACTTTGCTGCAGCTCTGAAGAGGCTCATAAAAATAATACAAATAAAATCAATCAATCAATCTCTTAATTAAAAGCAGTCAAGAGAAATGTCTCTTTTGAGAAAAGTGTTTGCAGGGCCCTCTTTGCTATCTGTCACAGTGACACCTGCAGGAGTCAATAGGTAAGAGGAGAAAACACGTCAAGATATTTGGGGAAATGGGTGACACTCACCAGGAAATTCTTCTAGACAAATCCCAAGATATCGGGACATGTCTACATTACCTGAATGATTGATCCAGCGGGGGTTGATTTATACCCCTAGTATAGACACAATAAATCGACAGCCAACTGCCCACCCATTGACTCTGGCACTCCCTTAGAACAAGCGGCATAGACGGAGTCGATGGAAAAGCATCTCCCAGCCTGGCTTCATAGGTCATGTTCTCTAGACCTTTAATCATTCTTGTCGCTCTTCTCTGTACCCTTTCCAATTTCTCCACATCTTTCTTGAAATGTGGCGCCCAGAACTGGACACAGTACTCCAGCTGAGGCCTAACTAGTGCAGAGTAGAGCGGCAGAATGACTTCACGAGTTTTGCTTACAACACACCTGTTGATACAACCTAGAATCATATTTGCAAGACATCTTGAATACGGTGTGCTGGTGTGGTCTCCCTAGCTCCAAAAGACAGGTAAGAATCAGAAAAGGTTCAGAAAAAGGCAACAAAATTGACTAGGGGAATCAAACAGCTTCCATATGAGGGGAGAGTAGTAAGACTGGTACTTTTCAGATTGGAAGAGAGGTGGCTAAAGGGGGATTTGACTGAGGTCTATGAAATTATGACTGGTGTGGAGAATTGAAATAAGGTAGTGTTATTTACTTCTTTTCTTTACACACAAACTAGGCGTCACCAGGGAAATTAATAGGCAGAGGTTTAAAAGAAAAAAAACCAAAAATACTTTGTCACACAACTCACAGTCCACCTGTGGAACTCCCTGCCAGAAGATGTTATGAGGAGCTAGGAATGGGCAAAAGGGGAGGGATCATTTGATGATTCCCGGTTCTGTTTATTCCCTCCAAAGCACCTGGCATTAGTTGCTGCCAAAAGACAGGATACAGGGCTAGATGGACTTTTGGTCTGACCCAGTATGGCCATTCTCATGTCCTTACATACCTGCTTTCCAAATGCACACAGCATAGGCCACACACGACCCCCAGTGAGGTCAACTGGAGTTTACGTTGGATGTCAGTGGTGGCAAATTCAGGTCGATGCCTAGAGCTTTTTTAAAATCCTGCCCTCACATAATTACTGTTTGCAAAGTGTGGTGATGAGGGACAGCATTGGAGTCCTAAGCAATCACATTATTACCTTGCAGAAAGCACATTAGCCCCTTCTTTGGGGAGCAGTTATAATAAAGCAGCACCTCACGCATCTGCCCTTCGCTAATTCACACTCCACAATGCAAACACATCAGTTCCCTCCTTATTTCTCAAAGCAACAATTTCACGGCAGCCTTCTGTGGCGAGCTCCCTGCGAAGGGCTATGAAAGCCTCGAACGGAAGGTGCTATCTGAGCGAGGGGTATCATGCTGCTAAGATGTCGCTTGTTTTTGCACAGTTTCTCCAGCACATTTTGCAGCACACACATTACGCGGGGTGATGGTAAACAATTAAAACTTAGAGGCACGTGCATGCAAATGAGCAAAGTGCATGCTGGCGAGGTGGAGGGCGTGCCATTTTCCTGCTTGGCAAAGCCCAGCCCTTAATTGGTTCATCGCTGGGAAGGCCAATCGCTCTGATCTGGTTTGACCTCCTGCCTAACACATGCTAGGCTAGGGAACCTCACCAAGTAATTTCTGCATCAAACCCACACTGGGTGTCTTTGCTCCGCCCTCATTCCAAGCATTCTGATACTGGAGCTATGGCTGCATAAGAAACATTGCGAGGGACACGAAGGGTACGTCTACACAGCAGCATTATTTTGCAATAACTGACATTTGAAATAACAATGTACGTCTACACAGCAAGACGTTTTTCGAAATAATGTCGAGATGGAGGACTTCTTACTCCAGCTCCTGGAACCCTCATTTCAAAACTTCCTGCTGTGTAGACAGTGCCAAAAATAGCTGAAGTTGTGTAGCTTTATTCGAGTTTTGCCTTTACAGAGAGAAATAATGTCGGTTAGAGATTTCCAGCAATGGGAACAGCAGGTCTGAGACACTCTGCTAGAACTATGGAATGGAAACCCGGCCACTAAAGCTTCTACCATTTGTGTGGCTTATTTGGTCATTTTCACCTAAGAATTTGACAGCTGATGTCAAGCTCTAGTGTTTCAGAAAGACCTTGGGTGCTGCTGGAGTGACTGGGGAGAGCTTTTTCCCAAAATGAATCTGGAGCTATGCTGTGATAGCACAGACAGAGTGAATGGGAGCACGGAGTGAATAGGGCTCCCAGGCTCCAGGTATGGAGACAGGCTAAGTTACAGTTTGGGATCTGAAGTGCTATGACAGCATTTATCTCCTAGTCTTTCCTACACATACTTCAGAATATGAAGGAGAAGCCGGTGGGATGTCATTCTGGGTATGTCTAGACTACATGGCTCTGTCACCAGCTGTTTGGCGGCACAGCGCTGTAATCTGGACGCTCCACGGTCGACATCAAAGGCATTTGTTGACCTCCCCACAAGGCATACCGGGGAGGTCGACAAATGCCTTTGATGTCGACCGTGGAACGTCCAGAGCCATGTAATCTAGACATACCCTCTCAGAGCCGAATTTTTTTTTTTTTTTGTTTTGACAAATCAGTGCTGGAAAAAAATGACCAAACCAAAATGAAACCCCCCAAAATTTCATTTTCACTAGACCCAAAGCATTTCAGGCAGTCAGTTGGACACAAACATTTTTTGATTCAACAAGAAAACTTTTTGGGAAAAAAATGGAATTTGGTTCGAATCAAAAAAATGGATTTTGTTTTTCTTTTGGAGATTCTCTGGATTTTTCAATTCAGTCTCTAAACCAGAAAATCCATCCTTTGCTCCGTTTTGACCATTTTCCACAGGACACCAGGTTGCATCATTTTCCACAGGACACCTGCTCGTCTTACAAAAATGCCATGGAACCCTTAATGGCCTGGACCTTGTGCTTCTGCAGCCTTCAACACGCAGGTTACGTCTACACTGCAGGCTTCTTGAGCAAGAAGCTTTTTGCGGAAGAGATCTGCAAAAGCGTATTGCGCAAGAGAGCGTCCACACTGCAAAAGCGCATTGAAAAAGCGATGCACTTTTGCTCAAAAAAGCATCCAGACTGCATGGACACTCTCGAAAGGAAACTTTGATGGCTAGGCACAGAATGGCCACCAGGGCACCAGCGCTTTTTTCGATTGCCTATTTTTGTGCAAGAAACCGTGTTCCCCGTCCACACACCTTTTGGTGCAAGAACTCTTATGCAAAAAGGAGTTATTCCTCATAGAAGGAGGAATACCTACCCCAGAAAACCCTCTCTGTTCTTTCGTTTTACCTGCACAAAAATGCACTTGAGGTATGGACACGCCACGAGCTTTTGTGCAAAAACTCTGTAGTGTAGACCTAGCCTCAGTGCCCCCAGCACCGTGTAGCAGGGGTCACGCTGATCTGGAAGGAAAACAACCCCCCCCCTTTCCCAGGGTGTTCTTGATCTCCCCTCCAAGTGCAAACCGGCTCACACTCTGCCTAGCTGTGGACAGACCCTTCACTCACTGGCACACAACCAGCACTGACCTGCATGGAATACGGCTGCACATCCAACAGCTGCTCGGCTGAGCCTTCCTTGTCCCTACCACCTCTGCGGCTAACTGCTGGCTTTGTAAAACATGCTGGGAGAGGTGGAGCATGAAATCCCCACTTTAGGCCGTGCTCTATTGTGTGTCACTCTCATTTGTGTAGGTGGTTGTGCTTCCCAATCCAGAGCGAGACGTGCACAGAACGGTGCTGATTGCCTAGTGGAGAAAAATACAGAGTGGGACTGAACATCCATCCCACGCAGACCTGGTCTGAGGAGCACCACGCTGGTCTGTAGCGCGGATTGGCATACAGGCATGTTTGGCTGCTTTTTAGACTTCAGGTTCCCAAAGCGCATACATAGCTGGACTCCTGTGCTTTGGATGCAGCTTTTCCATGCCGTGCATCTGGGGCTATGTCTAAGCTAAGAGCTAGGGGTGCATTTCACAGCTCAAGTAGACATACCTGTGCTAGAGGAACACTAACAGGAGGAACCACACCTGGGGCCTCTGGAGCTGAGTGCATGAGCCTCTACCACTTGAGCTAAAAGTGGTCTAAGTGTCACTCTGTGGGACAGTGAACCACACCCAGGAGCTGTGTAGATTACACTAGGGGTACGGCTAGACTGCGGGCGGGGGGGGGTTCGGGATACCAGAAGTATCCCGGAAAAACTCTGCCGTGTCCAAGGAACGCGTTTGGTCGTCTGCTTTTTTTTGCGGAAGAGCAAACATGCTCTTTCGGAAGCCCCTGTATTCCTCATTCTATGAGGAAGAAGGGGGCTTTCGAAAGAGGGCTTTTTTCCGACATTTGGTTCAGTCTAGACTGGCCAAATGTTGGAAAAGGCTCTTCTAACAAAAGTATCAGAAAAAACTATGCAAAATGCGTAGAGCATTTTGCGTAGTTTTTTCTGACAAACCGATGTAGTCTAGACGTATCCTAGGCTATGTCTAGACTGCAAGCCTCTTTCGAAAGAGAGCGTCTAGACTGCACGCGGAACTTTCGAAAAAGCAAGCTGCTTTTTCGAAAGAAAGCACCCAGTGAGTCTGGATGCTCTCTTTCGAAGAAGCCCTATTTACATTCAAGAATGCCTTCTTTCGAAAGAGCACTTTCGAAAGAAGGCGTTCTTCCTCGTGAAATGAGGTTTACCGCCGTCGAAAGAAAAGCTGCGTTCTTTCGATTTAATTTCGAAAGAACGCGGCTGCAGTCTAGACGCAGGTGAAGTTTTTTCGGAAAAAGGCTACTTTTTCCGAAAAACCCCCTGAGTCTGGACACAGCCCTAGGTCTCATCCAGCTAATGTGTTAAAAGGAGTGGTGTGGCCACCGTAACAGAGGGCAGCACAGACTAGCTTCCCTGAGAACCTACTCACAGGGTGTAGGTCTAAATGTCGCCTGGGTTATAGTTTGGGACAGGAAATGCTTTGACAGCTCCGCCCTCCCCCACCCCATTCGTTTAATTCACAGCCAGCGTAATGGTTGTGCCCGTGAGTGTTGCAGGCTGGGATTAGCTTAAGTATGAGAGTTACAAAACAGGGCCCACTGGACAGGATACTGGAGTACTTGGTTTGAAATGTTCTGTGTGTTGGATCCCGGCCTGCAGTGTGAATGTGCAGAGGTGCATGTGCGGTTGATTCAGTTTGCCAACCAGCCCTGGCGACTTCTAGTTCTGGAGGTCCTTGCCTCCGACCCAGGGGCGTCTGCCTCGCTCAGATTTTGCATCCTCTGGGGACTGGGCACTGAGGAGGACTCACAGATATCACGTTCTGCCCCACACAAGCTGGGGATTTTGAAAAGTGTTGCTATTCGCAACTGGGCCAAAAAGGGGAAACTTCAAAAATGTTCATGAATGGATAATGCCCCCCCCCCCAAAAAAAATTGGACTGGGTTGGTCAAAATGGTTTGTTTGGGTCTTTTTCAAACATTTTTTTTCAATTTTGACTTAAAAAAAAGTTTGCGTCATATAATCAACTAAAATTTGGGATCAATGTCATTTTTGGAACAGGATTAAAATGAAACTTGTTTGTTTAAACAAAGACAAATCAGGACGTTTTGCCAACTTGGAAACGTCTTTTTAAAACATTGCTTGCAGTGGGAGATTTTTCAGAACCAGCCCTTCTCCACGAAAGATTCAACCAATCGCCCTTGTCTGATGGAGACACACTTCACTGAAGATTTCTGACCAGCTCTAGCTGTAATGCAATTTGCAGAATGTTTTTAACCTGGGTACAGACTGTCCAGACTGTCCTAGTGAAAGGCTCCTGCTCCCAAGCTGCAGGGGACCGAAGTCCCCTTAGCAGGCAAAGCATGGGAAGCGGTCATGCAAACTTCCCCGGTACTGCCCCTGCCAATGTGCCACATTCTTGACCGGGAGAGACCCTTTTTTGGGAGCTACAGCAGAGCCTAGGCTCATGCCAATCTGGATCTCACTAGCAAGGAGCCAGGCAGTAGCAGGCCTGGATTCCCTATTGGGCTAATAAGGCTCTAGCCACCTCCTGGTCCCTTTGACATCTGTAGCTGCAGTCTCACCTCATTCCACTGAAGACTTACCCAGGGATGGTAATAAAAAAACATCTGTCTCCAGCGATCCAGGTGAGCGGACGTGACTTCTCAAGACCTCACTGCATATTGGACTGAGAAGGGCCCACAGAGATAGGGTTGCCAGGTGTCCAGTTTTAAATCAGACATCCCAGTATTTGAGCTTTCTGCTTGGGAAACACATTGAGAAAATATCAATGTCCGGTATTTTCTAAATAAGATGTAATGTAGATTGTGACGTAATGTCAAGTGTGTCCAGTATTTGTGTTGAAACCATCTGGCAACGCTACACAGAGATGCCTGTATCTAGATGCTGTTTAAATGTGTCTATAGAGCACTGAGGTAAATGGAGTCGTGAATTCACATGCCTGTGGCTCTTTTGGGAAATGAGGATTGCTAATTTGGCTCCTGAATCCCTGAGATCCGAGTCTCACTGCGCTAGACGATCCTCAGGAGGTGGCTTTTGTGCTCCCCTGTCCTGACTCCTTAGGGGCTGCTGTTTTCCCTCCACTGGCCCCTCCCATGCCAGGATCTGAGGCAGATTGTGCAGTGCTAGCAGAATGGGCGCAGCATTGGGGGCCTGCCCCGCCGGCCCATCTCAGGAGGTCACGGGGCTGTCAGAGGGACCCAAACAGAGGACGCCTGGAGTTCTGCCATTCCAGGCCCCCAATGTGCTGTGGGATGAGCTGTGCGTCTTTCTCCTGGACATTTGTGGTGGGCGCTCACTCTCCAGTGCTGGAGGGACTTCCATCGCATTCTCCCAGTGGGAGGACATTTTGGAGGAGGTACAGGGACTAGGAGCAGGGTGCCACAGACTACTAGCAGGCCTGCAGCTTCCATCACTCCCTGATGGCTTTTGGGGTCAGTCACAGTTTGCTGTGGGGTCCAGTAGCATCCCTGCCCATGAAGATCTCCCCAGCCCCATCGTGGCACCGGTCACCTTCCCCACATAGACTCATAGTCTTGTTTTTGAGACACTGGAGAAGGGCAGTGAAGTCTAGCCCACCCATAGACTCATAGACTTTAAGGTCAGAAGGGACCATTATGATCATCTAGTCTGACCCCCTGCACAGTGCAGGCCACAGAATCTCACCCACCCCCTCCAGAATAATCCTCTCACCTATATCTCAGATATTGAAGCCTTCAAATAATTTGAAGGCCCCAAGATGCAGAGAATCCTCCAGCTGTGATCTGTGCCCCATGCTACAGAGGAAGGCGAAAAACCTCCAGGGTCTCTGCCAATCTACCCTGGAGGAAAATTCCTTCCTGACCCCAAATATGGCGATCAGCTAAACCCTGAGCATGTGGGCAAGACTCACCAGCCAGACACCCAGAAATTCTCTATAGTAACTCCTATCATCCCTCCATTGACCTATTTCCCACTGAAAATGAATGGTCAATTAGTTACCAAGATCATGTTACCTCATCAAACCATCCCCTTCATAAACCCATCTAGTTTAATCTTGAAACCAGATAGATCTTTTGCCCCCACTACTTCCCTTGGAAGGCTGTTCCAGAACTTCACTCCTCTAATGGTTAGAAACCTTCGTCTAATCTCAAGTCTAAACTTCCTACTAGCCAGCTTATATCCATTTGTTCTTGTGTCCACAATGGTATTAAGCTTAAATAATTCCTCTCCCTCCCTGGTATTTATCCCTCTAATATATTTAAAGAGTGCAATCATGTCCCCCCTCAGCCTTCTTTTGGTTAAGGTAAACAAGCCAAGCTCCTTGAGTCTCCTTTCATAAAACACATGAAATACCCAGGGCTCTAGGTATGAGGAATAACAGTTATTTTGAAAGAAGGGTTTTCTTTCAAAATAACGCTGCTACACGGGGGGGAGGGGGAGTTATTTTGCAATAATGCAATTTCAAAATGGCGCCCGGACATGATTATGCTAATTAAGCATGGGATATTTAAATCCCGTGCTTCATTAGCAATTTCAGTACACTACATTTGCATCCCTATCTCGAGATAGGGAACTAGTGTAGACATACACTGGAGAGGGAATGAGGGGGTACGTCTACACTACAACGTTAATTCGAACTGACGTTAATTCGAACTAACGAGGCTTAATCCTCGTAAAATGAGGTTTACCTAGTTCGAACTAAGCGCTCCGCTAGTTCGATTTAAATTCGAACTAGCGGAGCGCTAGTGTAGCGCCTATTAAAGTTAAATCGAACTAACGTCTGTTAGTTCGAATTAACTTTGTAGTGTAGACTTACCCTGAATTGCTCCCGAAGCCAGGTCTTAAATTCCAGTTTCCATCAGTTGAAAAAGTGACTTTGGGGCTTTTTCCTGCAGAGCAGATGGGAAGGCTGGCTGCTTTCCCCCATTGCAGTGATGCTAAACCTTTTGAACATAACAACTGCACAACATGAGATGGTGCTGAGCGAAGCAGATTTGAATGGGTCATAGGAGAACACAGTGGGAGAATTTGTTCTGACTTTTGACTCATTAGGCATAACCTGCTCTGGAATTTCATAGTCTATTAAACTGTAATTGTCTTATTCCTCTTTGCATTATGGATTTTTTCTTTCTCAAATGCCATTTGGTGACATACTTGGATATTTTGTAAGACAGAATATAGATCAGATTTATTAGGGACTTTGAAACAGATTTCCCGTCCCACCATGATGACATAGAGGAAAGTGTTTCAGTCACCAGGAGAGAATACTCCAATGTATTGGACACGCCACCAAAGAACTATTAGTGTATTTTAAATCTCTATACTGACATGGTGAACAGTACACCACAAAGTGTGCCACTAACCGCAGTAATTGGATCTGATTATTGGGATCAATGGAACCGTCACTCAGCTCCTTTCCAACACAGAAAAGAAACATTTATTGGACACCTCTGCCTTTTGTGCGTTTTTGTTGACAATTTCCCATCACTACCTTGTACTGGCCCTATTTCATTGTAAGTCGGCTCTTACCATTCTTTTTCATTGTTCTTACCTCTCCAGGTGTCGCAGCTCACAGGCTGCTGCTCTCTCTGGACCAGCGATGCCCCACCATCGGTGTTACACGCAGCTCCTAACACGAGCCTTTCCCAGCTCAAAATGACCCCGTTCTTCCCCCCACAGCAGGGCAAGGCAGGGCTGGTGGCCATTTCGTGAGCCTCTGCTAGCCCTGGGGAGCCTAGGAAAGGGGGAGCAGGCTGGGAGATGGTGTGGGGTAGGTGAGGCAGGAGATGGGTTAGGATTTACAGGAACAGCCCTCAAGGGGTCCAGTAAGCAAACCCTGGAGCTTGGAAGTAGCAGAGAATCCCCCTGGCATTGCATTGTGATCCCCCATGCAGTGCCACGGTCCCCATCAGGCGCAGCATTTTGGAGGCCATGGCAGGAGCCGGACTTCACCCTGGACAGCAGGGAAAGACAGGGGAGGGGGAAAGTTCTCTAAATAGCAGACCAGGGCCAAAGCACCACCTCCTCTCCAGGCACAGGCCGGCCTGTGGCTCACCAGGCCAATCACCCCTCCCCCTCCCATCCTCATCTCACCCTGTGGGCATTTCGCTGGGCTGGGGGACGTTCCTTATGGGTTGCACCTTCAGTGGCCCCTGTGTGAGCTCCCCACGCTCCCCCCTCCTGCTGGCTCAGGGCCGGGACTGACAGGGGCCGGGGACTCAGACTCTGATGAGGACCAGACCCCGGCTGGGGAAAGGCAGGGAGTGTTTGTACATAGGCACATACGGGGAACATATACTGGCAGGAGGGGAGCACAGTTCCAAGGTCTCAGTCCTCTGCTCCGTCTCCTCCCAATCCAGCCGCTGCAGACTCTTTCTGACTGCAGCGCCCCCTGCTGGGGGATCACTCCTTCCCATCCCCGTAAAAGCTTCCTGGGGCTGTGTGGCTAGGACCTGGCTCCTGCGAGGCTGCCTGCTGCATGGCGGCTGGGGTGGGTGGCTTTTCTGGCTGGGATCTCGACAGCAGCGCTGCGGTCAGCGGGCAGCGCTCGGAGAGCTGGCGGAGGAAGAGAAGCCTGTTTGGGATGAGCCTGTGTGGGAACGCCGATCCCTGAGGCACAGGACCTGGGCAAGGACTCACTCGGCAAGTCCTACAGCCACCAAGGGCTGCATCCACATGGCCAGAGGCCCAGCACGCGGGCACTGACAGCACCGGGAGCATGTCCCCAGTGCCCGGCTTGTGCACGCAATGGCAGCACCCGCACGGCTCACGCTGTCCCTCTGGAAAGGGGGCATTTGGCCCCCACTGCCCAGCCCATGGGCTTCCAGCCAAGCGCACCAGGCAGCTGCCCTGAAGTCAATGCAGCCCCAGGGACCCCAAGGGCATCGCTCCCCATTTGTGCCACTGCAAGCAAGAGCAGAAGATGCTGGCCCTCAGCATCAGCAGTTCCCCTGGTCCCCCCCCCCCCCCCCCCATCGCTTTTCAGCCTCCTCCCTTGTCAAAACCAACATAAGCAGCTTGAGATGGGGCTCGCTCCCTTCTGCGCCCGGGTCTCAGGATCAGGCCCAGTAAAGGGGGGTCACTCCCTGTCAGTGACTCTTCACCCGTCTCAGGATCAGGCCCAGCAGGGGACTCACTCCCTGTCTGTCCTCCCTGCATCTCACCGTGGCTGCTCCGATTCCCAGGTCCCAGACATGGAACATCAGGGTGACCCAGCTGCTCCTCACTTGCCCTGCAAAGAGCTTGGCCAAGCAGGCCTGGGCCCCGAACAGGCCACATGCCGCTGCCTGCCCAGCGCCGTGCTCCTGCCAAAGGGAGCAGAGGGCAGGTCGGGGGCAGGCCCGAGAGGTGCTGGGCAATGACCGACCCAGGGCAGTGGCAGCGAACAACCCCGCTCCCCCTGTTCTCCGCTCTGGAGATCCAGAGCCAGCCTGTGGGAACTGGGGGCACCGGGATGTCCCTGTGACCCGGCTCCTCTAGGCCCTGCTCTAGGGGCAGAGGGCAGAGCTGTGCAGGAATGGGCCCAGGCCTGCATGGCCAGGGCTGGCTGAGGCGGCCCATGTTGTACACACTCAGCTGCCCCAGCATGTTGCTCAGGGCCCTAAAGCCCACACCCTTAGGGCCTCTGGCTCAGCCGGGGGTGGCACAGGGTGTCCAGCAGGAGCTGCTTGCACTTCTCCACCTGGGTCCTTGGTCCTTCCCCTTCCATTGATGGAAAACCTAACCAAGGCCACATGGATCTTTTTTTTTTTCTCCTTTACAGCAAATCTCCCTCCCCTCCCTGCTGGTCGCATCGGGGCTGTGGTTTGCGGGTGCTGCGAGTCTGACCCATCGCCTGTTTCGGAATCAGAGAGGATTTTTTCTCTTCTTCCCATAAGGGCCAAGTAGACAGAGGCTGGGGGAGTTCCCCTTCCTTCCTGCAGCCTGGAGGTGCAGCTGCATTGAGCGGGATTCACTAATGAACAAAACGCAATCAGGAGGTGAGTTCATCGCAACGTGGGGCGCGTTCCAGTGCCGTTAACAGGGTAAGAGGAACATTCCCAGAAGAAGAGTCCTGGGATTTTACGGGTGGGCCTGCTGCCCGTGGAATACAGGAAGCCTCTGTGGCCTTCACGGGCCAAGGTGCCACCTTTTAGTCCCTGCTGGATGATAGGACTCAGAAGAGCAAGCTGGGACCCTGGGGCAGGCTGATGGGCCTCCGCCCTGAGTTACGCATGAGATGGAAGAAGCTCTGGAGCCCCTTGTACGGAAGCCACTTAAAACGCCTGTGAAATGAGCCCCTGGTGACAGCGCAGGGAGCCTGGGTGGCCTGCACCTGTGGCTTAGTAAAGTTGTGGCTTGGCACTTGAAAGCCACCCCGTGCTTGTTCTCATTCGCCAGCATTACTCCGCTCAGCAAGGACCTCAGCCCCCTCAGAGACAGCTCTGCTATCACAAGGGTAGGAGAGAGATCAAAGACCAGACCAGTGCCTTGGAGGGACATGCACCCGGGCTGTTTGCATTCTGCGAGAGGCAGAGGCAGGTGGCTGTCTCAAGCTAACATGGTGCCGTAGGAGGCTCAGAAGAGCTTTTTATTACAATGATCTGTGAAGTATTCCCACCGCATGCACGGTGCCTCGCAGACATACCTGGCAGGACTGTCTGTGCCCCAGGGGGCTCACAGATGAGCGACAGATGGGAGAGACAGGCAGAGAGGGGAGAAAGGGAGCCTGTAGTGGGGTTGACTCACAGCCAACGTCTAGTGTGACTCCTATTGGTCGCAGCAAGAATTGGCTTCATTTCTTGGAGTGCACCACCTTCCGGCCAGTGTTTTGCGTATCGTTGCTGTTCACGCCGCTGTCTCCACCCTCAGGCTCTGGACCAGTGTCACTTCCTGGACCACAGTGTCCTCTTCAGGATACTGCCCCCTGGCAGTGCCCACCACTCCATTTAGAACTGTAGAATCCTTGTGTTGGAAAAGACCTCAGGAATCATCAATCCAATTCCCTGCCCCAAGCAGGACCAACCCCAACTAAATCCTCCCAGCCAGGGCTTTGTCAAGCCAGGACTTAAAAACCTCTAGGGATTTTGCCCCCTTCTGGGGGTATCAGCAATCCTCAGTCAATGCACCTACCAGAGTGGCCAACCCAAAATCTAGCCCTGGCTTCAGGAGCAAGCTGCAGTCTGTACAGGTCGCCTCTAGGTTGTTCCACCCATGGAACCCAACCTAGAGAGGACATTGGCAGCACAAGGCACCCGAACGTCTCCAGCTCCCACGAGGCACTGCAGCAGCATTTCAAAGCAAAGCATTGTGGGGCTCGGGCAAAGTATTTCTCTTTTTGCCTGATTTTTTAAAATTTTTTAATCTGCATCAAAAATCTAAAATTTCCACAGAGAATTTAGATGAAAACCATTTTTATTTGTTTTCCTCGACATTTTTCAAACGAAAAAAAATGCTGACCCGCTGCGCACTGTGAGGACACAACCTCCCAGAGAAAGGTTTCGGGACCACCCAACGCTGGCTAGTTCTCCCAGCACTCTGAGCCTCAGCCCGGGCAGCATGTTGTTGCTGTACCGTGGAGGACGGACGGATATTGTAGAATGGAACTCTACTTTTATCATTTGTTCTCAGTGATTTCAGAGCTGTCTATTGTTGTGGTTGTCACGCGAGCAGCAGCTCCTTGTTTGATGGCTGGTGGGTGGCTATATGGGAGCAGCGTTAAAGTTGTTTGTGAAATGTGATATTATTATACACATGTGCAAGTAGCTGCCTTTTTAACTTCTCATTTCCTTACATTTCAATACAATATTACCTACCCTGAGTGTTAAAAACCATGGGACTGACTTAAAAATCATGAGATTTAAAATGTATCAAGCATAGGGTCTTTGTGTTTGCTTTCTATTTTTATTTTCCCCTTTAGGGCTCATGATTTCAATTTTTTCTCACAATCACGAAGGCAACTTCTTACTTTTTGAACGAAAGCTGAGATTCTCCTGTCAGCATAGGACTCTGTGAGCTGGGCTTTAGGAAAAACACCAAATGTCATGAGAGATAGCGCAGCCGACTGTATTGTTTTCTAATCGCAGCCCTGTTTGGCTGGGATGCTGGGGAGCAGCTTTCATATATAGAGAGCAGAAGCTGTTTTATTTTTGCTTGTTAATCTGGGTTTTAAAAGAAACATGGGTCAAAGTACTCCACAACTCCTAGCCCCCTATTTGTCCATCAGCGTGGATCTTAGAAGCCTGTGTCCCTGCACCCCTCAACACCCTGCAATGCCCATGGGCTATGTAATGCTCCCCAGCTCTCCTGCTATCTCCTCACACCATTTCCCAGCAGAGCTTATGAATTCCCCAGACTCCTTCGCTATGGGCTTGGCAGACTTCCTGTCCCCCAGGTTTAGGCTGTCCTGCAGAAAGACAAGCGGATGGGTGAGACTAGAACTCCAGAGACTCTGGTTCAGTCCCCGACTCTGCCACAGACTCTCAGTGTGCCCTTGGGCAGGTCACATAGTTTCATTGTGCCTCAGTTTCCCCTTTGCAATAGTCCCACTTTGACCTTCAATGGTGCTGTGAGTATAAAGAGTATGAGATACTCAGATTCAGGTAGGGCCAGCCTGACCATATAGGTGAGCAAGGTGGTAACCTAGGGCACTAACTCAGACAGAAATGAATTTTTTCCTCTATTTAAAATATAATATGTCTTATAAATGAAAGTATCAAATATTGAACTTGTAAAAGAGTGCATCATTGTCATGTCAGAAGCTGAATTATATTATGTATTCCACATTGTGCAACGCAGTGTAAATACAGTTAAAATATGTCACAGCATAGCTTCGAAAGAGCACTGCCTGGATTTGCTAACGGGACGGGGGAGGGGAGGGGAGGGGCAGTTAGCAAATGCCACTTAACATATACAGTCCTTTCCATTCTAATTGCAACAATGTTCAATAATAATAGAAATTCTGGTCTTTTGGTTAATGGCTTACGTAATATTAAGTGAACGTTGAAATCTCTCTCTACATATTGAGAGTGTGTCTGTGTGTTTGTGTGCGAGTCCGTTTGCTCAAGAATGCCTCCAAATTTGGTAAGCAGCTTCCTCTTCTAACTTTAAAGAAGATCAGGGTTTGGCTGTGCCAATAGAACTGGAAGTCCCGGGAAATGGCTGTTTTCCATAACATGCAAACAGGTGCTGCTGTTCCAAGGGACGTGATATGAGAGTGGCCACTGGGGGCAGCAAGTCCATAGGGGTACAGAGTGGCCATTGGGGTGCAGCTATACCACCAAGGGAGTGGTCTGCAGAGCTGGGGCTTTACCCTCTTGCCTGCCAGCACAGTAGGTAGCCCCCCCTACCCCAAACCCCTTTCCCCCCTCCCACTCCTAGGCTGCAGTGCCAGAGGGAGGGGGAGAAAAAAGTTCCCTGGTGGCTGGATGGAGAGACAACTTCCCTGGTGGCCCGGGAGGCTGGGGAGGGGCAGAGAAAATGCTTGTGGCAGCCGGGAGGGCTGGCAGGAAAGAAGATGCCCCTGGTAGCTGGGGAGGGGGGACTGGGGGTGAGAAAACATCTGTGATGGCTGAGAAAATGCCCCTGGCAGTCAAGAGAGTTTTGTATATGCAAACATGGAGATACACCTATCGCATAGAGCTGGAAGGGACCTTGCAAGGTCATCGCGTCCAGTCCCCTGCCCTCACCATTTGCAGGACCAAATACCATCCCTGACAGATTTGCCCCAGATCCCTAAATGACCCCCTCAGGAACTGAACTCCTAACCCTGCGTTTAGCAGGCCAATGCTCAAACCAGTGAGCTATCCTTGGAGAGAGAAAACACCTGTGCCAGATGGGACCCCCTCTCTCCCCATGGAAGCCTACACACTGAACCCCTCATCCCCATCCCACCCCTATGTCAGAGCAATGATTTAAATGAAGAAAAACAAAAGAGTTAAGGACTTGAGCGGCACCGGGTAAATCTTCTAGTGCTAAAATAAATTACAATGCACCAGCTCATCGCACCTAGCCCATGTAACTGTACTTGCTTGCAAATTCATCTTCCACATACCTACCTTCTGCTCCCTTGTTAGCTTTTTTTACCTCAACCTTGGCACTCTGTACAGCTCAAAAGTCAGCTACTGGGTGGTTTACCTTTTACAGCAGAATTGTGTTAGGCTTAATGAAAAGTAGAAAAACTCAATACAAATATTTTTTACTTTTACGTTGTTCAGTTCAAACGCCAAGTAAATAAATGTAAAATTTCATTCTGGACGTCTCATTGTTCTCTACATTGACGGTGGGGGGAGGGGTACAGCAAAATCAGAGTTTGCCTCAGGTGCTAAAAACCTCTGGGCAGGTCCTGGATACAGGTTTCTCCCGGTGTATTGCTGCGATGATATTTAATGGCAGGTACGGTTTGAAATTCTGCAGCCAGTCCTTTCAGGTAAAAGCAGCAAAAATAACGTTCTGAAAAAGTAACGTTTCTGATAGAGCTGGTCAGGGAATGAGGGGGAAGTGAGGGAGGCAAGTAATGAGGAAGGGGAAGAGGGGAGAGAGAAGAGCAGGGGAGGGGAGAGGTAGGAAGAGGGGTGCGTCTCAGTGACGCTTCTCTTTCCAGTCACGCTTTCTGCGTCTGCTCCTGAGCAGCCACCAGGCCCATCCCTGATGTCCTCACTCAAGCAATGCTCCCATTGACTTCATGGATGCCTGGTCCTCTGTGTCTCTGGTGCTCTGTCCAGCGTGCTGAATCCTCTGGAGCAGCGTCATTTTGGGGCACATCTGCACTGGGGAAAAAACACAGCACGTCCCCGAGCCTGGGAAAGTAGGGTTCACGCTGCAGGCCTAGAAATAACCCAGGCTTCAAACCCGCTCCCCTCCCTGGGTCTCAGATATCCAGCCTTAGCGCCAACCTCTGCACCCTTCTTGTTAGCACTGCAGCGCGAGCCGCATAAGATCACACCGTGTTTTACAGTGCAGGTGTCCCCTTTGCCTCCTTGCACATGCCTGGCTCTCTTGACATCACTGCAGAATGACCCCGTGGACTCCTGGCTAAAAAGCGACAGGGACTGTAGAAAGCAATCGCCGGCTGCGTTCTCAGCAGAGCTTCCAACTGCAGCCTGACAGCTGATGCATTGGTCTTGGGGCTCTTTCGAAGTACCCTCTGCCTGTAAAAGGGTTGTAAACTCACTTATATCCCCAGCAGAAGCCATCGTGAGAGGAAACAGCTCGTACTTCCCAAAGACCATCCCACTGCGGATCCAAGAAGCAAGATTACTCAGCCGGCAGACAGTGGCTATGCACAGATCTGTTACGGGCCAGGAGCTCTGCTGGAGTACAGAGGGGGTAAGTCAGGGGTCTATTTGAAATCATGGGAAGGTGGGTGGGCGAAGCCCGCCCACATTCTAAAAGCCCCTCCCCAACCTTATGGGAGGGACACTGAACCCATGTTCAACTGAATCCGGGGGACAAAAAATGACAACAGGGTCAAGGAGTGCGGGTCACAGGTTTAAAATAAGGGAGCCGGATGGGGACACCGAGCAGAGAACCCCGGACAGCACCCACTGCTCCTCAAAGCTGTCGATGGAGCCAGTGGACGCCGCCCAGAGGAACTCTGCCCGGATACGTGACACGAGGGAAGAGCGGAAATAGGCCCCACAGTCGCAGAGAACCCCCTCGTCTAACTTCCTCCTCCTGCTATTATAGATCATAGAATCATAGAATCATAGAATAATAGGACTGGAAGGGACCTCGAGAGGTCATCGAGTCCAGCCCCCCGCCCTCAAGGCAGGACCAAGGCAGATGGCGGCTTTCGCTAAGGCCAGGAGGAGGTTGACGAGGAGGTCTCGCGACTTTGTGGGGCCACGGATTGGGTGTGCGTAAATAAAAAGGTGAGGGGAAAAGTGCAGCCAGAACCTCAATAAGAGGTTCTGGAGGAGCCAGAATAGGGGAATGAGGCCAGCCAAGTGTTGTTTGTGACCATTCATTGCAGTATGTGACTCGGGCAAATGCCAGCTAGTCGTGGAAAGGCTTGGAGGTTTCACCAGTTTTAGCCCCGGTGGCCATTTGGCTGGAAATCTGAACCAGAAAACGGCGTCCTTCATTACTTGTCATTCTCCTAGTGCAAGAGAGTCACTGGAGCACAACTCTCATGTGTAACCATCAGAGGTGAGGCTCAGATTCTCCTGTGAGGGCAGATTATACCACACCTGCTCCCGCCGTGTTCTCACACCTGCCCCTCTCGCATCTGTCTGCTGTCAGAGACAGGACTCTGGGCTAGCTGGAGCTCGCATCTGATCCAATCCGTCAGTTCCTAAGACTCAGTGACCCTCCATACACCGTGATTTACTCACATCCACTACCAGTGCTCGGATGCTAGGGTGGCAGGTGTGACGTAGTGGGGGTACCTGGCTGGTTTCTATGCTGCTGGCTCTGGGGTAACCCCCACTGGCTGCCGTGGGTACCACGACCCAGCAAAACAGGATGAGTCACTATGCAAACCAGTATGGCCAGACACCCCCCATGGAGAGGAACAAAGGAAGGTGGAATGCTGCCCTGGCTGGGGGGCAGGGCTGGAAGAGAGTTAGTTAGTGGCTGGCTGTCTCAAGGGGGCCTGAGGCATCCTAGCCCAGCTCTGTGACCAGATTATATCTGTGCTGTGCTGTATCCTGGAGAGGCAATAAACTTCCTCTATTCCACCGGCTGGTGCAGTCTGTTTGTGCCATTTCGGGGTGCAGGAGACGGGGGACCCCAACGCGCCGTCACAGCAGGTGCTACGGGAAACAAACCCAGGCAAAGGAAATCAGCACTGGTTCAGGAGAGACGTCTCAATAGAGGACGTGTAGGTTGGCTGACAGGCTTTGTCTTTTCAAGAATTCAAAAATCATGTTCTATGTGGCCCATGACATGAGCTCTTAGACACGACAGTGATGGGCACTCCAGAAAGCCTGGGTAGGAGTGGGGGAGGGAAGGAGAAGGGGCAAGAAGCTGGAAGATAGATTGGAATGATTTTCAGACAGTCATTCTAGCAAAGACTGAGAGTTCAAAGATCCTACTTTTGAGGGCATCTGAGGAGTTTCTGGGGAAGTAAAATGAGAGTCGGGTGATCCGAGCAATAGAACTCGGTTCCCAGGTATGCAGCCAGATGGAGTCATGTATCTTTCTGAGCTGCATCTTTTCCCTACCAGACTCCCCTGCTTACTGAAGGACAAGCTCATACGTGGATGCTGTCAGATTTCTGGGAGTTTTTAATGCCCCTGAAAAGAAATGAGTGAATACTCGGAGTTTGATATAATTGCGTGTGTTGCTTTCCCCCATCTCATTATTTTTCCTAGAGTCTCAGTTTCTTGCATCCTGTGCTATAAATTACCACTTGGGGCTTTAATGTGCTTTGTGTAATTGGATTTTTTCCAGAACAAGAGTCAGAAGTTTGTTGGCTTGGATTTTTCTTCCTTAAAATTACTTTAAGAACTAGCTGCATTTCTCACAAAGAGGGATTGTTGTTTCTTCAGAACATGAATGTTGTCATTTTCAGCCTTCTCTCTCGGTGATGTTTCATTCCTCTGCACAGCGATTGGCAGCATCTAGAATGGTAGGAGCGAGGTGCATTAGCAGAGCGCTATGTCAGGATCCCTGCACTAGAATGGCAGCGGGTCTTACAGGTCAGGGTTGAGGTAAATTGCTGGAGCTGGCAGGGAGTGCACAGGATTGCTAGCAGGAAGGTGGTGGCATAAGGTGCATCAGCAAAGGCGTGGGCGTGTGTGAGTAGCAAGCCAGGAGGGAGGTTCATTGACAGATCTGTGAGGGTGCTATGGAGAGGTGGGGTGCTCAGGGTCTGCAGCCCCTGGGAATGTAGGAATTGCTGAGCAGCACCGAAGCAGCAGTTCATGCTAGTAGAGGAGGAACTCTTGCACCCCAGCAGTTGTGGGATACCCTCCCACCAGCTCCCAGAGCAGGAGGCTGGCTCATGCCCCAAAGCAGGCAGGTTTATAGCCCTTCTTCCAAGTGACCATGAGAGAAATGGGTGTGAGAGGGGCTGGAGCCAGCAGCAGGGGGAGAATATCCAGACATCACCCCCTTACCTTCGGGGTGTCCCTTATCCTACCTTCCCCTTGGGCAGCCTGTATGGTGGCTATCCTGCTGCTCCTGGGATGTGGCAGGGGGAAGGTTTGAGCCTGCCACCCCCAGGTGAGTGCCTTATCCCCTAGGCCACACCAGAGTCTGCCCCACCACCTTACCTTCAGGGCATCCCCTTATCCCACCTCTCCCAGGGTGGGCAGGACTTGAACCCACCACCCTGTCCTCTCCAGGCAAACACCCCACTCTTCTAGGCTATGCCAGAACCTGCCCCACCATCTTATCTTCAGGCTGTCCCTTATCCCGTCTCGGCCAACACACAGGCTGCCCCAGTGGAAGGCGAAATAAGGGGTGCCCTGAAGGTAAGGTGGTGGGGCGGGTTCTGGCATGGCCTAGGAGATTGGGGTGGTGGGTTCAAGTCCTGCCCACCCTGGGAGAGGTGGGATAAGGGGATACCTGAAGGTAAGATGGTGGGGCAGACTCTGGTGTGACCTAGGGGAGGATGCCTCACACCCCTTGAGATGGCGTGCCTTAGACTCCCAGCCCCCCTCCTTAGTCTGTCTCCCTCATGTTTCCAGCCAGAAAACTGACCCTTCTCCCAGCACTCACTTCCTTTGTTCCATCTCTTCCCTAACCGGTAGAACCAGTTCGATCACTGTCTTGGGGGCCCTCAAGGTGCCCCCACTGGGCAGTGCTTACAGACAGAGGCCAGTAGGGGTCATCCACAACCCACAGCAACCAGCAAGGTACTGACACTACATCACACCTGCCTGTCCAAGAGGGGCCTTCCCTGCACTGTTCTGGGTCCGAGGCTGCTGGGGGGGAGCAGTAATCCTGCAGGACTCCTCTACTTATTTGCTTTACTGGCATTTTGGGGAAGGACAGTCTCAAAGCTGTCTACACCCACTAGGCATGCCGCTTCTCCTCCCACGTGATAGCGTTCCCCTTAGAAAATGCAGATGTATTAGCAAGGTATTAGCCATGGTGGCTACAGTTGTCCTCCTGAGTTTCTCTGAGTGCTTTATCATCCCTTTGGTGGTCGCTATTTCCACCAGCGTTTGGCGATGTCGGGTTCCAGGCTATTGCCGGCCACTCCAGGTCAGCTGTGTTTGTGCTTCTACCGCTCCCAGTTGCATCCAGGCATTTCTCTAGCTCCTCCCGTGAGTTCCCTTGACCCTGCAATAAGGACCCCCAGCAATAAGCCTCCACGCCCAGGCTAGCTGACTTGGGCTCGCTGGACTCACACGCGGTTTCGATGAGGAGGCTCAGGTGGGTGCCAGAGCTGTGAAACCCAGCAAGGGGCATCTGGGTTCTGAGACTCACTGCTGCGGGTGTTTGCCATGGAGACGGACCTGAAGACATCTGCTGATCTTGGACTATCCATTTCCTTGTCTCGGTCCCATCTGTTATTGGGTATAGAGACTCATAGACTTTAAGGTCAGAAGGGACCATTATGATCATCTAGTCTGACCCCCTGCACAGTGCAGGCCACAGAATCTCACCCACCCCTCTTAGAATAATCCTCTCACCTATATCTCAGATATTGAAGCCTTCAAATACTTTGAAGGCCCCAAGATGCAGCGAATCCTCCAGCTGTGATCTGTGCCCCATGCTACAGAGGAAGGCGAAAAACCTCCAGGGCCTCTGCCAATCTACCCTGGAGGAAAATTCCTTCCTGACCCCAAATATGGCGATCAGCTAAACCCTGAGCATGTGGACAAGACTCATCAGCCAGACACCCAGACATAGCTTTGGATTGCTGATGTCCATGATAATAATACGTAGGGTTTTTTATCTTTACAAAGGAGATCAGTAGGATTATCCCCATTTCACAGATGGGGAAGCGGAGATTTGCCCATGATGGCCCAGCAGCAGAGCCAGGAATTGATCCCAAGCCTTTTGACCCCAGGCCAGCCCTTATCCACTGATGTTCCTACATTGTTAAGAAAAGAGGATCAACAGGCCAGACGTGGCCATCCAGGAGTTGAAATACAAGTGACTATTTTAAGTTGTAACACGTACAGAGCTGAGAAATTCACATGACACACAAAGCATCACCGAGAGGATTCCCTCCTTTCACTGCTTCCTAACCAAGACTCTGAGCAATTCCAGGAGTCACACACGGAACCAGGTTTTTTCCCATTAGGCAAGGGCCAAAGTGGCAGAGAATAAATCCAGGCTGGCTGACTGTGCATGAGTCACTCTGAGTGGGAGTGCATGTACTGACTAAATGCCAGGGAAGGGATGAGTCACTTTAGGTGAAAGTGCTGGGAGGAACCAGGCATTTGCAGGTTCCTAGGTACATATAGAATGGGGAGCCCCAGGAGACATTCCCAGCCTTGTCCACTTCCCTGATTTAGTCTGCAGAAGAGAAGGGTGAGGGGGGATTTGAGAGTCAGACTTCAACTTCCTGAAGGGGGGTTCCAAAGAGGCTGGAGAGAGGCTGTTCTCAGTGGTGGCAGATGGCAGAACAAGGAGTAATGGGCTCAAGTTGCAGTGGGGGAGGTCTAGGTTGGAGATTAGGAAAATCTATTTCATAGGAGTGGGTTGCCTAAGGAGGTGGTGGAAATGCCACCCTTAGTTTTCAAGGCTTGGTTCCTGGCTGAGAGGATTTAGTTGGAGTTGGTCGGCTTGGAACAGGAGATGGGACACAATGACCTCCTTAGGTCTCTTCCTACCCTCTTCTATGATTCTATGAGTTCTATATAATTAAAGGCAAAACATGTCAGAGCTCAGCAGCTGGGCACAAGCCCTCTCCTACAATCCTTCCCCTCTTCCACTCCACCAGTGAGCCCCCATGGAACTATGGAGAGGCTGCATCAGGAATCCATCCATCTGCTGCCTACCAGGACATATTTTCTTTGCTGCAGGCGAAGGTAATTCCTGTATGCCTTGCTAGGGCACTTTTAACCAACCCACATACGATCCCTGCAGCCTTCATCCAAAACAATGCAACCAAACTAGGCATTCTGGGAAAAACATACTTCTATGCTAATTTTAACCCTCGGCCAATGGCCCTGTGGATACCTGCCTAAGCAGCTCTTTGGCTGACCTGTGGGTAAACGGTCATGCAATGAAAGTTCATCTGAGCCATGCTAGGAATAACCCAATTAGCAAATCTCCCACTTCCCAGAATGCAGCTTTGTTTAAATGAGATGTTGCTTCTTGATTCAAATGTCTTCATACATCTAGTAAACACCTTGGAATTGGTTTCCTTGCAGACTGACAGATGTAAAAGTTCATTCTCCCAGGGATTTGGGCTGATTGTTTTGAGCATTGTTGCAAGTTCAGTGTGGAGAAATGTCTTCCAGCCACCTGGGAACTTCATTTATAAAGTCAACAGACAACCGAGCAGAGCTTTGCTTTGTGCTCACGTGATGCTCACCATATGTCATGTGCTATACACGCTGCGGGCAAACCCACAGACTGCGCAGGAGACTGGGTAAGGGAACTTACCCATAGCTCCTTCTACCCTCCAGGCCTCTGGTCTGGATTTCTGTCCTGCTGGAAGTGACTGTGGCCAGCTAGATGGGGCGATTTGCAGGCGTCAGTAATTAAGTGTTAGAACCAGCAGCTCATTCGTGCTCTCCTGTGCACTCAGCGGTGATCATGTGTTACAACATGGAAGGATAAAGACAGCCACATCCCCACAGACCTTCCAGTCCACAGAGGGACTCGCAGCAGCTCTGGCAGCGTGGAGACTGGACAGCGCCTTTTCATGTCCTCTGGCCTGGGGTGGAGTGGGGCTGAGCTGGGGAGGAAAGATTATTCCACCTCACTATCCTGCTCTCTGCTGTGCTGTCCTCCCACTTGCTCTTCTTTTATCTGAAAGTCCGGTCACCTGCAGGCAACTACCTGGCCTCAAGCCACGTTATGTGGGAGGAACAGTCCCAGCTGGAGGCTAAACCCACCTCCCTTTAAGGGCCATCACACCTAGGGCCAGAACATTATTACGGCTGAATTTTGGGCAGAACAGAGTGGCAGGCTGGGGAGGGCAAGTAGGTGACCAGAGAGGAGGCAGCTGCAGTAATCATGATAGGGGAGGGCAAGGGATGGAGAAGAAGGGATAATGCACGCGTGCACACACACACACACACACACACACACACACACACACACACACACACACGGAGGAGCTAAATATGCCATAGACATCCATAGCAATGGGTGGAAGGTCTGGATCAGCATTTCTTAACCTTGTCAGGCTGATGACCCCTTACTCAAAGTCAATCGCGCCTGCGTCCTCTTCAGCCTTACTCTTAAAGGAACAGTGAACAATGCAGCGATGCTAAAAGCATTAGACTTGTGTAACTGGCGGGTGTGTGTGTGTGTGTGTGTGTGTAAGTGTGTGTAAGTGTGATGGGATGTACACAGCCCACACTGGACCACAAGGGGCTAAGGGATTATTTTGGGCTCAGCCAGCCCGGCCCCTGCCACACCTGCAGCAAATGCTCCATGTGAGGCAGGAATGGAAAGGGAGGGAAATAGCTCGTTTGGGTGGCGAAGCTGGAGGGGAGCAGCCTGGAGCCCACAGGTTCAGGGGCATGGCACAGAGGCTCTGACACAGCTGCCCCAAGGGGAGGAAGGAGCCGCTGCAGAGACAAGCAGAGTGGTAACCCCTTGTGACAGACTGGGCCGTGTCTGGGCACAGCTGAGGGCGTCCGCTCAGGGCGAATTGCTCAAACTCGGGGCTCCTTACAGCCCCCAGACTGGTGACCTCTCCACACAGGCCACAAACCAGTCCCACAGAGCGCTTCAGCAGCCTGCCTGAAGCCTCACGAGCAAAACCCCTCCGACACCCCAGCAATATCAGTGCCTCGGATGGCCACGGGCCTCATACACAGGTGGGGGGTCCTAGCACCCAATCCCACCTACCCCAAACAAGTTCTGTCCGGTCCCAAGAAACCAGCCACAGATCCCTGGTCAATTTACCCTCTGGACCTTACCCACAAATCACGCTGGGCCAATCCTTTAGCATCTAACAACTAAAGGTTTATTATCACAAGAAAGAAAAGCATGAGAGTAAGGTTGTTAAAGAATAGTACATTACATGCACCGAATCTCCCAGTTCTTGATGCAGGCTCTAGCAGAGATGTTGCAGCTGCTGGCTTAAAAGTCCTTGTTGCGCATCCTAGAATCAGGATGGGTTCACAGGTCTTCCAGCTCTTCGATCCCTGCACTGCTGCCTCTGGGATGAAGTGCTGAGCTGAGAACAAGATGGTGTCGACCACATGGCCTCTTTATACCTCCTTCCTTGTCCCTTAGCAGGTCACTTGGCCAGAGGCCAATCTCTGTTTTCCCTGCTGGCAGCTCTCAGGTGACAGCCCCCATTCTTTAGGTGTGTCCTTGGCCCATTGAGTGCCATTGTCCCACAGGGCCTCGCTAATTAGCATGTCCACAGGCCTGGCCCTGCCCAATGCTCAACCACATGCAGGGAAATCTTCAGTATCCATACAATTACATGCTAATAATTGCACACACAGACATTATACAAACACATGAACAGCGTACATAGGATTATCAGACAGTAAGCTTCTATTCAATACCTCACATGGCCCCCTTCTATACCATTTTTGGGGCCAACACCCCCACCTATGGGTGCATCAGTGATCTGGCTGCTCCCCTCAAGATCCAGTAACGTGACACGCCTCATACTTATTTTGGTTTGGATTTTCCCAATAGCGCAGAGCCTTGGACTCAGCTGGAGTTGGGGACAGGAGAAGAGGACCAGGGAGCCTTAAGCACCCTTGGTTGCCAGACTGCTGGTAGACCAGAGGCCCTGAGTCAGAGCCCAGTAGAGTCAGAGGGCCCAGGCTCCCTCCCCTACATCCCCCATGGCATTCCGGAGCTGTGGCCATGACCACTAGGCCATGCTCCCCAACTAGACCCCAAGACAGCATGTTTCAAAGGGCTGACAGAGGAAAGAGGGGAGGGGCGAGGCGAGTGGAGGAGCATTATTTTCTTTGCTGCAGTGTGTAGTAAAATGTCCAAAGCCTCCCAAACCCTGCTCTGCCCATCGCATTTGGCCTCCTCCCTCCCGAAGCTGAGACCCACTGGTTGAGACTCTGCTCTAACGCCATGGTGCGCGTCAGACAAGTCAACAGGCTCGCTTAACGCAGCACCGCGGGGCCCATTCCCAGCCTCTTGCCAACGTGGCCTGAATGAGAAATGCAGGTGCCCCATGGCCACGCGTGACTGTTTCCCAGGAAGGCATTAATGCAGGGAGGCCACAGCATGGGGCTTTTCATGGGAGCTCCCTTCGCCGCCTGGCCCCCTCGCTTCACCCAGCTCAGAGTCACTGGAATGGCTCATCACAATAAGCCAAGAACCATTAATTTCTATTATGATCTTACTGATAAGGCCCACAGACTCAGCAGCCCCCACCCCCCCGCACACGCACACAGAGGGGGCATTTTTGAAAGGCAAAGACTCAATATATTCCAGCAGGGGGTAACAAAGGCTCTGCGTTTGCATTGTCTCTCCCTCCAGTCTGCCTTATTAACTGAGGCTTGCTGGAAGCATTAGGAGCTGACAGACTCCCTGGGCAAGGTGGCAGGTTTCGGAGGGTAACGACACTTCAGAGATGCCAGAAAGTAAAATTCTTGCTTTACTTGAGTGGCAACTAGTTTAGGCAGCTGCAGCAATTTGCATTGTGCCCAGCAGGGCTGGTGTTGGGGTCGTTATTCAGGGGCTCGGCCCTTTAGTGGCTTGTCTGCCATGTGAATCAAGTCATGCACTTTAGTCAGGAAGGCAGGCAGGACTGAGGGGCATCTGGAGGCGCAAATGCAGGTCCCGGCTTGGAACAGCAAGGCGCTGTGGTGGGCCAGGACCACGGTGCACTGGAAAAGCTGGAGAGCCCCAACCATTGGGCTGCAAATCAGGGTTGAGGCGCATGAGCAGAGCTTAGTGTGTGACTGGGGAACCCGGGGCTGGAAAAGCAGAGGCTGGGGGCCACCCATTGGATGTGGTGTATCCAGTAAAGGAGAAGGAAGAGGAAGAAGAGGCAGCAGGAAAGGCGGGGGGATGACACAGTGCCAGGGCGGGCTGGTTTGTTTGTTGACTTTGGTGTTGCCCTCGTAGCATCAGTGGCATTCACCAATCTGATTTGCTGAGCCTGCACCATCTGCCAGGCAAGCCTGGGGTTTATTCCTCCCTTGGCCTGCCGTCGGGTTCTCTGCTCGGGGCCGGTGCTGTGGCTTCGCTGAAATGGGAGCAGGAGGATGTCGCGGCTGCCGAGTTCCCCACGGCTATGTCTAGACTAGCATGATTTTCCGGAAATGCTTTTAACGGAAAAGTTTTCCGTTAAATCATTTTCGGAAAAGAGCATCTAGATTGGCAAAGAAACTTTTCCACAAAAGCTCTTTTTGCAGAAAAGCGTCCCTGGCCAATCTAGACGCGCTTTTGCGCAAAAAAGCCCTGATCGCCATTTTCGCGATCGGGGCTTTTTTGCAGAAAACAAATCTCAGCTGTCTACACTGGCCCTTTTGCGCAAAAGTTTTGCGCAAAAGGGACTTTTGCCCGAACAGGAGCAGCATAGCATTTCCGCAAGAACACTGACAATCTTACATGAGATCGTCAGTGTTCTTGCGGAAATTCAAGTGGCCAGTGTAGACAGCTGGCAAGTTTTTCCGGAAAAGCGGCTGATTTTCCATAAAACCTGGCCAGTCTAGACACAGCCCACCTGTCTAGCCATAGACCATAGTGATGGGAAATCCAGGCTATCTCTGCGCATCCTCTTACTGCCCTGGGAGCTACCACATTCCTTACCAGTGGCTGCAGCTGTCCGAAAAGGGGGCGTGTTTAGGAAGCCCAGATGGCCATGGCATGAAGGTGATAGGTCATAGCTGAGGATTTACTGCAAACCTTGGGGACACTGATCTTCCCAATGAAACGGCACCGTCTCCAGCATCTGTGGCACGTGCATTTATGAAGTGTCCCTCACTGTAGTGTCTGGCCATCCTTTACGTGACTGAGATGAAGTCTCTGCAGTATTGTCCCATAAATAGCATGCACACGTACACATGCTCTGTCTCTCCAGCTGCAGAAGGCGTGCATACACCCGGGCACATGAACGCCCACACTGCAGCAGCATCAGACTCTGACATTAAAAGGCATTTGCTTCTAAGGCTGACACATCAAGAAAGAAGGTGGGTGAGGCAGGATATTTTATTGGATCTGCTTCTGTGGATGAAAGAGACAACCTTCTGAGCGGCACAGAGCTCGTCTCTTTCCCCAGAAGAAGCTGGTCCATTAGAAGATGTAACCTTGCCCACCTGGTCCCTCTAACGTCCTGGGACCAGTCATGGTTACATCAATACGGCACACATCAAGAAATAACACCCGTACTATCTTGACATGATTATTGATAGGAAAGCTGTTCCACTGCAGGGAGCCTAGGTAAGACAGTGTTCAAGAGTTGGAGTTTTAACAAAATAACTACCCTAAAACCTCCTCCTGCTAATACAAATAACTGTGTACAGCCAAATAAAATGTCCCAGGGCAATGAGAGGCAGCAACACCAGCTTCTTTAAGCCACAGGGTCAGAGATACCTGTGTCTGAGCTTCAAAAGAGCCACAATGTGGAACTGCTTTGTAACAGAAATGCTGACAAATAGCCCAGGACAAATAAACCGAGAGCTTCACTGACTTCCCTGGAAAGGACAGCTGAGATCCTTCTGCTCCACCCCATGCTCTGGACAAGAGACGTGCAGATTCTGAACAAAACCGCCAGCCATCACAAAGAGACAGGAATTCACTCTGACATGGTGAACAAGAACAAGAACAAACCCCTTCCAAAGGTAGCACCAAGCAAGCAGAAAGAGTGAGAAAACAAATCTAGCCCTGGCTCAGGAGAGTGCTCGGGGCTCCTGGAGGCAGGTCCAGCAACATCAACATTTCCTAGCTACGTTAATACTGAGTTCTGAGGATGTTCCATTGACCAGCTTTTCATCTAATGTCAACTGATACATCTCCGTCGACTTCAGTAGAGCTAGGTTGATCGGCTGCAACTGAGGAAAAGGCCCTCTGGCCTTCTAGAGCAGTAGGCTCCTAAGTAGGCAAGTAGATATCTACACATCAAAGATAATTCAAAATAACAGCCATTATTTCGAATTAACTTTCCTAGCGTCTACACAGCCAAACCACTATTTCAAAATAAATTCAAAATAGTGGAGCACTTATTTCGAAATTGGTAAACCTCATTCTACGAGGAATAATGCCAAATTCTAAATAGCTAATTCGAAATAAGTGCTGTGTAGACACTTATTTCGAAACAGGGGGCCTCCAGCCCTTCCCAGGGTGCCCTGGTGGCCAGTCCAGCCTCAACCAAGAACACTCCTCTCCCTCCCCGGAGCCCTTAAAGGGGTTGACTCGAGCCAAGTGCCGGCTCCAAGCCTGCTGGCCCAGATCCAGCAGTCACTGGCCCTGACCCCCAGTGGCCCCAAAACATAAGCCAGCAAGCCACTGGCAGCCAGCCCTCCACCACTCCCCAGGAGCAGTCTGCCAGCTCCCAGGAGCCTGCCAGGGCTTGGAGAAGGCAGGTGCCTTCTTGGTCCAGGGTGGAGATCAGGGTGGATCTTACTTAGGATGCCCCCAATGTCCATGATCTCCACACTAGTGGAGGAATGCAGCCATCTATGGCAGGATAGCTGCCAGCCTGGCCACCAAAGGCCACATGCAAACCCAGGTGCAGGTTTGCATGAAAATCAAGTTGGTCCGGCGAGATCCCCAACCCTGAGCCCTGAGCTTCCCCTCCCCCATCTTCCGCTTGCTTCCCCCTTCCACCTCCCTCCTCCCAGGTTTTCCCCTCCCCTCTCCCATCTCCTTTCTCCAGTTTCACCAGTTTCATCCCCTCTCCCCAGGGTTTGTGTTCATGAAAATACATGTATTTCATTTGACATCAGGAAGGGGGGCTGGGAGGGTAAGTGGAACGATGTGGGGGAAGAATGAAGCACAAGCTCCCAGTGGGGCAGACCAGGGAGGCTCTTAGTGATCCTCAGGGTGGAAGCTCTCCCACAGGGCCTCCTGGATACTGATATCCCCAACCTCCTGGATGGCAGCCCACAGAAAGTGCAGCCAGGCTCGCATCAACACGTTCACGAGAGGCTCCAAAGTGCCCAGGGGCAGCTCTGGCTCCATGTTTCAGAGTGCTGTGGTGTCCCGAGTGAGGGCAATCAGAGCACGCAGAGACACAAATGCTTTGCTGTTCCTCATCAAGGTAGGCAAGCAAGCAGGGAAAGCTGAGAACCAGCTACCCGGGGTGAAGGTCCTTTTAAGCACAAGCCTCAGATAGCCTCAAGCAGCAGCCACACAAATAAACTCCTGACCTGGTACCCTGCTGGGCCTGGTTCCAGCTGGCCTTCAATGCAAATTCAGTGTCCACTGAGTGTGGATGCACTATTTTGAAATAGCAAAACGTTATTTCGAAATGCATTTTGTGTGTAGATGTGTTATTTCGAAAGAAGCTATTTCGAATTTACTATTTCGAAATAAGATATTTCAAAATAACACTATAGTGTAGACATATCCTGAATGTTTCTGGAGTAGTAGGCTGCTAAACACTGTAGTTGCTGGAACACTTTCTGGTGGTCTTCAGAGAGCTGGCTGGAGAGCTGGCTGAGAATTTTTCCAGGAAACATTTTTTAATTAAAAAACAAAACAAAGATATGTCAAAACCGAAGCTGTTCATGAAATACCATCGGGTCCAATAAAATACCAGACTCCAAAACAAGATAGTAAAAAAACTTCTCAGATTGTCCAGCTGGAAAATATTGTTTTAATCTAAATGACTTTTCATTTAGAAATGTTAGTACATTTAGACTAAAAATGGTTTAAAATGGAGAGATAATTATAAAGTAAAAGTAAACATACTGACATTATTGAAATAAAAGGGTTTAATTGATCCAAAACTGATTTTTTCAGATTTTTCAGATTATGAAAAATTACAAATTTCAACTTTTTATCCTAATTCAAGATGGGAAGATTTTTTGACATACCAAAAATCCTCACAGAACAGAAAACCAATTCTTGGCCAGTTCTACCTGCTTACTGAAGTGGCACTAGTTCTCTTGCTGGTCCTCCTCTGCTAATATACTTCAAAGAGAGTTCATGGTACTTGAAATACTTCTCTGGTTCTAGGTAAGCAACTTCTTTATATGTCTGTGCGTAGAGGAGAACTTGGCCCATACAGCAATGGGGATAGGCAGCCTGCGTGGTCGTGCATGCTAATGGAGATGTGAGCAAGACTCAAGCAAGATGTGGGCTGACCTGTGAGAATTGTGAAGCCCAGCCCGGAATTCTTACCCAAAACTGGGAGTCAGAGCCACAGATTTCAAGGATAGAAGGAATTGTTGTGATCATCTAGTTTGAGCTCCTGTGTAGTCATAGAACCTTGCCCATAGAACATCCTCCATCGAGAGCAGTGACTTGTGATGAGACTGACATTAAGAAAGGCATCGAGTCATGTTTTAAAGCAGGGGAGAGGAACTTTTTTGTGTTTTGTGGGCCACTGACCCACAGAAAAATCAGTTGGGGGCTGCATACAAGTGAGAAGAAAAAAAATTATGTGTGTGTGTGTGTGTGTGAGAGAGAGAGAGAGAGAGAGAGAGAGAGAGAGAGAGAGAGAGAGAGATGGTTCACCCCCTATGCTTTATGGACTTATGGACATAAATATACATCACCCAAAGGTGCTTTCAGCAATTTACTTCATGTAAACTATCAATCTTCATGTCTTACTCCACTGGATCTGTTTATATATTTTGGTCCATGTATCACTCCTGTGTATAAAATTAGACATATGGAGGAGAGGATACTTTATGGCTGCGTCTAGACTGGTAAGTTTTTCCGCAATTTTGCAGAAAAACTTGCCAGCTGTCTACACTGGCTGCTTGAATTTCCGCAATAACACTGACAATCTCATGTAAGATTGTCAGTGTTCTTGCGGAAATGCTATGCTGCTCCCATTCGGGCAAAAGGCCTCTTGCGCAAAAGGTTTTGCGCAAGAGGGCCAGTGTAGACAACGCGGTATTGTTGTGCACAAAAAAGCCCCAATGGCGAAAATGGCGATCGGGGCTTTCTTGCGCAAAACCGCGTCTAGATTGGCATGGACGCTTTTCTGCAAAAAGTGCTTTTGCAGAAAAGCATCCGTGCCAATCTAGATGCTCTTTTCTTCAAATGTTTTTAACAGAAAAACTTTTCCGTGAAAAGCATTTGTGGAAAATCATGCCAGTCTAGACGTAGCCACCGGGTTTTAAATGTGGATTGAAAGTCATCAAGGGAGACCTCAGTGTCTGGGCAATCCTATGCAAATGACCATTTGTCCTTAAGTCTTAGCAGTGGTTGGGAGGCACAGGCCAGGTGACTCCCCATGCAATAAGGGAAACTTTAAAAACAATAGGAAAGTAGGAGTCGTCGTCTTTGGCTGGCATACCCAGGAGAGACCCCATGGGAAGTGGAGATCTCCCTAGTTTGAAGGTGGAGTTGGAACAGAAACAGTTTTCATGTGAATTTGTAATAAGTTCATACTAAGGATTTAGTGTTAGAGTTAGCTAAACCTTTTCTTTACTTTTAATTTGTAATCTGCGCTGCCTGTTCTCACTTATAACCACTTAAACCTGACTGCTCGTACTTAATAAAATCACTTTTACTTACTATCAGGCCCAGTGTAAATAATTATTACCTGGGGGAGCAATCAGTGTGTCCATTCATTGTTAAAGGGGGTTACCCAAATAATTCATTGGGGGTTCTGATCCCATTTGGGGAGTGGTATCCCAGGAAACAGGTCTCCGTGGACCTGAAGAGTTTCAGTGTCTGTACTGCTTCTTTGGGGGGGAGGGGGAGTGATCTCAGCTTGGTGCTATGGCTGGGGGAGACCAAGGATCCTGCCCAGCAAGACCAAGCGATGAGATGCCCCAGAAAGCAGACAGTCAAGTGTCAGATCGCAGGAAGCCCCCCCATCTTGGGGTCTTCTGTGACCTCCCCGCATCAATATATCTATAATCTCCCTCCCTTGACTGAGAAAGAGAAAGACATCCCCACATTCCCCTCCCACACCTGAGCTGAGGGGGCCCAGCCTAGTAGATTTTGTATGCTTCAGCCTCATGGTGGGGCGGTGGTGGAGCTGGAGTGCCAGCGCAGGCTCCCCCCAATGCTTGGGGGGGGAACGGGGACTGAACCTCATGGGCGAGATCCAGATAAACTGGGGGCTGCATCCAGCCTCCAGGTTCCACACCCTTGTTTTAAAGATTCCAAGTGATGGGGAATTTGCCACTTCCCTAGAGGAGCTGTTCCAGTGGTGAAAACACCCTCACTTAAACAACCTTATGTTGTTCCCATATCTCTAGCTTCAGTGTCCAGCCACTGGATCTTGCATTGCTGCATGAATTCAAGAGCCCTCCTAGCAGCTAATATCTGTGATCAATCACCTCTTAATTGAAGCCTGTTGGGAGTTTTCTGGTTCACTATAAAAACGAACAAATCACACAAAGTGCCAAAATCCACCAGCCCACTGTTTTTTAAAGACAACCTCAACACTGCTGATGGCTCAGCGATGAACTAGCAGCATGGTCTTTCTCTCTCTCTCTCCCCCCCCCCAAGCTTTAGTGTTCAGACCTTTATTGTCAAGTGCTATCCTGACTTGTTCTGTATCTAGCACCACTGGAGGCACTTACAGGCAGGAAGAAGATAAGCTCCCAACCCTGAAAAGCAGAAAAGCTGAGCATACTGTGAGTGCTGAAGGCAAGTGGCAAAGCAAAGCCAAGCTGGACTGAGCACTGAGGTTCAGTGTGAAATTTGCTGGCGGGGCAATGGTTTCCCTCCTTGGTTTTGTTCTGGCTCTGGGCGGGAGTGTATTAAAGAGGTCGCTCGAGGAGCAGAGGGCATACTTACAGCCCAGGAAGGTGGGGGTAGGGAACTGGGATCTTCTTTGTGTGCTGAGAGACGAGAATGACATGGCTTGGGTGCCGTGAGGGAACATTCTCACATAAACAACCTCAGCAACTTCAGCAGCCCTTGGGAAGGGACGAGAGCAGAGAAGAAGGGAGACCATTGAAGTGGGGTCTTCTAGGTGAGGATAGCCAGGGGAGCTGGTGTTAATCAACACCGGCTTCCGTGGAGCTGCATGGCCCAAGGAGATTCAGTCTGATGCAGGGCTCAGAGGGTGGCTCGCTGAGGTATAAGGGATGGGGGACTTTTTCTGGCTGCGGTGCAGTCTCCAGGGGCTAAATGCTGAGCAGTGCTGAGGAACTGCTGGAAACCATCTGTTTCTCTTGACTTCTACAGGGGACGGAGGCGATGTCTGGACTGCAGCCTTCTTTCGGAAGAAGCTTTTCTGGAAGAGATCTTCCAAAAAATGTCTTCCAAAAGAGAGCATCCACTCTGACAAAGTGCATCGAAAAAGTAATCTGCATTGTTGACAGATAGCATCCACACTGAATGGACGCTCTCTTGCATGTACGCTGTGATTACTATGTGCGGAATGGCCACCAGGGCACCTGTGCTTTTTTCTCTTTCCTCTTCTTTCGAAAGAACTCCCTCTTCCCCGTCCACACACGCCTTTTTCTGAAAGAGTGCTTTTGGAAAAAGGCTTCTTCCTCGTAGAAAGAGGTTTTCCAATGTCAGAAACCCCCTCAGTTCTTTCAGGTTTTTTCAAAAGAACGCAATTGCAGTATCAGAGGGGTAGCCGTGTTAGTCTGAATCTGCAAAAGTGGCGAGGAGTCCTGTGGCACCTTATAGGCTAACTGAAGTGTTGGAGCATAAGCTTTCATGGGCAAAGACCCACTTCGTCAGATGCATGACCTCATCAGATGCAATTGCAGTGTGGGCGTAAGTGAGGGTTTTTTTTGGAAAAATGACCTTTTTTCAAAAAAAAAAAAAAAGCCCTCTGTAGTGTAGACATACCCTGAGAAGGAGCAGGCCTGTGAGGTCAGGGAAGCAATAGCTAAGACCAGACAGAAGCAGAACTGGGGCCAAGCTTGCCATGTGAAAAATGGCGAGGAAGAGGTGGATTCTGGAGCTGCTGGGAAAGAAAAGCCAGTAGGATTTAGTGAGAGCGTCCATCGGAGGAGGAGAGGTCGACAAAGGCGTCCAAGGGGACCCCAGGCTGTGAGCTTAACCAAACCGCAAGGAGCAGCTGAGGGTGACAAAGAAAAGACGGTAGGAGCCCTCTGTCATCATCTTTTCTCCAGTCGAAGACAATATTACACTTAAAAAAATACATCCAGTTACATGTAAAGCAAACACAATGTCTAGGAAAACACACGGGCTTTGGAACTTCCAGGCCGAATTAAAGAAGAAACTGCCAAGCCAATGCTTTGGTACTATAATCCCCCCCTGTGCACTCGCCCACTCCCAGACAAACTCATGGTACCTACAGATTGGATTTCTTTATCTTCCTTCCAGCTGAGCGGGGATTTAGCTGCTGAAATCCCAGTCACTAGCGCATGCATTTATATCAGTGATTGTGTGTATTTTGCAGCTGCTTGCCTCAGCACCACCAAACTTGTTTAGCTTTGGAAAAAGCCAGTTAATCGGAGGAATACAAAGGCAGCAATTAACAGCACCGCCCCTGCATGCAGCAATTAGAGGCTTCCAGATCAAAGGACCCCCCCTGAACAGTAAATTGTGTTGGCAGCTCCACAGGGTTGGACGATTAATGTGACTTCCACAGAATTCAGAGGCCAGGATTATTTTTATTTTTATTTCTTTTCAAGCAACTGTTTGTTCCAAGCATGCCATTTAAAAAGAGAACGAACTGGACAGGCGGAGCAGGTTTGCAGTTGAAGCTGGGAAGGTGAAGAACATGTGGCCCTGAGCCACTTTGGGGCTGAGGGCTGTGGCGATGCAGCTATCTTGTTGCAACCATCACTGGTATTGTCAGATGTTGGGCAGTGCTAACAGAGATCAACAAGTAGCTCGGGGTGTCATCTGAGTGCCTGTATGCAGAGAAATACAGGACTATGTAGCACTTTAAAGACTAACAAGAGGGTTTATTAGATGATGAGCTTTCGTGGGCCAGACCCACTTCCTCAGATCAAATAGTGGAAGAAAATAGTCACAACCATATATACCAAAGGATACAATTTAAAAAATGAACACATATGAAAAGGACAAATCACATTTCAGAACAAAAGGGGCATGGGGGGGGGGGGAAAGGAAGGTGAATGTCTGTGAGTTAATGATATTAGAGGTGATAATTGGGGAAGCTATCTTTGTAATGGGTAAGGTAGTTGGGGTCTTTGTTCAACGCCCCGCGGAGAGTGTCGAATTTTAGCATGAATGCCAGTTCAGAGGATTCTTTTTCAAGTGCAGATTTGAAAGTCTTCTTGAGTAGGATGCATGTGGTTAAGTCATTAAGACAGTGTCCTTTCTGGCTGAAATGGCAAGACACTGTTTTTTCTTTGTGATCCTGTCTAATGTCTGTTTTGTGGGCATTGATTCTTTGGCAAAGTGTCTGAGATGTTTGTCCAATGTACATAGCAGACGGACACTTTCAGCACATGATAGCATAAATTATATTTCTGGATACGCAGGAATATGTATTCTTGATCTTATAACTCACTTGGTTAGGCCCAATAATGGTGTCAGCAGAGTGAATATGTGGACAAAGCTGGCAACGGGGTTTGTTGCAAGGGAAGGTACCAGGTTTGGTATAAGTGTGGTATGACCTGTGGCTGTTGGTAAGAATCATCTTGAGGTTTGGTGGTTTTCTATAGGAGACTATGGGTCTGTCTGCATTTCTATCACTGAATGCAGGGAGTGTGTCTTTGCTGATTGCATCACAGTTAAAGACTTCTTGAGAAGTTTCTTTTTACTCACACTTAGATCTCTGAGTAATGCTTTCCTGGCATGGAGACGCTTGCTTTCACTTCTAACTCGCTGTGGTCTATATCTCTGAATGAGACACTTTATGGGACCCCCACTTCCACACTTGACTGGACTCAATACACTTTGGCAGAATTCCATTGTTTTAATTGGGGGGGGGGGGGTGTAATATCACCAGATATCAATGCTTATTTGTAAGCATCTTTTAGCTTTTTATCAGTGCAAATTTTCACCATTGCAGGAAATGAAGGAGGGGGGCAGACAGAGAGGGGGGCAGTCAATAATTATTAAACGACATACCATGCCACAGAGGGTCAGCATCATGTGTCAAACTATACCAAGTAAATATCCTAGAATCACATTCCAAGAAGGTCTCAAGCAGCATTTTTCTTACTTGGTCTCACATTGTGATTATTGTTGGCAGCAATATTATTTCATCAGTTTGTGCATGTACCATGAAATCTGCATGGAAATTTACCAATAAAACCCCAATCCCCTGAAGCCTGTATACAAATGAATGCTCTGTTTTAAGGACTGACGCTGAATGACTTTGGGGTCCAGCCCCAGGGAGGTAATGCATCTCACTGGTGGTGTGCATCCCCTTTGCAGTGTACCTTGGGAAACTTCAGGGTGGATTTTCTCGGTGTCTCAGATTTTAAGGCCAGTGGGCACTGTTGTGATCATCTGCTCTGCTCCAGCCAGAGAATTTCACCTGCCATAATTCCCACAGCCAGCCCAACAATGTGATGGCTTTTTGTAATAGGTTGGACTCACCATGGTGGCACCTCCTGCTGGTCTCCCCGGGAATTAGCTCTTGTGAGCTCCGGGGCACCCGTCTTTGGCAGTATCTGGCCTAGTAACCTGCCCTTTCCATCTCCACTGGGCTAGGACTTGTGTCCCTCCAGACAGCAGCCTCCCTCCTGTAGGGAATAATTCTGGACACTCTGGATGCAGGTGAAAACAAGCAGAGGATTTATTGCACACAGCTGATGGAGTGCCCCTCAGGGGTTAACCTGGTGGACTCTAGTTAATCAAAACATTACCACAGATTATATAGGCAACAGATGGGCAGAGTAGAAGCGATTTGATCGGGTCTAGCAGCAAGACGTAATGAGCACATAAGCCAATAAACTATGATGGCTACACAGCATCTCCGCCCATTGCCAATTCATATCTTATCAATAATACAGGTAATTATTCCTAACAAGCTAACATCAACAAGATTTTAATGGCAACATTGTCTGTTGAAATTATGATGCGTCTCCTGCGAGATGATACCGCCTCGCGTTGGCGTAGTCCTTGGGTCTCAGACTTATCTAGGATTAAAGGAGACAGCGAGAACGACTTCCGGGAAGTTTGTTTTGATACCAGCCAGGGTCTTATCGGAGGGAGGCCCTTTTGGAATGTGGTTACCAGGGTGACCAGGGTCGGGTTAGCTGCTTGTGCTGTGCATTCCCAGGCCTACCCCGAATTTAGGATAGCTTAGGGGTTCTTAGCGAAATACCATGGACTGCCTCAGTTTACCCCTGCACTCCCCTTGGGTACTATCCTCTGGCAGTGCCCACTCTCTGGGGTCCTTCCCTTCCCACAATCCTCTGTGGCTGAAGAGGTGCTCAGTGGGATAGCTGCCCAGAGTGCACTGCTCTGTGCCATGAGTGTGGTCACCCTGCTGCACTGCGGGCTGGCTGTGTGGACTCTATGTGCGGCGCTGGAATTGCCAGCGCCTTCCATCTGCCAGTGGAGACATGGCCTTCCTCAGGACCTCAGCCCCCACGTTAATCAGGCTGGAGCTCTGCTGGCTCAGCACTGCTCTATCTTTGGTACCAGTCTCCCTTAGGCATCTTACTGCATCACCCTCAGAGCTGGAGAGACAGCACATTCCCCCAGTCTGGCCCTGATTGGCTGCCTTCAGCAGCCCTCTAATTGGCTCCAGTACTGGGCAACTGCCCCGTCACGCTCCTTTTAGTTAATCCCAGTGATTTCTAATTGGCTCGGATAATGTAAAGAGAAACAAATGTGTGGAGTGCATGCAGCAGACGGGGTAATGTCCAGCCCCACCTCATTCCTGGACCCCTCCCTAAGTAAGCCCAGCAGGACGAGACTTTGAAACTCTGCAATCCAAATCATTCCCGACCTTCACTGAGCAGCAACCAGGACAGTTTTTTTATCCCCTCCTCCCCGCACCATGGCTCCACTGGAAGTGGCTTCTGCAAGTTCTTTTGCAACTGGGCCTGAAGCCAGACAAAATGCCCCATCGCTAGAAAAGGAGATTCCCTGAATCAGCTCTCTGAATGAAAACTGAGGAAATGCTGTAGGCCTGTGTATGGGGGACAGGTCTGTCTGTCTGTCTGTTGGTCCTACCCCTACCTCTCACCCCTTTTCCAGTCTTTCTTCACCTCCCATTTCTCTCCCAATTTTTCTCCCCTTTCTCACCCTCTCTCATATGCTTATCCTTTCAACTGGTCTCTTTCCTTCAGACCCTCCATCTTAGTCTCTCCTCCCCCATAATCTATCTATCTATCTATCTATCTATCTATCTATCTATCTATCTATCTATTCTTTCTTTCTTTCTTTCTTTCTTTCTTTCTTTCTTTCTTTCTTTCTTTCTTTCTTACACGGGCATTCCCGGCTCTCAGGACTCTGTACCAGATTGCTTCAGCCTCTGGCACTATCTCCTCCCTCATTTAAATTTTTATTTAATATCTAAATGATTCCTAAATTGCAGGAAAGCCAGGAACTCACATCACATTGAAATTGCTTTTCAAAAAATGTTTCTTAAGCTGAAATATTAACCTGGAAAGTCTTCATGTGGGCTAAAGCATCTGAATTAGTGGGAATGGATGTTTTTAAAGGGCAGTGGAGATTAAATATGCAAAAAGCCCAGAAGTCAGACTGAACCAGGCTCCAGCTGGTTTAGATTCAAGGCTTCGATCGAAATCTTTGAAGATCTCTCCGTAATGACTGGTCCATATGACTGGTCCATATGATCTAAGAAGTACCCTCTGCTGATGTGATGTCCCATGGCAAATGTAGAGCCTTTTGACCATGAGAGTATCTCATGCCAGCTATCTAGGGGCTCCCTTGTTAAGATGGGGGTCACTTCTGTGAAAGATAAGAATGGCCATCACTCCCCCCACCTTCCCACTGGAAAGCCCATATCTACGGCACAGCTTTCCTCCAAAACAGAGCACTTCCACCCAGGGTGCGGAGGAGGAAGAGGGAAGCCGCACAGAGAGCACTTGTGAGAAGGTGGTCAGGCCTCATGGTGACCAGAGCGGTCCAAGGAGCAGTCTGAGTCCTTTGATTCCCTGCTCGCGCCCTGATACGCCCCCTCCTCCTCCTCACATTGCTGGGTCCTAGGAAGAGCTGGCTTGCTTTGAGGAGTGGCTCTCTGCGACGGGGCAACAAAGAGCAGCAATGCCGGGCTCTGATGCCTGCTGGCCACTCTCTCCATATCTGTCTCTGCGGTGCAGGTGCTGCTCACAAGAGAATCAGTAAGAAAATTGAGATTCGCTGGTCAGGTGCATCCTGACTCAGCAGCTGCTCTCAGGGAAATCCCTCGTTGCTGTGAAGAGGAGAGGACATGCCGTGTGGCGGCACCCTCCTCCCACCCCTTGCACCTGTTCACGCTGAGCTCTGCAATCAATGTCACTTTCAGGGCCGATGACTAGGAGTAGGAGGGCTCTGGGCCTTGCAGCATCTCTGGCCAAAGCCTGCAGTGCACCAGCCCACTGACCGAGACCCTTCGGCTCTTCTCTACAGACTGGTCAGATCTCAGTCTGGTGTCCACGCCGGCCTCCACTCACCGTTCCCACCACTCCAGGCTCACACACCTTGTGTCACTGGGCCACGCACGCAGCAGGGACAGGACTCAATCCTGCAAGCACTAAAGGAGAATTTCCATCTGCTGCCAGCAGGGGAGGGGCGAGGGCACACAGGTAATCCACACCCACTCCCTGGGGTGTTCTGTCCCCTGCTAGCCATGGTGGGGGCCCCTACCAAAGTCAGCAAGCCATACCAACGAGGCTACCAGAGGGGGCTCTTTTAGAGTCCGAAGCCCCAGGTTTGCCCCCTGCTGCCAATGACCCACCCAGGGATGTGCTCTTGTGCACATGGACACGCAGCTCTTATTCCATCCAGGAATGGGCCGTGATACTGCACAGGCTGCTAGTCAGTTAGTTACACTGCTAGTTAGTCACACCTCCCAGTTAATCACACCTCCCCCATAGCTCCTGCTGGGGGCATGGATCAGTGTTCATGTCATGCTCCCCATCACACCCAGGGAATGCTCAGGAGCCAGCCAGCAGACCAGATTCACTGAGGAATCCTGCCCACGTGCCCCCTGAGACAACGTGTGCATAGACTGCAAAGAAGAGGTTGGGCTTGAATCATCTCGGCAGGGACAGCTCCGTAAACCGTGCTGAGCCACCCAGCCAGGACTAAACTCACCCAGGCTGGGCTCTCTCCCAAACCCAGCAGGGATTCTCTGGAGCAAGAGAGAGGGGAGGTGTCACTGAGCCCCCATGCTTTATGAAAATCGGCTTATGAATATTCATAATTCAAAGACACTTTTGACAAAATGCCGCATGTAACATCAGTTTTAAAGTTATAAACTGCTGAATGTGTACGTTCTATTTTTGTTCAGGTGTCACCCATGTATGGGAAGTTGGAAATATGAAGTGTGGAATTGTTTGCCATTCTAAGGGTATGTCTAGACTACATGCCTCTGTCGCCAGAGGCATGTAAATTGGACTACCCTACATAGTCAATGAAGCTGGGATTTAAATATCCCCGGCTTCATTAAAATAAAAATGGCCGCCGCGCTGTGCAGGCTCGGCTGATCATCGGCACAGTGCGGCAGTTGAGACGTGGATCAGTCGACAGGGAATGCCTTTGTCAACCGCTCCTGTAAACCTCGTGCTGACGATCAGCCGTGCTGGCACAGCGCAGCAGCCATTTTTATTTTAATGAAGCCGGAGATATTTAAATCCCAGCTTCATTGACTATGTCGGGTAGTCTAATTTACATGCTTCTGGAGACAGAGGCATGTAGTCTAGGCATACCCTAAATGTGTGAAGGTAGAGCATGACTGAGGCTTCAAAAACTGAATGGCCCAGTACTCAGACCAACTACCTGTGTATAATCTTGTTTGTCCTGTAAGCCAAAACTTGGTTGGCCACCTGAGAGTGAAACCCATTTGGATCTGGTACTTTTCCACTCATGATGAGAAAAGTTTGAATTGAGCACAAAGAATCTCTGCCTCGGGCAAAACAAATATAGGGGAAGGGGAGCATAAGGGCAGTTGCCAGATGCCAGGAGACCCCTCTCTTATCACCTAACATGCTTACGGGAAACACCTAAGACTGAAAAGGGGGAAGGATCGTGACCAAGCTGGGAGGCTGCTAAAGTGATGGTTAGAACAACTGTTTAGGGCAAAAAATGTGCATGTTACAGGTTTCTTTGTGGAATAGGATTAGCTGGCATTATTTGTTTATTTTAGCTTAGTAACTTTGATCTGTTTTTACCTGCAGCCACTGAAGCCCAGCTTTTTATACTGAATTGTGTTTATTATCAAGCCCTGTGTAAATAAGTGTGACCTGGGGGGGAGGAGAGGAGCAACCATTGTGCATCTCTCTCTTTCACTGATAAGCTCTTTCTGTATAAAACTTTTACCCAGGGTAAGATGGATTTGTCTAGGGCTCTGGTCCCTTTGCAGGGGCTGGTTTCCTGGTGTTGAGCCTTTATAGTTGAGCCATCCTGGAACTGAACTGGTTCAGTGTCTGTGTTGCTCAATGGCGGGGGGAGGGGATAGTCCCAACTTTGTGCATAAGCTAGGGGGAGACCAGAACTTCTGGCCCAGCAGGACAGGGTGGTGGGGAATCCCAAAGGGCAGGAAAGCGGGCTCAGTGAGTAGATCAGCACACTGTGGGACAACCCTAAGGGGACTTCTGTGACCTAACGTGTCACGGGGTGGCTTGCTAGCAGTGAGCGGGTGAGAGCATCGTCCCAAAGGGAGTGCTGGACACGGTGTCATTGAGCTGCTGGCTCATGCTAATGTGCAGGTGTCACGATGGCCATCTTGGCTCACCTCCTGGGGATTGAATTGGGGCCCAAAGCCTGAGCAGCTCTAGTTTGAGGTGTGTTGTGGCAGCGTTATATCCATGTGGAGCAGCTCAGCGTGAGGGCCAATGTCACACTCTCACCAGGGAAAGTGCGAGAGATTTTGCACTGCTCTCCCAAAGGCTGAGCATTTCATCCTGGCCAGCTCTCAGTTCCCACCTGGCCCCTTGCCTGCATCCCCTGCTAGGTCAAAGCCACGAGACGCTTAGCACCAAGCTCTGGACTTTAATGAAACAGAAAGGCAGCCACGTAGCCCCAGCATCTCCTGGGACAAATCCCAAAGATCACTGCTTGTCCTCTGACGACTGCTCTGCTGTGATACCCACCGTTCCCCCGGGGGCGCGGTAGCCAGGCCGTACATCTTGCCTGGCTTCTGTCACTCACTATTCAGCATTACATGGCTGATCCTTTAGGTTCATTGATTGCCTCAGGCAAATCCTTCAGCAGCAATTCCTGTGCTGACAGCCTGTCCGGCTGAGGCTCAGCGCTCTTAGAACATCAACCCTGGCCTGCTTTAAGCAGCTGGTGAATCCAGCCCCACTGATCCCTCTGCAATAGGAATGGCCTGGCCTCCCTGGAGATCTAAGAGGAGATTTGAAGGCCTATTCCGACTGCAGCCTTTGCACATCCCGTTTAGCATCTGGGGGAAATCTGTTGACTGCTGGAGTGGGTTAATTGTTAATGAGCTCTCAAAGCTCTCCTTGGAGTCAAAGGGAAATCCTTCAGAAATAAAAAACAGGACTATGTAGCACTTTAAAGACTAACAAGATGGTTTATTAGGTGATGAGCTTTCGTGGGCCAGACCCACTTCCTCAGATCAAATAGTGGAAGAAAATTGTCACAACCATGTATACCAATGAACACATATGAAAAGGACAAATCATATTTCAGAACAGAAGGGAGATGGGGGGAGGTAAATGTCTGTGAGCTAATGATATTAGAGGTGATAATTGGGGGAAGCTATCTTTGTAATGGGTAAGATAATTAGAGTCTTTATTCAAACTTAGGTGCAGGAATATGTGTTCTTGATCTTATAACTCACTTGGTTAGGTCCAATAATAGTATCAGCAGAGTGAATATGTGGACAAAGCTGGACACATCCAGAAATATAATTTATGCTATCATGTGCCGAAAGTGTCCGTCTGCTATGTACATTGGACAAACATCTCAGACACTTCGCCAAAGGATCAATGCCCACAAAACAGATATTAGACAGGATCACAAAGAAAAAACAGTTTCTTGCCATTTCAACCAGAAAGGACATTGTCTCAATGACTTGATTACCTGCATCCTGCTTCAAAGGCCTTTTAAGACTACACTTGAAAGAGAATCTTCTGAACTGTCATTCATGCTTAAATTCAACACTTTAAACCTAAGTTTGAATAAAGACTCTAATTATCTTACCCATTACAAAGATAGCTTCCCCAATTATCACCTCTAATATCATTAGTTCACAGACATTTACCTCCCCCCCCCCCATCCTTCTTCTGTTTTGAAATTTGATTTGCCCTTTTCATATGTGTTCATTTTTTTTAATTGTATCCTTTGGTATATATGATTGAGACAATTTTCTTCCACTATTTGATCTGAGGAAGTGGGTCTGGCCCACAAAAGCTCATCACCTAATAAACCATCTTGTTAGTCTTTAAAGTGCTACATAGTCCTGTTTTTTGTTTCAGCTACACCAGACTAACACAGCTACATTTATATCACTGTCCTTCAGAAATACACCTTCTTGCTTAGGATACAGACACATGTCCATAGGTGCTGGAACTAGGGGCGCTGCCATGCCCCCTGCATTGACGTGCTTCCCAACATATAGTTTACAGTTTGGTTCAATGGCTCCCAACACCCCTACTTTCCCCATTTTTCCAAGGCCCTGCACATGTCTTTAGATAATGATGATGATGATGTTAGCTCATAGGTTAAGCTGAATTAGTCTTTTCACACTCACCATTTTCCAAGTGCTTTTGTGTGTTGGTGCTGGAGCTGACTGAGCTATTCATAGCAAATCAGATCTGTCAGCAGGAGTTTAACCTCTTTTTATCATTTATGAACCTTCCCCGTGTCTCTGTACCTATCTTTCTTATTCTTAAATATTCACCAGGTAGGCTGAATGACTAATGCTCCCCCAAGGCCCGTTTGCTTTAAATATTCTCTGCTCGGTATGTGCGGTGAGTGGTAGGGTCACCTCAGTCATATAGCACTGTTTCTGCTCCTTGATCAGAGATGAGAAACGTAGGTAAACAGACAGATCACCGGGCTCCGAAGAAGGATTACATTGGTATCAGCAAATGTTAATAGACCCCAACTTCACTGTGCACACACAAACCCACAATAATAATATTCCTTTGATAATATTAGACATGAACAAATAGGGAAAGGAAGAACTATGCTGCTTGAGAAAATATTAATTGGATTTAAGGATATTTATTTTGTATAGTTTGGCATGCAATGCTGACAGCTGTAACTTTTTGAATCTCAGTGTCTACTGTCATTAAATCATTTTAGTCTGACTCGACCCTTAATTTAAAAAGCTAAAAGTCCATCATTTTGTGCAACTGCGAACATTTAAATAAAAACATCTAAAAAGATATTTAAAAATAAACGTTTCATGTAGCCATAGAAATGACCACACAACAAAAATCGCATTTGAGCAAGCCTAAGGATAACCCATAACATGCTGTGCGGTATGAATCCTGAATGTAGCATTCAGGATTTATACATAATTTCACAAACACACTGCAGCCTGTCAAATACTCATGACTATGAATAATAAGACAACAAATCACAGCAAAACAAAATCCTTTTTATTTTGCACAAGTCAAAGTTTGAACATTTTGCTTTAGTATTAACCAGTTCTTAAATCCCAGTGGGACAGACCCCACCTGGACCAAGACAGGCTGAACAACAAGGGCCTGTGGAGCTATCCTACTACACCAGTGGAGGGTGTCGCATCTGAAGGGGGCAGAGAAAAAGAGGAAAAACCGCGCTCAGTTGTGGCAGGTAGGAGAGGAAGCAGATTCCCAGAGCTAGCCCTTTGAAGGAAGGCCTGGTTTGGGCAGAGCTGAACCAGAGACACCCAAGTCTCAGAGCCATCTCGGAGCAGGGAAGCCTAGTGCAAGACGTCTTTGCTTCTTTTGCTCTTCCTCGCTAGTTTGTCTCCCCTTCTGGGAGGCCCCTGCAGGGCTGGCCTTACCATGAGGTGAACTGAGGCAGCCGGCTCAGGTGCCAAACTGCATGTGCGGGGGGGTGGGGGGCACTAGGACACAGAGTGTAGAAAATTGTGTCTGCTGCGGGTGCATATGTATTCTCTCTGCTCTAGATGCAGAGATGGTGGAGTGCTGTGCTGGAGGATGGAGACCTTTCAAAGTTTTGGCCCAAGCGAGGGGGCATGACGGTGTCATTTGAGCTCCCCGCCTCAGGTGCCGAAATGACGTGACCCTGGGCCCCTGCAGAATTGTCAGCCAGGGAAAAGGCTGAGAGAAAACCCAGCGGTAGGAAGCAGACCTGAGATACAGAGGAGGGTCTGAGCAAAGAGACCTCATCTGCTCCATACAGTGCCCCTGGTGTGGAACCCAGAGCAGAGAGCCTGCCGAGGTTACAGCTGCTGGACCTAGGTTCTCCTCGCGCTCACACCTGGGCTGCTCCCTTGCAGATGCTGGTGTCATGTTGCTGAGATGAGGACTGGGCCTTGGGTGGCTGGGGTTCTTTTGATCCAGGGAGCAGCAAAGTCTAGCCACGCTACAACCTCTGGCTGGCAGCGGCAGGGTAGGAGGCATTTGCCAGCCAGGCAGCTGAGTTCCCCTGGTGGCAGTTTGAATGCACTACTGGGTGGGTTTGGCAATTTCTTGACTCTTGGGCAGCCAGGAACTCCAGCAATCAGTCCCCTTCCTTCCACTTAGGGTTGCCAAGTGTCCAGTATTGACCCAGACAGTCTGGTATTTTAGCCTCCTGTCCAGTAAAAAAAATTCTGAAAATACCAGACACCTAAAACGTCCGATACTTTCTGAGAAAATCCCGGGTGCTTACCTGGTTCCACAGGGAGCTGTCTGGCCCAAAGAGGGAAGACAAGATGGTGTTAGGGCCAAATAGCCTCAAAGGCATTTCTTAAAGGGGCCATCCTGGTGTTTTTTTTTTTTCTCAACAACTTTGGTTTCCCCCTTTTTTTTCTCAACAGAATTTTTTCCCCAGTGGGTTTTTTTTGGTTTTTTTGGAGGTTGGGAGGGTGTTCGGTATTTTTGGTTAAACCACTGACAACCCTACTCCCACTGGGATCTCCCAGGCATTGCTAAGCGCTCTCCCCCGCCCTTTCCTTTGTACTGCAGTTAAGCACAAGACCTAATGTGTTGTATGACAGAGCCTGTCACAACATATTAGCAGAGCAGCTCTGGATAATTCCCCTCCATCTGCTAAACTACTTCCTATTTCAGGAGAAGCTTTTAGGAAATTCATTCCTGTGTTGTACAAGGCTCAGCAAACACCGCTGACATGCTTTATGGGGCTTTAACGCAGCATGTCTGATCCTTCACTTGATATTTTTCATGTATTTCTTGTTCTGCAGCTGATGACTCTTTTTTTGTATTGGTCTCGTTTTGCTTGGCCTCAGCTGTCTGCAGATCTGCTGGCAATATGTTCCCTTCCCACATGGCTGTGATGCTGTGAGCCAATGGGGCAGTTCCAGGGAATAAGCATTAACCAGGGAGTTAGGGCTGCAGGTGTGGACCCAGTATAATACACACCCATTTATCCAAAAGTAGATTTTACCTGCATAATTGGGAGGACAAGCACCGTTCAGCCAACCACAAGTGAGGTGGCCTTTCTTGCAGACCTGGCTGGGGGTCTCTGCATTATCTAAACCCCAATATCATCCAGTTCTATCCCTTGTGCATCTCCTGCAGCTCCTGCTGTGGGACAAGAAAGGACTTGCAGTGTGCGGGGGGTCGGAGAACAGTGTTTCGGATAAAGGGGAGCACAGTAGCCACAGAATTCCAGACCTTCCCTGTATTGAGGCTGAGATAATGTTGCTCAGGGAACTTGGACCTTTGCAGTCCATTCCTACTGGCAAATGTACCGGTGTCTGGCATGGCACACCACGGAGAGTGCCAGTCGCAGGGCAGACTGTCAGGAAACAGGGCTGCCTCCCAATGCTTAGCCTTCACCAAGCCAGTAACTGCTGGGCACCCCGGATCTCTATATTAGTCTCGCCGAAGACCCCGTTGGCCCTCCAGCACATCTTGCCCCCAGACAAGCTGGGGTACATGATGAAGGGCTATTGAAACCAAAACAATCACCTCACCTTAGGTTACTCCCAGCCCCAAGGGGCCAGTCACTTACTCCAGGTCAATGGATACTCAGGATTTTGACATTTGGAAACATCCTTTCACTCTGAATCACAATAAATGGCAAAAATTCTGAAACTAGAATTGAAGTGAATGTTTGGGAAAATTTCCATTTGGGACTATTGGAATGTTTTGCTTTGATAATGACAAAATGTTACCATGCCACACCACACCTTAATTAATATAATACCAGCAGGCTGCTCCCCATGCTCGCTACGCTCACCAACCTCCATCTCTCTGGCCACTTTCGCTTTTGTGGCCAGAAAGCATGAGAATGTGATGACGTCATTCTGTCACCCGGCAGGAAACACTTTTTTATATGTAGCGATAATAGCGCTGTAACTGTCCTCGCCATGTATTTTGGATAGGTGTTCATGCCTCCTACAACAAAAGTGCCCCACTTAGAACCTCATAGTAGACAGCCAACTTCTCATTTTGTCCCTCCCGTTTTTGTCCAAATTCTTAAATTAATGGAGATTGCCTATCTCCTAGAACTAGAAGGGACCTTGAAAAGTCATCAAGTCCAGTCTCCTGCCTTCACAGCAGGACCAAGTACCACCCCTGACAAATTTTTGCCTCAAATAGCCTCCACAAGGATGGAGTTCACAACCCTAGGCTTAGCAAGCCAATGCTCAAACCACCAAGCTATCCCTCCCCCCCAACAGGCTGTATGGTTGAGAAGTCCCTCTTACCCTTTCCTCCTTTTGAAAACCCCTAGATTTCATTACTGGATGCGTGAATTTTTGGCATCATCAGCCATTTTGAGTGGGGGGTTGATTTTTAAAATTGTATTTAATTTATATGATATAAATTAATATATATTTAGTGCCCTTTCCTTGTTTTAAGAGGCAAGCATGCTTTTTTTACGCATCTGTGCATTTCTAAATAGTATGTTAAACAAGTATACAAAGCCACAATGTCAGAAAAATAAAGGACAGATATTAATACTCTCTCTATATATAGATAGATAGATATAGCTATAGATGTAGGTATAGATAGGATCATGCCTCTTTAGAGGAAAATATGCTTTTTAATCAATTAGTACAGTTTTAAATGAAACTATTAACTAATTGTACAAAGTCTTAATGACAGAAGAATAAAGGAAAATATTGGTGGGTGTAAATACATATGTATATAAAATTAGAGCTGGGAGAACATTGTGGGACAAATAGTTTAAGCACAGCAAATGAAATGCTGGATAAATTCATGTCTACTTTGCCAAATAGTTTTCACCAAACTGAAAAAGCTGAAAAGTTTTAACCCAAGACATTAGACTTCAACAGTCAGGCAATATGACAAAAGCAAGGAAAAGATTCAGACAGTGGCTGGAGGAGAAGCCATAGTAACTGTGGCCCATATAAATTGTAAAGCTGAGGTTAGGGCACTCACCTGAGAAGCCTGGTGCATTAGCTAGTTTGTAAAGTTTTGCCTAAATGAATTACCCAGCATGCAAAAACAACTCCAACCAAACAAAACATTCCCCATGTGCAGTTTATAAATGAAAGGCAGCGACATCTCAGCCAGCTCATCATCCATAAATTGGGAAATAAATTTTAGATTCCAAGACACCATATAAAACTCAATACAGAGGGGTTGGAGAACAAAATGGTTAGAGAAATCATCTGACTGCACGAAGGGCAGAGATAAAGCCTGTAGCTCTGACACTGTCATATGAAGAAAAATACTCTCACAGGCATCCTGCTCTTTCTTTTCCTGACTTTTTGTAAGGCTAAAACATCTGTCTGCTGCTAAACCTTCTGTTTTAATCACATCAGATGCAGGTTTGAAAAATAAGCTAGACTATACTTTTAAAACTGAATATGAAAAAATGATGGCATGGGATAAGAGAGCGGCATGGAGCAAGGGGACCCTGACAACTGACTGACATCTTTTTTGGTATCCATTTTTTGTTAGTTGTCACACACATGCACTCCCCATCTCCGGGAGGCATTGTTGGGGCAGTCTGCCTGATAACTTTTTCTCTGGCAATCAGAAATAGTCAATAAATAACCCGAACAAAAATAGTAGGTGGGTTACATACTGGGTAATATTTTAAGCAACTTTTTGTTGGTTCGGTTGATTTTTCATCACATCGAAGGGACTTCAAAAACCCCATTTTTCAGTTCTCTGCATTTTACTTTTCTACAAGCTGTATCCTGAGATGCTTTACAACATGAAATAAAACAAGACTGGCAAAAAAGGACCTGAGAAATTGCTGAAAACAGAGCTGTTATGATGAATTAAGCCTGAATGCCAAGGCACTAGAGGGGAATTAAAAGGCTCAGTTGAAGTGGAAGAGGGTATGATTTAAGGGGGCGGATTTGAAGACACAGGGAGATACTTTGCAATGGGCAGGGTGCCGACCACATTTGCATAACCACACAGGCCCCAATAAGATACACATACTGCACGTCTTCTGTTTTAGGTCAGCTGTAACCCACCAAGAAGTAAATGATACAACAATAATACAAAACTAAGTACGCAAATGTCTTTGCCCCATGTCTTTCCCTCATCACCACCTTACAGAAGCTCTTATCTAAGGAAGGAGACAGATTAACTTACAAAGCATCATCCCTACATTATTGGCTCATCTAAGGGTACGTCTAGATTACATGCCTCTGCTGACAGAGGCATGTAAAATAGGCTACCCAACATAGTCAATGAAGCGAGGAGTTAAATATCCCTGGCTTCATTAAAATAAAAATGGCCGCCATGTTGTGCCGGTTAAGCTGATCGTCGGCACAGCGCGCGAGTCAAGATGCAGATCAGTTGACAGGGAACACCTTTGTCAACCACTCCCTTATGCCTCGTGAAACGAGGTTTACAGGAGCAGTCGACAAAGGCATTCCCTGTCGACTGATCGGCGTCTTGACTCGCGCGCTGTGCCGACGATCAGCTGAGCCTGCAAAGCGCGGCGGCCATTTTTATTTTAATGAAGCTAGGGATATTTAAGTCCCCTCTTCACTGACTATGTCAGGTAGTCTAATTTACATGCCTCTGTCGGCAGAGGCATGTAATCTAGACGTACCCTAAGGAAGTGGCTTTTGCCCATGAAAACTCATGATACTATATATATATGTGTTAGTCTCTAAGGTGCTATAGGACTACTCATTGTTTTTAAAGTTACAGGCTAACACGGCTACCCTGCTGAAACTTCTTATTGGCTAGGAAAATGTTGTACAGCCATGTTGTACAAAAGAAGATGCACTCTTTCAAAAAATGTTTTGTGTGAGTATAAACACTTTCTCCTTCATTCCTCTGCCATGAAGACATTGTAAATGTGTAAATAAAAATGTTTCCCCCTAAAACTAAGAAAAGGGTCTGAGATCTATATTTATTCATGTATTTCACTGTTTTCAGGAAGATATATTTAGGAGTTTTTAAGATTTTTTCCCCCCAAAAAAGCCAACAATGCCAAAAATTCATGTGCCAAGAAAGGTTACTTGGGAAACCTGAAAGAGACATGAGGGTCATGTAGTCCACTAATTAGACAAAAAGGGGATACAAAAAGAGTCAGGCAGGCTCACAGAAGTGTCTCATTGGCACAAAACCATGGCGGGGGTGTGGATATCTGTCAAAATATACAGGGTGCGGGAAGTTAAAGTACCACCACCACTAATATAAACTATCATATCTACTTGGACAATATTGCAATTTTAATATAATATTCACACCAATCCTTGAAACAAAATGTTTTCACCTTAATGCCAAACAGTCTGATGACCTATTAGCGAATTGCAAGTGGGGAAGTCAAACAGATTCATTTTGACATTTTTCTGCCGAATGGTTCATCGAGACAAACACGTTTCCCGTGAAATGCTTCGATTTCATCAAAACCACCATTTCCAATGAAAAATGGTTCCATCAGCCGGCTACGAGGCTGAGCAATCACAGGCGAGTGCTGGTAAAACTGTGAGCCAGGAAACACCTATGGAGCAATCTCCCTGAGCCCTGCTGGCGTGTGCAGTGATTAAATGGAAGATCTATGGGCTGCGTAATGTTCACAGAGCAAGTGTTAAAAGTGGCTGTGGGCAGCATCGGAGCGTTTGGCTGGAATAATGAGGTTAATCATGCAAACTCGTTTCATGAGTATTAATTGTGCTACGTGGGTTCCCCACAAGCCTCCTTCAGCAGAGTATTAACCTGGGAGGGGAAGTTTCTTGGATCCATCAGTAGTCCCAGGCATGGCATTAATCGGGGTCTTACTGCTCATTTGCATGGAATCATTTGTCCCTGTATAATACCCTGCATCAGTAGATTTCAAGGCTTTTTCAGAGGCGGTCCATGTGATTGTCTCCATTTTATAGATGGAGACATAGAGGCAAAGAGAATAAGTTGCCCACAATCCCCCAATGATGAGAGTGAAGAAGTGAATCAAAATCTCTGGGGCCCCTAGCCAGTACTCTATCCATTAGGACACACTGCCTTTTCCCAGAATCAGAGTAGTGTTGAAAGGGAGCACAGATTAAACAAGCCCTCCAGCCATTAGGGTGAGGAGAAAGAGGATCACACAGAAACCTCCATCATTCACCTCCGTAGAAAGCTGTAGGTCTCAACCTGCCACCTGAGAGACCTACTTCACAGGAATCAGTTGGTTCACAGGAGAGCAATGATGAGGGCAGAATCAGGCCTCCTTTGGCAAATCAGTCTTCTTGAGATGCATTTAGGTAAACTGAGGCACGGGCAGACTCTATGACGTGCCCATCATCTCATGGCTTAAAGCCGTGGTCCCCAACACTTAAATTTTAATGCGCCCGCCAGGTGCTCGGGGCTGGGCTGGCCCCGGGCACATGGCGCATGGGCGCTTGCGGGGGGAGCACGCTTGGCGGGGGGAGTGCCGGGCGCGCGGCACTCGGCAGGGGGAGCGCCGGCCCCAGGCGCGCGGCACTCGGCGGGAGGGGGGGAGCGCCGGGCACGTGGCACTCGGCGGGGGGGAGCGCCGGGCACGCGGCACTTGGCGGGAGGGGGGGAGCGCCGGCCCCGGGCGTGCGGCACTCGGCGGGGGGGGGGGGAGCGCCGGCCCCGGGCGCGCAGCCCTTGGAGGGGGCCCTGCCCCCGGGCGCATGGCTATGGGGGGGCCCCGCCCCCGGGCGCGCAGCTGGGGGGGCGAGCGGCAAGGGGGGGGCCGCCCCCGGGCATGCGTTAAGGGGGGGGCCGCCCCCGGGCGCCCTAGTGTCCCCGCCCCCTGGCACCCGGAGGGCAAACGGCCACGCCCCCTGGTGCCTGACAACCTCAAAAGGTTGGGGACCACTGGCTTAAAGAAAGGAGGGAGGGAGGCTGGGTTTGTGGACTGGGACTCCGCAGGTCCAATCCATCCGGGCTCCTGTCTGACTCTCACAAGGGAGGCGAGACTGGAGCCTGCTCTGTCACTTAGGTGGGAATCTTTGATGGGGCTTTCAGATGATTTTAATCAGGACAAACGTGGCCCCAGTTCTGCTTTGAACTCCCCGGTTTGGCAGACGCTGAGACTCCTGGACCCACACGGAGGAAGGACGCTCCTGCACAGAGAAATGGAGTTTTCCAGGGAGTAGGAATGGGGCTGGTCCAGCTTTCAGAGCCAAACACCCCCGAGCTCTAGCGGATTCCAAATCTGGACCCAGCCCTCGCATTAGACATTTATCACCAGGGGCTCTGGGAAAGGAGAAGGCAATTGAATGAGTCTGGCCCCTAGGTGTCACCTCTGCTCTGTTCTGCAGCTGCTCCCTCCGCTCATCCCCAGCCCAGCCAGAGGGGCACAGGCTGGACAGAAACTCGGGTCACCTCTCGCTGGGGCCACTGTGATGTCACTGCAATCGCCCCTGGAAAGAGCTGTGAAGTCAGGCCTACCGGAGAGGATCAAGTAACATGAAATAGGGGAGGAAATTCCACTGTCTGCAATGTCACAGGGGCAGGTCACTGTCTGCTCTGGGTATCCAGCCCTCTTTTGCACCCCCATTGAGGATGAGAATTCAGTTCGCCTTTCTGGAAATATACCGAAGGAGCCACTGAATTCTATCCTCCTCAAAGCATTTGCAGATGCCCCTTAGTCTTCACAACACACCGGTCGCTGGGTACTAGCCCCATTTTACAGAAGGGCAAACTGAGGCGAAAGGGGGCGTGACTATCCCCAGGGTGCACAGAACAACAGTGGCATTGCTGGGAAGCAGACTGAGGAATCCCAATCGTCTGGTCTAACCCCTAGACCACGCTCCTTTCCCTTTTCCTATTGACAACAAGTAATTGATGAATGAAGACCTCTTCATTGATGGCTCGTGGCCATGAGCACTGATCCATTTCTCTTGTGTGCAGCTGGAAGTGCCAATCTGAGGCTTTGTTCATCTATTGCTCAATAGCTGCCTGGCTGATTCTAGTCCATTACATTTCGTAACATGCTCATTAGGCTCTTTATCAAGGGGGGATTTTCGGAAAGCTCTGCCCCTCTAGGAAGGAAGTGGCCATAGATACAAAGCCTGCATGATGTGCCCCTAATGCCTATTGCTTTGGGGACAAATAATCCCAGCCTTCTAGTGCGTTGCATCAGCCGAGCTCCAGGTAGGTCAGTCTTTGGTGTGTTTTCCCTCTCACCCCTCAAGGCAGGCCAATGCTCTTATCCCCATTGTACAGATGGACAACCGAGGCCAAGAGAGGCTATGGCCAGAGCCTCACATCAGCACTGATTTCAGTGGGAGATAAGCACTTGAATACCTTTCAGCATGGGCGCTGGGTGTTACAGGCCAGACCCTGCCTACGCTCCACCTCCAGGCCCCTCCTCCTTCCCACCAGCACTGTTCCCCTGTGGTCAGGCTGGGGCCACAGGGCTGGCCTGTGGACCGGGGCTCCAGTTCTGGGAGCTGTGCCACGCACCTGGCCAGGGCTAAGGATGCTGAGGTCCGTGTCGCCTTCCCATCCAGGAGCCCTGCTGCCTGCCAGTTGTTCCAGGGCTGGGGCGGGAAGATTGGTGGCAGAAGTGGGAGGGAGGGTCGAGGGGGCACTAAGAGCAAAGGGAGGGACAAGGCCTGGCCTCTCCAAGCCAGCAATGCATGCAGAATCCTGGCCTTTTGAGAGGCAATGATAAATGCCTTGCGCAAGGACTACCCAGGAAATAAAGGTCAGGCCTCTATGAAGCTGGCATAGAATTCAATTTTTGGCTTCAATTCAATTGCAAAATGCTCCGGTGTGACTCACACTGTGCGCTCTCACTCCAGGGAACGCGGCCGCTTTTTCGGATCCGTTTCCGAAAAAGCGGACACGCTCTTTTGGAAGCCCTGTATTCCTCATTTTATGTAGACGGGCCAAATGTCGGAAAAGCCTCTTCCAAAAACACAAGTGGAAAAAGGTTCGCAAATCGCATATCTTTTTCCAGAAAAAAAAACACAGTGTAGACATAACCTGGGAGTCACTTTATGTTTGTTCTTCCTTCCTTCGCGCTCTTCCGTAATCTGAAATGAAAGGCCTCTCGCTTCAGAAACGTGTTTTTCTCTCTGCCTAGGGGAAATTTCACAGCCCTGGTTTCAAGCTCACTTAATTGTTGCCGGCCCCTAGTTCAAACGTTTCACGTCCCTCTGTATTATTTGTCTCTCGTTCTGTGGCCGGGGCAGTGATCCATAAAGTGACTGCCCTTCCGATATGCAAATAAAGCGCCTAGGTGTCTGATATAAACTCCAGGCCTTGAGCAGAATGAAGCCTGGGGCAAGGGAGTTTCTGGGCCAAATTCAGCAGGGAGGTGCTAAGCTACATGCCAGGGAAGAGGTGCTGAGAAAACTGGCCTGAGTGGCCCCGTTTGCCCCACTCTAGCTCAGTGGGTGTGCAAATCTGTGTAATTTCTACACCCAAATACCCCAAGAGAGAGACGTCATTAGGCTCTTGGCGTCATCGTAGCCAATGAGGTTAACAATCAGCCTTTCTTCTCCATCTGCACCACAAAACCTCTTCTCCGGGCTGCCAGCATCTCACCTCTCGGTTGCAGCCGTGGTCTCCTTCTGCCCACATGCATCCTCGCCCTGCTCCTCTCCATGCAGAAGGCTGCAGCAGAAGTGGCTTTCCCAGGCTGTGACCATGTCTCCCCTGCACTGGCTTGGCCCCCTCGAGCATGTCAAACCGGAGCTGTTCGGCTTTGCTTTCAGCATCCTTCACAGCCACCCCACTCTGGCCACCGCTGCTGAGCTGCTGGAGACCGGGGGCAAGGGAGCCACTAGCATAGCCTGCTGGGGGCAGGGGTGCCCTTTCTCTGGCCCTCTGCTGCCTCCCGCTCTCCTCCCAGCTCAGGTTCAAGCCCTGGATTTTTGCAGTCCCTCCCCTGCCCGTGTGTTGGTTTGTGCAGTCCCATGTGAGTCACTCATGCACTTAGCTTGGATTTAATTCAAAGGCTCCCACCTCAGCTCCTGGGCACTCATCAACTAACTCAGCCTCCCCCCCTCCCACATAGCACCATGCAGCCTTGCTCAGCTGCTTCAACCCCCTTCTTCCAAGAGCCAGCCCCCTCCGCTCCCACCTCACCCCCACATCCCTTGGCTCAGCGCTCCCTGAAGCCAGGAATAAGACTGCGGTGCACACGCAGCAGCCATGCCGTGTGCACGCCACGTTCCTGTCCTCCAACAGGCCAGGGACAGACAGACAAACTGACTTGCCCAAGTCCTACAGAAAGCGGAGCCTAGAATTCACCCTAGTCCTCAAAGTCCCTTTCTGGTGACTTACACCCCAGACTACACCTCCTCCTCCTTGCCCCCCCGCCACACACACGCACTCTGCAGATCTTTTCTGCTTTGCTGGAGGAGAAGTGCCAGACACTCAGCAGGAAGGGGACACCTGTCCTGTTCTTCTGGGTGTCCTAGCACAATGAGACCTGGTGGTGGAAACATCAGACTAGGCATCTGGAGACCTGGGTTTTGTTCCTGGCTCTGCCACTGCCCATCTGGGGCCACGTCGACAGTAGGAAATTATTTCAGTATTCAACTTATTAACTCCCGATTTAACAAATTCAAATTCCAAGTCCTCACTACGGGGAAACACCAAATTAGTCTGAAATAGCACGTCCACATTAACTGCCTCGGACTTAGGCCCCTGGAAACACTTTGGGGAGGCCTCTAGAGGCCAATTAGTTCAAATTAGTGGCACGGGAGTGCCCACTCAAATGTTATTTCAAAATTACAAGTTCAGAATTAGCATTATTCCTGATGAATAGCAGGAGTACAGAGTTCAAATTCTGTGGCCCGATATTCCGAAATCACGGGCTTGGTAGTGTGGTACTAATTTGAACTTGGGGGGTGGTATTTCAGACCAAGGTCCTAGTGTAGACCTGGGCTGGGTGACCCTGGTCAAATTACTTCCCTGTTCCGTGCCTCAGTTTCCCCAGCTGTCAAATGGGATTAATGCTACTGAGCAGTAAAGTGGTAAAGCACTTGAAGCTCTACTGATGCTAAGAGGCAGGCGTTATTGCTCTGACCGCAATGCCTAGAGGCTCCTGTGGGACCAGTAGCGATCTGACAATTGCAATCAAGTGGGGAGTCATGGACTTAACTTGAACTTCCATCACCTCTAAAGTGAAGCAGGCCTCCGTGTTCTGTTTCCCTCCCCATTTCAGATTCATTCTTCTGCTCCTTTCCCACTTTCCATTTTCTTTCTCCTTGTCCATTGTGACGGCATGTTGAGGTTTTCCCATCTCCTGCACCCCCGTAATGGCACGGACAGACTCCACCAGCCAGTAGAACAGAGGGAGTTGATTGCTTCTCCAGGATACAGCACAACACGGATGTAACCTGGTTACAGGGCAGGCCTAGGATGCCTCAGCGCCCCTTAAGATGGGGGACCCTGGGCCCCTAAATCCCAGCCCGTTGCCTAGGCTGCTTCCTCCATGAAACCAGCCAGAACCCTAACTCACTCACTTCCAGCCCTGCCCCCAACCAGGGCTCCACTCCCCTTCTTCCCATTGTTCCGCTCCCTGGGAGATAACTCGTCAGACAGGTTCGGAGCCCCCTTGCATAATGACTCATCCCCTGCTCTGCTGGGCCGTGCTGCAGACAGCAGCCAGTGGAGGTCACTCACAACCCAAGCCCAGCAACCAGCAAGGTACCCACACTACGTCACATCCATCTTCAGTTTTTTCTCTCTTTTTTCCTTCCCATCCCTCCCTATTTTCTCCTGCTTCCTGGTCCCCTTCCCCTGACTGACACCCCTCATCTCTAGACTTTCTTCTCCCTGTTTTGCTCTCTGCTCTGACTCCATGTGTTCCAGTGGGTGCTGCCCATCACCCTGGTATCTGAGCCTCCTTGGAAAAGGATGTGCGGTCATATTAGCAAATAGCACCCGAGTCTTTACTTTGACAAGATAAGTACTGCATTGAGGCACATTTGTAATTCTCATTTCTGCCAGGCTCAAGTACTGCAGTGTGAACTCTCCGCCGGATCAGCATCTTAGCGGATTAGCAACGCAGTCAAGTAGCGGGAGCTGTAGGCTCCAAAAGCAGCGTAAGATTCCCTATGCAGGTCAAAGGGATGGAAATGCCACTGAATTATGGAGATTTGACTTGCGTCCTGCTGGGGGAGCTCGTGAAACTATCCCAGTCCCACGTGCCGTACCGTGCACATTGCAGATCGCTTGGAAAGGAGGAGAGCGTGGGTGCCATGTGTGTGTTTGGGGTGGTAGCACGGTCTAGTGGTTAGGGTCCTGGCCTGGGACTCAGGAACTCTGCTCCTCTCTGTGCCCCTTGTGTCTGGTTAAAGTGCAAGCACTTCGGGCTGGGGGCTGCGGCTCACTGGAGGTACGGCACCTAGTGCAATGAACTCCTAGCCTTGGCGAGGGCCTTCGGGTACCTCCGGGGCCACAATACGTTTGGCTACGTCTCCATGCGCTGCACAGATCCCTGTCGGGGGGGGGGGCTTGCTCTTTTGCACTCTTCTGCACATGCTTTCTCTCTCCGCAAAGCTAATCTGGCCCTCTGTCGCCGTACTATTGGCGCAGCTCTCACCCCTCCCCACTTCCCCACCAGCAGCGCCGCTGGCCAAGGCCAGAAGAGGTAAGTGCCTTGTCTGCCTCCCAGAGGAAGTTCATGGCAGAGCTGGGACTTTAACCCAACCCTCCCATGCCCTGAGAGGCTGCCCGAACCACTGAACCTTCCTTACTCTTTCTCCCTCGCTGCTTTACATTTGTTCTTTCTTGTTTGTTAGTTGCAATTCAAATATAAATCCCGGCGGCTATTAGTATCTGGGGCACAGAGAAACATGACCGCGTGGGCTGTGTGACCATCTAAAACATGAGTGCGTTCCACACACATCCAAATGAGGTTTGAAAATGAACATCACGTGGCTCTCCTCTGAGACTCCCAACATGATCCTTCCCACCACTTCCTCAGTGCTCTCTGTGGCTGTGCCCTTAGCTTCTGGGCTTGTGACCTGCCTCCAGCCCTGAGATATTACAGTCTCCACATTGTCACCTGGAATGTCCCTTGTGTCCCAGTAACGACCACTTCCTCTCCTGGGGCTCCTCCTCGCACAGCCCTCGGGACAGGCAGAGCAGAGACCCTCTTTTATGCACTTAGGGTGTGTCTAAACTACATGGCTCCGTCGACGGAGCCATGTAGATGTGTTTGTTCGGCAAAGAGAAATGAAGCCACGATTTAAACAATCGCGGCTTCATTTAAATTTAAATGGCTGCTGCGCTGAGCCAACAAACAGCTGATCAGCTGTGTGTCGGCTCAGCGCGCTAGTCTGGACGCTCCTGCGCCGACATGAAAGCCCTTTATCGACCTCCCCGGTAAACCTCATCCTACGAGGCATAACGGGGAGGTCGATAAAGGGCTTTCAGGTCGGCACGGGAGCGTCCAGACTAGGGTGCTGAGCCGACAAACAGCTGATCAGCTGTTTGTCGGCTCAGCGCGGCAGCCATTTAAATTTAAATGAAGCCGCGATTCTTTAAATCGCGGCTTCATTTCCCTTTGCCGATTAGCCTAATCTACATGGCTCTGTCGATGGAGCCATGTAGTTTAGACACACCCTTACTGGGGAGTGAGGAGCTCATAAAAATAAAAAAAGTTCATATCATTTAATATCTCGGCATTACGGCCTGTGCAGTGCCGAGGTTACTTTCGGAATCGTGGGGTGACCGTGCACAGGAAGGAGCTGCCACAGATGCATGCAGGGTACCTGGTCTGAGATGACACCCCAGTCTCTTGGTGGGAGGATTAAAGTCACACGCGGCAGCAGAAAGAGAACCTCAGCAGCCGAAAAAAGGGGGCAGTCGCCATTCCTCAGACTGGTGCTCTGCCGTCGGGGTCCTGCCCAGGGACACAACACACGCGGGCTGAGGCTGCTGGTTTTGAAACCGTAGCCTGCAGCTGTCACTCCTGGGAAGCCAAAGTCCCACCGGAAGCAGTGTTCAGGCCACCAAAACGGTGCAGCCTGTTCAAGGGCAGCTTATTCCCGCCAGCTCCCCGGCAGAGCGGGTCCAGCGTGATGGGAGACCTGGTGCTCCAGGGAACAGCCTGCAGAAGTGCCGCGGGTGTTGTTCCAGCCTGTAGAAGCAATGGCTGGGGCTGAAGGGCCTCTCTTTTGGATTGTGATCTTGACTGATTGTGAGCCCGTTAATAGAAGTAGGATCACAGACCCTATTGACCAGCCTCCGCAAGTTCCCCTAGGCCTCTTCCAATCCAAGTAGTCGTTACGTCTGGGCTGTCCGGCTTTAGATTCTCAGGACCCCGTGTCTGCCTGGGCCGAGCTGCGGCATGGCTTGGTATTTTGAAGTTCATTCTTGTTCTGTCACTGGCCTGCTGCAGTCCCCGAGGCGGAGGGGAAATGTCACCTCAGAACAAATGGAAGGCCGCCCTACATAAACACCGGCCTTCCTAAAAGCTGAGCCCAGAAAGGCACAGCCAGGGCCGATGAGGAAGGTCGTGGTACCGTGGATAGTCGTTTCCTGGGGCTTTGTCACATGCAACAGGCAGGTTTGGGAAATCAGAAAGAAAAGGAGGAGGATGGATCTTGACCGCACTGGCGGCAAAGGCAATTTTTCATGGAAACTGTGACTTTTCATACAGAAAGCTCAAGAACTGGAGCTACCAAAAATGGGGAAAAAAACGTTTGAAAACTGCCAGAAAGAATCTTTTGGCTGAAGTTTTTCAGTTTTGCTTTTATGAGAAAAAAAAATAATAAAAATCCAATAATGGCAACTTGCAATGTGCTAGCCTGTCTGTCATTCTGCATCCAACCCAGCATAAAAAACATACCACAGTGTGCATCTTTAGGCCAAGTTAAAAGTTCCTTCCTAAGCATTCCATTTTAGATCTGCCACTGTTCTTTTTGGATTGTCTCCTAAATTATTGTCTTTTGTTTGGTCCTTTGACTAAGGAACCATCATTCCAAGGGGAACTCTAAGAGCATGTGGAGAAATTGGAAAAGGTCCAGAGAAGAGCAACAAAATGATGAAAGGTCTAGAGAACATGAGCTATGAGGCAAGGCTGAAGGAATTGGGCTTGTTTAGTATGGAAAAGAAAAGACTCAGGGTATCTCTTCACTACCCCCCTAGTTCGAGGTGTACAGCTTGTGGAACGAGGTGTACAGCTAGTTCGGAATAGGAAGCCTAATCCGAACTAGCTAGTCCGTGCCGTGTGTAGCCGCGCGGCACGGGGTCCGACCTAGCCGGCATTTAAAAATGGCGCCGGCCGGCTTTATGCAAATGAAGCCCGGGAAATTCAAATCCCGGGCTTCATTTGCAACTCCGTATGACTACATTACCCTCCTAGTTCGAACTAGGGGGGTAGTGTAGACATACCCTGAGAGAGGACATGAGAGCGGTTTTCAGGTATCTTAAAGGGTGTCACAAGGAGGAGGTGGTGAAATTGTTCTTCTTGGCCCCTGATGACAGGACAAGCAGCAATGGGTTTAAACAGCAGCAAGAGAGGTTTAGGTTGGACATTAGGAAAAACTTTCTAACTGTCAAGGTTGTTAAACACTGGAATAAATTGCCTGGGGGGATTGTGGAATCTCCATCACTGGCGAGATTTAAAAGCAGGTTGGATAGACACCTATCAGGGATGATCTAGACAGTGCTTGGTCCATGACCGCAGGGGACTGGACTTGGAGATCTCTCGAGGTCCCTTCCAGTTCTAATTCTATGCTTCTATGTAAAAGCAGAACATCGTGTAACATTTTGTGGGACTTTCAGAGGCATTAGTTGGGCCTAAAAGTGTGCCAGGGCCGGGTTTCTCACCTGTCATTGCACCACGACCCTCCTCCGACAACCAACATTACTACACACCCGCAGGAAGGGCGAGCTCAGATCAGTACAGGCTGGACCTCACTGCTCTGGCACCCACGGACCTGACCAGGTCTGAACATGAGAATTTGCCAGTCTGGGGAGGGGGGGTGTCCTGTGCCACCAGGTCCCAGCCCGCTGCCCCTGGCTCTTCTTCGGCCCCGGCCCCCTGCCTCCAGCCGGCTGCACTGCCAGCCATCACCTGGCTTGCCACGTCACTGGGCCCCGCTGCTGCAGCGCTTCTGGCCTCCCCTGCCACCCCCACTCCCCTGCTGGGTTCCTGGCTGCGCTGCTGCAAGCCCTCCCAGGATCCCAGCAGCACTGCAAGGTTCACAGCCATGCCGCTGCCCCCCGCACCTCCTACAGGGCTCCCGGCCATGGCACTGCCCCCTCTGCAGAGTTTCTGGCCATGCTGCCACAGGGCGCCTAGTTGTGCTGCCAGACCTCCCTGAGCCTGGGCTCTCTGGTCCAGGAACAGCCAGACTGCAGATGTTGCCAGACCAGAGATTCCCAGTGTAGGGAGGTACAACCTGTAATGTAGGTACTTGGTGCTTTACAAGGGCCAGTGTCATGAACCTGAAAACAATTATGAGACATCATTGGGGCGAAAGAATGTAAACAGAGAAATGTGACTACAAGGGAAGTGTTGATCAAAAGTCACAATCGAGAGGGCAGGCCGTGCTGATTGGGAAAAAATCTGATTGAAAAAAGAAACCATATGAACTTTAATGCAGTCAAATGTAAAGTCGTTCCCCTAGGAATGAAGAATTCAGGCCCTACTCATAGGGTGGGGGACTCACGGGGAGTGGTGAATAATCAGTGGAACTGAATTGCCCCATGGAGGATGTTCAGAACAATTAGGAATAATGATCCTGATCTCCTTTGTAAACCATTTTGAAATCTCCCGCTGACAACTCTAGATCGGAGCTAGTTGTTGGGCTGGTCTTTCCCCCCTAGAGCATGTTCAGGGGGGAAACATAAAATATGTTGAGGCTTGTTACAAAAATCCCCAAACCAAATAAATCCATTGAATCTAAAATTGTTTGTGAACATTATTTTCTATTAAAAAGTTAGTTCTGATCCACTGGAAACTTTTTGTTTTGTTTTCAATGACAATGTTAATGTTGGTTGAAGAACCATCGCTCATCAAAATGCCAGGGCCGATTCTCACCCACTTCTCCGGGACACCCAAGTACGGACCCTAAGGGGCATTCTCGCTGTGCTCACAGCAATGTGCGTGTGCCCAGGAGATGAAGGCAAGCGTCCACCCAGCACAGATGGTACAAAGCCCTGGCAAGTGCCCAGCGCGGATTGCATGCCTTCGCTCTGGATACAATGCACCAATTAGCTCGGATCAGCCGAGGCGCTGGCCTGAATGAAAGGGGATCCTTCCCCTGCAAAGGGCATGTTCCATCTTCAAGCCCTACTAAAAATAAAAAGCCAGCTCTATTCCCGGGCAGTCCCAGGAGCATGGTAACCCCTCTCCCTTGTTCCTGCAACCCTGTGTAAACGGGGTTTTGAGGGGGTCGCGCGTCAGGACAGCCACGCAGATAGCTGCCTGGAATGCACGTCCCTCAGTAAAGAGCAAGGCATCTCAGCCCTGCAGACACCGTGCCCCGGAGGTGCAGTTCTTCCCTGCAAGGCGGAGGGAAAGCTGATCGCTGCGGGAGCGATATTGTTCAGATTCTTCTCTGGGACCACAATAGCAAGTGACAATTCTTTTCTGCCTGCACCCTCCTGGTGCACGGCTGTAACGAGACACTGGATTCCACCTGACCACGGAGGCCGGAGATTTCTGACAGGCAGAGAATGCTTCGCCTCCAGCCCTGGGCCAGGCATGCCACTGGAAAAGAGCCGCCCAAGGTGACCTTGGAGGGGAACGGTCTGGGGAGGGAAAGCCGGCTTCCTGCTTAAAGAGAGAACAGCGGATCCCCGGGCAGCTGTCAGATGCACACTGCAGCTCTAGTGCAGGACTCCAGACTCCACCGCTGCCCAATGCAGGCAGGCCTTGGGAGGCCAGTTTCCCAGGCAATGCTCAAAAACACCCCAAACCCCTGACTAAGCCCCTGCAATCAGCTCCCACAAATCGAAAGGGGGCAGGATCTAGAGCAGAGCTGGTGACCGCTGCCGTTTGTCATTCTTGGCTCCATCTGAAATGACTTTTCAAAATTGCCCAGCCAATGCAATGTTGTGGTGAATCGCGAAGCTGAAAAACGTTCTGGCTCGGGGTGAGCAGAATGACGATTTGTTTGGAGACACTGAAGACATTTCAGGTCGATGTGGATCATTTGTAAAAGGTTTTGACTTTTTTTCAAAACAAGGAAGTGAATTATCTTCTGTAAAAAAGTTACTGTTTATAAACTGGAAATGAGTACGAAATACCACGTTTGTATTAATTTTGGGGCGGGGTTTTCAATGAAAGTTTTAACATCGGTTGACCAGCCATTTTCATCCAAAAGGCCATGACAACGTCTCACCCCGCTGTCCGTGATACTCCAAGCGACGTTCTAACCGTGCTGTGCTCACGAGAATGTGCTTGTGCCCAGGCTATAAGGGGAAGCCTTCGCCCCGAAATGGAAACGGTTTTGCACTGAAAACGGCCACATTTAGTTCTGTAAATGTCACAAAGAAATGTTTCCATTTTGTCATGTTTATGTTGTTTTCTACCAAAACAATTTAGCAAAATGGCATGAATTTGAAAAATATTTGAGTGTTGCCAATACTGCCTTTTTGTGGGGGAGGATGCAAAAAAAGCTGGGAATGAAAAACTGGTTCCCAGTTGTGCTTGAGTGAGCATATAACCTGGGCTTGGTTCCGCTTTCACTTGGGGCATGTTCCAAAGTGCCCTGAAGCCAATGGATGCTCTTCTACTGGATTTGGGGAGTTTGGGGCGAGGTTCTGATAGGCCGCTTGACTTTACAGAGATGCTCTGTTCAAGAACCGGCGTGTGTCACTTTCATCTGGAGGTGAAAAGGTCTTTGTAGACTTGCCAGCCAGGCAGGCTCTGCAAATGAATTATTTTATTTTTATTCTTAATTTGCTTCAGCAACATTGCTATTTCAATTGAGCTTTAGCCAAATCCATTACAGGATGTTAATTAAATTTTTATTAACATGCTAATTAAGCCTCATCAAGTCCTGTGATAATGATCATCAGTCTCCTTTTATGGATGGGGAAACCGAGACGTGTGGCAATATAGTGACTTGCTCAAGGGCAGGCTATATAAGCGGTGGCAGAGACCACAGAAGGCTTGGCTCCCAGCAGCCTTCCCTAACTCCTCTCCCTTCCCCCCAGGTGTGACACCCTTCCCTGTGCAACTGATCAGCTACCAGTCTAGTGACAGTCCAGTCTCTTGTCCTCAGGCATAGCTTATTTGGAGCTAAAGATTCTGTGTAGACGCACCCTTAGTGAGTACTGTGGCCCCATTCCCCTAGAGTGTGAGCGCCTCACAACCTTCATCCTCAAACAGCCTCTGGGCGACTGTCCCTGGTCCAGGGGGGTGAAGGGACTGGTCCGAGGGGCCACAAGGTGGCTGTGCCATGGCAGGGAATTGAGCCAGGCTTCCTGAGCTGCCTTGACCACTGATGTGTCCATCTTCTGACCATGGAATGTCCTGGCTGGGGTGGAGCGAGTGGGAGCCCAGCCCAGCTCAGCCCTGGTCCCCCGTGTGGAGGCTTCCTGTCCAGACGCTGCCTCCAGCTCTGTCTACATGTCAGAGGTGCGATGGCAGCACGTGGAGACAGACCCAAGCTGGCTTTGATCGTGGCAGTGAAGCCGCAGCGGCATAGGTGGCAGCATGGGCTAGCTCAGGGCTGGGCAAGATGTGGCCCGGGGGCCGGATCCGGCTCACCTAACACTTGGATCCAGCCCGAAAATGACATCTGGCCAGTTTCTATTTTTATCCTGCTGCCCATTCCACTGACTTTCCAGGCAGCAGCTCAGGCAGCAGGATCCTATTTAAACGGCTCCTGGCTGCAGCGCTACCCTGGCAGTGGCCGGAGCCGTGAGCCCTTTAAAGTGCTGTTAAAGAAAGGGCTCACGGCCCCTGGCAGCTGCACGGCATTGCTGCGGCTATTTAAAAGGTTTGCGGCTCTCTCCCCCCCCACCCCGGCTGGGGTAGCACCACAACTGAGAGCCCTTTCAATAGCCACAGCAACCCTGGGCGGCTGCCCGGCACTGCAGTAACGGCAGGTCTGGGAGCTGGGAGCCCTTTACTGTCTTTAATTCAAAGCCTAGAGCCCCAGACAACTCTGCGGGGAGGCTAGTCCTCGGCCCCGCCCCTTCCAACCAGACCCCGCCCCTTCTGGGGGAGGAGCCAGCCTGTGACACATACACACACACACACACACACACACACCCCGGGGCTAGCGACTTGAGTCCCCAGCAGCGTTGTACAGCCCATGCTGCTGCCTCCTCACTGGCACTCGCTGCAGCCACTTGCCACCTTCCTTAGCCTGTGCAGCCTCGGGCACAGCCCCCGTTGTGTGGCTGCTGGGCCACGTTAACATCGGCCAGGGCCAGCACAGCAGCACCTGTCAGTCAAACTCCCGTGGCCACTGCGGTCGAGTTCCCCACCGGCTGTGGCTCCCTGCAGGACCACGCAGTGGATAGTCACCCTCAACTGTCCTCTCCCGCCGTCCCTCAGAGCCACTTTGCAACCGGCGCCTCGCCTGCCAGAGCCACACACCACTCGCCGTGTCCTGGGGAGAAACACGACTCCAGGGCTCCACTGAGTGGGAGCGGGGCCAGTCACCTGGGGGGCATTACGAAACTGCTGTAATGAAGCGAGTGTTGGAGGGTCCCATGCTCACAGCCCCTGCAGGACCACTAAGCACCTTGCAATGGAGAGGAGTGAGCCTCAGGAGGGTGAAGCAAAGGCCGGTTCCGAGTTCAGGATGGGCACGGACATGTGTCCCGCATGCCAGTCTCTGGCAGTGGGCATGGAGGGGGTTCAAATCTGGTGGTGGGGAAGGGCCAAGTGGGGTAGAGAGGGGAGGGGGGTTTCTTATCAACCCTGTACAATTTGCAGCCAGGTCTGGGTCCGCTAACAAGATTGGACTTCTCTGTGGCTGAGGAGAGCAGAACCTCCCCATTTGGGCGCCGATCGGCTTTCCTAGACTAGGAAATCGCCTGAGCCCGGCTTTTTATTGTCACATGACATCCTTGGGCCGGAGGGTTTGACTGTGGAACATTGGGCTCTAGACACAGGAGCAGCCGCTGCTGTAATGGATGGCCAGCCCTAGGCTGTGGCAAACTCACCAAGCTCTCGATGTGACCCAGCGACCTCTCGAGGGCAGGGGGACAGAGCAGCACACTGCCCGGGTGTGGGTTACCTCACCGGGGGTCGGGTAGTGGAGGACGAGGTGCAGCGCTGGGGACAGACAGTTCTGTACAACGCCAACTGAGGCGGCTGCTCGGGGCTAGGTAAAGAAGAGGAAGAGGCTGTTCTCAGTGGTGGCAGATGGCAGAATGAGGAACAATGGTCCCAAGTTGCAGTGGGGGAGGTCTAGGTTGGATGTTAGGAAAAATTCTTTCCCTAGGAGGGTGGAGAAGAGCTGGAATTGGGTATGTAGGGATGGGGTGGAATCTCCATCCCTAGAGGTTTTTAAGTCCCAGCTTGGCAAAGCCCTGGCTGGGATGATTGAGTTGGGTTGGTCCTGCTCTTCCAACATAAGGAGTCTATGAAATGATGAGCAAATGGAGAGCACGCGCACAGCTCCTTTCAGCTGATGGAAAAACACTGCTGTGGAAGCCACGAAAACCACGGCCCTGTTTGCCTGGCAGCCCTGCTCTGCAAAAGCTGGGAGTTCGTCGAGGAGAGCAGGTCCCCACAGGGGAGCAGCCTGGTAGGACATGACCCCCACCAGGAAGACATTGAGAATTACCACAGGCTGCTCTGCCCGGGGCAGATAGTACACAGTAAGCTGGGGTGAATGTAAAGCGCGCTCACTGCTCCGCATTGACTCCTGGTGTGGACACCCTTACTGCCAACTTAGTGGCCACAGGTGGGTGAGCTCAGCACACTTCTAAAGCGCATTAGGCTCGTGCACTCCAAGGCCTTGCTAGCTTGATTTGATAGCAGCCTTCAACTTCCTGAAAGGGAGGTTCCAAAGAGGATGGAGAGAGGCTGTTCTCAGTAGTGACAGATGGCAGAACAAGGAGCAATGGGCTCAAGTTGTGGTGGGAGAGGTCCAGGTTGGATATTAGGAAAAACTATTTCACTAGGAGGGTGGGGAAGCACTGGAATGGGTTACCTAGGGAAGTAGTGGAGTCTCCATCCCTAGAGGTGTTTAAGTCTCGGCTTGACAAAGCTCTGGCCGGGTTGATTTAGATGGGATTGGTCCTGCCTAGAGCGGGGGGCTGGACTTGATGACCTTCTGGTGTCTCTTCCAGTTCTATGATTCTATGATAAGGGGATGGTTTGAGAACATGATCTTGGTAACTAATTGACCATTCATTATCAGTGGGAAATAGGTCACTGGAGGGATGATAGGAGTTACTATAGAGAACTTTCTGGGTGTCTGGCTGGTGAGTCTTACCCACATGCTCAGGGTTTAGCTGATCGCCATATTTGGGGTCGGGAAGGAATTTTCCTCCAGGGTAGATCGGCAGAGGCCCTGGAGGTTTTTCGCCTTCCTCTGTAGCATGGGGCACAGATCACAGCTGGAGGATTCTCTGCATCTTGGGGCCTTCAAAGTATTTGAAGGCTTCAATATCTGAGCTATAGGTGAGAGGATTATTCTAGGAGGGGGTGGGTGAGATTCTGTGGCCTGCACTGTGCAGGGGGTCAGACTAGATGATCATAATGGTCCCATCTGACCTTAAAATCTATGAGTCTATGCACAGTGAGATGGTCCATCCAGCATAGTTGGTGCGCAGTATGCAGGCTGAGTCAATCCTGGGCGAGGCCCAGTGAAGGCTCCGTCCTTCCCATGAGAATACAGCTCAGGTCCTCCCCGTCACTCATCCTGCTGAGCTTTTCGTGAGAATTAAGGAGTCAGATCTGGTGTCCTGGCCAGAGCCCAGCTGAATAATGACATTCTGCCTCCTTCAGCCTTTTATACTGGGTCTGGTAAGAAACAGTGTCTGCCTTGAACTATGGTGTAGTATTGCTACGTGCTATTCAAAGGCAGCGCCCCAGGGACAGCTGCCTACCATTGCTTGGTCCTTGCACAGTTGTTAACCCCTCCCAGCTCAGGCAGATTCCTAACGATGTCAATACATGTTTGTTTGGGCAAGGGCTCCGTAAAACGTAGGCGAGAGACGCCGTCTGCAAAGTGAGTCCAGCATCTTGAGCTCTGGGATTATGGCACGACCCACAGCTCTAGGCATCTGGCACTGAACTGTAAATCCCACCCAAGGTGGCCCTATCCACAAGATGACAGACAAGGTCCAAAGATCCTAGCTGTGAAGGGGTGGATGGTTTCCTCCAGAAAGGGGTGAAAACCCCCTCCCCAGGGCTAGTCGGATATTTGTCCACAAAGGCAGTGGAAAATTGAGGTGGGATTGACTCAATATTTGTCAACCAACATGGCAGATTCCTGTGGAAATTTTTGCTTTTCATAAAACAACCAACCAACCAAACAAGCCCCTGAAAAGCAAAATATTTCAGCCAAAACCCAAAATGTTTCCATCTGGAAATGTTGCCACAGCCCCTCATGGGTGTTGCAATTCAGTTGCCTCACGTCTTCGTTCTCATCTCCAGGTTAGGTTCCCCTAGCCGTACCACGACCAGAGACCATGATGCACTGCTGCCCCTCTCCAAGCGGCCTATCATGGGATATGTAGTTGGACAAGGGAACTGAGCTTGTAAAAGAGAATGGGAGCGCGAGACACGTGAACTACAACTCCCTGAAGCATTGTGGCAGTAATTCCAACCTGAAATATTCCTGTTTTCATTTCAAATGTTTCAGAACTTGAATTTCAACTGAAAAACTGACATTTTCTGTAGAAAAAATAAACATTTTTCAACCAGCTCTATCATGTCTTTTGAGTAATTTTCCCACTGGAATGGGGAAATAGCCGAAAAATATATTGCATATAAAAGCCACATCTTAAGCCAAAGAAGACTGGAGAAGAGATAGCCTGGCAAGTATTTACTGTGCAGAATTACCAGGCATCACAGAGTCCCTAGAATGTTTCTTTTCCCAACAAAGGCTTAACCCTTTCCATAAATTCTCCCAACAGGAACAGTGAAGACCAGTTCAAAGAGACAGAGAGAGAAGCCCAGTCGTGGTCCTTCACTAAAGTTGCAGCCCTGCTAAATGCCTGATAAAAGACCCAGATGAAAACCATGGGAGTGTCAAGGGAGTCGTGTGCAGGATCACAGTCTAGGCATGCCTGGAAAAAGAAGTGTTTGGCAAAAGGAGAATATTTGGTACAGAAGCAAAATATCCTTATCTCGGTGGGTACTAGCTGAGGTACAGCACCATTGCTCCTTCACCAGACATTCCTAGATACACCCTGACCTGGATGGGTGCGCCTAGGAAGGTGGAGTCGCCTGGAGGATTTAATTGTGGACGAATTTGAAACGATGGGCAAGAGCATTAGCCAACCACGTAACAGCCAAAGCAAGTGGAGATATTCTGACTGGGACAGGCACCTACCGTAAGCCTTTCCGCAGCAGAGACGTGTGCAGGAATTCCATTCGGATCAGACTGAAAGTCATCAGCTAGCGAGATGCTACCGTTGCTAGGCAATAGCAGCAGGTGGCAACCCCACCACATCAATCCCTTTGGATCCTGCAGCTCTCCTAAGTGTTCGGGTTTTGGCCAGCATCCTGGCAAATGCCAGCCTGCTAATTAAGGCATGAGAGAAGTCGGGGGAATTCAGCGAAGAGAGAGATGCAGGGGAGAGTTGCTGACATACGTGTCTCTCTTATATTGCAAGATGGCACGTGGGAAATCGGGCTGGCTGCACGCAATGGCAAAGCTAAGCTCGGACCTGTGGCTGCACCCCTCTCCCCCGCACCCACAGTGCGCATCGCCACTTTCTATGGCGCCCCACAGGCTCCTCGTGAGGTCAGTAGGGTGTGGAACCACCTCTTCCCAGCCATTCAATGCAGCGGAGCCCGTTCTATCCGGCCCTGGGTTTAATCCGGGGGCAGACCCATTCGCCAGATGTCGAGGGGACGTGCACCTGAGTGTGCAGCAAGCAGCAGGACGGTGACACAGAGCAGGGGCCAGCTGGAGGAAGAGAAGGGAGGAGGAAGGAAGGGAATGTCCCCGTATTGTAGTTCCTCAGAGTGAGCAAAGTGTCCCATCCCCTCCCGTCTCCCCTCAGTGCCCTCTCATTTGCATCCCAGCAGACATGGCTGCTCAGCCCTGAAGCCATCACAGCTGGTGCCCACTGGCCCTTGTGCTGAGGCCTCAGCACAGGCCAATGAATTGTGAAGCAGTTGTCAGACTGGATCAGACCCAAGATCCTGCCTCTGCCCGTGGCCAGAGTAAGACCCGGCAGTGGACGTGTGCCAGATAATCGGGCTCCCATGTGAGATCTCGTGGCTAGAGATCATTGCAAGCCCTGAAGCACGAAGCTCAATCTCCCTTCCAGGGCTGCTGTTAGTCCAATAGCTCTGAAGATTCTTGTTAACCTTTAGGAATGTCCAGACCTTTCCTAAACCCTTCCCTCACTCCACTGTTGGTGCTTTGGAATCGAAGCTGGTGGGCTGGGATTCTGGGTTCTTTGGTGCCACCTGTTCCATACAGAAAGGACTGAGAAATCTGATCGAAGGCAATGCTTTGTCAACCAGTAGGCCACTTGACTGCGGAACTCATTGCCACAGGATACTGCGGAACTAGCCAGCATGGAGCCTGGGATGGGCTGCAGCTGGCCCCACTTCCCCGTGTGCTGGACCACACCTGCCCTTTTCCCACTGCTCCCCAGTTCCTTTGCGAGGTCCCTGGGTCTATTGCCAGCCGGGGTTGGAGCTGTAGCCTTTGTCCCCAGCTGCAATCACAAATCTAACCCCACCAAGGTCAGGCTTCTTCTTTTATTCTGTGTTTCTTCCTCTGTTTGCTTGCAGCATTTCTGGATTTAGTCCCAGAAGTGCGTAAATTTGCAGCCCTAAATAACCCTGCAGGTGCTTCGCTGCTGTCCTGGCTCGGGAAGAAAACGCACAGCGCTAAGAGCACCACAGGGCACACAATGCCATGCTCCCCCGAGCCATTAACAGCCTCCCGCAGGAGAAAACAGTTGTCTGGGGCAAGCCCGAAAGGCATGGCTGGGCTCCAGGCCCTGGCAGCCTTGTACTGGGAGTTCTTAGCTTCGGAAGATTGTCGGCTGCAAGGAGGGGAGGTATGAGCTTGTTCCCAGGGGTTCCTGCAGAACCCACCGGCTGCTGGGCCCTGGACATGTCACCCTGCCCAAGGGATGCTGAATTTTGATTAATCAGCTCATCGAGTAATCGATGGAATTTCCATTGTCTTGATTAGTCCCTAAGGGGGGTTCGCTGTCCCACTGCTCCTCTCCCTTTGAAATGTACAAGAACCGCCCGCAGCTCCTGTACATTCCAAAGGGAGAGGGGCAGCGGGGACTCGCGCCGATGGGGACCGGAGCAGGCCCTGCTGGCACCGGTTCCCCTCTGGCGCAGGCGGCTCCTCTACATGCCAAAGGGAGAGGCGCGGCCGTCGGACTGGTGCAAGCAGGATGGTTTCAATCGGAGCCGGCCCAAGCTGCGGGCTGACCGGGCTACCGCCATGTGAGGGTGCCACATATGCTCGGGGGCAGGGCCCCGCTCCCAGGGCCCGAGGCGCACGGATGGCTCGGGCCGGCCCCGGTTTCAATCCCCGCTCACGTCAATTTCCTGCTGCCATCTGCCTCCCAGGCCCCCCTTGGAGACGGTGCTGGAGGAACCAGCTTCTAAGCTGGCTCCCCCCAGCACTGACTTGTGCCCCCCCCCTTTGCTGCCTCTCTCTGGTAGAGGCAGCAAGGGGGGGAAACGACTAGTCGAGTTCGTACTCGACTCTCCGATAAGCGGGACTAGTCACTTACATCCCTACCTCCCCCTCCTCCTCACCACGCATGCCATTTCCGTGTCAGTCACTCCTGGGGGCTAACCGTGTGGCTGTGCTGGGGGATGTGCCTGATTCCCTACCATTCTGGGATGGGTGGCCCTGGGCGCCCCTATAAGAGGGATAGGAATCCGGGGCAGAGACGGAGAGAGGAGGGGGAGGAAACACAAGACAGGGTGACAGCAGCCATCTGCTGCTGGCTAAGACAGAGCTCGGCAGGTCCTGTGGCTGGACCCCAGGATTTCCAGGAGCCCCAACTGGATTGCCAGCCAGTTAGTCACCCTGCTGCATGACGCCCGGCTCGGGATCCCCAGGCAGCATCGTCGGCTTTGAGCGCAGAACCCACTTCCAGCACTGCAGGGCCGTCCATCCAAAGGGCCCAGTGCGAGCACATCTTGTGCTGCCGACACGCAGATGCCTCTAGGCCGACAAGGCGGATATGGACCTGCAGCCCATTCCCAAGAATGCAGCCCCACTGAAATAATCAAAGCTTTGGCGACATGGCAACTTTTCCCACCTGGACATGCTGGTGCTCAGCGCGATGCAGAGGTTCGCCCTTGAGGGCACATCTGATGGAGAGACCACCCGGGAAACTTGCAGGCAAGACTCAGGAATAGCTGCAGGTGTCCGGAGGAAGCTGCAAGGAAACTGTTAATTTCTCGGGCTGGAACCAGGTCAGGCCCATAGGCTGGCCCCTTGACTCTCACAACAAAGGCTATGGCTGTGGAATCAGCATCCGCCGTAGGGGCCTTTGGGTGACATCTCGGCTGAAAGGCTCCACCTTCAGCAGCTCAGTGTCCCTGTGATCCTGTTCCCCCACCAGTGTCCCTATTGGCCCCCGGGGGGGAGGGGCACAGCACGTCCTCAGTCTCCAGCATGGCTGTGCATCTCTCACCCTGCTGCTGCCCAGCCTCAATGCTGCTTAGCCAACCCTTCTCAGGCTGCCGCCCAACAGGGCAGAACAGCCCAGTTTGGAAGGCTCAAGCCTCTTGGCTCCGCCACAAACCTTCTGTGGGACCTTGGGCAAGTCGCTTCAACTCTCCACACTGCAGGCTCCGTCTCGGCAAAGTGGGGCCAACCCGGTGCGTGGTGGGAGGCTTTGCTCACAGATGTGTGCACGGTGCACGGGGCAGCCGTGAGGCTGGGTGGGAGCTGACGTGGCCTCTGAGAAGAACTTTGGATCCGACCTGCCCTGGGGACAGAAGAACAGGTTTGACAGCCGCTCTGCAAACTGGCCAGTGACAAGTGTAGGGTGCATTCCAAGATGCATTTTCTGTCCTTCACACAACTGTGATGTGCAAATCTGGCCCCCTCCCCGCGCTGCATCCTATGGCATCATGCTGCAATATTTTGGGGCTCCCCCTGGCCAGTCAGGGTTCTGTCACCTGCCTTGCACATTTGGGTGCCGTAATGCTGGGCTGCTGTGGCTCAGAGCCCTGACAGAAGCCACCCCACAAGCAGAAGACCCCACCCTGGCTTCCACCAGCCACTTTACTTCTTGCAGGTGACCTCAACAATCCCTTCTGGTCCTGGGTGCCCCCCACAATCCATCTCCCTGCGTTTTCCATTACCAAACACTGGGGCATTCCCCTCCATCTCCTCCCTCCCAAAGGTGTGAAACCTGCCCCCAGGTATCAGTCCTCTTCGGGGCACACACAGACGCGCCTCATTTAAAAGCGCACAGAGGCCGCATTTAACAGCCCGACCACAGACTCCACGGTGAGGCAGTGAAAAGAAGCCAACACATACAAGTTGCACAGAAAATAAACCTAAAGATTCAGTGTCAGGCTTTTCACTTCTAGATGAGCTACGTTCCCTTTTCTGATACTCGTCGCTTCTTGCTTCCCAGCTTGTCCTAGTCTGGATCCAGTGCTTTGTGGACAGCACCCTGCTTAGAATCTGGCCTTGAGTTTCTGGAGGCCGCATGTTCCAGAGTTCCAGTTAATTCCGTTAATTATGCCTTGGGAGATGGCTCATGACCTTTTCAGCCACTGTGCCAGGCAGTAATCCCAGAACTTTTTACTCTTGTTGCCCCTTTGGCCCAAGCATTTTAACCAATATTCAGGGCCAATTCCCATGCCTGCCTGTCCAGAGGGTTCTGTGCCCAAGAAGCCCCATCTCTCTGCTTCATTTCAGGACTGTGCTTACAATCCAGTCTGGCTTTGTGCCTTCAGTCCACTCTGCAACCAGGCAACTCCCTCTCTTTCTATCTGCTCTACCACTTGTGCTGCTGTCTTGGGCCGCCGCTGTACTGCAGATGTTTTTAACCACATAAATGGGTTTAATTGCTCCTTCTGTTGAGCCTGAAAGTGTTTGGCTCCCAATGGTTTTAACAAAGTCTGTGACTGGCTTTGGCTCCAAGTCTCTGATGCCAAGTCATTAGCTCCAGACAGCATATAACTCGGCTCTAAATACGAGTACAAAGACATTTTCGCACGAGACCACTCTTGTGCTGTTTGAATTTTCTCCAGTTTCTATTTGGTTTTGTTTTCAAAGCGCATCTTTACCTTTTTCACTTGCATCATGTTTGAAAATCCAGCTGAGTTCTTGCTTGTTCTTGAAAATACTTTTCCTAATTATTGGGAATAATCCCACAGTAAAGGGATATGGATGGCCAGCTGAGGTCCACATTTTATGCCATGTGCTTCCAGTCATTTGCAGATCTGCGCTCTCTGCCTCAGTGAAAAAGGGTTGGACTTTTTTATAGATTTTCCCCCGTTATACTGGGAAATTTGTTTGTTGGTTTCTGCTTCTTTCTGCTTAGATCGTTAACATGTCATTTCATCTAGGTTTAGTCGATTACTCTTTGGAGAAATGGAGATTAGCTTTCATCCAGCACAAGTAAAATTAATAAAACCGATATTTCGTTTTCCCACACTTCAGCTCCCTCTTCGGGTAAATTTATAAGCCTAATTATTACAACAGCCAGAGCCCCGACCTCCTTCTGGGGCAGCGCCCCTGCGGCATGGCCCTCGGCCCAGGACTGGGTTCTGCATGCCCTTCTGTTTTAGGAGCATAGCAGCCTGAAAGAGGGTTTGATTTGTTCCTGTTTCATGTGAATTCCACAGGCTCAGATCAGATCCTCTGTGATGGCCTTGTACAAGTCCCTGCGCACCTCAGAATCCCTCCCACCCATGCTGAGCACCCAAGGGCTCCTCTGAACCAACTCTGACATGAAGGAATTAGCTCTGCGGTGGAAAGGTGTCCCTCAGCAGTGAGTGTCCATAAAATATGGTCAATTTTTAGAACATTCCTGGGTTTGCTTTGGTCCATTGCTTTAACGAGGGAACCCTCTGATCCCATTACTAACACCTGCAGCTATCTGCTTGCCCTGAGCATTTGCAAACATTTTTAGTTCTCTTTTGAACTCCAGCCCATGCACAAAGCCTGAGGACAGTAACAATATACGCCACCGGGACCTGTCATCACCTGGTCCCCACCCTCCTCCGCAGCGCCAGCTGTCTTGGAGTGAGTTCCCAGGTCAGATGTTACTAATCCCACTCCATGAAGAGCTGGGTGGGTGGCAAGGACGTGAAGGGCAGCTGGTTCGAGCGGAACCCAGGCAAAACCGCAGGAGTGTGTTGGGAAAGGAGAAATGCTTGGAATAATAGACAGGGAGGCTAGCTTCACCTTCCATCAGCCATAGGGGTTGCCAGGTGTCCGGTATTGACCTGGAGAGTCCAGTATTATCGCCTCCTGTCCCGTAAAAAAATTCAGAAAATGTCCGGTATTTTTCTGATTTTTTCCCGGCTAGGAGGCGAAAATCCAGGGTGCTTACCTGGTTCTGCAGGGGAGCTGTCTGGCCTGGAGCAGGAAGACAAGATGGTGGCCTGTTATGGCTAAAAAGCCTCAAAAGCATTTTTTTAAGGGGCTGTTTTTTTTTTTTGCTCAACAACTCTCAGGGTCTTTTTTATTTTTCTTCTCAACAACTTTGGTCTCTCCCCCTTTTTTTCTCAACAGAATTTTTACCCCGGTGTTTTTTTTTGGGGAGGCTGAGAGGTGTTTGGTATTTTTGGTTAAACCATCTGGCAACCCTAATTGTCCAGGTGGTGGGAAGCCTCCAGGCTCGGCTTGGCTCCTCACTGCTGCTGTTCGTCCATCGAGGTCGATGAGGACCACCCAGTGCCATCAGTTTGGTTGGGGGTGGGTTCGGAGATGGCTGATTAGTCCAATCAGAGCCCGAAATTGACGGTTACAGTGGGGACATGAAAGATCGAACTGCCGACCGGAGGAAGAGAAGATACCAGCCGTGGACTTGCGAAGAAGACGTTTCTCTGCAGCATAACGCAGTCTCTTTTGTTCGTGGGCTATTGCACCGTCATGTATTCATCTGCGCCAGGCAAAACGATCATCAACAATACTCTCCCAATTTCCAGGATCTATGTTACAGTTCTTAAGGGAGGCTTTAAGGGTGTCTTTGAATCTCTTCTTTTGACCTCCAAGAGATTGCTTGCCGTGTTGTAATTCACCATAGAGCGTCTTCTTGGGCAATCGATCATCGGACATGCGCACAACATGGCCAGCCCATCTGAGTTGGGCCTTGCAAAGCATGGTGTGAATGCTTGTCATATTCGCCTGTAGAAAAACATCAGTATCTGGAACTTTATACTGCCTTCTTATCTTCAGCAGTTTCCGTAGACAGTTCAGGTGGAAGTGAATCAGCTTTTTCGCATGACAACTATATATAGTCCAGGTCTCACAAGCATAGAGGAGGGTGAGCAAGACAACTTCCGAGTAGACTTTTAGCTTGGTCTCAGTCTTAATGCCTCTTCGATTCCAAACATTAAGTTGAAGCCTTCCAAAAGCTTTTGGCTCCTCATTAGAGCTTGGCTGATCAGGTAGCTTCAATAGCTAAGTGTTTTCTTTCTTCTCCATCTCATCGGGAAACTTCATTCCTTCCTGCCAGATGAACAGCTGGCCTCTGCCACCTCCAGGCAGGATCACTGTACGTCACCAAACAGGATGCTGTGGGTGAAGACAATGCCCAGGCTGGTACAGAATGCGGCTGCCTGCCTTCTCCGGGACCTCGCTGCTCTGAGCACACCAGGTCCAGGCTCCACTCCCTTCTGAGGACAGTCTAAGAGCTGGGAGCAGTGAACAGACCATGTCCCTGCTACATCAAAGAGCAAATTTTGATCCACGGAGCACGTAAGAGCTGGGACCTGGGATCATGCCCATCCCACAGTCCAGGGGAAAGGAGGGGGAAATATTCTCTCCCAACAGATCCAATTCCCAGGGGACATCAGGTGAATCCAGAGAAAACACCAAACAACCCTCTTCTTTGGAAAACCTTCCCACCATGAAAACACAACACACACGCACACACCTTCTAGCTATAAACCCTAACCAGACCCGCTCCTTTTGCGCACACACACACACACACATACACACACACACACACACCTTCTAGCTATAAACCCTAACCAGACCCGCTCCTTTTGCGCGCACACACACACACACACACACACCCCTTCTAGCTATAAACCCTAACCAGACCCGCTCCTTTCGCGCACACACACACACACACACACACACACACACACACACCTTCTAGCTATAAACCCTAACCAGACCCGCTCCTTTCGCGCACGCACACACACACACACACACACACACATACACACACACACACACACCTTCTAGCTATAAACCCTAACCAGACCTGCTCCTTTCCCTAGAGTCCTTCACAATCCAAAACGAGGGAGTTAATAAAATCTACAGTGTAAAACTTCCTGCAAGCAGAGTTTTTAGCCCCAAAAGGGAGCCTGACCAGAGACTCCTGAACTCTCCTGGGGATTTCACCGCTGCTATCAACTTTCTGTGGAAGACAGTCGGATGCTTTTTTTCTCCATGGGGAAAGGGAAAGGCGGATAGGCCAAGACTAGGCTGCCGAGAGAGGAGCATTTAATTCCTATGAAATGCGTGAGAGCAAAGGGGCAGGGAAGGCACGAGAGCCAGCTGACAGGGATCAGTGGCTTGCGTGGCTGATGTGGCGCATGCTGCCTGCCTGCACACACGAACTGGCATCTCCGTGGCAGGCCTGCGAGCCCCTCCAGCTCTTCTCTGTGACTTTGCTCCGAGAAGCCCGGTCCAGCGCACGTAGGCCAGGTTAGAAAGTGCGTTTACTGGGGGGGTGGGGAGGGGGGGCATCGCTTCGGAGCACTCGGCTGCAGACAGGAAGTTGCCACTCAACTCCTCGGGCACCCCCTCCCCCAAAGGAACGTCTCTTTTCTGCCCCACACAGTGTCACCCCGGGTACAGCTCCCGCCTCGGTGCTGGTGGCAGACCTGCCCTGTCCTCTTCAGGGTCACCCTGTGGCCATGGGAGGATCTGACGTCTATATTGTGGGTAAGGGGAGTGCAGCTCAGGCCAATGGGGCTGGGTGTGGAGGGGCAAATTCTGCCCCTGCCTGAGGCCTGCACTTTGAGGAGCAACACCCCCCATTCCCCTCCCAGTTGTGCCCATGAGTGTGACTCGAGTATAAATTGCCCCCCCCCCCCCCCATGTGTGTGGCAGGTGCTAGGTGGCTCTGCCAGCCGAGGGATGAGAAGGACCATGAAGGAAGAGAAGAGAATCTTGGGATTTCTGCAGGAGTGTTTGCTCCCAGTGTTCTGCTCACTAGACCACGCTGCCAGCCATGTGGGGAGCAGAGCCCAGGACTTTCCGTCCCCATGCACTTACTGCCATGCGCCCATGGGAGAGAAAGGCCAGCCTGTGTCTATGTCCCCCTGTGACGTGTCCGGCGTGCAGAGCAGGGTGGATTTCTGCGTGACATGGTGTCACCCGCCTCTGTGGTCAGGTTCCTCCGGGCCCTCTCCATTATCTTCAGCCCGGAGGGTGGAAAGAATGTGCCTTGTGTTTGGATTATCAGGAAACAGACTTGCAGGGTATGGCGCCTGCGTGTTGCATCGCGACCCACCCTGCAGTGCAAAGATATGTGAACAGAGGAAGAATTAAGCACAGCCCTCGGTTATAATCTGCTTTCCAGAGCCTGCAGGGATTATATGGCAGGGAGGTCGAGTCGACACTTCTAGACTGTTTGAAATGGATCCTCTAAAAAAACAAATGCCTCATCCTTTCTCTGTATCTGCCTGGTTTCCAGGGCTCCTGAGTCACGGCTGGATTGCCCGCAGGTCTGGAGGAAAACGTTCATCCAGTCCTGGGAGGTATGTTCACGGCATGCACAGAGTATGGCCCAAAGCTTAAACACGCATCCGGAAAGGCTGCAACATGACAGGTCTTCGGGGCCCAGAATCCAGAAATCCAGCACCCGGCCACCAAAGGCTGAGAGAAACAAAGCAAGTGGCAAACCCGCCCCCCTACTCCCCACCACTCCAAACGGCTCTTCTGCAGGCTGGCTGCCAAGGACCCGGGTCACCTGCTTCCCTGCAGACCCGTCACCGGCAAGCAGGCCCCGCGCACCTTAGACTGTGAAGTGGCCACTTGCCACATGAGCATCGTTTGCAACACCCACCTCTGGCAACGGCTCAGCTCGGGGACGCACTGGGAGCAGCTGCAGTCACGGGGCCCCTCTGGTCGGCCTTCCACCGAGTCCTGCTGCCTGGGCCTGTTCACCCACCAAGAAGCCAAGCGAGGTTTCCCGGGGGCAGCAAAGGGCCCTTGACGAGCCCAGGGAGGCTGACACCCCTGTGCCGGTCACGTCGCGCTCCAGCAGTGGCTCCGAGCTTTCCCGGGACTCCGTGGCGCAGGGGGCAGGCTGGAGTGGCTCTCACATACCTTCTCTCCACGGTGTGTCGGGGCCTGGGCCTGATGGGACTGGTCGGGCTTTGAGCCCGCCTGGCCACGTGCTTTGGGAACAAGCCTTCCCTAGTGCCGTGGCTTGAAATCGCCTCCGGGGCTATTTCTGAGCTGCCCAGGGGAGAGCCTGGCGCCCTGCTGCAAAACCAGGGCCACCTTCCCACAGCGACAAGCACATCACGGCAGCCACCAGCTCGCAGCCACGGGGGCCAAATGGGCCAAGCAGGAATCTCCATCTGCCCCTGGTCTGCTGCCCCCACGCGCCTCCTCCCCCGCCCTCTCTGCTATGCAGCCCCCCACACTCCACACACAGGCCTCCTGAGGGCGGCCCCAGGCCTACCCGGGACTTGCCGTGTCCGCTCCTCCGGCCAAACAGGGTCTCCAGTAACCTTCATCCCAACTGGCACCTGCTGCCGCTGTGGGGTCTGGCCAGAGGGCTCTGACTGGAACCCCGGGGCCTTTCAATAAATTGCCTCCGCATTTGCAAATGGCTCATCTGATTCACGTCAGCTGTGCTTGAAAAAGGCTCCTTTGCCTATCGCCTAGACCAGGGCTGGCTGATCTGGGGGCTGGATGCAGCCTGCCAAGCCTCTGGATCCGGCCCATGAGAGCCTCGGCCAGCTCCCTGCCTGCCCGGCCCCACGTAGCACTCAGCGAAGCCGGCTGCTGCGGGGCCACGTGCATCTCTGAACGCTGAGAGCCCGGGGGAGGGGGCAAGAGGCTTCTCACACGGCTCCTGCCCCCAGTTTCTGGCCAATAACAGCTGCCTGTTTGCAGGACAGGCAGCACGGGAAGTGCCCCTCCCCCCAGTAAACATGGCCCCGGTAGCTGCTGGGAGCAGTACAGGAGCGTGGAAGGCAGGGACCTGGTTAAGGAACCTGCTGGGCTGCTGGCTGGGAGCCACTCAGGTAGAATCTCCCAGCAGAGCCTGCCTCTGGCATCCCAGCCCCTCCCTCCCCCAACCCTCTGCCCCCTCCTGCATCCCTACTCCTTGTAACCCAAACCTTCTGCAACCCCTGCTCCGGCCCCCATACACCTTCCCAGAGACTGCATCACAGCCCCTCCCAGACCTTGCACCCCACTCTGCTGTCACAGTCCAAATCTCTGCACCCTGCCGGCACGCCTGCCCCAAGTTACAACCCCCCTCCTGGATCCTGCACGCACACCCTGCACTCCTGCCCAATGTTACAACCCCCTCCCAGATCCTCCTACACCCCTCCCCGAGGCCAGAATCCTCTCCTACACCCATCCCCCTCCCAGACCCTGTGTGACGGCGCGTTGGGGTCCCCAGCCTCCTGCACCCCCGAAAGGGCACGAACAGACTCCACCAGCCGGTAGAACAGAGGGAGTTTATTGCCTCTCCAGAATACAGCACAGCACAGATGTCACCAGGTTACAGGGCAGGCCTAGGATGCCTCAGCTCCCCTTGATATGGGGTGGGGGGTCCGGCTTCTAAACCCCCCAGCCTGTTGCTGAGGCTGCTTCCTCCATGCTCCCGGACAGAAAACTAACCAACTCTCCTCCAGCCCTGCCCCCCAGCCCGGGGCGGCGTTCCACCTTCCTTTGTTTCTCCCCATGGGAGGTAGCTGGTCAGACAGGTTTGGAGCCCCCTTTGCATAATGACCAGACAGCAGAGGTCGCCACAGCCCTAGCAAGGCACCCCCACTACGTCACACCCTGCACCCCAATCCCTGTCCCAGGTCACAACCCAAACCCCTGCGCCCTACCCCAAGTCACACTCCCCCCCCAGATCTTACACCCAAGTTCCCTTCTGCACCGAATCTCTATCCCAGACCCCGCACCGCCTCCATTAATACCATGGAAGAGTGAGGCCCTCGACCACTTACCAAATTCTTGGAGTGGCCCCCCCAGCAAAAGTTATTGCCCACCCCTGGCCTAGACTGCTGCTCGCCCTTCCTCCGTTCCCACGTGGAGAGCTCTGTCCCTCCAAGGAAAACATATCGGGAGAGTGTGACCCAGGGATTTCCTGATGCCACCTGGTGCTCCTCCCCCCGCCCAGGTTTTACACGGGATTTTACAGGATCAGCTATGTGCATATTAGTTCTCCAGAGGGCGGCTTGTGAGATCTCTGCCAAGAGCCAGTGGCCTGCTGGTCACTCTAGCCATTGTGAAATGGCCGTAAGGAAGCTGTGTCCTACACTAGCACTGTGTTCTGCAGGTATTAAGGTGAGATAGGTCACCGGGAGAGGGCGACAAAGGCTTTTCTCACTGCCTGTGCTCTGGGAATTGTCCAATTTCGTGGCTGCCTATTTATAGACTGAGCCAGATGCTGAGTCAGGGCAGGTCTACACTCAAGGGGAAGGTCGAATCAAGAGACACAATTCCAGCTATGATCATTATGTAGCTGAGACAACATACCTGGATTCGAGTTTCCCCACCATCAGCTTCCCTAGCTCCTTACAGGAGCAGGCGTACCAGCCACCAATGGGGGCACCCTTTGGGTTCAATTTAGTGGGTCTTTACTAGACCCGCTAACTTGAACTCCTGAAGATTGATCACGACAACAACTTCCATCTTCCCTAGACATGGCCTCAGAGAGGGCAAAATCTACACAAAAGGTGTGTACAGGAAAAAACCACCATCAGGCAGGCGTCCTGTTTATGAACAAGGCCAATGGATTGATCTGGTTTGATCTGTCTGAGGGTGTGAACAGTCGTCCAGGATCTGCTGTGAGTCTGGCAGCAAAGTGCTTCAAGGGTCTGCTCTGTAGGATGTGGAAATGCCCCATTTAGTGTCTCTAGGCTGCATCCTAGGATTTTATTTGTGGTGGATCCATTTGTCTCCCGTCCTCCTACTCACTGTCCCTGGAGCCTCGCTCCTCTATCAAATCTGCATTTGTGTGTTTCCTCCGGACGTGTCAAGTGGAGCAGGGTGCGGAGGGGAGCAAGGACACGGGGCTGCACTGCCTCTGTGGAAGCAGCAAACCTGTGGAACCGGGGCTGGCCGCTCCAGAGTGTCCGGAGGAACCGGGGCCGCTCCAGAGTGTCCGGAGGAACCGGGGCCGCTCCAGAGTGTCCGGAGGAACCGGGGCTGCTCCAGGGTGTCCGGAGGAACCGGGGCTGCTCCAGAGTGTCCGGAGGAACCGGGGCTGCTCCAGAGTGTCCGGAGGAACCGGGGCTGCTCCAGGGTGTCCGGAGGAACCGGGGCTGCTCCAGGGTGTCCAAAGGAACCGGGGCTGCTCCAGGGTGTCCGGAGGAACCGGGACTGCTCCAGAGTGTCCGGAGGAACCGGGGCTGCTCCAGAGTGTCCGGAGGAACCGGGGCTGCTCCAGAGTGTCCGGAGGAACCGGGGCTGCTCCAGAGTGTCCGGAGGAACCGGGGCTGCTCCAGGGTGTCCAAAGGAACCGGGGCTGCTCCAGGGTGTCCGGAGGAACCGGGGCTGCTCCAGGGTGTCCAAAGGAACCGGGGCTGCTCCAGAGTGTCCGGAGGAACCGGGGCTGCTCCAGAGTGTCCGGAGGAACCGGGGCTGCTCCAGGGTGTCTGGAGGAACTGGGGCTGCTCCAGGGTGTCCGGAGGAACCGGAGCTGCTCCAGGGTGTCTGGAGGAACTGGGGCTGCTCCAGGGTGTCCGGAGGAACCGGGGCTGCTCCCGGGTGTCCGGAGGAACTGGAGCTGCTCCAGAGTGTCCGGAGGAACGGGAGCTGCTCCAGAGTGTCCGGAGGAACCGGGGCTGCTCCAGGGTGTCCGGAGGAACCGGAGCTGCTCCAGGGTGTCCGGAGGAACTGGAGCTGCTCCAGAGTGTCCGGAGGAACGGGAGCTGCTCCAGAGTGTCCGGAGGAACCGGGGCTGCTCCAGGGTGTCCGGAGGAACCGGGGCTGCTCCAGGGTGTCCGGAGGAACCGGAGCTGCTCCAGGGTGTCCGGAGGAACTGGAGCTGCTCCAGGGTGTCCGGAGGAACCGGGGCTGCTCCAGGGTGTCCGAAGGAACCGGGGCTGCTCCAGGGTGTCCGGAGGAACCGGGGCTGCTCCAGGGTGTCTGGAGGAACTGGAGCTGCTCCAGAGTGTCCGGAGGAACGGGAGCTGCTCCAGAGTGTCCGGAGGAACCGGGGCTGCTCCAGGGTGTCCGGAGGAACCGGGGCTGCTCCAGGGTGTCCGGAGGAACCGGAGCTGCTCCAGGGTGTCCGGAGGAACTGGAGCTGCTCCAGGGTGTCCGGAGGAACCGGGGCTGCTCCAGGGTGTCCGAAGGAACCGGGGCTGCTCCAGGGTGTCCGGAGGAACCGGGGCTGCTCCAGGGTGTCTGGAGGAACCAGGGCTGGCCGCTGCAGGGAAATGCCCAGGCTCCAGGTGCCCCTGGCTAGCTGGGAGAAAGAGCAGGGCCTGCCTCAGCTGAGCAAGGAGGGCTTGTGTAGCCTTGGCCTGGTGGAGTCGGGGACCGACCCACAGCAGGTCCAAACAAGTGTTCCTCACACTAGGGGCAGGGGTCACCAGGTCCTGCCCAAAGCTGGGAGCCCCCAGAAATGGTCCCAAGGGGGAAGGATGGTCCTGTGGTTAGGGCACGCTGCCCGTGGAGACTTGCATTCCAGTCCTTGTTGTACTGCAGACGCACGGGGTGACCATGGGAAGTCACTGAGTCTCCCTGGGCCTCGGCTCCCGTCTGTCCCATGGGGGTGATCGCCCTGCTCTGCCCTGCCCTGCCCTGCCCAGCCCGCCGGGGTGCTGTGAAGGTGAACACATTAAAGACTGTCGGGGAGAGGGGGGTTATGAGGGCCCAAGCATCACCTTCATAGAAATGCGCTCCACCTGCTCCTCTCGCAGACAATGGCCAGAGAGTGCGGCTGCGCAGACTCACCGGCTGCTTGCTCATTCTGGCCACTCGCCTGCTCTGACCTTGCTTAAAATCTTAACTCAGAGGCTGCCCATTAAATCGGCGCATCTTCGCCCGCGTGCACTGGCTCCCGCCCAGAGGAGCTCAACGCCCAACGTCCTCTCTCCTGCTGGACAAGTCGTTTTGCAGTCAGATGGCAAAATCTATTAGCCCGTTTGAACTCTGGTGAGCAGCCTCCATCCCTGGGCTTCCAGGGCATGAGAACACCTTGTTCATTAAACTTCAGACGGGGGAGAAAAATTCAACCTTTGCCTCAGACCGAACTGGTCAGTTTTGATGCTCAGAATGTCTTTGACATGAGCCTCTTACTGGCCCGGTCTCTAAAATCCACAGGCAGAGACTCACTGAGATCCCAGGTACCAGCACTCCCCACAGGCGTTTCATCCACACAGCTCAGAGTGTGTTACACAGGCTACATCTAGACTGCACGGCTCTTTCAAAAGCGTCTTTTTCGAAAAAGCCTCCTTCGAAAAAGAGCGTCTAGACTATAACCAGTACTTTCGAAAAAGCAAGCCGCTTTTTCAAAAGAGAGAACCCAGGGCATCTGGATGATCTCTTTCAAAAAAGCACAGTTTGCATTACATAGCGCCTTTTTTCGAAAGAGCACTTGTGATAAAAGGCGTTATTCCTCATTAAAGGAGGTTTACCACGATCGAAAAAACTGCCGCGTTCTTTCGATTTACTTTCGAAAGAACGCGGCTGCAGTCTAGATGAAGGTGACGTTTTTTCAAAAAAAGGCTACTTTTTTCGAAAAAACTCTGTAGTCTAGACAAATCCACAGGGACTAAACCACCCCCATTTTTCCATGGGGAAACTGAGGCACGGAATTGATTTCTACCATTAATGTGCCGTTTTCTCTGCCTGCCCAAATGCACTATGGGGCTCTGTGGGAATTGTCTCCTAGTGGTCTTAACAACATGCTCAGCTGCCAGCTACAAACCTGGCAAATTCACGTGCGCTCTGGGGCTTAAACTGGGCAGCTCCCATCTCATAAACCTTCCCTGGGAACCAAGGGTGTGCAGGGCAAAGCAGGCCCACGGGGCAGTCCTCTTACTGGCAGTGGGCACAGGCGTCCTGCTCTGGGTTTCAGTACGTGATTGAGTAGACAACGCCCAAGCAGAAACCAGCCCTCTGCTGAGCTACACAGCCCTTTGGAGCAAGGGCTGTTTTAGCTGTGAGAGCCAGCGCATCCGACAGTGAGTTACATGGAAGGCGGCTCAGCTGAGCGAGGCGATGCCCTGAGCTCTGACTTTGAGGGTTTATACTGACGGCTCCAAAGAGCGGGCTTTGGAAGGACTCAGCAGGAGGCCCAGAAGCATCATGAGTCCTGACAGAAGGGACGAGAGTTTAAAGACATAAAGGTCTAGTTCCAACTTCCCCCGGCGTGATCTTCCGGCAAAGCTTTTCCCCACTTCCGTTCCCCCTCCCCTGCTAGCAGCTCCCGCTTTAGCCTCCGCCATGGAAAGGAATCTGAGACCAGCCGTGATGAATGGACTGGCTGCCTTTTCTCAGGGACTATTTTATTTTTCCTCTGCTGCATCTGACAAGTTGCATTTTGCCATAAATCCCTTCAATTAGGCCTTTAAAACAGCGCTGCAGTCAGTTCCTTGATGTATGGGGTTGGAATTAGCTTAATGTCCCTGGCAGCCGATTCCTTGACTAAAAATAGTGCAGGCTGGCTTGCCTTCCCCTGCCTCTCCCTCCTTTCTCCTGGCTTCTCAGATGCACTGTCATTGAGGTCCTCCTTCCCCAGGACTTATGGAGAGGTTGAATTGCTAAGAGTTAATGCCCAGACCTAAATGGGATCCACTTCGTCCTCGGTTGGAACAGACAACATGCCTCCCTCCGGTGGCAATGCTCTAAGGAGTGAGGGGTTACATGGAAGGCGGATGGACTGTCAGGAAGGCTAAACCCTGCTAGTGAGAGTTATTAAAGAAGCTCTGCTTTAACTCAGGGCAAAAGGCCTATGTCTGGAAGGCTGAAGCCGAGGGCCAGGGAAGAGGGGCTTGAGGCAGGGGAGCCAGATACCTGGGCTGGTAGCTGGCAACATGGAGAGCTCTGGCCCCAGCTGGCCACTCTCTTCCTGTTGCAGCTGCACCCCTGTGGTCACGCTGCAGTATAATTGTCCCTCCTATCAGCCCCCTCCCTTTCTGTGTTATGGAAAACAATCCAGGCACATCCTGTTTTCCTGGCACAACCAAACCTGACCCTGCTTTAAGTTCAGATAAGAGGACACTGATTATCAAATGTGGTGGTCCTAGCTCTTTAGGGGAGTTGTTGAACAATTGGACTCTCAGACAGATGGACCCATGGACAGATGGATGCACAAACTCTCTAAAACAGTATAGTATAGTATAGTATAGTATAGTATAGTATAGTATAGTATAGTATAGTATAGTATAGTGTTTCTCAACCTTTTTTTATAAAGTACTCCTTTTTCCAAAAAAAATTATAAGTACCCCCAGTACCTACAGTTTTCAGACACACAATTTTTCTTCTACCATTGCAACACATTTGTTTAAACAACTTATTCATAGCCAGGGAAGCGATGACATTTTGGGTGTAAAAAGTACAAAAATAATAAAGCGCTGTAAAACTCGAAACAAAAATTCAGTTTTCTCCAAATTTCAGTTGTACTCGTACCACTGGTTAAGAAACACTAGTATAGTATAGTATAGTATAGTATAGTATAGTATAGTATAGTATAGTATAAAGCCAAAAAGAACAAAACATATACATAATTCATGTAAAAATGCCCCAAAATGGATCTCTTCCTGTGAAATTTTCAATTTAATAAAAATTAGCATTTTCTCACAGAAAACTGTTCCCTTTACAAATGTTTGAGCCTCTCTGCTCCTGTTATTACCCAAGTTCCTAACAGCAAAGGTATCTGATATCAAATGCTTTAGAAGGCAAAACCAAAACATAAATGGGCCTTATTGTGCATAACTATCTGAAACATTTCTTCCTGACCTCATCCAGGTATTACTCATGCCATGAAGCATGAGAATTGCTAGTCTATGTAATTTTTATCCTAGTTATTATAATTCTTCTTGTTCCTATCAAACTGCTTGTTTCAGTAAAATCCTGCAATGAGTTCCAAAGTTTAATATAGATATTTATACACTTATACAGGCTTGACCTGAAAGCTATTAAAGGAAAAATAGAACTGGACTGTGAAGACTGTTCTCTTATTTCACCACCAGTTGATTCTCAAAAACAAAAACAGCTGGCTTGACTTTTTGAAGCTTTTAATGGCTTTTAACTGTTTTCCTGGATTAATGCACCTACTAATTTTTCAGGATTTTAGTTTGTATTATATGTTTTAATCAGCACACCTGGAGATGTGCCCTTCAACAACTGAAATTAATATTCAATTTTGTTCCTACAGTCCCTTCCAATCCCAAAATAGCCTACAAATGTATACAGGAATCACTTAACTTGTCACTGAAATGCAGCTACCACTGGAGTGGAACACAACAGGGCTACGTCTAGACAGGCATGATTTTCCGGAAATGCTTTTAACGGAAAAGTTTTCCGTTAAAAGCATTTTCAGAAAAGAGCATCTAGATTGGCACGTAGACGCGCTTTTGCGCAAAAAAGCCCCGATCGCCATTTCCATGCTATTTCGAAATAGCTTATTTTGTACTTTGGCGCTGTCTATACAGATCCAAATTTCGGAATAACCCGCTATTCCAAAACGCCACTTGCTCCTTGTGGAATGAGCTTTTCAGGGATGTCGGACTAGCGAGCCCTTTATATTTTGAAATAATGGGCTTGCTGTGAAGACGTGGGATAGCTATTGCAGGATACTCCGGAATCCCAAAATAGCCTTGCAGTGTGAACATAGCCAGAGAGACGAACAAGTCCTGTGGAGCTGGGGAAGATGGCACGCTGTCTGAGGGGTGGGCACGTGGGGGTTTAGAGTAGCATCAGCCCCACCCACACTGGGGCACATGGATGGCTGGGCACTGAGTACCCATGGAAAAAAAATAGTCACAGCTGGTGGGCAGTTAGGGGAGGGCAGAGAGCAGCAAGGGGCAGACAGGAAGTCCTCCGGGAGCAGGAGTTCTGGGGGCAGAGTGTGGGCGGGGCCAGGCTGGCAGTTTGGGAGGACAAAGCCTTTCTCTGCCGAGCATACCCGCCGCCCATGGTCAGCACCTACCACAGACGGGTAGAGGGCTCACCACAGCCCCGCAGCACTTGCTGGATGCTGTGCAGTGCTAGAGGGGTAGGCAGAACGACACTCACCCTCCCTCGCCCACTCAGGCACGCCCCTGCCCAGGGCAGCCCCGTGCTCCACTTCTTCCATGGGAGCACGGTCGGGGGACAGGTTCCAAGAGCCTCTCTCCCCCTGCAAACACCTCAGCTCAGGACATTAGAAGTTGGCCCTTGGAAAGCACAATGCAGAGAGGCAAGAAAGGCAACCACGTCCCTAGAATGACGAGCCCTGAGGGACGGAACTGTCACTTCCTGCGTCCAGGAGGAGCTGCAGTCTGGCAGGTAATGGAAGAAGAGAGGAAGGGTAGCCAGATGGGTAGGGCTCTGGTTTAATGCCTGGGAGACTTACATAAGAATATAAGAACGGCCATACTGGGTCAGACCAAAGGTCCATCTAGCCTAGTAGCCTATCTGCCGACAGTGGCCAGCACCAGGTGCCCCAGAGATGGTGGACCAAAGACAATGATCAAGCGATTTGTCTCCTGCCATCCTTCTCCAACCTCTGACAAACAGAGGCCAAGGACACCATTTTATCCCCTGGCTAATAGCCTTTTATGGACCTAACCTCCATGAAATTATCTAGCTTCTCTTTAAACTCTGTTATAGTCCTAGCCTTCACAGCCTCCTCTGGCAAGGAGTTCCACAGGTTGACTACACGCTGTGTGAAGAAGAACTTTCTTTTATTAGTTTTAAACCTGCTCCCCATTAATTTCATTTGGTGTCCTCTAGTCCTTCTATTTAGGGAACTAATAAATAACTTTTCTTTATCAGCCCTCTCCACATCACTCATGATTTTATAGACCTCTATCATATCCCCCCTCAGTCTCCTCTTTTCTAAACTGAAAAGTCCCAGTTGCTTTAACCTCTCTTCATAAACTTGTGTTAGTTTCCTTGATCTGACACCACCAGTCTGACCTTGGGCAAGTCACTTAGTCAAGGCCTGGAGAGGCTGTCCAGCTGTGCAAAGGGGGTAATTCTTCCAAGGGGACTGAAAGACTCAATGTATTCAGGATTGTGCCGTGCTCAGAGACGAAGGGAACCGGACCCCAAAAGGGCCTTAGTTTCATCATTTCAGCTCCATGACTCTAATCCTGACTCGGCCACTTTTGCTTTGCATCCCACTTGTCTACCTACAAACGGCGCTAATACCCCTGATGAAGCCCATGGGGAGGGGAGCTATCAGGCTGAAGCCAGCCAATGGCTTGGGGAGCCACGTAACAGGCGAGGGCAAAGCATGGTCAGCTGGCATGCAGATCCACGGGCTGTGAGAGGGACAGTTGCCATGGAAATGTGACTGTGGGTGGGGCTGTCAGGTTTGAAAATGTGTTGGCGGGACAGCTCCCGGCCTCTCCGCCCCCGCACTTGAAAAGGATGGCAGAGTGTAGGCAAGAGCTGTGAACAAATCAACTGGCACTGTAGCAACTAGGGCCCAAGAAGGATGAGTTGATACAATTCCACAATCGGCAAAGCACCAGGGTCTTTTAGAAAGCTAGAACAGAGCTAAGCAACTAAAACCCAGGGTCTGAGGGTTCTCTCCTCATCTGAGCATACTCCCTCTTGCGGCAGCCTTCCCCAAGATCGTACCTCTGGTGCCACTCAAGAGATGCCATAGCAAACCTTTATCTTCTATGACGCAGTAGTAAAATGGGAAACTTGATAGAACCTAATATTATAATTAAAAAGTGGAGAAAGGGAAGTCAACTCTAACGATACAGATTTGGGCAAAATATAGTAAATTTTAATGACAGGTTTTACCTCAGAGGCAATCCTGTTAGGAGAGAAAGCAGCTGCGTACCTGGGACTGCTTTTGTTTTAAATGATAAAGTGCTTTAAAACTAATGTTTGCAACCAGGCAGGCTTGTGCCTAGGGCCCTGCATAGATACAAAATTGGTGTCTGCATCTGCAAAAATGATCCACAGAGTTAAAGCAGATAGCCACAAATTTGCAGGGTTCTACACACAACGTTTGTATCCACATCTGCAGCCGTATCTGCAAAAGAACCATGGACATTTGCAGCCACATCCGTGGGTATAAGATGGATATCTGTGGATTTGAACCTGTGTTGAGAAAGGCAATAGATAAAAGGGACTGAAACCAAATAGTGTGTTTATAGGAATACTTGATCACAGACTGGTATAATCAAAAATACTATTTGTTTAACGATACACAGACACTGCTGGGCCAAACATACTAAGGTCTCACCGTTGTTGTTAGAACAAGAAGTACAGAAATGGAAGATTTATACAGTTGTTCCAGCCAGATGAAGAACACCAGTTCTTGAAGAGACTTTGCAGTGTATAGTGGACAGCTAACACCTGTTTAAAGAGGAGCAAAGAATGTGGAGAGAATTTGTTTAAATATTTGAACTTTGAACTGTTTTTTCAGCAGTTATCAGAGACACTGTAAGGCTGTGTCTACATTGGCCCCTATTCCGTAATAGGGATGCTAATGTAGCACTTGGGAATAGGCAAATCCGCGGGGGATTTAAATATCCCCGCGGGATTTGCATTTTCATGGCTGCCGCTTTTTTCCGGCTTGTAGATAAGCCGGAGAAAAGCGCCAGTCTGGACGCGATCCTCCGGAAAATAAGCTCTTTTCCGGAGGGTCTCTTATTCCCACTTGAAAGTGCCCCATACTTGAAAGTGGGAATAAGAGATCCTCTGGAAAAGAGCTTATTTTCCGGAGGATCGTGTCCAGACTGGCGCTTTTTTCCGGCTTATCTACAAGCCAGAAAAAAGCGGCAGCCATGAAAATGCAAATCCCGCGGGGGATATTTGAATCCCCCGCAGATTTGCCTATTCCCAAGTGCTACATTAGCATCCCTATTACGGAATAGGGGCCAATGTAGACACAGCCTAAATGTGAAAAAGCACACTTACACACGTGGGCAAGGGATGTACCATGAAGGGGCTCTCAGAAAATGACTTGCAGAGGTAAGTTGCTGGCGGTGTAACTATGGTTTTTCTGTAGCCTAAAGCCTTCCTCTGCACCCAGATTTTTAAGTCTCAGCTTGACAAAGCCCTGGCTGGGATGATTTAGTTGGGGTTGGTCCTGCTTTGGCCAGGGGGCTGGACTCGATGACTCCTGAGGTCTCTTCCAGCTCTAGGATTCTATGATTCTATGAGCAGCAGCCATTAGCTATAAAGCTTGGAGTCACATACTCATTCCATCTAAATTGCATTAAAATAGTGTCACACCAAGCTGATAAGAAGGAGATCCTGTCCTAAGGGCCCCCACTGTTCCCAGATAAAGAAACATGTCCCAAGGCGGGTAAAGAAAACTTAGTTTAACAACATTTCGCCTGGCAAGAAACTATTTATCAATAGTTGAGGTTGTGGAATTCTCATTCTATGATTATGGTCCTCACTTTCCTATTGTCTGTCTGTCTGTCTGATCTCTGTCTGGTTTTTAATCATTTCTGTTGGCTGTATCATTAATTTTGATAGGTGTAAATCAACTAAGGTGGTGGGGTATGATCGGTTAGGTGATTCAGTTAGAGTATGTTATAATTGGTTAGTAAATTTATACTAAAATAATTGGTTACAGTTGAACTAAACAGGACTCGGTTTACTCTATAAACTGGGGCCCAAAAGGAAATTTTTTGGATCCCCCTTGTCCTCGTTTGTTGACTCCCTCAGAGAACTTTAGCAGGTTTGTAAAGCATGATTTCCCTTTACAGAAACCATGTTGACTTTCCTCCAACAAATTATGTTCATCTATGTGTCCGACAATTTTATTCTTTATTATAGTTTCAGCTAATTTGCCTGATACTGACATTAGACTTACTGGTCTGTAATTGCCAGGATCAACTCTAGAGCCCTTTTTAAATATTGGCATCAGTTAGCTATCTTCCAGTCATTAGGTACGGAAGCTGATTTAAAGGATAGGTTACAAACCACAGTTAATAGTCCAGCAATTTCACATTTTGAGTTCTTTCTGAAGTCTTGGGTGAATGCCATCTGGCTCCGGTGACATGTCACTGTTAAGTTTATCAATTTGTTCCAAAACTTCTTCTAATGACACCTCAATCTGGGATAATTCCTCAGATTTGTTGCCTAAAAAGAATGGCTCAGGTTTGGGAATCTCCCCAGTATCCTCAGTCATGAAGGCTGAAGCAAAGAATTCGTTTAGCTTCTCCACAATTACTTTATCATTTTTGAGTGCTCCTTTAGCATCTCAATTGTCCAAGGGCCCGACTGGTTATTTAGCCAGCTTCCTGCTTCTGATGTACTTAAAAAACAAATAACTTTTCCCTATTTACTTTCTCCACACCAGTCATGATTTTATACTTTTCTATCATATCCACTCTTCGCTTTCTCTTTTCTAAGATGAAAAATCCCAGCCTTATTACTTTCTCCTCAAATGGCAACCATTCCATACCCTTAATAAATTTGTTGCCCTTTTCTGAACTTTTCCCAATGCAAACATACCTTTTATGAGATGAAGTGACCCCATCTGCATGCCATTTTCAAGATGTGGGCATACCATGGTGTGACGGCGCGTTGGGGGTCCCCCGTCTCCTGCACCCCGAAATGGCAAAAACAGACTGCACCAGCCGGTGGAATAGAGGAAGTTTATTACCTCTCCAGGATACAGCACAGATGGAATCTGGTCACAGAGCTGGGCTAGGATGCCTCAGGCCCCCTTGAGATGGGGGAGACTGGGCCCCTAAACTCCAGCCCCTTTCCCTAGGCTGTCTCCTCCATGCTCCCAGCCCACAACTAAACTCACCCTCTTCCAGCCCTGCCCCCCAGCCAGAGCAGCATTCCACCTTCCTTTGTTCCTCTCCATGGGGGGTGTCTGGCCATACTCGTTTGCATAGTGACTCATCCTGTTTTGCTGGGTCGTGGTACCCACGGCAGCCAGTGGGGGTTACCCCAGAGCCAGCAGCATAGAAACCAGCCAGGTACCCCCACTACGTCACACATGGATTTATACAGAGGCAATAAGATATTCTCTATCTTATTCTCTATCCCTTTTAAAATTATTCCTAGCATTCTCTTTGCTTTTTTGACTTGCACGTTGAGTGGATGTTTTCAGAGAAGTATCCACAGTGACTCAATGATCTCTCTCTTGAATGGTAACAATTAATTTCGTTCCCCTCATTGTACACGTATCGTTGGGATAATGTTTTCCAAGATGCATTACCTTGAGTTTATCAATGGTTGTAGCAACAGTTCCAGCCTATCTTGCCTTCCAAGAGGTGGTGTGGCAAAATTTCAGTCCCAGTTGCAAGATCTCAAAAGTTGATGTCTTGTTTCCAGACTGGATTGGTGATTGAGGACAACCCTCATTTTGGTTGGATATTGTGAATGTTTGGAAGATGTATGGGGCACTAGCTCATTGGTCTATGCTAACACCTCAGAGAAAGAGAACCAAGCTGGACCTGAAGAAAGAGGATAAAATGGCCTCTCTCCTTCAGCACATTAGTTCCTGAAAACCAGACACTTAGAAGAGAGAAGACTGAGGACCTGGGAGCATCCTGCTGACATCAAGCACTTAACTCAGAGAGGCACTTTTAACTATCTCATTCCATTCCCAGCAATTCAGGTTGCCCACTAACACCCTGGGAAAAGATTTCAGTCACGTCTGTCCTTTGCTACACCTGTGTTTGCAGCGTCAACTCCTGCTGTGAACAACAACGGAGCTGGAACTGATGGCTGAGCAAAGATCTGGTGATAAGCAGCTCGGAGACTCTCTTGGGTGATGACCCGAATCAGTCAAGTGACCACTTTCTGAAATTGGGTACCTCATTAGTAAGGAAGCGAATGTGCTTGTTTATGCATTTTAAAAGTTATCAGAGAATTGCTGTCTTTGGTTTGTAACAGCTCCATTCCGGAGTGTTGTTATCTAAGGGTACGTCTAAACTACATGCCTCCGTCGACGGAGGCATGTAGATTAGACAGATCGGCAGAGGGAAATGAAGCCGCGATTATTTTAATCGCGGCTTCATTTCCCTCTGCCGATCTGTCTAATCTACATGCCTCTGCCGACAGAGGCATGTAGTCTAGACACAGCCTAAGACTGTAGCACATGGGGCATGTCTTTTATGGTTGATGGTCTTTTGTTGCCCTTCATCTTCCAGGGACATAGAGACATGAAATGAGACCAACTGTGCACCCTTGATAACTGGCACTGTGTCTGTAAGAAATGTACACGTTGAGGTGTACGTGGGAGATGGAAGAGGTGTACATGGGAGATGGGCGTGTTAGATGTTGAGGCTAATATAATTCACAGGGAAATAGGTAACAAGGGTAGAATACTATGGATCCATTGGGAGGGACACCTTCGTAAACTGGCAGTAACTGGCCAGATTGCATGTGACCTGGTGCTAAACTGTCTCAGAGGGGTAGCTGGGTGAGTCTATATCTGCAAAAACAATGGGGAGTCCTGTGGCACCTTAGAGACAGATTTATTGAGGCATAAACTTTTGTGGGTAAAAACCACTTCATCAGATGGAATGGAAATCACAGAAGTAGGGATTATATCTGTACACACACACATACACACACACACACACTAGCACACACACTAGCATAGCAAAGGGGAGGAGTTACTTATCAAGCGTAGGAACAGCGTTGAAAAGGCCAATTCAGTCAGGGAGATGTGGCTCACTCCCAGCAGTTGATGGGCAGGTGGGAATTCCGAAAGGGAGAAAGGTGGCAACTATGTAGCATTCTCAGACCTCAACCCTAAGGAAGGGGATGATGCTGAGTGGCCCGAAGGAGGCTACTGTGAAGGGAAAGGCAATGGGTGTGGTGAAGAGATATCCCTCTCCAGGAGCCTCAGCCATGAGCAGTGACAATAGATCAAGGAACTGCGCCCCAGCTTTGCACCGATGTTTTCAGCCACCCCTGCATAGACTGAACAGGCTCACCACTGCATTGACGCAAGTGACGCTCACCCAGTCACAGCCCAACCCTACTGGATGGCTTCTTCGGCCAAAACCATCATAGAGAAGGAGGTCAAGGATATATTAGAGATGGGTGTAATCCACCCCCTACGAGTGACTGGGCCTCTCCAGGGGTCCTAGTTCCCAAAGCGGATGGAAAAATCTGACTTTGTGACTATCATAAGTTAAATGCTGTAACGTAGCCAGAAAACTATCCAATACCACACAGATGAGCTATTGAAGAAATTGGGATGCATCCTGTTCATCTTCACTTTAGACCAAAGGATACTGGCAAGTATGGCTGGATGAATCAGCCAAGGAAAGGTCAGCCTTCATTAGACAGGTAGGGCTCTATGAATTTAATGTTCTCCCTTTGGGGCTGTGCAATGCACCCACTAGTTTCGAAAGACTTGTAGATAATCTGCTAGCTGGATCTGGAGAATTTGCACTAGGCTATATGGACACTGTGGCTGTATTCTCTGATTCATGGGCAGAACACCTCGCAGTCTTTGTGTGACCAGAAGACATGAACTGAGCCAGGGAGCAAGGCATGGACTATTCAGCGACATCCATGCCTTAGGAAGGACTAAACCTGGGAACAACTGATATGTGAGTAGAACAGGCAGTGCTTTTTTTGTGATGGTATTGCCTGGTATGCAGTACCAACACCTCCAGACACAGTACCGGCATCTCTAGTCAAAACTTACCTGGAAAGAACGGAACATACCAGCACCTCTGTACGCAAATGTCCAACAGTCAGCTGGGGTACCAGCACCTTTTTTTTTTTTTTTTTTTTTACAAAAAGGGCTCTGAGAACAGGTAATGTTTAGTAAGTCTAGATTGGGTTATTTTCTTTATCTTTGAGTTTCTTGGACTTTTCTGTGAGGGTACGTCTACACTACAGCGTTAATTCGAGTTAACTTAATTCAAAATAGTTAATTCGAATTAAGCTAATTGAATTAACACATCTACACACAAAACTTAATTTGAAATAGTTAATTCAAATTAAGCTAATCAAATTAACACATCTACACACAAAATCTATTTCGAAATAGTGTTTTGCTATTTCGAAATAGTGCGTCCACACTGAGTGGACCCTGAACCGAAGTTAAGGCTGGCCAGAACCAGTGCCAGCAGGGCATCAGGTTAGGACTTAGTGTGTGGGGCTGATGCCTGAGATTAACTGAACTCTGTGCTTAAAAGGACCCTACCCCCACACCGGACAGACAGTTCTCAGGGTTCCTCGCTTGCTTGTCTACCTCGATGAGGGACAGCTAAGCAGTCCTGTCTCGGAGTGCCCTAAGTGCCCGCACTCAGGACACCACAGCACTCGGCCACATGGAGCCCTGGGCATGTCGGTGTGTCTTGTGGGGTCATTGCCATCAGCCCAGCTGCACTTGCTGCAGGCTGCCATCCGGGGAGTCCATCGGGGGGCTGTCAGGATCCAGGAGGCCCTGCGGGAGCCCTCAGAGCCACACTGAGGAGCCCTCAGAGCCACTCCAGTCCTCCCCACTGTGGGGCTCGTGCCCCATTCCTCCCTCACATCCTTCCATTTACCCCTTTCTAGCCCCCCTTCCTGATGTCAAACAAAAGACACGTATGTTCAAAAATAGAAACTGGGTTTATTAAACAAAACTTGGGGGGATGAACCTCTGGGGAGACTGGGAAAAGGAGGTGGGAGGGGGAAGAGAGAGGGTGGGAGAGGGGAGGAGGAAACCTGGGAGGAGGGAGCTGGAAGGGGGAAGCCAGGGGAAGAAGGGGGAGGGGAAGCTCAGGGCTCAGGGTTGGGGGATCTCGCCGGACCAACTTGATTTTTGTGCAAACCTGCTCCTGGGTTCGCATGTGGCCTTTGGAGGCCAGGCTGGCAGCTATCCTCCATCTAGTGCAGAGATCATGGACATTGGGGGCATCCCCCCCAAACCTGAATAAGGTCCATGATCTCCACCCTGGACCAGGAAGGTGCCTGCCTTCTCCAGCCCCTGGCAGGCTCCTGGGTTCTGGCAGACTGGTCCTGGGGAGCGGTGGAGGGCTGGTTGCCAGTGGCTTGCTGGCTTATATTTTGGGGCCACTGGATCAGGGGCCCCAGTCGCCACTGCTGGCTCTGGGCTGGCAGGCTTGGAGTTGGCACAGGCAGCTACCCATTTAATGGCTCCGGGGCTCGGGGAGAGGAGAGTAAGTTTTCCTGGTTGTGCCCAGAGTGGTCACCAGGGCTCCCTGGGAAGGGCTGGAGGCCCCCTATTTCGAATTAAGTGTCTACACAGCACCTAATTCGAAATAGCTATTTCGAATTTGGTGTTATTCCTCATAGAATAAGGTTTACTAAATTCGAATTAAGCGCTCCGCTATTTCGAATGAATTTCGAAATAGCCGTTTGCATGTATAGACGCTATTAAAGTTAATTCGAAATAACAGCTGTTATTTTGATTTAACTTTGCAATGTAGACATACCCTGAGAGCACATGTAACCCCCTTACACCGTTATTCTCCAAACTGAATCCCAGGGAAGCAATTCTCTGTGGGGTTTTTTCAGTTACTTTTACTGTTACTTCAGTTACTCTTACTGTTCTCTTACTTTTTCTCAGTTACGCTGTAACATCTAGCAACCAAGTAAACTGATGAAGTGGGTTGTGCCCATGAAAGCTCATGCTACAATATACTTGTTAGTCTCTAAGGTGCCATAGGACCGCTTGTTGTTTTTAGAGTTATGTACTAACACGGCTACCCCCTGAGACTTTCAACCAAGTAATGTTCACCAAGTAAAAACTTACTTGTTTTGTTGATAAAAATCACTTTAAGATTGTGATCTGATTGTGTCTAAAAGGCAAGAGGTTCTGTGTGCACATGCCTAAGACTGCATAGAAAAATCACAGGGTTGGTTGTTGTTTTTTCAAGCTCTCACCAGAGGGAAAGTTAAAGAGCTTGAGGGTACTTCACAGGAAGAAATTCCCAAATGCATCTTCCTGGGTTCTCAAATTTTTATTTTTTTTTTTGTATTTGGGTGGTGGCACCAATACCCATCCAAGGCCAGGGATTCTGTGACCTTGGAGAGTTTTTAAACAGAAGTCTTTACTGGCATTTGGCGGGGTATTTTAAAGTCTCTTGCGGGGCCCACCTTCTGCATTCAAGTGCCAGAATGGGGAACAGCTTTCACAGAGCCTACGCTAAGGGACTTAGTCAAAAATCTAAACCTAGTCGGCATTTCTACCTAGTGACCAAGGATAAGGGTCACGGTCTCTTGTGGCTGTGTAATTTAATTCTGAAATCCTACATGGTTATATTGACCAATTTTCTAGTTGGCATTAGCCATGTCTTAGTCCAAAACATAAAAATATAAAAACAGCCAGACTGCATCAGACCACAGCTCCATCTAGCCCAGTGGCCTGTCTTCCTACAGTAGCCGATGCCAGGTGCCCCAAAGGCAATGAACAGAACAGGGAACCATGGAGGAATCCATGTTTGCCTTCTTATCTCCTGTACTGTTCATTAACTGTTGTTATGGGTATTTTACAAAACGCTATAAAACTAAATTCAACTCTTGAGCCCTTTTCTTTAGTTAAGCAGCTGAAATCAAAAGAGCCTTAAGAATGGGGATAGGAGGAATCAGGCAAGCAGTTGCTTTACTAAGGCTTGGTTTCTATCCTATCATTCTTGCAGTATTACATGAGAACATAAGAATTGCCGTACTGGGTCAGACCAAAGGTCCTTCTAGCCCAGTATCCTGTCTGCTGACAGTGGCCAGCACCAGGTGCCCCAGAGAGGGTGGACTGAAGACAATGATCAAGCGATTTGTCTCCTGCCATCCTTCTCCAGCCTCTGACAAACAGAGACCAAGGACACCATTTTATCCCCTGGCTAATAGCCTTTTATGGACCTAACCTCCATGAAATTATCTAGCTTCTCTTTAAACTCTGTTATAGTCCTAGCCTTCACAGCCTCCTCTGGCAAGGAGTTCCACAGGTTGACTACGCGCTGTGTGAAGAAGAACTTTCTTTTATTAGTTTTAAACCTGCTACCCATTGACCTCCTGTTTATCTGTCCAGGATACCCAGGGCTACTCCTGCCACAGTAATTGGCAGGAGCAGTGTTTGACTGAGGGGGAACTGCTGTTGGAACTGACAGGGAATCTGCCCTTTCTGCTGAGGACAGGGGCGGGAACACTCAATGATTGGCTGTTTGGTTCATTCCCAAAGAAGCACTTGGTATTGGCCACTGTGGGACTAGATGTGCCGTTGGTCTTACCCAGTATGGCTGTTCTTATGGCCTCTTGCTTCTGCTGGAGGCTGACTCCTGGCACCCCAGGCTTCAGAAAAAAGCAAATCCCTTGTCTTTGGAGTATACCCCGAGAACCAGGTGGTAGTAGGACGGCAGCAGGGGGGCAGGAAGGCCTAGTGGACAGAACACTCAGGACTCAGAAACACTGAGTTCCTTGCTCTGGCCTTTTGGGTAATGTTGGGCACGTGTCTTCACTTCTCTGTACCTCACTTTCCCCACCGGTAAAATGGGAACAATAATGCTGCACTCCTTTGTAAAGCACCTGGTGCTCTATTGGCCAAAAGCAAGAGATGTGCTCAGTCCCCAGCAAACCGGGGGCGAATGTCAGAACAGACATGGCTCCCTGAGCCCCTTTTCACTGGCTCTTCACTGGCAGGTCTATTCCCAGGGAATCCCCCTGGGGCAGGTACTCCTCCAGCACCCTACCCAGCCGTGCAGCCGTCCTTCCACAAACCGGCTCAGGCAGCTAGTGCTGTTGCCCACCGAGGCCTGCAGAGTGACATGGGAAGCCGCAGTGCAGGATGCTGGGTGCTCACTGCAGGGAGACCTCAGGTCCCACTCAAAGTGATTTACTGGCAAGAAAAACACAACAGTGCAGCAGCCCTGGCACTGCCGCAACCCCAGCAAGCATCAGAGAATATCCCCTCAGTCCAGGCAGCCCAAGTCTCCTGGCCCCAGGAATTGCAGCCAGGCTATTGTATTGCAAGGAGCCACTGCTTTAGTTGATTTTATAAAGGCAATCCCTTCCTCTGCCAACCTCCTCAGTCCAGGCACCTTGGGCAGCAAGGAACAAAAGCCTCTGCCTACCAGGTCTGTTCCTCCTGGCCTGGAAACAGCTTGAAAATTATAGCCTGGGTGCTGGACCGCCAAGAAACAAACCAAGGAGCTATTTTGTCCTGGCTCTCTCCTAGGGACTCCAGGGAAAGTGAGAGGGGCCCTGGAGTGGCAGAACGGTCTAGCAGTTAGAGCAGGGGTGGTTAAGAACCAGCACTTCTAAATTGCCCCCCCCCCCCCCCCGGCAAAGTCACGACTCTTGTCGCTGCCTCTTGCCTCAGTTTCCCCAGCTGTACGATGGGAATAAAACACACTGATTTAAATCCCGGTTGGAAGTGCACTGGAGTCTGAATTCACAGGACTCGCTGAGGCGCTCCCGGGTCCAGGGGTGCGAGATGGGCCGCGTGCCTGGCCGGAGAGCTGCGGCTTCACTCGGGTTCGCTCAGGGCTGCCCCGCATTGAGCCCGCGGGCACCTGCCGTGGGCAGCAGGAGCTGCCAATATTTGCTGGTCCTGGGGAAGGGCACAACCGCGCTGGGGAGGGCAGACAGGGCGCACCGTCCGGAGGAGGGAAGGCGCCAGGGCGCAGTACCACCCCCGGAGCACCAGAGGCGGCGGCCGGCACCGGAGTGGGGCAGGCGGCAGAGCCTCCGCCGCGCACCCGGGACAGCTCCCCACTCCGCACCCCCGCCTTGTCCCGCCCGCTCAGCGCCCCCGCCCCAGCCGCCCGCTGCATCCTGCGCCCCAGCCCCCCGTGTGCGCCCCGGCGGGGCTCCTGCCCGTGCCCGGGGGCTGCCCATTGCAGCGCTGCAGCGGGGGAGTTAAAATACCCAGCCCGCCTCCTCCCCGGCCTCCGGCAGAGCCCCCCGCCCCGCCCCGGCTCAGCCTCTGCAGCACCAGCCTCGCTGCTGGCCGCAAAGCACCGGCCCCCTTAGGAACCGGCGAGAGCGGAGCCGCTGGCGCGGGCGGGGCTGCCCTTGGCTGGGCAGGTGAAGTGCCGAGGGCAGAGGGGGGCTGTGGAGGAGGAGGAGATACGCCGCGGGGAGGCTGGAACCCAGCCCCATCCGAGCCGGGGAGCCGGAAGGCGGCGAGCCGGGCAGCCCGAGCGCAGCAGGATTATAAAAGGACCGGCCGGGGGCTGGCGGCGAGAGCCGGGGGCCACCTCCTGCTCCCGGAGAGCCCGCTCCGCAGGCAGGCTCCTGCCAAGCAGACCTGGCTCCCTCCCCGCTCCTCCGCGACACCAGCATCCGCGCCTGGCTCCCCGCACCCCGAGCAGTGCGGCAGCAGACGGGCCATGCCGGCCGGAGCCCGGCCAGGGGGGAATTAACAGCCCCAGGATGGTGCTGCGGCCAGGTCCGAGCCTCGCCCTGCAGGTAAGAGCCGGGCTTTGTCCAGGGACCCCGCTCACTCGAGCGGGCTGCATTGGCACAAGCTGCGCCGGGGGCGCCTCTGTCCCGGCCTCGGCACTTGGGGGCGAGTTGGCGATGTATCGAGCCCGCAGCAGCGCGCCATGCAAGGAGCCGCGGGCGCTCCAGCCGGGGCAGAGCGAAGAGGGAAGGCTCCCGGGGGTCGTCCTGGGGACGCGGTCTGGGGGCAGCCCTGGGAGAGGGCGAGCCCCGCTTGCTCCGGCAAATCCCCTGGCGCGCTGCTCCGCGCGGCTCCGGCTTGGTTCCCCGCGGAACCATCTGCTCCCGGCTTCCCTGAAAGTGGCCGCGAGTCGAGTCCCCCGCTGCCTTGGCTGGCTGGAGCCGGCAGGGCCCCTACCGGACATGCCCGCCCGCTTTCCCCGCTGCACCGGCCCCGGTCCGAGGGATACTTGTGGGAACACATCGAAGCTGGAGCCGCGGGCGGGACAAGCCGTTGCCTTTTTCCCGGGCGAGGTGCCGGGTTCCGCTGAGAACCCAGACCCAACCCACACAGTGCCAAGGGGGGGGGGAGTCGACGAGCACCCGAACATTTTTGGCAAACCCCGGCGCGGGGGTGGCAGAACGCGGCTCGCTCTGGGCCGGTGTAGAGGGGACCAGCTCTGTGCAGCCCGCTGCGTTCCCGGCGGGGGAAAGACCGCAGCGGCCAAAGACAGTCCGCAAAGGCGGAGGGCTAAGTTCGACCGGCCCTCTGGGCGCAGCGGCGCTTTGCAAGCTTGTCGGTTGTGCGACAGAAGTAATTGCAGACCCTCGTGTTACCCGGAAAACCGGGGCGTCCAAAGTGCCAGCAGCGCGGAGCATTGGGAAGAATTACTCGGAAGTGCTAACGCGCGCCAAGGGTGCAGCGCGGTTCCACGCTCCTGCCTTGGATGAGCCGAGTCTCTGTTGTAGTCACTGTGCTACCGTAATGCTGCATGAAGAGAGCTCTCGCGCAATGTTATGGTCGCACCATTCGTGGGAGGCTTTGGATTTTGGAGGTTGGTTTTTTTTTACAAAAATCATGGGAAATATTGTCTGTTTCCAGTTAGCGTTTAAATGCTCCTCTGTATTTTCCCCGTCTTTGAGCTCAGGAAGAACTGCCCCTTTCCTGTCACTTCTGTCCACACCCTTGTCATAGAATCATAGAATAATAGGACTGGAAGGGACCTCGAGAGGTCATCGAGTCCAGCCCCCCGCCCTCAAGGCAGGATCAAGCTCCGTCTACACCATCCCTGACAGATGTCTATCTAACCTGTTCTTAAATATCTCCAGAGAGGGAGATTCCACCACCTGTCCAGAGCCCCTCTGGGGAGTTCATCCCAAACCATTTGAAGAGATCCCGACCAATTGACCAAGTGGGGCAGAGGGATGAAAGTGGAGTAGAGAGCAGCCTTAGCTAGGTCCGGGTCTATACTGTCTAGGTAAACACACCAGATCCAGCACAATGAAATTACAAGGCAACACACTTCATAGAGTCTGGCAATGGAGAGCAAGTTCTGCACCTGTGCTGAGGCAGAACCAGGTGAACCTAGAACCTAGAATCATGGAGATTTGCCAGAGGCAGGATGCCATATGGTTTGTGTTTCTGAGCCGCTCGGCTGCTCGCAGTTCCCAGTGGCTGTGGTTTGCCATTCCTGGCCAATGCGAGCTGCAGGGATGTGGTGGCTCAGCCCACAACGCTTTCTGTGGCTCCCATTGGACACTGGGAGCTGCAAGTGGCCTGGCTAACACATGCCCAGTTAAGCAACCCGCCTGGCAGCCAGATGAGCCATGTCTGGCATGTGGGCTGCAGGGTCCTGTGGCTGACCCAGAGCATCTCTAGACCATTGGGTTCTTCCTTCCCCAGACCTGAGGAAGATTCTGAGTAGCTTTGATGATGGTCCCTCCCTCCAACAGAAGTCGGTCCATCCTCTCCCTTCTTGTCTCTGTCGTAGCCTGGGGCCAACAAGTGTTTATCCAGCTTGTTCCTTAAAACCTGCAGGGATGGAGATTTCACAACACCTCTTGGAAGCCTGTGCCAGAGATTAACTATCCATATAGTTAGAAAGATTTTCCTAATATCTGACCAAAATCTCCCTTCCTAGGATCCGGTTTAGAGGGTTACCTGAACTAACACACCTCTGATGAATCACACTACACTTCCTTCCCACACTTTATTCTCAGCACCTCCCATGATTGACCTAGGAGGGAAGCCTGAAAGAATTGGGCTTGTTTAGTTTCGAAAAGAGGAGATGGAGTATAAAAGGGTGTTATAAGGAGGAGGGAGAAAAATTGTTCTCCTTGGCCTCTGAGGATAGGACAAGAAGCAATGGGCTTAAATTGCAGCAAGGGTGGTTTAGGTTGGACATCAGGAAAAGCTTTCTGCCTGTCAGGGTGGTTAAATACTGGAAGAAATTGCCTAGGTGGGTTGTGGAATCTCCATCATTGGGGATATTTAAGAGCAGGTTGGACAGATATCTATCAGGGATGGTCTAGATGGTGCTTGGTTCAGCTGTGAGGGCAGGGCACTGGAGTCGATGACCTCTCAAGGTCCCTTCCAGTTCTAGTGTTCTATGATATTCCTCCTACTTGGGGCCTCTTCGGGGAAGAGCTGATGGCTGCTACTATTCTCAAGGGCAAAGAAGTCATAGCCTCTGTGTCTCTCAGTCCTGGGCAGTCTTTGCAGGGCTTGGGAGACATACGCGTCCCTCCTAGACCACAAGAGAGTGGAACAGAGATGCTGCTGCTCCAAGTGGCTCCAGAGTCAACCAGGGCCTCTGTGTCATTGAGCCAGCCTGACTTCTGTTAACACCCAAGTGAGTTCAACCAACATCAAATGATTGACATGACCAATCACAGCCATGCTGCCCAGCCTGAAAGAAGTCAGCCTAAAGAGAAATAAAATTAAACCTCAAAAAAAAAAATGAGAAAATTAAAGCCCTCCTTCAAGCAGAGATTTTGCTCTCAAAAGAGAAAAGTGCAAGAGATGCCATGAAATCCACTAGGGATTTTTCTCATGCTGTCAGTTTTGCTCAGATACCATGGTGATGGATAGCAATAAAAATCCAGAGACAGAGAGGAGAGAGATGTGAAAATTTGCTGTGAAAAGTTCACCCTGGCGCTACAAGTGATTTTAAACCCCCCAGAATGTTCATATGACATTTTGTCAGGAAATGTTGACATTTATACGATTACAGCAATTTCCAAATTGTTTTCCCGGCCCTCAAATTGACATGTCTTGATGGGCCGGGGGGGGGGGGGGGGTGACGTAGTGGGGGTACTTGCTGGGCTGTGGTGACCCCTGCTGTCTGGAGCAAGACCCAGCAGGGAAAACCTCACTAGGCAGAGGTAATGCCAAACTTGTTGAACCAGTGGCCAGACACCCCCCATGGAGAGGAACAAAGGAAGGTGGAATGCTGCCCTGGCTGGGGGGCAGGGCTGGAAGTTAGTTAGTTGGTTGCTGGCTGTCTGTGAGCATGGAGGAGACAGCCTAGGGAGAGGAGCTGGAGTTTAGGGGCCCAGTCTCCCCCCAACTCAAGGGGGTCTGAGGCATCCTAGCCCAGCTCTGTGACCAGACTACATCTGTGCTGTGCTGTATCCTGGAGAGGCAATAAACTTCCTCTATTCCACCGGCTGGTGCAGTCTGTTTGTGCCATTTCGGGGTGCAGGAGACGGGGGACCCCAACGCGCCGTCACAGGGGGGGAGGAAAGAAACCTTTTGCTTCAAGACTTTTGCCCAGCTCTAATAATAGTATTAATTAAAAACTCTGACATGATGTCTCAAGCCTGCTGAGGAAATGCTCAAGGAAATGGTGTGCGTGTGAGCACACACATATGTATGTGCATACATGTGTGCATGTGTGTGTACGTGTGCATGCCTGCATGTGTGTGTGAAAAATAACCACCTGGATCATTTCATGTCTCCAGAGATAGTGGTGCCATCAGTATTGAGCGTAGTTGTTCCATTACTATCAGATGGATGTACAGAAATACAATCCAAGAAGCCAATGGGAAAATCCGGGGCAGAGTTCCTGCCTATGTGCATGCAGATCCCTTGGAAGGTTTGTAGCCCAGAAGCCTCTCTTGAGCAGAGAACAGACAGTGGTCTTATGCATCCCCAATGTTTTCTCACCAAGTCTAGGGAAAGACTTAATCTAGCAGAGCGAGGAGTAATGTGATCCAGTGGGTGGAAGCTGACACTAGACAAATCCAAACGTGAAACAAGGCCCAAATTCCTAATGGTGAGGGCAATTACTCAGGGAGACATCTTAACTAGGGATGTGGTGGATGTGAAGCCTTTACATTAAGTCTGGGTGTCCTCCTAACCCTAAAACATAAGCTCTAGTTCTTGGGTCTCCAGATCTCATGTAGGACTCATGGGGGGCAGTTCTCTGGCCCACACAATGTGCTAGGTCAGACTGGATCAGCACAGTTGTCCATTCTGGCCTTAAAACCGAATGCATTCACGTGGCGGCGCGTTGGGGTTTCCCACCTCCTGCACCCCCGTAGTGGCACGAACAGACTCCACCAGCCAGTAGAATAGAGGGAGTTTATTGCTTCTCCAGGATACAGCACAGCACAGATGTCATCTGGTTACAGGAACCGGGCCTAGGATGCCTCAGCCCCCGTTGAGATGAGGGAGACTGGGCCCCTAAATCTCAGCCTGTAGCTTAAGCTGCCTCCACCACAATACCCGACAGACTCTAACTAACTAACTTCCAGCCCTGCCCGCCCCAGCCAGGGCTCCACTCCGCCTTCTTCCCATTGTTCCGCTCCCTGGGAGATAACTGGTCGGACAGGTTCGGAGCCCCCTTGCATAAAGACTCATCCCCTGCCCTGCTGGGCCATGCTACAGACAGCAGACAGTGGAGGTCACCCACAGCCCACCGCCCAGCATAGCAACCAGTAAGGTACCCCCCACTATGTCACAGTTCATGACCTCCCAATCCCTGTGGGGTCAGCCTCCATCAGCTCTGAGCACGGAGCCCAGGTTGAGTCCCTCATATGAAATGAGGCAAAAGATGGGGGTAACATTTTTAAAAAGAGCTTCTCTAGCCCTTGCCTGAATGCCCCCTTGGAAGCGTATTGCTGTGCAGTGAAAGGTGGCCCAGGGCTTGGGGCTGGCTCCTTTCACAAATTAGAGTAAGAATTCTGTCTTCATTCATGTACCAAAGGGCCTTACTGATTTTTGGAAGAGGAAAAAGGCAGTGGCTGTGAAAATATCAGCAATTAGGCTACAGACAAGCTGGGAAGCAGAGCTGCTGTGGGGGCCAGAGCAGGCTTCAGATAATCCAGAGGTTCATTGGAGTGATGGTGACTGGGGAGGAGATTGAGTGATGAAGAAATTCACTCGGAAAGACCATTTTTCTTACGCTACAATATTAGGCTCCTCTCTAGGCAGTAACGTTCTGAGGAACTGACTTGAAAAGTAGCCAGAGCACACAAAGTTGAAGCGCTATTCATTTCCGGCTTGTGTCATTTTTCCTAGTCGCTCTCCCCAAATCTGGGCTATACATTACATCGCCTCTCTCTCCTGAGCAGACAGGCAACCACACCATGTCTCCTCCTAGGGGGAGGTCTGTCTTTCCTAGTCTGCTTGTACTCACAGGTAATGCTTTGGGTGAACTCTAGACTTCATGAAAGTCAATGGTAAAAATCCCATTGGCGTCAAGTGAGGCCAGAAGTCTATGGCAGAAGGGATCCAATGTGATCTCCTCTGAGCTCCTGCGTGACACGAGCCAGAGACCCTCACCCCGATATGCCGGCACAGCTTCTCCCTTCACACTGCTGAGTCCAAAGGGTGAGTCAGCATCAGCCGTTTGTGTGGGTGGATAAATTGAGGTGCCCACAGTCACTGAGATGGTGGGAGAACCCAGGTCTTGTCCCTGGTCAGTATCGTAGCTCCTGGACCTCAATGGTCCCAGTGGCAAACTCTCAGCTAACTGTATTTGCAAATCCCCTGCCGTCAGGTGACTCCTGCTGTACGGTTGAGCCGGAAAGTTCCTCTTGAAGGGAACTGTTACAAGCAGAGCCATTCGGAAAATCGAATTCCCATCCTGCGGGGTCCCTGTGTTGTGACATGCGGTTTTGTCCTGAAATGTGGCAAGCAGTGTTGTGTTGCAGCACAACAAGATCCAACCAATTCTAGATCTGCAGTGTCTGAAGGTAGAATTTGGACATGGTCACTAGAAGCAAAAGATTTCACTGGCAAACCCCATCGGCGTTCACACTTCCCAAATCGCGACGTGCCGGAATGCCAGTTTGAAAGACCAGTTAGAGTTTCCCATGGGAGAAATGTATTGAAAGGGGCATTTGCCCCCGAAAAACGTGGAGTTGGCTGCATTATGTTGGGAGGAGGCTTTTGTCAAAAAACATTGCCTGGCTTTAGCCAAAAAAGAGGTTCATAAGCACAGGACGCTTACAAAATATTGTCCCCGGGTGTGTATTATTGCAATTAGCTGTATTTGTATTGGTATTGTCATAGAGACAAGCAATCCTGGTCATGTATTAAGCTACAGGTTTAGCCAGAAACACAGGACTGGATCTATGCATTAACCCTGCACATGCGATGGTTTGGAGATGCCCAGCGAATGCAGCCGGACAACCTGACCTCTGCTCACACCATTCAAGCACAGGGATGTGGCTAAGGCAGTTTGGGGTCCCAGCTTAGGTAACATTTATTTTAAAACCTGTCAGACACAGCTGTCCTGATGCAGCCATGCGTGAGATCAAACCCCGAGCGTGGCGTGAGGTCAGGTTTGGGGAGAAGGGAGTATCGCCAAACACACTTGAGCAAAAATAAGTGATAAGACTCAGACCCATTTACAATTCCCTTTTATTGAGGGGCACTGTATCTTGGGAACCCCTTGGTCAAACGGCCTCAAATTTGTATCACTAGTGCAACCCTGGCCCCCGATGAAGCATGAGAACCTTTGAGACAATCTGAGCGTGCATGTGGATTTTAGAGCCCCTAGTGTGTAAACAGCAAACTCCAGAAGTGTGGCCGTGTCAATGCCCTGTGCTGCTCACTTAACCCTCCATAGATCATTCCTGAGCCTCCTGGAACATGACAGGAAGGCCACCCTGTGCTACAGCCCTGGCAGGCGCTTCCCTTGGCTTGCTCTGGAGGTCTCTCAGTGAGGGCCCCTGCTGGCTTGTGAGGCCCAGGGCAACTGTTGTCCCTCGGGGGCTGGGAAAGACGGTCGCCCATCCTTCGGCTTGGCAGCCTAGCCTCAGCTGCTGGGAGGGTCCCTGCCCTGCACTGCCGTGGGGTCTGTCTGCCTTCGACTGGCTGGTGCAAAGACAGCCCTGCGGGTCCTGGGGCTCTGGCTGGAACCATGACGGGGGTGGGGGGACCCCGAGCAAGCGAGATGGTGCTGGAGCGTGTCGCCCTCCCCCCTCAGCTTCTGTCAGAGAGGGTTGCCACAGGCCCCTTCAAGGGACCCACAGGCCGAGTCCTCTCCCTGTAGCGCAGGCAGGCGATGGACTCTGGGGCAGCAAAGCTCTCCGGCCCCAGGCTCAGCTCGCAGCACCACGGGCTGGCGGCTTTTCACCCCCCTGTGGCACAAGGTGCCTCACAGCAGCAGGCGCAAAGCAGGAGAGGAGCGGGGGCTGCTTCCATTTCACCATCTTGGCAGCCTTCCTTGCAGTTGTGTCTCTGCTGCTTTCTCTGGCCCGGCGAGGTGTGTGACCCTGGGGAGCGCGGGGGGAGGGGAGTTAACCAAAGAGCTTCCACCATGGGCTTTGGGTCTCCAGCCAGGCAGCGTCTGGCTGACGGTCGCGGTTTGGCCCGTTTGATTCATTCCACAGGCTGCACGAGGCCAGTGGGGGGCTAGAGAGCAGCACTGGCTCACGCTGGGTCCAGCTGGCCTCAGGACAGGAACCCGGTGACAGCAGGAAGAGAGCCTGAAACATAAACCCTTGTGTGACACCTGGTAGAGGGCAGGACTTGCTCTGGGAATCTGGCAAGAACAGGGACGATATTGCTAGAAATCCATGTGCCTGAGCAGTGCAAGTCACGGGGCAGACACGCAAGCCCATCCCGGGACTAAGGATGGTGCGAAACCCTGCCCTGGGGAGGAGGTGCACACTGAGCTCCCCCCATGGAAAAGGCCAGGCTGGCAGCATGGCACAAAGAGGCTTTTATCTACCCACCCTAGACAAGGTGCTGGGGGATCGGTGGCGTGTCAGAAGGCAGAGGGGCAGCACAGACTTGCTTGTACCGGGCATGAGGCTGTATCTTAGAGGGAATTCCCTTGTGTAGCCTTAGGCGGCATCTAGACAGCGGGGCTATTTCGGGATCCCAGGAGTATCCCGAAATAGCAATTCTGCATCTTTAAACACACCCGTTATTTCAAAATAGATTTCAAAATAACGGGTGCGCTATTCCAGCACCCCTGTTCCACGAGGGCTGAGGGACTTGTCGGAATAGCGCTTTGTTTCGCAATCTGGCGCTGCGTGGACCGCACCGAACTTCAAAATAGACTGTTTCAGAATAAGATTGAAATAAGCGACGCAATTTGTGTAGCACCAGGTGTGAGGCTCATCTTGAGGGAAGGGTACGGGGTAGATGCACCCCTTGGGAGGAAGGGAAAGGTTCCCCGTTCCCTGAGATGCTCCACTGTTATGAGCATACTTGTATTAATGGTCTGGTAGCGGAACACATGGGCGGTGGGTGAAAGCCCAGCTGGGGAAGGCAAGACCCAGCCCCGCCCCTTCTGTCCAAGGCCCGCCCCTGGAACCAAGCCCCGCCCACTCCAGTGGCCATGGAGCCAGGCTGCCACGCCACAGAGCCAAGCCTTCCTGTCCAAACCACAATAGTCATTCCAGCAAAGCCGGACACTACCACCTGCTTGTGACCCATTGTGACCCATTGGCTTCAAATACTGGTCATTCACCCTAAGCTGTGTGGCTCATCCCCTGACAGTAACTGGCAGCATTCTGCATCAACAGACCTCACATGGGGAAACTGAGGCACAGACAAGGGCAGTGTCTGAGACTGGAACTGCAGTCACCCAATACCCGGGCCAGCATGCTATCCACTTGCCCCTGCTGGCTTCCCAGAGGCAGACCCATCTTTCTTTCCCTGATTAGACGAACAATCGTGTATGCCTGACATTTGCTTCCACCTGAAAATGAATCGCATTGACTCCTGAGAGCTGCGTCACCATTAAACACGCCTCCACCCTCGCTGCCTGGGCGTGTCCGTGCGAGCATCTGTGAAAAGTGAGCAGCGGGGGTGAGGGGAGGGCATGAATGTAGTCGGAGCCACATCTGACAGTGAGGGGACTGAACTATTTGCAGGAACTTCCTGCTCACCCTTCCAGCCACGAAGCCTCCCTCCCTCTCCCGGTGCCCGGGCACCCTCCCCCGCCCCGAGAGCGCCCCCCGTGCGAGGAGCCTCCGAGCACACACACTGACCCAGCTGCCCAGCGCTCCTGTGCTCTGAAACGCACGGAATGCTTTGCTCAATAAAGCTTCGCGGCTCGCTCGCCAATTTCAGCCCCGCTGTGAGCCGGAGACCCAGTTGCTAATTAGGCAGCGCCCATCCATCTTTCAGCACCGAGGCTGCCCCGGCCCTCCTGACGCACAGCTCAGATCTGCTCTGATCGGGAAAAGGCCAGAGCATGGCAGTGCAGGGGGCTGGGCCTGTAATAGGCGGTGATTAATTAGTTAATGCCTGTGGCGCACTTGGAGATGGGGCCATGCTAGGTGCTTATTATAACGGATGAGGACTTTGCTGGTAGATCCCTGGAAGGCCAGGGGTGGGTGGATACACAGCGTGTCTCGGCCTCCACTGCTCACACCTCTTAGCGGCTGTCACCGCCGGGGCTGCCCTCCGAGCTGCTGCGCGCTAACACGTGCTGAGTTTCTCTCTCTGCCGGCCGTGTCTCTCCAGCAGGGAGGAACCCGGCCTACCTGCCTCCCGACGAAGCGCGTGGTCAAGGCCAGAGTCTCCTCTGGGTCTAGGGAGGAACGGGAAAGGCGACGCACCACATCAGAGACACACGCCAGCCTTGACCAGTCGGGGAAATGTCCTTGCGGGAATGGTCGGCCCGGGTGTCGAGTGGGGGTGCAGGATGGGCTGGTAGCCCGGGATATCTGGGGCATGGGACCAAGTGAGCTTTGCTCCCGTTGGGCCTTAGACAACATGAGGGGGGCTGGTGCCAGAGCGTGTTACACAGGGGACTTTACAACACCCCAAAGGGACAGAAATGGGAGCCCCGGCTGCAGGGCATGAGTCTGATGGTGCATGGGAGGCTCAGCCGAGGGGTGAGGATCTCCCCTGCAGCAGGGAGTCACTGCGGGGAGGTGGCGGGGTGAGACCAGATAACGTGCCCAGGTGGGGCTGCGTCAGGTTTCATTTAGTCAGTCAGCGCGGGTCTGTCTATGCTGCAACGAGCTGCTCACAGCCAGCCCCGGCCAGCTCCGAAGCCCTGAAGTCCTCACTGCAATGAAACAGCCCCTTGGCCCAAGCCAGCCGCGGTATCCAGCCGCTGTGCAGACTGACCCTTGGCTCACAGGGCAGCTCGCAGTCCCCCTCGACTGGGCTGCATGGGGCTTTACATGTCTCCTGCAGCCTCTCTGCCACCAGAACTGGCCCTGTTGGCCCAGGCCCCAGAGCAGGACTGATGCGGGCGGGCCAGGGGCCAGGCCTTGCTCTGCATGGTGTCCCCAGGGCTCTGTGGTGTGTACGTATTCCCCTTTGCCAGCACGTTCAGTGACCGGAGAGGCTGTGAAATTCAGGCCGGCAAAGCCCAGAGCCCTGGCTGGGGGCCCTCGGTGCACAGGACATAGCGCCCTGGCTGGGGGCCCTCGGTGCCCAGGACGTAGCGCCCTGGCTGGGGGCCCTCGGTGCACAGGACATAGCGCCCTGGCTGGGGGCCCTCGGTGCCCAGGACATAGCGCCGTGGCTGGGGGCCCTCGGTGCCCAGGACATAGCGCCCTGGCTGGGAGCCCTCGGTGCCCAGGACATAGCGCCCTGGCTGGGGGCCCTCGGTGCACAGGACATAGCGCCCTGGCTGGAGGCCCTCGGTGCCCAGGACATAGCGCCCTGGCTGGGAGCCCTCGGTGCCCAGGACATAGCGACCTGGCTGGGGGCCCTCGGTGCCCAGGACATAGCGCCCTGGCTGGGAGCCCTCGGTGCCCAGGACATAGCGACCTGGCTGGGGGCCCTCGGTGCCCAGGACATAGCGCCCTGGCTGGGGGCCTTCGGTGCCCAGGACATAGCGCCCTGGCTGGGAGCCCTCGGTGCCCAGGACATAGCGACCTGGCTGGGAGCCCTCGGTGCCCAGGACATAGCGACCTGGCTGGGGGCCCTCGGTGCACAGGACATAGCGCCCTGGCTGGGGGCCCTCGGTGCCCAGGACATAGCGCCCTGGCTGGAGGCCCTCGGTGCACAGGACATAGCGCCCTGGCTGGAGGCCCTCGGTGCCCAGGACATAGCGCCCTGGCTGGGGGCCCTCGGTGCACAGGACATAGCGCCCTGGCTGGAGGCCCTCGGTGCCCAGGACATAGCGCCCTGGCTGGGAGCCCTCGGTGCCCAGGACATAGCGACCTGGCTGGGAGCCCTCGGTGCCCAGGACATAGCGACCTGGCTGGGGGCCCTCGGTGCCCAGGACGTAGCGCCCTGGCTGGGGGCCCTCGGTGCACAGGACATAGCGCCCTGGCTGGGGGCCCTCGGTGTGACGGCGCGTTGGGGGTCCCCATCTCCTGCACCCCGAAATGGCACAAACAGACTGCACCCCGGTGGAATAGAGGAAGTTTATTGCCTCTCCAGGATACAGCCCAGCACAGATGGAATCTGGTCACAGAGCTGGGCTAGCATGCCTCAGGCCCCCTTGAGATGGGGGAGACTGGGCCCCTAAACTCCAGCCCCTTTCCCTAGGCTGCCTCCTCCATGCTCCCAGACAGCAACCAACTAACCCTCTTCCAGCCCTGCCCCCAGCCTGGGCAGCATTCCACCTTCCTTTGTTCCTCTCCATGGGGGGTGTCTGGCCATACCGGTTGAGAGGCCCCTTTGCATAGTGACTCATCCTGTTTTGCTGGGTCGTGGTACCCAGGACAGCCAGTGGGGGTTACCCCGGAGCCAGCAGCATAGAAACCAGCAGGTACCCCCACTACGTCACACTCGATGCCCAGGACATAGCGCCCTGGCTGGGGTGTTCTCCCACTGGCTGGAAGGTGTGAAATTCTCAAAACTGCGCCCCCCTCGGGTCCATTTTACCAGGCGACCGATGGGCTGGATGGCCCGGTGCAGTAGCCTTTTAAATCAGCCACACTCCAACTTGAGCAACCTGAAGGCTCCGCTTTTAATTTACATTATTTGTGGACCCCCAACCTCCCTCGGCCCCAGGGCCTGCCCCGACTCCACCCCTTCGCCCAAGACCCTGCCCTTGCCCCATCTCATCCCACCCCCCTCTTCACCCTGCCTCCCTCCACCTCTTCCCTGAGCACTCCTGCCCCCAATCCACACGATGCAACAGCTGCTCAGCAGCATACAGGAGGCCAGGGCCAGGAGGGAGGGGAAGGAGTTGGTCAGTGTGGCCAGCAGATGGACCCCAGTTCGGGACACACTATTGTAAATGGTTTGTGACTCCTTGTGTGCTGCTGTGTGGGTGTCAGTTCCCAGGGAAAAGTGTGTTCCTGGCGGGTTAGATGAATTGAGGATCCCCTGGCCTGTTTGCTGTAAAATGCAATTCGGGCACTTTCCTGAACTCTCCCTTTAGACTTCCATTTGGAGTTGCCTCTTTTGTTCTTCACTTCCAGTCCTCCTCTGTTCTGCAGTGCTATTCAACAGCAGCCGATTCCACCCCAGAGGTGGCTGCATTCCAGCTTGCCTCAAGCAGAAAGAAACCCTTGACATTGAGGTCATGTCTTCACTCCCTGCTGGATCCACAGGCAGCGATCCATCCAACATGGATTGATTTATCGTGTCTAGTATAGACACGATAAATCAACTGCCGAGCGCTCCCTCATCGACTCCTGTACTCCACCAAAACGAGAAGAGTCGGTGGAGCAGATGGGAGAGTGTCGGGGTCAACTTGCTGCTGTGAAGATACTGTATTAGCACACCTAAGTACACTGACGTCAGCTACATTGTTCATGTGGTTGGAGTTGCGTAACTTAGGTTGATGGCCCATAGTGGTGTAGACAAGGCCCGAGACAACTTCCCTGTGGACCGGAACGTTGGCTCCCTTGTGGGAAGGATGCATGATCCCTGGGCTCTGGCTTTCTGCCTAAGCAGCATCCTTGGAGGCAGGATTGATGAGATGTTCCCAGACAGCTCCCCAGGTTTGAAACCAGGGCTCATTGGGCTAGTGGATTGGGCTGGCCTATCTATTACATTCGTCCAATTTGTGACCCTCTCGCCAGCCAGCCAGCCAGCCAGCCAGGCGGGGCTGTCCCTGTGAGAAATGGAGTGGGCTGTTTCTCACCTCCCACTGCCGAAGTGCCATCACTTATTTTTAGACAGGAGACAATGAGCTTTCTGATTAAATCCGGGCAGCGGCAGCAGCCATCAGATAGCGGCCAGGTGGATTCAGCCTACACAGTCGATATTAAAATCAAGCCTGTTCTCAGAGCCAATATTCAGATGATTGCGTTCAGCTCTTGGGGGGCAGGGAGACAGGGGGCTGGCACCAAGCGGCAGTGGCTTTGGTAGAAGACACAAGCTAAGCTCCCCCCAAGCCCTCTGGCTTGGAAATGAAGCCTGGAAAGAAACAGAGAAAGAAATCAATTGCTGGGGCAGGGCAGCTCAGCTCACACAGGAAAATCTCCCCGTGTCCAGCCAAAATGCCAGCTCCTCTCTTCAGAACAGTCTGCTGCCCCTTCATCCAGCGGCGCCTGCCCTTTGCGCTGGAGATCTGAACTTGCCGCGACAGGCTGTGCTGGAGGAAGCCCCGTGTGCGAAGGAAGTTGCCGTGCAGAATTTCCACAGGCGGTGACACCTCCATGGTCACCAGAACTCCTTCGGACAGGCGATCTGAGACTGGGGGAAAGCGCCAGAACAGCTGAGGGGCCTACGGCCTGTTGAAAATCCAAGAGATTGTAGCTCTTACAGGCCCAAATCACTTTGGAAAATCGGGCCTGAGCTCCTAAATCACTGGGCTGCTTTGCAAATTTTACCTGAGGTGACAATGTCTCAAGCCCGCTCTCGCTTCTCTGCGCCACGATGTCACATCCCGCCCAAAGGCATCGTCTGAAGGCAGCGGTTTGCCCAAGTAAACGGGTTCGTCTTCGTGGTGACACAGGACTCCTGGCCGGTGTTGCTGGAACAGACTAACACGCTGAAAATTGCCCGTGGCAGCGGTTTCATAATTTACACCCGGGAGCGACTGATAAAAGAGCATCCACGTAAAAGGAGGGGCGGGATTCAGGAAGGCAGAGACCGTAGCCCGGGGGGTGTCACACTCGTCTTGTGCCACGTGACCACAACAGGGCATTCAAACCCTTCTGGGGTTTTTCCCATTCTTACCGAGAACTGAGCAGTTTTATATTCAGCCTGGAGATGGCGGAAGCCGCTTGCGTGGGGGGGTCAGTGGCGACTAAGGCTACATCTACACTGCAATGAAATGTTGGGATACCGGAGTATCTGGAAATAGCTATCTCGCGTCTTCACAGCCATCCTGGTGTTCCAGGCTCGCTGTTCCGACATGCCTGTAAACCTCATCCCACGAGGTGCAAGGGGCGTTTTGGAATCGCGGGTTATGGTGTAGACAGAGCCAAATTTCAAAATACGCTTTTTCGACGTTACCTCAAAATATGCTTTTTCGACCTACGGTGCAGTGTAGATGCACCCTCGGAGAGAGAAGCACCCCACCCACTTAGCACTAGACAGGGGTTTTCCTTGGTGGTCTCCCTGCTAGGCATCAGCCGGGCCAGGCTCTGCTTAGCGTGTGTGATCACACAATGCTGCTGCAGCCTCCAGATGTGAAGAGCAGCTGGCTCCGGCCTTGCACTTTCCCTAACCAGCATTCCAAGCACTTCACAGCTCCCGGCCCACCTGCGAGGCAGGGCATCGACCCTCGCCCTGCCGTGTGGACGGAGCGCAGGCACAGAGACCAGGTGAGGTGTAGCAGAGCGGGGAACTGATCCCTCCTCTCCTACCCAAGGGCCCTAACCTCTGGGCCTGCCTCTCGAGACCCACTGCCGAGGAACATGCAGCTGCCTCAGAGCCCTGTGCAGAGAGAAGTCCCCGACTCCAGGCTCCCCAGCTGGCAGGCAGACAAAGAGATGGCTGGAGTGTTCTTCATTCTCCAGCGCCAGGAACGTCCCAGCATGAGTCTGTGCCCAACAGCCGGAGGGAATTCCCTGCTGGGATGCCAGGGGCTGGGAGGGGCCGGCCTGTTGGGCAGGAAGGAGACATTCCAGGTGCAATGTCTGAGCTCCAGCGAGGGTACAACAGGCCTGGAACGAGGGTGGGCGGGGCGGGGGGAGGCTGCTGCCTGCGAGCTCCCATAAGGGCTGCAGAGCAAACTTCATTCTAACGCTCTGCTCCTGACTCCCAGACTGCAACTGCCCATGGCTGGGCCTCCCTTTCCCACGGCCACTGGTGATTCTGGGGGCTTCCATTCTGACAGTATCTGAGCCCCCCCCCCCGGAGAGGGGGTAGTAAGATGAGGGCCTGACGCATGAGCTCCCACAGCACAGGCCGGGTCGGAGGCCCACGGCCCAGAGAATAACGACCCAGACGTTGCTAACATAAAGCAGCCCTGCTCACAGAACTTGGCCAGAGCAGGGCGGATATCACAGAAACACTCCTACCCAAGAGGTATAGGCACAGGCTGTAGCATGGGCCGTCGGTGCAACTGGGGCTGAGGGACGTGGTAATAGCCCCGCCCCACCAATAGCCCCGCCCTCTCTGCTGAGGCCCCGCCCCCACCACAGGTGGGGAAGAGCGTGTGCACCTCAGGATCCCCAGAGCAGCAGGGAGGGAGGAGGCCACATGGCTCCAGCCTCCCTTGCCTGGAGCATTGGGGAGGGAGGTGGGGGCGTGGCCTGAGCTGCCCCAGAGCATGGGGAGGGAGGCAGGGGCGTGGCCAGTGGCGTGGCCAGAGCTGCCCCAGACCACGGGGAGGGGAGGCGGTGGCATGGCCAGCAGCGTGGCCCGAGCCATGCTCCGGGGCAACAACACTCCCCCCCAGTACACCTAGAGCAGATGTTCTGGGGCGGAGTGGGGCTGGGGCCAGGTTGGCGGTTTGGGAAGACAAAGCCTTCTCTCTCCTAAACCACCGGACGCCCATGGCTGTGAGCATGTTCCAGAGGGGGCGTAACAGAGCTCCATCGTCTCAGCACCAGCCGCCTCCCGGCAAATAACAGACATCCCGACCCAGGTCTAAACTGACAGCAGGATGGAGAGGAAGTGAACCCCCCTTCTGCGAGGTAAGGGGCTAGCCGAGTGTGGCGACCTGATACGTCAGGAGTGCTGTGTAACGTGCTTGGGCCTGTGGATGAAAGCGCACCCCGAAGGGTGAGCGTCCGCTGACCATGGGAGGGGCGCTAGAATCCGTTGTCACGGCGTCCATAAGGTGTAGTGGTGCAGCAGTGAGTCTGTTCACTGACCACTATTATTGTACGTCGCTTGGCAATAAACCTGCTCGGGTGCTTTCAATCCTTTTCTGATTTGTGGTCTCTGGGGGCTCTCTCGGAGTCTGTCGTGTTAACTATTTGCACACGGAGACACACACGCAGCTGGAAGTCTATCATCCTTGACAGAGTGGAGGACCTGTCAGGAACTCATCGGGACAACCCCACCTGACTGACAACAAGGGGATGTGTCTGGGCTCCTCATGACCCCCTCCCTCCGCCGCTACATGAGAATTAGCTTACGACTATGAATATGCAGAACTCCAAGATGCTTTAGACAAAATACCTCACATAACCGATCAATTTTAATGTCACAATCTGCTGGATCTGCATATCCTAATTTTGTGCATACATCATTCTTGTGTATGAAGTGAGCAATAGGAAGGGGGATATGATCGAGGTCTATAAAATCATGACTGGTGTGGAAAAAGTGAATAAGGAAAAGTTATTTACTTGTTCCCAAAACATAAGAACTAGGGGTCACCAAGGGTGCAGCTACACAGCAGGACTTAACTCGAAATAAGCTCTGCAAATTGAGCTATGTCAATCGCGTAGCTTAATTCGAAATAGCTTATTTCGACTTTTGGTGCTGTCTCCACAGCACTTATTTTGAAATAAAGCACTCTTCCCCCGACTTCCCTTACTGCTCGTACAATGAGGATTACAGGAGTTGGAGTAAGAAGTCCTCCAGCTTGACTGCTGGCTGTATAGATGCGGACTATGGTATTTTGAAATAACATTACAGCCTGTCTCCGACTTACAAACCGGTTACGGACCAAGCAATTGGTCGTAACTCGGTTTGTTCGTAAGTCGGTCTCCATTGAGTTACACGCGACCGCGCTGTTCTTAAGCGCGGATCGCATTCGTAACTCGGGCTCCGCCATTTACGACATTTTTGGTCGTAACTGCGAACAGTCGTAAGTCGACCGTTCGCAACTTGGGGACCGGCTGTAGTTATTTCAAAATAATGTTGCTGTATAGATATAGCCCAAATGAAATTAATAGGTAGCAGGTTTAAAATAAACAAAAAGAAATTTTTCTTCATGCAGTACAGAGTCAATCTGTGGAACTCCTTGCCAGGGGATGTTGTGAAGACTAGGACTTTAACAGGATTTAAGAAAGAACTAGATACATTCATGGAGGCTAGGTCCATCAATGGCTATTAGCCTGGATGGGTAGAAATGGCATCCCTAGCCTCTGTTTGTCAGAGACTGGAAATGGATGGTAGGAGAGAGAAGATTTGATGATTCCCTGTTCTGTTCACGCCCTCTGGAGCACCTGGCATTCGCCACTGTCGGCAGACAGACGCTGGGCTAGATGGACCTTTGGTCTGACCCAGTCTGGCTTTTCTTATGTGCTTATCTGTTTAGAGTTCTGAGTGTGCTAATGACATTGCTAATGAGTGTGCTAATGATGGTCATTAATGGTGCCCCAGAAACCTATTGGCTCAGTGATCAGCTCACTGACCTGTAAGTGGCCTTTTTGTCCTGTAAGCCCAAAGGGTGGTTAGTCTCAGGACAAGATGTGACCATGCCACCTGGTACCAGAATCCATCTTTAACCTGGTCATTTTCCATGGGAATGGAAGATGCAAAACAAAGGATTCCTGCCCAGAGGGGAAAGTCTGCTTAAGCAATGGAAAGCTGGGGCAGAAGAGAGGGGCTGAGCTAGAGAAACTCTGCTAGCAATGCAGAGACCGGGATGCAAAATAGCTCCCAGTTCTGGAGGGGGAGTGTTCCCCTCACCCTCAGAACCAGTGACCAGGCTTGGGCGGAGTCCCAGCAACATTCCTCAGCCCCGTTGTAGCAGGAGGGGTGCAGAGAGTCAGACATTCCATGGCCGGAAGGGAGCACTGTGATATCTAGTCTGAGCGCCTGACGTATCTCTAGAGCAGAGCTGCTCACGAAACAGCCCATCCTGCTTTAAAATGCCTAGGGATGGAGAGTCCACCTTTGACCCCGCACTTGCTCCAAAGGTTAATTTCACTGGTAAAGAAGTTAGGCCTTATTTCCAGTCTGAGGGTGTGTCTACACAGCAGGGCTTAATGCGAAATAAGCTACACAAAGCGAGCTACGTCAATGGCGTAGCTTATTTCAAATGGGCTTATTTCAAAATTGGGAGCGTCTACACAGCATGCATTTCGAAACAGAGCACTCTTCCTCCGACGTCCCTTGCTCCTCGTACAATGAGGGTTGCAGGAGTCGGAGTGAAAGTCCTCCAGCTTGACAGTGTTTTGATGTTATTTCGAAATAACTGCCTGCTGAGTAGACGCAGACCAAGTAATTTCGAAATAATGTGGCTCTGTAGACGTACCCTAAATTATACTAGCTCCAGCTTCCAGTGTTGGGTTGTTTTAGATCTTTCTCTCGACTACACAGCCCATTATTAAATACTCATTGGCTGTATCTAGACTGGCCATTTTTTCCAGAAAATCAGCCGCTTTTCCGGAAAAACTTGCGAGCTCTCTACACTGGCCGCTTGAATTTCCGCAAAAGCACTAACTTCCTACTGTAAGAAATCAGTGCTTTTTGCAGAAATACTATGCTGCTCCCATTCGGGCAAAAGTCCCTTTTGCGCAAAACTTTTTCTCAAAAGGGCCAGTGTAGACAGCTCAGATTTGTTTTGCGCAAAAAAGCCCCGATCGCCAAAATGGTGATCAGGGCTTTTTTGCGGAAAACCGCGTCTAGATTGGCACGGATGCTTTTCCGCAAAAAGTGCTTTTGCGGAAAAGCATCCGTGCCAATCTAGACGCTTTTTCCTGAAAATGCTTTGAACGGAAAACTTTTCTGTTAAAAGCATTTCCGGAAAATCATGCCAGTCTAGACGTAGCCATTCACTATGGAAGCTCTCATGGAGCACGATCAAGTCACCCTGCCCCTCAGCCTTCTTTTGGTTCATTGAGTTATCTGTGTCTAGCTCTATTCAACATCGTTTCTAATGTTCATAATTCTTGCGACTCCTCTCGGAACCCTCTCCAATTGTTCGGCCTCCTGTCCAATGGTGAGCACCTGATCTGGACCCAGGATACCAGTATGGGTCACATTGGTGCCCCAGCTACAAGATTGTCCTGTTTACGCATCCTGAGACTGCATTGGCTTGTTTGGCCACAGACTCACACCAGGAGCTCCTGTCTGGCTGATGGCACACCATGACCCCTCAGGGTATGCCTACCTGCAGAGTTTTTCCGGAAAAACTACACTTACATCCACACTGCAGTAGCGTTCTTTTGATGGAAAGTTGAAAGAACGGAGGGGTTTTTCCAACAGCAGTAAACCTCTTTCTACGAGGAAGAAGCCTTTTTCCAATAAAGCTTTTTCAGAAAGGCTAGGTCTACACTATAGGTTTTTTTCGGAGAAAGCTACTCAAATTGTGCTCCGCAGTTTGCGTGGCTTTTTCCGATTGTTTTTCCGGAAGAGGTTTTTCCGCCATTTGGCCCTGTCTAGACTTATTTGGCCCCATCTAGACAGGGCCAAATGGCAGAAAAGTCTCCTCTTTCTGCGGAGCCCTTATCCCTCATAAAACAAGGCATACAGGGCTCCCTGGAAAAGCGTGTTTGCTCTTCTGCAAAAAAAAGGGGAAGAGCAAAAACATTCCTTGACACAGCAGAGTTTTTCCGGTATCCTGGAAAACCCCCACAGTGTAGAAGTACCCAAAAGAGCATGAGGAGTAAGGGTTATTTTGAAGGAAGGGTTTTCTTGAAAGATGCTATTTCAGAAAAGCGGCGGTCCGCGATGATGCAAATGAAGCGCGGGAAATTCAAATCCATGCTTCATTTGCAATTTCACTTGTCTGCATTTGCATTCCTCTCTTGGAAGAGGAATGCAATGTATACATAGCCTGAGTGTCCTTGTCTGCTTCAATATTTACCAATCTCCATGTTTTTGAGTCGTCTGCAAACTTTATGGTTACTTCCAGGTCTCTGATAAAAATATTCAATAACCTAGGGCAAGGAACCAGCCCCGGTGGGATGCCACTAGAAACAGACCCACTTGAAGATGATTCTCCTTTGATAGCAACATTCTGCGAGCTAGCATTTAGCCTGTTTTTAGTCCATTGAACATGTTCATTTTATATTATTCTAGTTTTTAATCAAAATATCGAGTGGTCCCATGTCAAACAACATCCAGACATCTAAGTCTATTATGCCAATGCTGTTATCTCTATCAATCAAACTTCTAATCTCATCCATAAAAGATATCAAGTTCGTTTGAGCGGCTCTAGTTTCCATAAACCCGTGCTGATTTGCATTCATTGCATTACCCGCCTTTAATTCTTCATTAATCGAGTCCCAGATCTGCCGCTGCATTCCGTTGCCCAGGATTGATGTCAGGTTTACCCAAGCCAGACGTGATAGAAAGTAGGGTCCGCCAGAGCATTAGGGTTGTAACAAAAGCCTTTCCCATTCATGGCCTGGCAGAACAGCCAATGACAGGAGCCTTCGCACATGCCAGGGCATTTTTATCTGACCTGAGGGGACACTTTAACCGCCTGGGACGTTGGGTAATGGAGTTAAAAGAGACATCCTTCTGCAAAAACCAAAAAACCAAACATCAAACAAAAAGCCCTTCAAAATCACATTACAAAGTGGCAGAGCTGCAATTCATTCGCAAAGGCAATACAACCAAATTAGGACTGAATAAGGCTAGACTGTGGTTTTTTTTGGGAGGTATCCCGAAAAAACTCTGCCACGTCCAGGGAACGTGTTTGCTCTTCTGCTTTTTTGCAGAAGAGCAGACGTGCTCTTTCCGAAGCCCCTGTATCCCTCATTCCACAGGGGCTTTCAAAAGAGGGTTTTTTCTGAAATATGGCCCAGTCTAGATGGGCCCAATTTTGGAAAAGCCTCTTCTGACAAAAGTATCAGAAAAAGATACGCAAAATGTATCAGAAAAAGATACGCATTCTGCCGCTCTACTCTGCGCTAGTTAGGCCTCAGCTGGAGTACTGTGTCCAGTTCTGGGCGCCACATTTCAAGAAAGATGTGGAGAAATTGGAAAGGGTACAGAGAAGAGCAACAAGAATGATTAAAGGTCTAGAGAACATGACCTATGAAGCCAGGCTTCATGAACTGGGCTTGTTTAGTTTGGAAAAAAGAAGATTAAGGGGGGACATGATAGCGGTTTTCAAATATCTAAAAGGGTGTCACAAGGAGGAAGGAGAAAATTTGTTCCTCTTGGTTTCTGAGGACAGGACAAGGAGTAATGGGCTTAAAGTGCAGCAAGGGAGGTTTAGATTGGACATTAGGAAAAAATTTCTAACTGTCAGGGTGGTCAAATATTGGAATAAATTGCCAAGGGAGGTGGTGGAATCTCCCTCTCTGGAGATATTTAAGAACAGGTTAGATAGACATCTGTCAGGGATGGTGTAGACGGAGCTTGGTCCTGCCTTGAGGGCGGGGGGCTGGACTCGATGACCTCTTGAGGTCCCTTCCAGTCCTATTATTCTATGATTCTATGATTTGTGTATCTTTTTCCAATAGATCCTCACAGTCTAGCCATACCCTTAGGGTGTGTCTAGACTACAGGGTTTTGTCGTCAAAAGTGGACTTTTGTCGACAAAACTATACCTGCGTCTACACTGCTGCCAACAGAACTCAGCAGTTTTGTTGACAGCTGTAAACCTCATTCTACGAGGAATAACGCCTTTTGTAGACAGAGTTCTGTCGATAGAAGACATTATTGCATCTACACTGTCCTTTGTGTCTATTGTCATGTCGACAAAGCGGCTTGCTTTGTCGACAGAACTGGATGTAGTCTAGACGCTCTTTGTCGATAGAAGCTTTGTCGACAGTATCTGTCAGCAAAACTTCTGTCGACAAAAGCCCGTAGTCTAGACGTACACTTAGATTGGTTTTTGGGGAGGGCAGGAAGCGATGGAATAAATCTGATACATTAAAAAGAAATATGCCACCCGAGCGCCTAATCTTCATTTACACTAGGAACCCCTTATACACCTCGGAGATGGAAAGGGCGCTTCAAGTGAGTGTAACTATAATGCAGGGAGGGGATCCTTTTGGGGGTCTGGGGCCGCTGACCCAGAGAAAAATCATTTGGGGGCCGCACACAAGTGAGAAGCGTCTGACTGAGGGATGCTCCTCACGTTCACCTTGCACACCAGTGCCTAGGGGGCCCGGGCTAGTAGATTTAATGTGCTCCAGCCCTGGATGGGTGGTGGGGGGGCTGGAGATCCAGTGCGGGGTCCCCAATGTGGGAGGATTCCTGAGCCTCAGGGGCCGGATCCAGGCAAGCTGGGGGCTGCATCTGGCCCCTGGGCCTAAGGTTCCCCACCCCTGCTATAAGGTATGTTCACTGAAGGCTCTTTAGGCAAATATGATTCCCTGCTTGGTGCCTCAGTTTCCCCGTCTATAAAACAAGGAGAACTACTGAATAAAAGTGCCAAATATTCCTTAATTATTAGTATCTATGAGGATCAGCCCCATAGAGGAGCAAAAGAAGTTTATTGCACATTTGCACAGAAAATACTACTACTACTAATTCATAATAAATAACACTCTCTGATAGCCCAGGCCCTGCGTCTCCCAGAGTGAGTCTTCTCTAACAGCATCACAAGAGCAGAATTTGCAGGAAGCAGAATTAGCCTGAGCGTCACAACCCGCACAGCGACTGGAGGTGGGAATGGCTCCATGCTGAAGCAGGCAGGGAGTTAGGAATTAGATGTACTGGGCCACATTCATCCAGGGAGCAATTCCTTTGGCTCTGGGGCGTTCTACCAGGGATGGCTTTGGCTCGGGCACCGGCTGTGATGAGGTGTCTGTGCACAGGGCTCAGCCAGAGAGAGCTGACACAAGGGACGGTCCCTGAGGTCCCTCACGAGCGGGGACTGAGTTCTGCATGCGAGGTCGGTATCGCCCTAACAGTGTTTGCTTCCCCCTTCTCTCTCCACAGGTATTTATCCTCTGGATCGGCCCCATCTCGGCTTCTATCCAGGATCAATACTGTGAAAATTTATCTCCAATCAGTAACACCACCGGTAAGCACGTTCCCCGCACCCCCAATCCTACCCCCGCCCCCACCCCACCCCACACCTGCCCGGCTTTACTTCTGGGCTACGTCTAGACTGGCATGATTTTCTGGAAATGATTTTAACGGAAAAGTTTTCCGTTAAAAGCATTTTCGGAACAGAGCGTCTAGATTGGCACGGACACTTTTCCGCAAAAGCATTTTTTGCGGAAAAGCTTCTGTGCCAATCTAGATGCGCTTTTCCGCAAAAAAGCCCCGATCACCATTTTTGCGATTGGGGCTTTTTTGCCGAAAACAAAGCTGAGCTGTCTACACTGGCCCTTTGCGCAAAAGGACTTTTGCCCGAACGGGAGCAGCATAGTATTTCCGCAAGAACACTGACAATCTTACATGAGATCGTCAGTGCTTTTGCGGCAATTCAAGCGGCCAGTGTAGACAGCTGGCAAGTTTTTCCGGAAAAGCGGCTGATTTGCCGGAAAAACTGGCCAGTCTAGACACAGCCCTGGAGTTGCTGAGTGCACATTAACTGCATGGTTCTGAAGAGGATGGAGAGAGGCTGTTCTCAGTGGTGGCAAATGGCAGAACAAGCAGCAATGGGCTCAAGTTGCAGTGGGGGAGGTCTAGGTTGGATATTAGGAAAAACTATTTCCTAGGGGGGTGGGGAAGCACTGGGATGGGTTCCCTCGGGAGGTGGTGGAATCTCCATCCCCAAGAGGTTTTTAAGTCCCGGCTTGATTTAAAGCCCTGGCTGGGATGATGGAGTTGGGGTTGGCCCTACTTTGGGCAGGGGGCTGCACTCGATGATTCCTGAGGTCTCTTCCAGCGCTGGGATTCTGTGATTCTATGAAGTCTGCAGCTGCTTCAAGCGCAGGAGAGTTGTTGCCAAATGAAACAAGCCTGGTGGGTCTCGTTCGAGCGCCACCATCACAGCTGAACACCAGTTCTTGCTGGAAATCTACCCAGAGGCCAGAGGTGAAACCGGCTCTGGGGAATGAAGCCCCATCTCCGTTCTGTGACTATTCAGTGCATGGCAGGGTTGTCCAGCACCTCTCGCCACACCGGGTTCCCATCCACACCTCAGGTCTCTTTCTTTCCCCCACCAGCCATTAAAAGTTGCGGATATTTGCCCATGAGACAAGAGCATCCCTGGCCATGCCGCCCGTGGGGCTGAGGGGGGGTGCAAGGGAAGGTACTAGCCTCTCTGGTCTCTTGCATGAAGATGCTGGTTTATTTTCCAAACCATGGCCTCTGAGAAATCACTGGGTCTGGCCCAGCGCCCTGCCTATCGGCAGCTTGTCAGGGTGACTGATGGACTCACGGGAGCCATGTTGATGGATGCTGCCTGCCATGTGGCACCAATTAGCTCACCTTGCAGCTACTTTTTTTAAGAATTGACACCAGCGCAGGGTGACTCCTTTCCTCTCTGGCTGGCGGCAGCTGGAGCGTGTGCAGCGAGCTGGCAAAATAGCCACTCTGCACGCCTCATGGGGACGGCGTCTTCACACAGCGGGGGCCCAGGGAACCCGGCAACTGTGCCAGGCTTGGCAGAGAGCTGGCTGCAGAAAACCCTGTAGGATTGCTGCTCACAGTGCAGCTGTCGGGAAAGGGCGAGTGGCACAGCTGCACTGGACGGGGTCTGGCTGTCACTTCGGTGAGACACCCTGGGCCTGCAGCGAATCAGCCAGGCCTCCGACCCCTTTGTGAGGCTGAGTTCAGGCCACACGTGTCTGGGCCCGTGATGCTGTGGAAGCTGGGAGAAACACAACAGGGACAGCTACACTTCGAGCTCCAGGAGACATAGGCTATGTCTACACTGCGGAGTATCCCTCCGGCATCCCGAAATAGCTATTCTGTGTCTTAAGAGCAAGCCCATTATATTAAAATATAACGGGTTCGCTATTCTGATGTCCCTGTAGACCTCATTGCACGAGGGTTAAGGGACGTTTTGGAATAGTGCCTTATTTCAAAATTTGGCACGTGTAGACAGCGCCAAATTTCAAAATAAGCTATTTCAAGGTAAGGGTGCTGTGTAGATGCATCCAGACCCAGGCTAGCCCCGATCAGTTCTGGGCACCGCATTTCAAGAAGGATGAGGAGAAATTGGAGAGGAGAAGAGCAACAAGAATGATTAAAGGTCTAGAGAACATGACCTATGAAGGAAGGCTGAAAGAACTGGGTTTGTTTAGTTTAGAAAAGAGAAGATTGAGGGGAGACATGAGAGCAGTTTTCAGGTACAGGCAGTCCCCAGATTATATACAAGATAGGGACTGTAGGTTTGTTCTTAAGTTGAATTTGTATGTAAGTCGGAACTGGTACATATTGTAGGGGAAACTCTAGCCAAACATTTCTCCAGAGCTCAGTTTTATTCTCCCACACCTCACTTCCCTCGGGGTATGTCTACACTACCCCGCTAGTTCGAACTAGCGTTGGTAATGTAGTCATCCGCAATTGCAAATGAAGCCCGGGATTTGAATTGCCCGGGCTTCATTTGCATGAAGCCGGCCGGCGCCATTTTTAAATGCCGGCTAGTTCGAACCCCGTGCTGCGCGGCTACACGCGGCACGGAGTAGCTAGTTCGGATTAGGCTTCCTAATCTGAACTAGCTGTACTCCTCATTCCACGAGGAGCTGGGGGGGTTCCTAATCCGAACTAGCTACTCCGTGCCGTGTGTAGCCGCGCGGCACGGGGTTCGAACTAACCGGCATTTAAAAATGGCGCCGCCCGGCTTCATGCAAATGAAGCCCGGGAAATTCAAATCCCAGGCTTCATTTGCAATTGCGGATGACTACATTACCAACGCTAGTTCGAACTAGCGGGGTAGTGTAGACATACCCTCAGTCCTTTATTCTCAAACTGAGGTGTCTGCTGAGAAAAGCCGCTCCACGTCTCCCTGGTCTGCTGGGGGGGAGGGTGCTAGCTTCACCTAATACAGGGACTGCCTGTAATTAAAAGGATGTCATAAGGTGGACGGAGAAAACTTGTTCATCTTGGCCTCTGAGGATAGAACAAGAAGCGATGGGCTTAAACCGCAGCAAGGGAGGTTTAGGTTGGACATTAGAAAAATAGTTCTTAACTGCCAGGATATTCAAACACTGGAACAAAGTGCCGAGGGAGGTTGTGGAACCTCCATTTCTGGAGATATTTAAGAGTAGGTTAGATAAATGTCTATCAGGGATGGTCCAGTATTTGGTCCTGCCATGAGGGCAGGAGACTGGACTCGATGACCTCTCGAGGTCCCTTCCAGTCCTAGTATTCTATGATTCTATGATTCTGTCAGGAGAGTGCACTAACATTAGTGTAAGTGGTGGAAGGTTAGGTGCCCCAAGTGGATACCTCTCCGAGACCCAAGGCATGGCCACTTCCCACCACTTGCTGTGCCAAGGCTACCCTCTATTTCAGTATGTTGGCTCAATCAGAGTTAGCTTGGATACATCAGGTGGAGCCAGGACCCTGCTCCCTCAGAGCCCCATGTCAGCAACTTTCTCCCTCTGAAACCCAGGCCTCATCTCCTCTATTTTATCCAGCCCTGAGTTAAGGCTCTGACTCCCCTCCCTGCACCCCAGGGATCCTGCATTGGCACTCCCCGTGTGCTGTGCTGCTGTAACTAAGCAGAGTCAGGCCTTTCACAGTTACGAAAGTCTGAATAATAATAATTAATATTTAATCATATAATAGCAATAATGAGTCATTAATAATATTCATTGCTAGGACTAGGGTTTTCAGCCCTCAGGGACTAGAGTCTCCTGGAATCAACATCAATCTCCTGGTGACAATTGAATCAATTCTGGAGATTTTAACAGGGTATTTTAAGAAACGGACGTTGCGTCATGGGAGGGGGGAATCTCCTGGAATAGCTTCTTCAGTCAGCATTGGCAAGCCTAGCTAGGACTCTCATATTAGCAGCTAGAGACCTTGCACAGGAACCTGGACCACACTGTGTCAGGTGCTGTGTCAGGACCAGCATTCGAGCCGGTATTCAGACATAAACTCTAGTGAATGAAGCTATGTCTACACTACAGAGTTTTCCCAAAGAAACTCACGAGCGTCCACACCTCAAGCGCGTTTTTGCGCAAAAAAATTGAAAGAACAGAGGGGTTTTTCCAACGTAGGTATTCCTCATTCTACGAGGAAGAACGCATTTTTGCGAAAGAGCTCTTTTGCAAAAAGGTGTGTGGGGACGGGGAAGGGTTTTTTTTGTGCGGAAAGAAGGAAAAGCACAGGTGACCTTGTGGCCATTCTGTGCATAGCAATCAGAGCTTACTTTAGAGAGCGCGTCCATGCAGCCTGCCGCTTTTTCAATGTGCTTTTGCAGTGTGGACACGCTCTTGCGCAAGACGTTTTTGTGGAAGATCTCTTCCGATGAAAGCTTCTTGTGCAAGAAGCCTGCAGTCTAGAAGTAGCCTGAAGGTCAACCACTCCAGCTACTGGAGGTGAGGACAACATTTCTCTAGTGATTGGTTATCTCTGAGCAGCCTGCTTTAGACTTCCTTGGGCCTTGTTTAGAAACAGCCAGTAAGAGTGTCATGTTGACTCTCAGCCTTAGTCCAGACTGTCAAAAAACAAGGGTAGACTTCCCAGAATGGTGGTGTTGGATTTCAGCAAGGCAGTACCGGTTGTGAACTCCTGAAGCACTGTCGTCGTCTTACCATGGAGGCCCAGACAATTCCCTCCAGCAGTCTGTCTCGCACCCAGGCTAGCTGGACTTAGTGATAAAGGGTCGTTTGTACCAAATATCACAACATATTCAGGTCCCTTTCAGTCCCAAGAGACCAGCCGTTTGTCTGGGTGAATTTGTACCTTAGATCTCACAGCAAGACAGTGCTGTAGCCAAACTTGCCATAAGCCAACTAAAGGTATATTAACTAGGAAAAAGCAACGAGCGAGCTATTTACAGGGTAAAGCAAGCAACATATCTTACAAATGAGTTAGACTGTGTCTCTAAAGCTGACACAGATGCAATAATCGGTCAACACTGAATATTTTTCAGGGCTAACCCAGGCTGACCAGAGGGATCTCTGCTTTTGTTCCAGAGCCTCAGGTCTGTGAGACTCCAAAGCAGTGGTCCCCAACCTTTTGGGGCTGCCGGGCACCCGGAGGTGGGGCCGCTCACACACCGGGCACCTGGGGGCGGGGCCATCCATACGCTGTGTGCCCAGAGCTGGCGCCACCCACGCCCTGCACTCCCGGGGCTGGTGCCGCAACTGTGCTGCATGCCCAAGGGTGGGACCGTCCATACGCCACGCGCCCAGGGCCGGAACAGCCCATGGCCCGCACACCCGGGGGCGGGGCCACCACCATCCATGTGCTGCGTGCCCGGAGCTGGCGCCTGTGCCATGCACCCAGAAGCTGGCAGTGCCCATGCGCCGCATGCCCGGTGGGGGGGCTGCCCTGTGCTGCACGCCCGGGACCGGCACCGCCCCTATGCTGCGTGCCTAGGCCGGCACCGCCCATATGCCACACGCCCAGAGCTGGGGCCAGCACAGACCTCGCACCGCGCACCTGGGGGTGGAGCCGCCTAACCGCCGCACACCCAGGGCCGACACTGACCATGTGCTGTGCACCCGGGGTGCCGCCAATGCGCCCAGGGGCTAGCACCGCCCATGCGCCGCACGCCTGGGGGCGGGGCCGGCCCTGATCACTCAGCGGGCGCACAGAAATGGCCCAGCAGGCGCCATGGCACCTGCAGGCACCACGTTGGGGACCACTGCTCCAAAGAGATGGAAAACATTCTTATCAGCTGTTTTTATTTCACTGCTCCAAAGGGATGGGAGAAGCCTTTGTAGGGACAATTAGCAAAGTCTTTCTATTGTGATATGTCACAATAGCCCTGTTAGTCCTCCTGGATGGGTGAGGAAACCACTCCTTCCGTCTGAATTCACAAGTTCAGAGCAGGTGTTAGTACAGTTAGAAAGCAAAGCTTGCATGTTACTTTAGAACACTGTGTATAGACATTACGGCTACATCTACACTGGCATGGATTTCCGGAAATGCTTTTAACGGAAAAGTTTTCCGTTAAAAGCATTTTCAGAAAAAAGCGTCTAGGTTGGCAGGATGCTTTTCCACAAAAGCACTTTTTGCGGAAAAGCATCCGTGGCCAATGTAGACGCACTTTTCCTCAAAAAAGCCCCCATCGCCATTTTCGCTATCGGGGCTTTTTTGTGGAAAACAAATCTCTGCTGTCTACACTGGCCCTTTTGCGCAAAAGTCTTTCAGAAAAAGACTTTTGCCCGAATGGGAGCAGCAAAGTATTTCCGCAAAAAGCACTGATTTCTTACAATAGGAAGTCAGTGCTTTTGCGGAAATTCAAGTGGACAGTGTAGACAGCTGGCAAGTTTTTCCAGAAAAGCGGCTGATTTTCCGGAAAAACTGGCCAGTCTAGACATAGCCTACAAGTAAGAATGCTAGTTAGAAGGACAATCATTCTAACCTGGCCTGGAAAGTCCTCTGTTCCCAATGAAACCAGCGACAGTCAGAGTCCAGGGGTAAGATACGGTGAAAGACATAAAAGGAGGGAGAAACGGAACAAGGTCTGAGGCAGGCAAAGTGTAAATGAGGGCTCCTGGTAGTCACAGGAAGAGCGGGGCAAGATTTTTCATACTCAACTTTTTTCCGCAATAATAATGCTGCTTTGTTTGGTGCCATCAAAACATTTCTCAAAGACATGTTGATTTTTCCATAATTTTCATTTAAGATTTTTTTTTTTTAATTTTTTGAAGTTTTCAAAACAAAACATTTTGACTTTTCTCTTTCAAACCACATTTCATTTCACATTTCCTTTAATTTGATTGTTATGCAGACTCAAAAATGTTTAAAAATGCTTGGAATCTAAACGAAATAATTCGTTCAACCTAAACCACATTTTTTCAAATTTTTAATTTGCTGGAAATTTCAAAGAGGTTTTTTTTTCCTCAGTCCAACACAAAATGAATTTTCCGTGGCTTTTTGAAATCGATAGTGAGCCCCCAAAAAGCTGCATTTCACCTAGCTTCAGTCCCTGGGAGTTGCCAGCTTAGCCGAAGGCAGAGGGTAGTGGGCTTTTGGCATCACCATAGAAAGTTCTCCAGTATTGCCAGTACTTTGTACTGTAAGATGGCCTAGCAGCCCCAGTGATGGGCTATGGCATGAGCATCATATAACCGCAGAACTAAAGACTAGCCCTGTCCCAAAAAGCGTCCAATCAAAGGGCACATCTACACTTACAATGCTGCATCATCATGCTGTAGCTCTCCAGAGAAGACAAGCAAAGGCGCTCCTGTCAGTACTTAATCCACTTCCATAAAGGTGGTTACTATGTGGGCTACTCTCCACCCCCAGGGTGTGTCTAAACTACATGGCTCCATCGATGGAGCCATATAGATTAGGCTGATCGGCAAAGGAAAATGAAGCCGCGATTTAAATAATCGCAGCTTCATTTAAATTTAAATGGCTGCCGCGCTGAGCCGACAAACAGCTGATCAGCTGTTTGTCGGCTCAGCACGCTAGTCTGGACGCTCCCGCGCCGACCTGAAAGCCCTTTATCGACCTCCCCGTTATGCCTCGTAGGATGAGGTTTACCTTTCCAATGTAGACGTAGTCTATGTTCCCCCAAATCCTACGGCAGATGAGGAGCTGAGCGAGGGGGCAAACAAATACTATAATGAAGTGGCTAGGATGTAAGAATATCATGGCCCTCTCCTTAGTAAAGGTTGGTCTGTTCAGCTGTGTGTCATAAGCCATATACTGCTAATAGCTAATGGAGATTCTCCTTTAGCTCTAGTGGCAAAGGGCTTGGGCTTGCAGAGCAGGAGGATTTGAGTTTTCTCTCTGCTGCCTCCCTGACAATCTGAATGGCCACAGGGGCAACACAGACAGCAAACTCCCAGATCTGTAACATGGTAATAAGAAAAGCTTATTGTCTTTTTTCATCCAAGACTCCTTTAAACCCCACTGTCTTTTTATAAATCCAATGTAGAGAACCTCGCAGGGCAGCTGCTGTGATGTTAACAGCGGGGCTCCGTTCTGGCCTCAGGTCCACGTACACAATTCCAGCTGGGGTCAGCAGGAGTGACACTTATTTAAGGCCTCGTCTATATGACGCTGCAGTCCAGACTGAAGGGGTGAGAACTGCAACGCACTGAACGTGTGGCACGCTAAGTGCACCAGTGGGAACAAACAAAAAGGTGCCAGCATGCATTAGCATAGCCCTGTTTAAATGGGATTACATCAGCATGAACTGCTTACCTTTTCTATACTCAGTGCACAGTCAACCTGTGGAACTCCTTGCCAGAGGATGTGGTGAAGGCTAGGACTTTAACAGGGTTCAAAAAAGAGCTAGATAGATTAATGGAGGTTAGGTCCATCAATGGCTATTAGCCAGAATAGGTAGGAATGGTGTCCCTCGCCTCTGTTTCTCTGGAGGTGGGTGACAGGGGAGGGATCACATGAGGATTCCCTGTTGTGTTTCCTCCCTCTGGGGCATGTGGCATTGGCCAATGTCCACAGACAGGACACTGGGCTGGATGGACTGTTGGTCTGATCTAGTCTGGCCGTTCTTATGTTCTTAGGCATCTCTGGATAGACAAGCCCCAAGACACAGCCAAATCAGCTCCCCTGTAGGACGGTTCCCTTGATTTCGGGATTTCTCCTGCTATAACCAGGAGCAGAATCCAGGGTCTGGGTGGTTTCGATCAGGATAAGTGGATTCATCCCCTCTCATCCCTAACTAGCTAAATAGATTTCCACTGAGACCGTTTTTCTCTGTGTGCGTTTCAATGTCACGTGAGTCAGCAGAGCTCCCTTGGGCCGGATTTTTACACAGCTGCAGGGGAATTTATGAAACCTTTTGGTTCAGGGTAATTTTAACTGAGGAGTTTTATAACGAAGCTAATGTGCGGCACAGTAAGGCTGTGAGACACAATTAACGGATGTCTGTGCAATGCTCGGGCAATGGCATGTGCTAATAACACGAGGCTGATTAGCCTCTAGAGCCACACGCCATTTAGCACCGTGTCCACTGGGCTGCCTGGCATTTCACAGCAAAATCACTTTTCTCATCAAAAAACATTTGGAAAGAGGTTTTCTCTCTCAGGTTCTTACCCATTATTACAGCACTCGATGCATTTATGCTCCCAAGCTTACAGCAAGGCAGGTCTGTTCTCCTGGGTTTCGAGTGTGTCTATACATGAGTGTGATTCCCAGCTGGAGGAGACATACCCATGCTAGCTCTGATCAAAAGGCAGCACTAAAAATAGAGGGTAGCCCAGCATGTGCCTGTCAAAGCACTAGGTCTGTAGCTTACAGCAGTGGGAGTGGCTAGCTGCACCATGTATATAATTCACATCTCAGATGGGTACCGATGTGGCTACATTCTGTTTTTAGCACATCAGATTGACCAGACCTAGCATGGGAATGTCTCCTCCAACTGGGATTCCATGCCCAGCTCAAAGCACAGAGATGAGACACACCGAAGTTAAGTGACTTGCCCTAGGTCATAGGAAAAGTCTGTAGCGGAGCAATGTCCTGACTCCACACGGTTCCCAAGTCCTACGCTCATGGCATAATCACTGGATCATCCCGCCTCTGAAAGCAGCGTTCCAGCAAAGCAGCAGCAATGGGGAATTTGCTTTCCTAGGCATATGATGCCAACTCCAAGTATTCACAGCTCAGGCTGTCGAAATCCCTAGATTCACTTAAAATCATAAGATGGTTTTCAAATAATAACGGTGAAGTTTGTTGCGTTTGCCTTCTGGGTTTACAGCTCTCCGGTCTCCCGTTTTCAAGCTTTTGCCCCCTAGGAAGAGGAGAGCAGATTGTGTCCCTAATCCTATGACTCTCGGGGCTGGGGCCGTGAGTCAGACCCCAAGATGGCAGTAAAAGGGTGAGCAAGGGCAGCACGTCGGGGAGAGCAGGCTGAATGTAGCTGGAGGGACGGATCAGGGTTAATCCCAGGGGTGGATTTGTAAAGGTGGCTGTACACATTTAGTGACCTACACGCATCTGCAGTGCTGGTCTCCCTGCGATTCCTGCTCCTCCATGGGGAGCGTGTGTGAAAATGATTGTGAAACACAAACGCCAGCGTGTAAGGCAAACACACCAACAAGCCGTTTCTGGGTGTCCTGGATCCGGCTCAGCAGAGATAAGAGTCCCAGTTCCAGAGCAATTGAATTCTGAGTCCTTGCCCATCCAGCTAAGACTGGCCAGGCCCCTGCAGTGTCTGATCAGGGGGCGCATCCCCTGAGCGAAGCCGTGAGACGCTGCAGTTCTGCCTTGTGTCTGTGGGAAGAGCCAGAGAGTGGAGTTTGGCTTCAGGTCTCAAGCCGCCGCTTCAGGCCCTCTTGCTGGGAGTGGTTCAAAGAGAATTACCGAGCGGGCCATGGGTGCTGCCCAGAGAGGGGGGCCCAGGCCAGAGCTCTGCACCCAGACAAGCTGAAGCGTGGGGCAAGCCCTGAGGGTCGGGTGCATTTTAATATTCATTCTGCAGGGGCACTGCAAGGGTGGGAGTCGCGCTCCCTCCAGAGCGGCACACAAGGGAAGGCAGGCAGGCCCAAGAAACCTTGCTGATGAGGTGAGGTGGCAAACGCCCCTTGAGGTAGTGCCAGTGGGACCCACATTGATGGTGGCGCCTCCTCTCAGATGAGGTGTGAAACCTCCACTGCAGAGCCCGTAGGAGCTGAGGGGTGAATGTTGGTGTCCCAGCCAATGTGGCGATTCCTCTGCGCCTCCCCCACTAGCTTCGCTTAGATTTGTGATTCTTCTGCCCTACACGCCGGCTCTTCCCATCACTTACCCCGGAGCTACTCGGGAGGGGCTCGCTGGCACCAGTGCCCTGGCACCACCAGAACATAAGAACATAAGAACGGCCGTACTGGGTCAGACCTAAGGTCCATCTAGCCCAGTATCCTGTCTGCCAACAGTGGCCAGCACCAGGTACCCCAGAGAGGGTTGACCGAAGACAATGAACAAGCGATTTGTCTCCTGCCATCCCTCTCCAGCTTCTGACAAACAGAGGCCAAGGACACCATTTTATCCCCTGGCTAATAGCCTTTTATGGACCTAACCTCCATGAAATTATCTAGCTTCTCTTTAAACTCTATTATAGTCCTAGCCTTCACAGCCTCCTGTGGCAAGGAGTTCCACAGGTTGACTACACACTGTGTGAAGAAGAACTTTCTTTTATTTGTTTTAAACCTGCTACCCATTAAATTACCAGACACATGGAAGCTTGACCTCCCTTCCTCTTTGTGGAGCTTTGCTGCATGAGGCTGAACAGCTGCCACCTTTCACTCCAGCGGGGTTCGGAGAGCCACTCTCTAGCCCCTCTCTGCTACAGGGAACAGGGATGGTGGCCCTACACTTACACTCCATACTCCACAGGACTGCGGGAATTAGTGCTAAGTAATTACTGGTGCTAATTAGTATTTGTAAAGTCATTACAGTCATACACTTAAGGGGTTGAATTAAGGTGGAACAGCCTATCCATATTCTATTCTATTCTATTTGCATATTTGCTGGGTGGGCTCAGAGCAGGGAATGGTGTGTGTGTGTATGTGTGTGTGTGTGTGTGTGTGTGTGTGTGTGTGTGTGTGTGTATAGGGTGGTAAATGCGGGGGGACAAAGCCCCCGTTCCCCAGATTCGTACCTGGGCTGCTTGCTCTTCCCCTTCCTCTCCGGCTACGTCTAGACTGCAGGGTTTTTGTGCAAGAAGCTTTTGTCGGAAGAGATCTTCCGCAAAAACTTCTTGTGCAAGAGCACATCCACACTGCAAAAGCGCATCGAAAAAACGATGCACTTTTGTGAAAGAGAGCGTCCAGACTGCATGGAGACTCGTGAAAGTAAGCTCTGATTGCTATGCACAGAACGGCCACCGGAGCACCTGTGCTTTTTCCTCTTTCCTCTTTTTGCGCAAACAACCCCCTTCCCCGTCCACACACACCTTTTTGTGAAAGAACACTCGCAAAAAGGTGTTTTTCCTCATGAAAGAGGAATAGCAATTGCGTAAAAGCCCTTCTGTTCTTTCGATTCTCTTGCGCAAAAATGCACTTGAGGTGTGGACACTGCACGTTTTTGCGGAAAACCAGCCGTTTTTCCACCAAAACTCTGTAGTGTAGACATAGCCTCCCTGTCAGGGAGTGGGAGCAAAGTGCACAGCTTGTCTGCCCCTGCGCTCCCCAGCCAGGGTGAGGAATGCCCAGCCCTGCGATTCAGTGAGGAGCTCTCTGGGATATTTGTCTGGTCTGGGAAAACGAATTGTGTCTGAAAACCCATTAGTGAATGTGCTTTAATTAGTTGGGTTTAAGGCCGATCTTGCACCTGGTCTAGGCGGGCAAGTTGTGTCCAATCTAGTATCATGTGAGCACGGCCAGCTGTAGGGGGAAGGCTGGGGTTGACGATTCTTAGCTAAAGTGTCTTATTCTGTGTTGAAACATGGCTGGTTTTCCCATGCTGTGTGAGCTCTGCCCGACTAGGAATATAAACTGGCATCCTCCGGGTGATCTGAACCTGAACTGCTGTGTGTAGCTCAGATTGCCAGCTCCGCAGGGCTGGGTCCATCTCTCCTATGCAGGTTCAGGCACTCGGCACTCTGGGGTGCTCAATGAATGAGCATAAAAGAATCCCAGTTGTCTGGCTTCAGCAGCAATAGAAGAGACAAGGGCCCTCTGAAAACATCTCTGCAGACCCAACGCGCGCGCGCACACACACACACACATATATTGTGGAGGCTTAGTGGTCGTTAACATAAACAACAATCAAATAAAATGTCAGCGGGTTGGGAAAGCGTCTGCCTTCGAATGCACGGCCACCCGCCTGGAAACCTCGAATGACGCTGGGCTGGATGTGATGGAAGGGGGCTTGATCCCCCATTTATAGACTCATAGACTTTAAGGTCAGAAGGGACCATTATGATCATCTAGTCTGACCCCCTGCACAGTGCAGGCCACAGAATCTCACCCACCCCTCTTAGAATAATCCTCTCACCTATATCAAAGATATTGAAGCCTTCAAATACTTTGAAGACCCCAAGATGCAGAGAATCCTCCAGCTGAGATCTGCGCCCCATGCTACAGAGGAAGGCGAAAAACCTCCAGGGCCTCTGCCAATCTACCCTGGAGGAAAATTCCTTCCTGACCCCAAATATGGCGATTAGCTAAACCCTGAGCATGTGGGCAAGACTCACCAGCCAGACACCCAGAAAGTTCTCTATAGTAACTCCTGGGATTTGCTCTCCCTGGGGAAGCACCCCGCAGCTGGGTTCTTAGAGGTGAGCGATTTGCAATGAGACAAGTCAGGCGCTGTGCTCAGAACAGAGCCTGGCTCCAGAGCATTCTCATCCCTGGCGCCACCCCCTGGTCTGAATGCGCCGGTGGAACCTCTTCAGCCCAGACTTTATTGGGGGAAAGCGCTGCCCTTTGAAAAGCCTCTTTCCAATGACGGGGCGCTGCTTTTCCAGCAGCCACTCGAGTGGAACCATGCGTAGAGCTCTCCACGGCTTCTTGTAGCAATTGCACCGAGAGGGGTCGTTTGGACGGACCCTCTTCGCAGGGCGGACGCCACTTGAGCCTTGATGCTGGGCACTGCCGAGATGCTAAATGCAGGGCTGCCCCCTGGACAGCCACAGGGCAGAGGTGCCGCTTGCCGTGCGCCTTCCGCCCCAAAACCTCAGACTCCACTCCCCCGGCACACACACGCACTTTGCAAAGTCACATTCCAGTGCATGTCATTATTGTTCTCGGCTGACACCTGCCCCGGTTTTCTGAAATGATGCCGCTGCCACGGAGTCACCTTTATGGGCAGTTGGTTGGCATGGGGCAAAGAGGGTTGGCTGGAGGCCCTCAAGAGCCCATCGCCACATGCAATGGAACGGGGGAAAGTCAGAAATGGGAGACGCCAAGGCTGTGTCTAGACTGCACGTTTTTTTCGAAAAAAGTAGCCTTTTTTCGAAAAAACTTCACCTGCGTCTAGACTACAGCCACGTTCTTTTGAAATTAAATCGAAAGAATGCAGCTTTTCTTTCGACAGTGGTACTCCTCATTTCACGAGGAAGAACGCCTTTTTTTGAAAGTGCTCTTTCGAAAAAAGTCGTTCTTGAATGCAAACAGGGCGTTTTCAAAAGAGAGCATCCAGACTGCCTGGGTGCTCTCTTTCGAAAAAACGGCTCACTTTTTCGAAAGAAGAGGTTGCAGTCTAGACACTCTCTTTCGAAAGAGGCTTGTAGTCTAGACGTACCCCAAGGGAGAACAGAGACTGGACCTCCAGGGATGTGTGGTTGTCTGGCATCGCTGGTGTGGTGTCCTTTTAGGTTTCTTGTTCCGTCAGTGATGATACCCGTTTGGCTACATGCATGTGCTTCTCCATGTCCTGCTGGTTTGTGCAAATACCCACCACAGCATGTCTACGCTGCAGGGCTGAAGTCGAATTAAGCTACACAATGTCAGTCCCGCCAATTGTGTAGCTGCAGTCAAAAAAGTCGGATTTTGGCACGGTCTGCACAGCAGAAAGTCAGAGGAAGAGCGCTCTTCCTTCGGCTCCCTTACTCCAAGTGAAATGAGGGTTCAGGAGTCGGAGTAAGACGTCCTCTAGCTCAACATTATTTGCTTGCTTTGTAGACACGCATTTTGTTATTCCGAAATAACGCTGCTGGGTAGACATAGTCTTAGAGAGCCCCCCAAAGACCACAAACTCAGACAAGGACTGACGGCACCAGGGCAGGTTTGTTGTGAAAGAAGCACAGTAATAGCTTCACAGGATCAGATGTCTTCATGTCGTCTAACAATAGACTTGAGTCAGTCAGTAGCATGGGCTCACCACAGCCGCTGAGGTCAGACGAAGACAACTCCCTTGAGGTACGTTTTTATACACAGGTACAAGTAAGTTACACATCACTCACTCCCAGCATATCTGGTGGCTGCCCTCTGACATACCTAGTATCTTGTACATGGGAATTCGATCACTATCTATCAGTTTAGACCATCCTGAGCCTGCAGCGGTATGTTCCTGTTATCTGTGTGTGAGTGGAGGGGGGGGGGGAGAGAGGAGGGTGTTGGTACCAAGATGTTTCCCTCTGGAATCTGTTTATAGCCTGTGCCTGGCACCATTAGCCCTCTTTGTGACAGATTCTGTTAGCAAAGCCTGCTTCTTACTAACAGCTTAACTTTGCTTTTATATTAGCATCTTGATCATTGATCCTAGGCCTTAGGCCTCATACTAGACCTGGGATCCCTGGGCTTATGTTGCAGGCATTTATCTTACCACAGGGGCTACGTCTAGACCAGTGGTCCCCAACCATTTAAGGTTGCCGTGTGCCAGGGGGCGTGGCCGTTTGTCCGCCGAGCGCCAGAGGGCGGGCCCCCCCCCCCCATAGCCGCGTGCCCGGGGCCGGTGCCCCCTCCAAGGGCCGTGTGCCCGGGGCTGGAGCCGCCCCCCCCAAGCGCCGTGCGCCCCCCCCTCCAAGTGCCATGTGCCCGGGCCTGGTGCCCCCCCCCAAAGCTCTGCGCGCCCGGGGCCGGCGCTCCCCACATGCACCGCGTGCCCAGAGTGCGGGCGGTCAATCCGCAGTGCTCCCGGGCCCTGCGCTCACTGTGCGCCATGTGCCCCGGGCCAGGCCAGCCCCGAGCACTTGGCGGGCGCACACAAATGCCCCGTGTTGGGGACCCCTGGGCACCGTGTTGGGGACCACTGGTCTAGACTGGCATGATTTTCCGCAAATGCTTTTAATGGAAACGTTTTTCCGTTAAAGGCATTTGCAGAAAAGAGCATCTTGATTGGCACAGACGCTTTTGCACAAAAGCACTTTTTGCAGAAAAGCGTCCGTGCCAATCTAGATGCGGTTTTGCGCAAGAAAGCCCCGATCGCCATTTTCGCCATTGGGGCTTTTTTTGCACAAAACAGTTTTTAGCTGTCTACACTGGCCCTCTTGCGCAAAAGCATTTGTGCAAGAGGGCTTTTTCCTGAGCAGGAGCAGCATAGTATTTGCGCAAGAACACTGACAATCTTACATTAGATCGTCAATGTTCTTGTGCAAATTCAAGTGGCCAGTGTAGACAACTGGCAAGTTTTTCCGCAAAAGCACCTGCTTTTGCAGAAAAACTTGCCAGTCTAGACGCAGCCAGGAAGTATATCTACAGGCCTAATCTGGCCCCAGTCATGTTAGCATGTGAGCGTCACACAATCCTCGGGGTATGTGTCCTCACTGGAAATACTGTTTGTAGAGCTTACTGCAGAAAAATATGGTTTTTAACCAGGAAACTTGACAGGTAACTTTCTCAGTGAACATTTTTTGACAGACTCTAATAATAGTCTGTCTAGTTCCTCTTAGAACAGGGCTACCCAACACATGGCCCGTGGGCCGCCTGCGGTGCAGTTTGGGTTTGCAGTGTGGTTTGGGTTGATATATGTTTTAGTAGTTACATTCCTGGAGTGTTGTGAAGCCAAAACAAAAAAGGAGTCAGTATAATGGTCTTCTGTTGATATGCATTTTAGTGGTTAAATTCCTGGACTGTCATTGCTCATTAAAAGTGCTGTCATATGGGTGGAAATTGGGTAAATGTTGCATTTTATTAATATCAGGAGAACTGACATAAATGGGGCCTGCATATTGTGTAGTCTCGCCTTAATCTTTGTATTCATGCCCATCAGTGTGAAAGAAGCTATTTGCATATATTTGCATGTGTATGCAACCACACTTACGTTGCAGCCTCAGCACGTGCTGTGAATATCAGTGTGGCCCCTGGGGCTTTCAAAGTTGAGTAGCCCTGTCTTAGAATGTAAACGCTTCAGGCTTGGTTGCTCCATATTTGTACAGTGCCTAGCACAACGTGACCCTGGCTGATAATTGGGCTCCAAGGTGGTACAGCATCCTGGAGGGTAATAATAATACATCTGTAGAACTGGAAGCCGTTTGAAATGTCCGCAATATTCTCCATCGGCGGGGCCGACAGCCACCGTGGGCCCGAGGGAAATTGTCTCCTTTGCCCTGACCCTTCCCTTCCCCCTCCCCTCTTCTGTCGGCGGGCCTGTTCTCCATCGGGGATGGACATGGAGGCCGGAGAAGGCTTTCGCTACTAAGGGCTGCCCTGCACAGAAATATTGGATAGACCCATCTGCATTTTTCAGGGCTATAAAATGCGACACTTCTGAGCAACATAGTTAAGCCAACTTATGGCCCCATATAGGCATCTGTCAGGGTTCCCTCTAAGTGGTGCAGCAGCCCAGCTTCACAGGTGATTAATCAGCCCCACCCTGTGCAGGGAGCCCTGAGCCTCTGACTGGGTGGGGCTAATTAATCACCTGTGAAGTTGGGCTGCCCCGCAGCTTAGGATGCATCCACACTGCACCGTTTTTCCGGAATAACGGCCATTATTCCTGAAAAACAATACTAGTGTCCCCACAGCGATTGCGTTATTTCAAAAGAAAATCGAAATAACAGAGGGCTTTTTCCGACATTGGTAAATCTCATTCCACAAGGAATATGGCCTCTTCCGAAAAAACTCTTTCGGAAGAGGGTGTGAGTGGACACTCCTCTGCTGCTATGTCAAAATAGCTCCTCCCCAGGGTTATTCCTCCCCAGTGCCTCGTGGGGCTCTAAATTGAGATAGCACGTCCACATTAGGGGAGCCTGCCTCAGACTCATTTTTAGGCTTCCGTGTTGTATGGACGCTCTATTTCGAAATAAGCTCTTCCGGAAGCTATCTTCCATAAGAGCTTTTTCCGAAATAAGCTTTCAGTGTAGATGTACCCTTAGAGGGAACACTGGCAGCTACACCCTTGTAATGTGTCCGGGGGGAGGAGGAGGTGGATCTCCTAGGAGCATACATAATCCGCCTCTCCAAGAGGCTGTAGCTACATTAAGAATTCTTCCATCAGCCTAGTGCTCTCAATTCCAGGGGTTAGGTGGGGTTAAGTATGCCTCTCCCCTGTGTGTGTTTTTTCACACCCCAGAACAACATGGCTGGGTTGACTGAGCTGTTTAGAGTCCAGTAAAGCCTAAAATGTTTCTGTGGCCACTCAGTATAAGACTTTAATCTTACATGCTCACCCTGAGGTTTATGCAGAGGAATGGAAGCTGCCTGACAGAGCGTGGACCTGGGATGCTCTTTAAACACAAGTTACCCCCTCTGATTCATAGCAGCTATATAGAGAATTCCACACATCACGTGAAAAAGCCTGTGAGTGGAGCTGTTTAAATATGGATATAAACATCGTGGCTACGTCTAGACTGGCATGATTTTCCGGAAATGCTTTTAACAGAAAAGTTTTCTGTTAAAAGCATTTGCGGAAAAGAGCGTCTAGATTGGCGGAAAAGCATCCGCTTTTTTGCGGAAAAGCGTCCGTGGCCAATCTAGACGCACTTTTGCGCAAAAAAGTCCCGATTACCATTTTCGTGATCGGGGCTTTTTTGCGCAAAACAAATCTGAGCTGTCTACACTGGCCCTTTTGCGCAAAAGTTTTGCACAAAAGGGATTTTTGCCCGAACCGGAGCAGCATAGTATTTCCGCAAGAAGCACTGATTTCTTACAGTAGGAAGTCAGTGCTTTTGCGGAAATTCAAGCGGCCAGTGTAGACAGCTGGCAAGTTTTTCCGGAAAAGTGGCTGATTTTCTGGAAAAACTGGCCAGTCTAGACACAGCCTGTGTGTTTTGAGCTGAACCCAAAGTGAATTTGTTTGAATTTTTTGGCAAATGGAAATGTCGGAAAGTAAATTCATTTTGGGCTAAACAAAACATTTCATTTTAGCAAAGTCAAAACATTCTGTTTGTTGTGACTGTTTTAAAACTTTCCAAATGAAATTGAAGGAAATTTTGAAACAAAAAGGCTCGTGGAACTGAAACACTGAAAAATTTTGATTTTTTTCAGAACGCTTTGGTTGTGGTTTTCTATTGAAACGATTCAGCAAAACCAGCCCAAACCTGCAAAATGTTTCTGTGTTGCCGATTCTGCCTTTTTTGCTTCCAGAAAAGTTTTGCATGAAAATGTTTGCCCAGCTCCAGGTGCAAGGTGCTGCCATCAAAACCATCTTCTTGCGTTTCCTCGGAGGCCCACAACCCATGACCTCACAATCCCAATTCTACCTGCTGTTACCCACGTGAAAATTAGGGCTAAGACAAGAATCAAACCTCCCAGCTCCTTCACTTAGTAAATCAAACAGCATAGGCTCAACAGAGGTACTCCCCAGCCTCAGCTGTCAGTGCAGGGGACCAGTATGCACGCACATTAGGGAGATGGGGCATGTACCGCTCTCAGCCAGCCTGCATGGTCCTTGGGCTTCAGGGACCACATTTTCAGAAATGCTCAGCGCAAGATTTCAAAGGACTCAGCACCATGGCTGGTGCTAGAGTTCCCACTGCAGCTTTTGTGCCAGGGATGGCCAGGATTTCAGCAAGCTTTGCAAATAGATTTTTTTTTTAAACCCAAAAATCTGTTTTGATTTGAATCCAATAGAAATCAGAACAAACATTGCAGAAAAAAAACCCACACATCGCACATGTTTTACCTTGCTTTTTGTATAAAAGTAACAAAGCCAAAAACCAACAAAAAGTTTCCTTTAAACCCAAACAAAATTTGTGTTTCGTCAAAAACTTGGACCAGTTGAGATAATATGGATTTTTTTACAGACACTTTCATATTATTCGAAAAGCATTTCATTAAAAAACCATTTCGATCAAAAATGTTGGCCTAGCCATCACTTAGCCCCTGATCATGTTACATTAAGGCAATCTCTTCCCATGCACTTGCTTTCTCAGTCATGCATGATTCCCTGGGGGTGCTGCTAGAATTTCAATTCATAAAGGTCAAATTAACAACATCAGCATTTCTTTCCCTTTCAGTCTCGCACATCTTTCACGCGGAGATAGACATTCCAAGCCAAGGAACTAAATTGGGATTTCAGAGACGGGTGATGAAAACGATTAGAAGTCTGGAAAAAATTCTAGCCAAGAGAGAGTGAACCATTTAGTGTAGAAAGCAGATGAATAAGAACTTTCCTGAACACAAAAATTGTGCCTCTTTCACAGGCTTATTTAGTGCAGTTCAACTCCCCTACTGTGAAGTGCTTATACTGGCATTGCTTTTTCCCTATAAGGGGAGAACCTGTTGGAGATACACAAAGTAATGACTGGGCTTGAGAAAATCAATCCAGCATTTCTCATTCACCCTGTCTCACAATAAGAGCACCACCACAATCTCCTTTTCAAGGCATTCCAGCCTCTTAAATGTATTTAGCCTCCAGAGCCCCCTGGGAGGCAAGGCAGGGCTGTTACCCCCAGGCTGTGTCTACACTGGGCCACTTATTCCGGAAAATCAGCCGCTTTTCCGGAATAAGCTGCGAGCTGTCTACACTGGCCCTTGAATTTCCGGAAAAGCAACGATGCTCTACTGTACAAAATCAGCCGCTATTCCGGAAAAACTATTCTGCTCCCGCTCGGGCATAAGTCCTTATTCCAGAACACTGTTCCGGAAAAGGGCCAGTGTAGACAGCCCAGTAGTCTTTTCCGGAAAAAAGCCCCGATCGCGAAAATGGCGATCGGGGCTCTTTTCCGGAAAAGCGCGTCTACATTGGCCACAGACGCTTTTCCGGAAAAAGGGCTTTTCCGGAAAAGCAGCCTGCCAATGTAGACGCTCCTTTTCCAAAAAAACTGAAAACGGAATAGTATTCCGTTTTAAGCAGTTCCGGAAATTCATGCCAGTGTAGACACAGCCCCAGTGTTCAGATGGGGAATAGAGTTTCAGAGAGGATGTATCAGGCCCAAGGTCACAGAGAAACCAGGTGGAGCAGGATTTAGAACCCAGGTCTCCCAAGACTTTGAGTGGCACCTGCATTATGAAACTATAAACTGGTGCGCTTCTCCGCCTCTGAACACTTCTTCCACAGCACCTTTTGGTGGGCGTGTGTGTACGGCACACACCCCCTGCTGGGCTCCCTGCAGTTGGGAGAGGGGTATAGCAATCTGGGAGTAGCAGCCTCCCACAGGCTCCCCGCCCATAAGTCACAGCAGGGTGGTCACTTGTGACAGCCCTTGGCCATGCTAAGCGAGCGGCTGCTGGGTGTACCAGGCCCTGGAGGGGGGACGGTTTGGGGCAGGGTGGGGTGGTTGTAATAGGAGCATGTTCGGCCTCTCCCTGGCAGCCGGACTGGGTGGGGAGCAGGACAAAGCTATATCCCACGTGGCTGATGCTGGGTCACACCTGGTGGCTGACTCAGGAGGAACCCAGCTGGAGAGGTGGCAGAGGGGACCACTCTGCCCCCGCCCAGGCCCTGAGGCAGGGACCAAGCATGCTGGAGGCAAGTGCAGAAGGAGAAAGACAGATCTCCTCTCCCACCTACCCCCAACCCTGGCAGGCCAAGTGGAAATCAGGGTGGGTCCCTTGACCCCTCATGCCTCCCACATATTGCCTAAGGCAAGGAGCCATATAAATACCTATGCTCCATATAGAGAAGGTGGGGAGATGTTAAATGGTAGGAAAGAGAGGGGAGATGGTCTGAGCTTACACGGTCTGGCCCAGTCTGGCAGAGCCAGCCGGAACTCCTGCTCGTTGATAATCCTCCGCTGAGATCTGTCAGTTTTTAATTCATTTCATCTGGGCCCACATTCATTTTGTGTAGTGCTAATTCCTGAATCAGAAAGTCGTGAGGTACCTTGTCAAACGCCTTCTGGAAATGTAAGTGTATTATATCAACACAGCTGCCTTTATCAACCACGCTTGGAACCTTCTCACAGAACAATAGCAAGTCTGTCTGACAAGATCTAAATTCCATGAAAACTATGTTGGCTGATATTAATTATATTTCCATCCTCCTTTCACTCTTTATTGGTAGAGCACCATATCAGCCATTCCATTATTATGCCGGGAGTCAATGTCAAGCAGTATAAACCTTTAGTTATTCAGGTCAGCCTGTTTACCCTCCACAGATATTCTGCATTGTTCAGTGGCCAGTGATTTCTCATTTTTCTGTGCTGCATCATGCAAATCTCACACCTCCTAGCTCAGTCATGCAGGCAAGTTTCCCGTTTTACTATCGGGAAACTGAGGCACAGTGTGGTTACATGGGATCTACTCAAGATCACATGGCAACTCAAAATTACCACCATGATTATTTCCTAAGGAATGAGTATCCTACGGTTGCTATAGCAATGTAAACATTCACAAAAGCAGAGTAACAATTAAAAACATCTTGCCACTGAAAAATATGGAATTGTTCCCAAAACACTGAACACTTTTACAATTCCTATGTAGCAGGACTGGGGGATTATTTTTGTCTGCAATAATTTTTTTGGAAAATCAACATTTTTGCTGATTTTTTAGCTTTCTGGGTTTTCAGCAACAAATAGAAAACCAGCAGAGTCCATTTTTTAGGTTTTTAATGAAAACCGATTTTTTTTTCTCACAAAAATTTGTATTTTGTCAACAATTTAAGTTTGGGTCAATTTTTTCGGGGGGAGAGGCAGCTTTATTTACATGTAGTGTGAGAGAAGTGTAGGTAGGTCAATGGAGGGATGATAGGAATTGCTATAGGGAACTTTCTGGGTGTCTGGCTGGTGAGTCTTGCCCACATGCTCAGGGTTTAGCTGATCGCCATATTTGGGGTCAGGAAGGAATTTTCCTCCAGGGTAGATTGGCAGAGGCCCTGGCGGTTTTTCGCCTTCCTCTGTAGCATTGGGCACAGATCACAGCTGAAGGACTCTCTGCATGTTGGGGCCTTCAAAGTATTTGAAGGCTTCCATATCTGAGACATAGGTGAGAGGATTATTCTAAGAGGGGTGGGTGAGATTCTGTGGCCTGCACTGTGCAGGGGGTCAGACTAGATGATCATAATGGTCCCTTCTGACCTTAAAGTCTATGAGTCTATGAGTCTCTGAGGTACATGAGTACGAGTGGTAAAATCTCCAGTTGCATCCATGGCTCACCCACAATGCACTTCAGCTACCAAGATACACTTGAGTCTCTTCTGATCTTACATCAGCAAAAGTATTTCCTGTTCTTTTCATTCCCTCTGGGGCACCGGGCATTGGCCACTGTCAGCAGAAAGGATGCTGGGCTAGAGGGACCATTGGCTGTTCTTAAATCCTATACAGAATTGAGATAACTGAGCTCAGATTCATGCTCATAGTACTTGAGATGTGGCGCTACTGAAAGCAAGTTAGAAAAGAATGGAACCACTCATGTCAGCCCAGTGTCTCTTCAATATCCATAAGTGCTTTGCCCTAAACTACGCAAACACCTTTCAAGGTCTATTGCAAAGTCTGCTGCAGGATGTTAATTACTGAATTATGTTGACATGACACAGAGAAATCGGTTTTGCATCTAATCCTCAGATGTAACAAAGACATATTTTGCAACAGAACATCCTGTACTATGTTAAAAAATATATATAAATAACTCCGCAATCTGGCCTCAATAAAGCTAACTTAACACACTCTGCCTTCATTAGCCGTATTAGCCATGGCCCTGACAGAACTGATTTCCTGTATAATCCCACAGTTACTGAGCATTAAACTCACACCCAGAAAAAGAGGTCAGACTTGAAGCCACCCTTAAAATTTGATGTTGAATTATTCCATCTGCCTTGCACCGAAAATCTTTTCACGCAGGAAGTGTTACGCACATAGCACGATGGGGGCAGGATTATTTTGAGCAACAAAAGACACATGATTGATCCTGGATGCTTTGAATGGACTCCAGCCAATGAATGTGCCCAAACCATCAGGAGCCAAATTGTGCCTCTCTTGCTCTACCGGTTCTGCTCGATGATGCAGTGCTTGCAAAAACTGAATAGGACCCCGTGGGGGGACTGGAGAGGCGGGTCCAAGAGAAGCCAGACCTGCTGATTCTTTCCATGCGTGCCGTGAGCTGGTGGGCTGGGTTATAGAACAACTACTGGCATCAAATGAATTAATATAACTGTATAACTGCCTGTTAACCATGCAGCTGCCCACTTGCCCTACCTGAACTTGAACACTAAATCACCTGGAACAAACTATTAATACAATCAAGGTGGCAAGGGAGGCTGTGAACATGGTAACCCCACAACCGAAAGGATCCTCCATGCCATAGGTGGACACCTTGTTATTCTTTCAATGTATAAATGATTTTCTTTTTGCTTATTCCATGGACCTGGAGGCTGTAGAGCACAGAGACCTTCCACCAGGGCTCAGCTTCAAGTTCCTTGGCCCATTCTGTTCTTGGCCACATTTTCAGAATGGGTTTTATAACAGGAGCAGCAACCACAGCTGGTCAAAAAAAATCATCAAAACTCCTTTTCAACAAAAAAAATGGCTTTTTCAACTAAACAAAATTTGTCATGAAAATTATCTGCCTTCCTTGAAAATTTTGTGGGGATTAAAAAAACCCAAAAGATCTTTATTTGAGTATGTTTCCACAGTGCCTTGTGGGAGTTTGTAATTCAGATACCTTATGTATTCATTATCTTTCAAGAGCCAGGTTTCATGCCTGGACTACATCTCCCATGATGCACCACAGCCAGAGACTCCCAAGACACCACTGTCTCCTTTTATGAGTGGGTTGACCATGTTGCATCATAGGAAACGTAGTCTGAGCAAGGCATGTGCCTTATAGAGGAGAATGGGAACATGAAGAAAGTGAACTACAACTCCCATGAGGCAATTGCAGCACACTTGCCTAATTGAAATATTTTGGTATTTGTGTGCATGCACACACACTGTTTTCCAGACATCTCCAAACATAACCAACAACTGCTCCAGAGGAAGAAATCCTCCTGTGTGCTGTGAGGGGCTAATGGGACACAAGGCCTCTGGGCATGGGGTGCAGCAAGCAGCTGGAATGGGAAGTGGTATGCAGCCGGGGATGGGGATGGGAATAGGATACTGTGAGTAGTTCACATGTCCCACCAGCAACAAATCCCCAGGCCCACTATAGCCCCTTGCTCTGTTCACCAAGGGTGCTGCTGGTGGGAGCTCCATGCAGTTAACTTTGGGGGTTCTGTTAATCCTCTCCCCCCTCTCTCCCAGGTCTCCAGTGCAACGCATCAATAGACTTGATCGGTACATGCTGGCCCCGGAGCGCCGCGGGGCAGCTGGTGGCCCGCCCTTGCCCCGAATACTTCTACGGCGTCCGATACAACACCACAAGTAAGGCACGTGGGTCTGACGGGGCGGGGGGGGGGGACAGGAAGGGAGCAGCAGCACCAGCAGCCCTGACCCTGGAGGGAGGGACAGGGGGAGTCAGTTGCAAACACACCTGGGTACAACAGGGCAGCAGGGCAAATGGAAAACCCCATTCATGGGCACCAAGCAACTTCAGTTTCATATGCGGTGGGCAAAGGCACTTGCGTGTGAACCCGGGAATAGTGGGGCTGCTCCCTGTTCTCACAGTGCCGAAGGCAGGGACAGCAGAGGCTTCAGGTCGCCTGCTGGCTGCTGCAGGGGTCTGAAGGGAACCCAGCCACTCCATGCGGGGTACCCTATGGGAACAGTGCCCAACTGGCTCAGGCCTGCAGAGTCTAGTACCCTGCCTCTGGCAGATACTTCAGGGGAAGATGCAAAAAAGCCTACAATGGGTAGATGTGCCCCAGCATTAGGGTATCTAATAGTCAGTAATTGGTTTTAACCTTGGACCATGAGGTCTAATATCAGTTCCCTGCTACTGCTAGCATTAAAGGGGATAATGTGAGTAACTGTGTTATCATGTAAATGCCGAGGCCTCTTTTGGATTATGCTAAGATTTTGGCCTCAAGAGCGTCCTGTGGGAGTGAGTTCCACAGGCTAATCCCCTTATACGAAAAAATATTTCCTTTGGCCTGTTTTGAATTTGCCACCTTTTGATTACATCAACAGTTTCCTTGTTCTTGAGGAGACAATGAGAACAGAAACACCAGATCTACATTCACTAGCACATCCATCCCCTTTGTGAAAACCATGGGCCTCCATGCTCTGACACGTGGCTAGCGCTAGCCACAGCCTGTCACAGATGCAGAGTCTGAGACTTTAAAGCTAGAAGGGAGCAACAGATCATCTAGTCAGAGCTCCTGCGTTGTGCAGGCCACCAGCACCCGCACACTAAGCCCAATACCCAAAATGAGACCAAAATATTGCAGCTCAGCAGAATGGCGCGTGGGGACCAGGAGGCCACGGCAGTGCTTCCAGTAGTTCCAAGCAACATGGCAACTCCTGTCACATGTGATGAACATCATTGTCCCTTGCTGCTATATAGTCCTTTCCTTTCATAGGTTTCACAGCACTTGACAAAGGAGTTCAGCAGCAATCTCTCCATTTTACAGATGGGGAACACTGAGTCTTGCCCCCTAATCTGTCCCCTTTCTAGAGTGCCATTCACTCTGAGTGCTTCCACAGGCATGGCTCCCCAGAAAAGGATGGTTTAGAAAAAAGACTCAGTTTCCCTGTCTGTAAAATGGGGTTAATGCTGCTGAATGCCTTTAAGTGCAGCACTGGAGGGCATCAATGCCAGCCTCCAGAGAGAGGAAGGATGGCACTGGGGTTACAACACTCACCGAGGCCTCTAAAGAACTGGGGTTGAGTTCCTGCTTTACTACAGCTTGGTTTTACACAGAGGCTGTGTCTAGACTGGCAAGTTTTTCCACAAAAGCAGCTGCTTTTGTGGAAAAACTTGCCAGCTGTCTACACTGGCCGCTTGAATTTCCACAAGAACACTGATGATCTCATGTAAGAAATCAGTGCTTCTTGCGGAAATACTATGCTGCTCCCGTTCGGGTAAAAGTCCTTTTGTGCAAAAGCTTTTGCACAAAAGGGCCAGTGTAGACAGCTCAGATTTGTTTTGCGCAAAAAAGCCCCAATTGCGAAAATGGCGATCGGGGCTTTTTTGCACAAAAGCACGTCTAGATTGGCACGGACGCTTTTCCACAAAAAGTGCTTTTGCGGAAAAGCATCCGTGCCAATCTAGATGCTCTTTTCCGCAAATGCAAAAAAACTTTTCCGTTAAAAGCATTTGCGGAAAAGCATGCCAGTGTAGAAAGCTGGACTGCCCCCTGTTTTTAGGAATTCTCACATCTTTCCACAGAGAAAAGGAAAGTGCAAATGCTCCAAGCTCTCTCAGCCATAAGGGCCTCTCGTTCTCAGCAGCACACTACCGATTGCAGGCACCACGGGCGGTTGGTGAAGCTTCCACTTCGGGAGTCAATAGCTTCCCAGCCCAGGCCCCACCCCTTCCCAGCCCAGGCCCCTCCCCCTTTCCACCGTCTCCCTCCTCTCTTCCCTGCGGATCCTGTGTCTCTGCTCACTGCGTGCTAGTCCCCTTCCAGCCAAATCCCTGAACCCCAGCAAGTTATTTTTGGGAAAAAAACCCTCCACTTGTCTGCAATTTCTTTCTCAACAAAATGGAGCATGTGCCAGACATGCAGAAGGTACCTAATTAACACCCCTACATTTGGGCAAATTGCTCCAGCATCACACAAGGGGAGGAGGAGTCATCCCATAAAGTCCCAATCGGAAGTCCCCTGTAATCCACGAATAATGTAGAAAGATTTTCAGATTGTAAAAAACGCTTTGCAAAATTGCACTTCTTAGCACTTTCCATCTGATGACATCAAAACACCCAACTAAAACCAATGAATTTACACAGGCACCTGTGAGGCAGACAAGTGTTATTATTATCCCTTTTTTCAGATGGAGAAACTGAGGCACAGGATAATTAAATTCCTTATCCACTGGTGGGTTTTTTTAATCTGTGGAAAAACTCCCCTTGAGACCAAGCGTTAAATGATGGGTTCACTGTCACACTGGAAGTCTGTGACAGGAAGGCCATTAAGAAAACCCCTCATCTTCACATTGCTAGCAAAGGGGAGCACAGGCTGCATTAAGGTGGGGAGATCACCTGAAACCCCAACTTCCCCCAGTACAGGAACTCGGCAGTGAGCCCTCACCTGACAGTAACACAGTGTAAGGGCTGGCCCTGGCCCTGCTCCTCTCTGCTAGGCCTACCAGGAGTGGCGGGGCAGGCTCAGCCCAGCATGAGACAAGTGTGAAGGGGTTATTGTAGGGGGGATCCGGGTGTGGGACAGTCTGGGTGTGGGGGGCTCAGTGAGAGATCTGGGTGCACGGGGCCCAGAGAGGGGGTTCGGGTTTAGGGGCAATGGGACTCTGGTTGAGCTCAGGCGAGGAGTCGATGAGAGGTGGGGTGTGGTCTGGGGTCCAGGTGCTGAGGAAGTGGGAAGGGGGTCCAGGTGCAACTTTCTGGGGCTCAGTGGGCTGGGGGTGTGGGGAGTTTGTTGGATGAGTCCAGGTTTAAGGGAGCAGGGCTTGTGGGGGGGAGGGTTAGATGGGCCTGCTGAACCGGAGAGCCCCAGCTGCTGCTGAGCAGACACAGCCTGTCATACTCCTGTCCCCCCCACCAACCCAGCGATGCCTCATCCCCTTTTCTTCTCACCCTCCTCTCCTCATTCCCGTCACTCCCCATTCCTTCCCCATGGCCTCTTCCCCCACCTCCTTACCGCCCCTCCTTCATTCCCCTCACTCCCCATTCCTTCCCCATGGCCTCTTCCCCCACCTCCACACCGCCCCTCCTTCATTCCCCTCACTCCCCATTCCTTCCCCATGGCCTCTTCCCCCACCTCCTCACCGCCCCTCCTTCATTCCCCTCACTCCCCATTCCTTCCCCATGGCCTCTTCCCCCACCTCCTTACCGCCCCTCCTTCATTCCCCTCACTCCCCATTCCTTCCCCATGGCCTCTTCCCCCACCTCCTCACCGCCCCTCCTTCATTCCCCTCACTCCCCATTCCTTCCCCATGGCCTCTTCCCCCACCTCCTCACCGCCCCTCCTTCATTCCCCTCACTCCCCATTCCTTCCCCATGGCCTCTTCCCCCACCTCCTCATCCCCCCTCCTTCATTCCCCTCACTCACCATTCCTTCCCCATGGCCTCTTCCCCCACCTCCTCATCCCCCCTCCTTCATTCCCCTCACTCCCCATTCCTTCCCCATGGCCTCTTCCCCCACCTCCTCACCGCCCCTGCTTCATTCCCCTCATTCCCCATTCCTTCCCCACGGCCTCTTCCCCCACCTCCTCACCGCCCCTGCTTCATTCCCCTCACTCCCCATTCCTTCCCCATGGCCTCTTCCCCCACCTCCTCATCCCCCCTCCTTCATTCCCCTCACTCCCCATTCCTTCCCCACGGCCTCTTCCCCCACCTCCTCACCGCCCCTGCTTCATTCCCCTCACTCCCCATTCCTTCCCCATGGCCTCTTCCCCCACCTCCTCATCCCCCCTCCTTCATTCCCCTCACTCCCCATTCCTTCCCCATGGCCTCTTCCCCCACCTCCTCACCGCCCCTGCTTCATTCCCCTCATTCCCCATTCCTTCCCCACGGCCTCTTCCCCCACCTCCTCACCGCCCCTGCTTCATTCCCCTCACTCCCCATTCCTTCCCCATGGCCTCTTCCCCCACCTCCACACCGCCCCTCCTTCATTCCCCTCACTCCCCATTCCTTCCCCATGGCCTCTTCCCCCACCTCCTCACCGCCCCTCCTTCATTCCCCTCACTCCCCATTCCTTCCCCATGGCCTCTTCCCCCACCTCCTTACCGCCCCTCCTTCATTCCCCTCACTCCCCATTCCTTCCCCATGGCCTCTTCCCCCACCTCCTCACCGCCCCTCCTTCATTCCCCTCACTCCCCATTCCTTCCCCATGGCCTCTTCCCCCACCTCCTCACCGCCCCTCCTTCATTCCCCTCACTCCCCATTCCTTCCCCATGGCCTCTTCCCCCACCTCCTCATCCCCCCTCCTTCATTCCCCTCACTCACCATTCCTTCCCCATGGCCTCTTCCCCCACCTCCTCATCCCCCCTCCTTCATTCCCCTCACTCCCCATTCCTTCCCCATGGCCTCTTCCCCCACCTCCTCACCGCCCCTGCTTCATTCCCCTCATTCCCCATTCCTTCCCCACGGCCTCTTCCCCCACCTCCTCACCGCCCCTGCTTCATTCCCCTCACTCCCCATTCCTTCCCCATGGCCTCTTCCCCCACCTCCTCATCCCCCCTCCTTCATTCCCCTCACTCCCCATTCCTTCCCCACGGCCTCTTCCCCCACCTCCTCACCGCCCCTGCTTCATTCCCCTCACTCCCCATTCCTTCCCCATGGCCTCTTCCCCCACCTCCTCATCCCCCCTCCTTCATTCCCCTCACTCCCCATTCCTTCCCCATGGCCTCTTCCCCCACCTCCTCACCGCCCCTGCTTCATTCCCCTCATTCCCCATTCCTTCCCCACGGCCTCTTCCCCCACCTCCTCACCGCCCCTGCTTCATTCCCCTCACTCCCCATTCCTTCCCCATGGCCTCTTCCCCCACCTCCTCATCCCCCCTCCTTCATTCCCCTCACTCCCCATTCCTTCCCCATGGCCTCTTCCCCCACCTCCTCATCCCCCCTCCTTCATTCCCCTCACTCCCCATTCCTTCCCCATGTCCCCTTCCCCCCACCTCCTCACCCCCCGCCTCATTCCCCTCACACCCCATTCCTTCCCCATGTCCCCTTCCCCCCACCTCCTCACCCCCCGCCTCATTCCCCTCACACCCCATTCCTTCCCCATGTCCCCTTCCCCCCACCTCCTCACCCCCCGCCTCATTCCCCTCACACCCCATTCCTTCCCCATGTCCCCTTCCCCCCACCTCCTCACCCCCCCACCTCATTCCCTCAACTCCACTGCAGAGCACAGAAAACAGGAAGCCTGTGGGGACAAGACAAGAAGGTGGGGGAGGAGGGTTGGACCAGGCAGGTATCTCTGCAGGGCTCGTTGAGCGAGGCAACCCCACCACCACTCCACCCACTAGCAAGGGGAGAGGGACTATGGGGAGCCCGTGTGGGGAGGGGGCCGGGGAGAAGAGTTCCCAGCAGCAGGCTCAGTAGCAGCTAGGCTGGGGAAGTGAAACCAAACCCACCCCCACTCCACACAGGGAAACTACAAAGGAGGAGAAGGAGGAAGCCCACCTTGCCCCCCTGGGCTCAGGTGCGGGGAGGATGGGCACTGGATGGGGAAGGGTCCTGAGCGGGTGCAGAACCCAGCAGCACAGGGCCAGAAATCCTCCTGCAGGCTGCAAACAGCAGGGAGAGCCCTGTGCCCAGAACTTCTCAGGTGATTATTCAGCCCCACCTGGTCAGTCAGCGCCAGGCAAGCCCTGAACCTCTGAGTGGGTGGGGCTGATTAATCACCTGTGAAGTCAGGGTGCAGTTTCCAGAGGGTGGGGTAGGGGCAGCAGCCCTCAGCTCCTGGACACAGCAACTGTGTCTAGGCTGGCAAGTTTTTCCGCAAAATCAGATGATTTTGCGGAAAAACTTGCCAGTTGTCTATACTGGCCGCTTGAATTTCCACAAGAACACTGACTTCCTACTGTCTGAAATCAGTGCTTCTTGCGGAAATACTATGCTGCTCCCATTCGGGCAAAATCCCTCTTGCGCAAAGCTTCTGTGCAAAAGGGCCAGTGTAGACAGCTGAGATTTGTTTTGCGCAAAAAAGCCCCGATCGCGAAAATGGCGATTGGGGCTTTTTTGCGGAAAAGCGCGTCTAGATTGGCACGGACGCTTTTCCACAAAAAGTGCTTTTGCGGAAAAGCATCCTGCCAATCTAGACGCTCTTTTCCGCAAATGCTTTTAAGGGAAAACTTTTCCATTAAAAGCATTTCCGGAAAATCATGCTAAGGGAGTGAGGGAAAAGTGCTTGCAATCCGTGCATGCCTCTTGTACCTGGGCTGGTGAAGGGAGCTCATTCCCCTCATGCCCTTCGCATCCAGGAAACGGGATGAAAAACTAGCCGTGTCCCGAAGCTCACGCCCCCCCCCCCACACACACACACCCTCCCAAAACGACACCTTTGCTGTGAAACTGGGCTGTCCAGCAGCTTAGAAGGACGCTGCTTGTGACTAATTGGAGCCTTGTGTCTGTGCCAGGCAGGTTACGGGGTGGGCTGCTGAGGAGGCTCCCTGCTGCTCTGCCTTCCCAGCCACCCTGGAACCTACTTGAACCCCAGTAAACATCCCACTGCAGCCCCATGTGGCAGCTGCAGGCAGGGAGAGGAAGGGCAGGGAAGCTTTGGGTAGGCTGTGCCTTGTTTTGCCTTACAGACCAGACACCCATGGCCAGTGAAGCAGGACAGGTGCCAAAGGGAATTGTTTTCTGCTTATTCTTGTTCGCAACGTTTTAATGAAAATCACTTGAAAATGGCTGGTGATATTTGCTGGGCTCCAGAGCTTGGGAGAGGGGAAGAAAACCCTCAAGTCTGGTTAATAGCTCCAGGGTGGAGAAGGGGATCCTTTCTCCCCTTAAAAGTGGTGATAATTGTCACCTCTGGCTCTCCCGGGGAAGGGAACACTGGGTTTATATTTTGCTAACGATCTTAAGCGGTGTGATTATCGTGATTGTACACAAGGTGTTATGTTTAATGATTTAATGATGAGGCCACCTTTGTGATGTCAGCTAGTTGTCATGGGGACTTTCCCCGCAAGGCTTCTTCTCAAGGCCGCCTCGATTTGTTTGTTTGATCTCTGGGGTGACTTCACTGCTGGGAAGGCAGCTTGGCTCAGGGAAATTGAGCTGGTTTCTTTCCTCCTGCCTCCTCTGCTTTGATGTCTTCCTCGTTCGGTAAAGATTATAACAGCCCCTCACTCATGGCCTTGCAGCCCGGCCCCACTAGCGATCGTCTCCAGTGTCAGAGCGGGGACGGGCTCCCAGACAAAGGGCTGTGCAGAGATGTGAGGGATACTGCTCACATTTTCCTATTGCTTTCATGTCCATTGGGTCCTCATTTCCTTCAAGAGCTAAATTTACTCCAGGTGAGCAATAGGGTGAGCCTTGGTAATGTCAGAGCTCTCTATTTATGGGAGATCTCCATTACCTTAGGATCAGAGCCCCTCATCATCTTCATCCCGACCACCCCTCTGGCAGGTCGGGCAGTGCTGTGGTCTCCAGTTTACAGATGGAAAAGAGAGGCCACAGGGTGACCCTGATGACAGTGGAAAGTCCAGATGTGGTCTCCTCACCTCAAAAAAGATATTTTGGCCTTGGAAAGGGTTCAGAAAAGGGCAACTAAAATGATTAGGGGTTTGGAACAGGTCCCATATCAGGAGAGGTTAAAGTGACTGGGACTTTTCAGTTTAGAAAAGAGGAGACTGAGGGGGGATATGATAGAGGTCTATAAAATCATGAGTGGTGTGGAGAGGGCCGATAAAGAAAAGTTATTTATTAGTTCCCTAAATAGAAGAACTAGAGGACACCAAATGAAATTAATGGGTAGCAGGTTTAAAACTAATAAAAGAAAGTTCTTCTTCACACAGCGTGTAGTCAACCTGTGGAACTCCTTGCCAGAGGAGGCTGTGAAGGCTAGGACTATAATAGAGTTTAAAGAGAAGCTAGATAATTTCATGGAGGTTAGGTCCATAAAAGGCTATTAGCCAGGGGATAAAATGGTGTCCTTGGCCTCTGTTTGTCAGAGGCTGGAGAAGGATGGCAGGAGACAAATCGCTTGATCATTGTCTTCGGTCCAACCTCTCTGGGGCACCTGGTGCTGGCCACTGTCAGCAGACAGGATACTGGGCTAGATGGACCTTTGGTCTGACCCAGTACGGCCGTTCTTATGTTCTTATGTTCTTATGAAAGCAGAAGTTAGGAACCCGGGTGTTGGCAAGTCTGAGGCTGGAACCTGGACGCATGCACCAGCCTTCCACATCCCCAGCAGTTGGACATTTCTCCCAGCAATGGCGCCGCTTGCGTGAGGCCTTTGAAGAAGCCAGTGTAGCAAGAGGCCCAACGTGAAGAAGTGACTGCTGTGAGCCTGGTTGGCATGTTGTGTGACTGCCCGAGTTACACTCCAACAGAGCCAGCCTTAAGATTGATGGGGCCCTACGCAGTACAATCAAACTGGTGGCCTTATGCCAAATGGCAGCCGGCAGGGGGAGCTTGATGATTTTTTAGAGATGTGATTTTAGAATCTTCAGCAACACACCAATAAAATATTTTAAAGCAAATTAGGAACTCAGCTCCTGTCGAGTAACCCAGTAAATTCAGAAGCTGGCAGCATATACCTGGGATTGGCGATGCCTGTTCAATGACTTCATTCCCAGTTGAATGGCTCTTTCACAGCTTCAGTGTCCTGCTGATCGCTCTGGCAGGCTTGTCACTTGTATGTTAACTAGCTTCTCTCTGGAGGAAGCAGAGCCACAGAGCAGGGAGAGGGAGAGGAAGAGGTGGGTGGGTAGGCATTAAGACCCAGTGGTGCCCTGGATTTTCAGGTGCCCTACGCAGCCACACATTCTGCGTGTGAGTAAGGACGGCCAGGACCCCAATCCAGCAAATGCAAGTTGCTCCTATTTGACCGTATAGTTCTATGAACATGGATTTTATGGCAAGACGAGACCAGTCTGATGAGCCAATCTGACCCCCTGCGTAACACAGGCCAGGAAACTGCCCCAAAATAATTCCTAGTGCTGCTCTCACATCACTGGCTCCCCTGGCCTTGTGCCAGGGCTTCCAGGTGGTGCCCATGGAATGCCACCAGGGTTGGTGGGAAACGTTTTATCAATGGAGCTTCAGGGGTGTGACTAAATGACAAAGTTTCACTACAAGCAAGTGCTTTCCATTCAAAAATCTCATCGCAAACATTCTGGGCTGAAAACTGATGGTTTTGGGTCAGCTAAACATTTTCTTCTGTTTGATTTTTGGATGGAAACGTCCGCATTTTCCATGGGGGAAAAAAAAAAGCCCAGTCCTTCACCAGCTCTAAATGTGAGCTGAGAGAGAGTGCCTCAATCCTATTTGAAAATTAGGCTTAGGCACCCAAATCAGTAAGGCCTTGCAGTGCTGACACAGCAACAGCGACATAACTTTCCAACTCTGGGTCCGAAGGCCGACTCACACAGCTCCTGGCAGCAACCCCTCCCTCTCAGATCGACAGTGTCCAGTTTGCACTGTAAATAACTGTGTCAACATTGCCACTGGGGCTCTGAAGCCGAGGTAGGGGGTGAGCTTCAGAGCCTTAATTCAGCAGCTACACAGCCATTTTTACAGCACTAACACAAGCCCTGTAAGGCCCATTCTACAGCCCACCAGTGGTATAGACTTACCCTAAGTGACTTATAGAATCCTAGGGCTGGAAGAAACCTCAGGAGTCATCAAGTCCAGCCCCCTGCCCAAAGCAGGACCAATCCCAACTCCATCATCCCAGCCAGGGCTTTGTCAAGCCAGGACTTAAACACCTCTAGGGATGGAGATTCCACCCCCTCCCCAGGGAACCCATCCCAGTGCTTCCCACTCTCCTAGGGAAACAGTTTTTCCTAATATCGAACCTAGACCTCACCGACTGCAACTTGAGCCCATTGCTTCTCATTCCATCATCTGTCACCACTGAGAACAGCCTCTTTGGAACCCCTTCAGGTAGCTGAAAGTTGCTATCAAATCCCTCCTCACTCTTCTGTAGACAAAACAAGCCCAGATCCCTCAGCCCTTCCTCATAAGTCATGTGCTCCAGACCCCTAGTAATGTTTGTCGCCTCCGCTGGACCTTCTCCCGGGAAAGACAATTAAGGAATTCATCTGCAAACACCTGGAAGATAACAAGGTGATAGGTAACAGCCATTATGGATTTGTAAAGAACAAATCACGTCAAACCAATCTGATAGCTTTCTTTGATAGGATAAGAAGTTTTCTGGATAAGGGAGAAGCGGTGGATGTGGTGTACCTAGACTTTAGTAAGGCATTTGATTTGATCACGCATGATCTTCTTATCAATAAACTAGGCAAATACAACTTAGATGGAGATACTATAAGGTGGATGCATAACTGGCTGGATAACCGTACTCAGAGAGGGTATGTCTACACTACCCCGCTAGTTTGAACCAGCGGGGTAATGTAGGCATACCGCACTTGCAAATGAAGCCCGGGATTTGAATTTCCCGGGCTTCATTTGCATAAGCCGGCCGGTGCCATTTTTAAATCCCAGCTAGTTCGAACCCCGTGCCGCGCGGCTACACGTGGCACAGAGTAGCTAGTTCGGATTAGGTTTCCTAATCCGAACTAGCTGTACTCCTCATTCCAACTGTACTCCTCATTCCAAGCCTAATCCGAACTAGCTACTCCGTGCCGCGTGTAGCCGCGCGGCACGGGGTTCGAACTAACCGGGATTTAAAAATGGCGGCGCCCGGCTTATGCAAATGAAGCCCGGGAAATTCAAATCCCGGGCTTCATTTGCAAGTGCGGTATGCCTACATTACCCTCCTAGTTTGAATTAGGAGGGTAGTGTAGACATACCCAGAGTAGTTATTAACAGTTCACAATACTGCTGGAAGGAACAAGTGGGGTTCCGCAGGGGTCTGTTTTGGGACCGGTTCTGTTCAATATCTTCATCAACAATTTAGATATTGACATAGAGAGTACGGTTATTAAGTTTGCAGATGATACCAAGCTAGGAGGGGTTGCAACTGCTTTGGAGAATAGAGTCATAATTCAAAATGATCTGGACAAACTGAAGAAATGGTCTGAGGTAAACAGGATGAAGTGTAATAAGGACAAATGGAAAGTGCTCCACTTAGGAAGGAGCAACCAGCTTCACACATACAGAATGGGAAGTGTCTGTCTAGGAAGGAATACTGCAGAAAGGGATCCAGGGGTCATAGTGGACCACAAGCTAAATATGAGTCAGCAGTGTGATGCTGTTGCAAAAAAAGCAAACACAATTCTGGGATGCATTAACAGGAGTGTTGTGAGTAAGACACAAGAAGTCATTCTTCTGCTCTACTCTGCACTCATTAGGCCTCAATTGGAGTATTGTGTCCAGTTCTGGGTACCGCATTTCAAGAAAGATGTGAAGAAATTGGAGAAAGTCCAGAGAAAAGCAACAAGAATGATTAAAGGTCTAGAGAACATGACCTGTGAAGGAAGACTGAAAGAATTGGGCTTGTTTAGTTTGGAAAGGAGAAGACTGAGAGAGGACATGAGAGCGGTTTTCAGGTATCTAAAAATAATTTTCCTTGGCCTCTGAGGATGGGACAAGAAGCAATGGGCTTAAACTGTAGCAAGGGAGGTTGAGCTTGGATATTAGGAAAAACTTCCTAACTGTCAGGGTGGTTAAACACTGGAATAAATTGCCTGGGGGGGGCGGGATGGAATTTCCATTTCTGAAGATATTTAAGAGCAGGTTAGATACACTTCTATCAGGGATGGTCTAGATCAGGGGTCTCCAAACTACGGCCCGCGGGCCGGATGCGGCCCGCGAGGCCCTCTCATCCGGCCCGTGGAGACCTTTTTGTCTGGCCCCGCCTTCCGCATGCCGGTGTGACGAGGCGACCCCCGCCTGTCCCTGGGGCGCCGCCGAACGGGCCCTTCTTGCCGCGGGGGGGGGCCCTGTCAGGGGTGTGTGGCGTGTACTCACGCCGCGCCGGGGCAGGAGAAGCGGGCCGCTCCGCTGACAAGCGGCTGCGTGGCGGCAAACGGCACAGGGGGCGGGGGTTAGCACGGGCGGCGTTCCCCCGCCCAGACTGACAGGGCAGCCGGCCAATCAGGGGGCAGGATGGGCGGTGGTGGTAACGCCCGCCCGGCGACGTGCGGGGGAACGTGAACCCCGGCGGGAACTTTAAAAAGGTGACCCCTTCCGCCCGGGGGAGGGGGGAAGGAGTGAGCGGTGGCAAGCAGGAGGGGAGGACAGCGTGCAGAGGAAGGGGAGAGCAGGGGGAAAAGCCCCCCCCCTTCTCAGGAGTCCAGACCCGACGGCCACCCAGACGGCAGGACCAGCCCCGGCGGGAGGGGTGGGCGTCTGGATATACGACCGTCAGCCTGACGGACGAATCAAAGGTGACCGCCCCACGGTGGGGGGAGGTAGAGGGTCACACGAGGAGGGAAAGGAAGCAGCCCAGGGCAGAACTCGTTAGAGTTGGCGGGCTGACGAGTTACGGCAGGAGCCCCGTCAGCTGGACCGGAGCCAGCTGGTTCCGTGTCCTTAGGGCCCTGGGCTGGGGCCCGTGAGTGAGGGTGGGCCCGGGCCCCCCTTTCCCTCCCCTTCAGCACTGGAGGGAGTGCATGGTCAGAGTACCGGCCGCGCTGCAACAGAGGGCGCAATAGGCAACTGAAATTCCCCATCGTGAAAGCGGCCCCCGAACTGCTGTTTGATAGTTAATGCGGCCCTCGGGCTGAAAAGTTTGGAGACCCCTGGTCTAGATGGTCCTGGGTCCTGTTGTGAGGGCAGGGGACTGGATCTGATAACCTCTCAAGGTCCCTTCCAGTTCTAGTGTTCTATGGTTCTCCAATGTATCCACATCTATTCTGTAATGGGGGGCCCAGAACTGGACGAGGTATTCAAGATGTGGCCTCACCTGTGCCGAATAAAGGGGAATAACACTTCTCTGGATCTGCTGGCAATGCTCCTCCTAATGCACCCTAATATGCTATTCGCCTTCTTGGCTACAAGGGTACACTGTTGTCTCAAATCCAGCTTCTCATCCACTGTAATCCCCATGGTCCTTTTCTGCCCAACTGCTGCTTAGCTGTTACAGGTCCCAAGCCTGTAACAATGCTTGGGATTCTTCCATCCCAAGTGCAGGACTCTGCACTTGTCCTTGTTGAACCTGAACAGATTTCTTTTGACTCAATATTCCAATTTGTCTAGGTCACTCTGGACCCTATCCCTGCCCTCCAACGTATCTACCTCTCCCCCTAGTTTAGTGTCATCTGCAAACTTGCTGAGGGTTCAATCCATCCCCTCATCCAGGTCGTTACTAAAGATGTCAGACAAAACTGGCCCCAGAACTGAGCCCTGGGGCACTCTGCTTGAAACCAACCACCAACCAGACATCGGGCCGTTGATCACTACCGATTGAGCCCGACAACCTAGGCAGCTTTCCAGCCGCCGTACAGTCCATTTCTCCAATCCATGCTTCCTTCACTTGCTGGCAAGAATACTGTGGGAGACCATTGTGACGTAGTGGGGGTGCTGTCTGCTTTTGTGATCCTATGCCTCTCTGCAGGGGCTCTGGGAGTCTGTCTTGGCTCAGAGTATTCCCACCCCCCGCCGAGCCCTGCACAGACAAATAGACAACGGCCCAGCTGCTTCACACCTGGCCAGAGGAAGGAGTCTGGAGAAAGGGAGGGGTATGTCTGCCTGGGGGGAGGGAGTGACCAGTGGCTGGGAGAAGGGGCAGTCTGAGGGAGGAAGATGAGCAAGGTGGTCTAAAGCCAGGACCCCTCCCCCCCAGGAGGGATAAGACTTTCCGCTCTCAGTGTAACCTGCTACCATCGCCTGTGTCCCTGAGAACCCATAAAGCCTTCTACTCTACTGAAACAAAAAACAGGACTATGTAGCACTAAAGGGTACGTCTAGACTACAGGCTTTTGTCGACAGAAGTTTTGTCGACAGATACTGTCGACAAAACTTCTGTCGACAAAGAGCATCTACACTACTTTCAGTTCTGTCGACAAAGCAAGCTGCTTTGTCGACATGGTAGTGTAGACGCAAAGGACAGTTTACATGCAATAACGCCTTCTGTCGACAGAAACTCTGTTGACAAAAGGGGTACGTCTACACTACATGCCTCTGTCGGCAGAGGCATGTAGATTTGTTTGTTCAGCAAAGGTAAATGAAGCCGCGATTTAAATGATCGCGGCTTCATTTACATTTACAAGGCTGCCGCGCTGAGCCGACAAACAGCTGATCAGCTGTTTGTCGGCTCGCCGCTAGTCTGGACGTTCCCCCTGTTGACATCAAAGCCCTTTGTCGGCAGCCCCGGTAAACCTCATTCCACGAGGAATAACGGGGCTGCCGACAAAGGGCTTTGATGTCGACAGGGGGAACGTCCAGACTAGTGGCGAGCCGACAAACAGCTGATCAGCTGTTTGTCGGCTCAGCGCGGCAGCCATGTAAATGTAAATGAAGCCGCGATCATTTAAATCGCAGCTTCATTTACCTTTGCCTACAACCCTAATCTACATGCCTCTGCTGACAGAGGCATGTAGTCTAGACACAGCCAAGGAGTTATGCCTCGTAAAATGAGGTTTACCAGCGTCGACAAAACTGCTGAGTTCTGTCGACGTTATGTCAACAGAACTCAGCGGTAGTGTAGACGCAGATATAGTTTTGTCGACAAAACTCTGTAGTCTAGACACACCCTTAAAGACTAACAAGATGGTTTATTAGGTGATGAGCTTTCGTGGGCCAGACCCACTTCCTCAGATCAAATAGTGGAAGAAAATTGTCACAACCATATATACCAAAGGATACAATTTAAAAAATGAACACATATGAAAAGGACAAATCACATTTCAGAACAGAAGGGGGATGGGGTAGGGGGAGGTAAATGTCTGTGAGCTAATGATATTAGAGGTGATAATTGGGGAAGCTATCTTCTTCTTGGTCTGGCCCACGAAAGCTCATCACCTAATAAACCATCTTGTTAGTCTTTAAAGTGCTACACAGTCCTGTATTTTGTTTCAGCTACACCAGACTAACACGGCTATATTTCTATCACTATTCCACTCTACTGGCTGACTGAGAGTCACATCTGGCTGCGGATGGGCGTGTAGGGTTGGGGGCTTTCCGATGTATCGTCACAACCATATAAAAAACTTAGCTAAAGTCAAGATATATCACGTCCACTGACTTCCCCATGTCCACAGAGTTACCTAGTCGCAGAAGGCAATAAGTTTGGTCAGGCATAACTTGCCCTTGGTGAATCCATGTTGACTTTTCCTGATCACTTTCCCCTCTTCCAAGTGCTTCAAAATGGATTCCTTGAGGATCCCCTCCATGATTTTTCCCAGGACTGAGGTGAGGCTGAGCAGTCTGTAGTTCCCTGGATCGTCCTTCCCTTTTTTAAAGATGAGCATCACATTTGCCTTTTTCCAATCGTGTGGGACCTCCCCCAATCACCATGAGTTTTCCAAGATAATGGCCAGAGGTTCTGCAATCACATCAGCCAACTCCCTCAGCACCCTTGGGTGCATTATAACTGGACCCATGGATTTGTGTATGTCCAGCTTTTCTAAATAGTTCTTGTCTGTGAAAAACTTAACAACAAATGGTCTAGTAGCAGTTTAAAGACTAACAAAACACATAGATGGTATCATGAGCTTTCGTGGGCAAAACCCACTTCGTCAGATGACCAAGTACAAGCGATCCTGAACTCAACCATTTTTTGTTTTAAGTTTTTCCTGTTACAGACTAACTCAGCTACTCTTCTGAGGCTACTTCTAGACTGCATCCCTCTATTGACAGAGGGATGCAAATCAAGCACATAGAAATTGCTAATGAAGCAGGGATTTAAATATTCCACGCTTCATTAGCATAAACATGTCTGCTGCTTTTTTCGAAACGGAGCTTTTTCGAAAAAAAAAACGGCAGTCTGAATGCGGATCTGTCGAAAATAAACCCTTTTTCAACAGATCCTGTATTCCTCAAACAAAAATCTCCATTTTGAAAAAAAGCAGCAGCCATGTTTATGCTAATGAAGGCTCTTTAAATCCCTGCTTCAATAGCAATTTAGATGTGCCTAATCTACTTTTCTCTGTCGACAGAGAGGTGTAGTCTAGACACACCCTGGAGCTCTTGTCTGTGAAGACAGAGAAAAAAAAAACATTGAGTACTTCGGCTTTTCCCACATCACCTGTCACTAGGTTACCTCCCTCATCCAGTAAGGGTCCCACACCCTTTCTGATCACCCTCTTATTGCTAACATGCCTGTAGAAACTTCTCTTGTTACCCTTCATACCCTTGTTTGCTTCAATTCCAATTGCACTTTGGCCTTCGGGATTACACCCCTACATTCTCCAGCAATAGATTTATACTCCTCCCTAGTCATCTGTCCAAGTTTCCACTTCTTGTAAGCTTCCTTTTTGTGTTTAAGCTCACCAAGGATTTCCCCAGTAAGCCAAGCTGATCACCTACCATATTTGCTTTTCTTTTCTTACTGCGCATTGGGATGGTTTGTTCCTTTGCCTTCAATGAGGCTTCTTTAAATACAGCCAGTTCTCCTGGACTCCTTTCCCCTTCATGTTAGCATCCCAGGGGATCCTGTCCATCAGTTCCCTGAGGGAGTCAAAGGCTGCTTTTCTGAAGTACAGGATGTGTATTTTGCTGCTCTCCTTTCTTCCTTTGGTCAGGATCCTGATTTCAACCTCACTGATCCCGGGCTCCAGGTGGCACCGCCACTTTGAAACGCCGCATGGAGCCTGGGCTCTGGGGGGAAGTCCCTAGCTGACCTTGGGCTCCATGCAGCGCTTTCGCCCTAGGGCTGTTGCTACACTTCAAAGGCGGAGGCGCCCTATCGACTAATTGAATAGTCAATGCAAAATGCTTTGACTATTCAATTAGTCAATTACTCACAATTTAACATCCCTGTTAAGTTCCTCGACGGGTGCATATAGCTGAGGGTGCTGGGTCTGACAGGTGGTGCTTACATTCCTGGACTTGCTTCCTCTCTCTCCCCCGCTCCATGGCCTGCCCACACAATAGCTTCTCCACCACTTCGTCCTTCAGCACCTCCTGGCATCTGGCGCTCTTAGCATTCATGTGCCCATCTGTCAGCACTTTGCAATCGAATGCTAGTGACCTGCTGCAGTTAGCGGTTGTCAGGAAACCTGTGTTTAGCTCCCAGCCATGTGAATCTGTGTGTGTGTGTGTGTGTGTGTGTGTGTGTGTGTGTGTGTGTGTGTGGCAGGGTGGGAGCAGAGCAGGCATGGGATTTGGGGAAGGGCTGGAGTGAGGGCACAGGGGAGGGAAGTCTTGGGCCCTGCACCCTCCTAAGGGCAGCAGTGTCTGTCAATGCATCTCGAATATACAGTACCTGGTTATTACAGTCCTGGGTCTCTCCTGGACTGATCTGAGTTCCCGTGTTGAATTATGCTGTGAAGAAACCTGCTACCATTGCTCATTAGCACTGGCGGCCTTTGTGGAGAAATGTGGCCATTAGGGCTGTCAATTAATTGCACTTAATACATGTGATTAAGGTAAAACAAATTAGCTGGATTTTTTACAAACTGTGGCAAGTAATTGCTGTTTTAACTGCACTGCTAAGCGATAATAGGATCAATGTCCCGCTAAGCTTTTGTGTCCTTGTGCAAAAAAAATGTTGTTACCTGCAGGTGATGTGCGACATACCGCCTCCATGAAGGTGCATGTAACCAAATCCATCCTGCACGTGGATAGTCCGTGGGTGGAGGGGTGGAGCCAAAGGTTGCAGGGAGTTAGAGGAGGCTCCGAGTTGGGGGATGAGGGCTCTGGCTGGGGGTGCAGGCATGAGATGTTTGGGGTGCAGACGAGGGCTCCTGGCTGGGGCAGGGAGCGATTACCAGGGGCACCTCCCATTTGGTGCGGGAGGGATCAGGTGGCTCCATACTGTCCTATGCAGCTCTCATTGGCTGCAATTCCCAGCCTATGGGAGCTGCAGGGACAGAGCTTCCTGGTGCTTGTGGTGATGTGGTTCCAGCCAGGGGGAGAGGAGGGAACGGTAACATGTGAAGCCACTTCTCCCTCCCCCCATCAAGAAGGGCTGGCCCAGAACACAGGGGCTTTATGGGGCCTGGGCTAAGGGTGCCCCTTAACCCAGTATGCTGAGCTACAGCACCTAAAGCCCCTTTCTTACTGCTGCTGAGGCCAGCGGAGCATATCTCTGGGGGCGCCATTTCAGATTTTCGTAGGGGGTGACCTGTGCATGCCATGATGCTGAGGGCCAGAGTGAAGGCATGGGGGGAGGGCAAGACTGAGGATGAGGGCAAGCTGCAAATGGGGGGGGTGGTCCACCCCATCCACCCTCCCCAACACACACAAGGACTACTAGGGCACTTGAAAACACTGGTTTGTTTGCAGATAACTTAGCAGTTAGCTGACAGGAGCACTGTATCTAATTCCTATGTCAAAGAAAAAATTAAATACATATTAGATCCATTCAGCTCTAATACTAACATAATCTGACATCTTGTAGCAAGTCACTTAACGGATACTGGTTAGGCATAAAATATGAATGTATAGTCTTGCTTTGTTACTAAGTCTCTGGAGGGTGGGGGCGGGAGAGAGACTGTCAGGATTTCTGGGCCCTATCTCAGCTCTGGTTGTGGAATGAGGTCTAGGGGGTTACCGCAGGGGGCAGATATATCTGGAGACTATATAAGATCAGACTAGTCATGCTGGGTCAGATCAATGGTCCATCTAGCCCAGGATCCTGTCTTCCCACAGTGGTCAATGCCAGGTGCTTCAGAAGGCATGAACTGAACGTAATAATCAAGTTTTCCATCCCTTGTGGCCTGTTCCCAGCTTCTGGCACACAGATGCTAGACACCATCCCTGCCCATTCTGGCTACTTGCCACTGATGGGCCTCTCCTCTTTTTTATTGGAACCCTGTTAGGGTTTGGGCCTTTTCACCATCTCCTGGCAAAGAATTCCACAGATGGAGTGTGAAAAAACATTTCTTTTGTTTGTTTAAAATCTGCTGCCTGTAAATTGAATTGGGAGACCGTCTTGTGTTATGTTAGTGAAGAAATAAATAACATTTCCTTATTCTATATTTCCACATCATTCATGATTTTCTAAAGCTCGAACACATCCCCTCACCCTTTAGTCATTTCTTTACCAAGCTGAAAAGTCCCCGTTTTTGTAATCTCTCTTCATAGGGTGGGGAAGCACTGGGATGGGTTCCCTAGGGATGTAGTGGAGTCTCCATCCCTAGAGGTGTTTAAGTCTCAGCTTGACACAGCCCTGGCTGGGTTGATTTAGTTGGGATTGGTCCTGCCTAGAGCAGGGGGCTGGACTTGATGACCTCCTGAGGTCTCTTCCAGTTCTATGGTTCTATGATTCTGTGATATGGAAGCTGTTCCTTACCCCAATCATTTCTGTTGCCCTTCTCTGGACCTTTACCAAATCCAATATATTTTTTTTTTTTTTTTTTAGATGAGGCAACCAGGTATGCATGCAGTATTCAAGATGTGGGCATGCAATGACTTTATTATTGGCTATGTCTAGACTACGGGGTTTTTCTGAGATACTAGGGGTACCCTGGAAAAACTCTGCTGTGTCCAGGGTATGTGTCTGCTCTTCCGCTTTTTTTTGCAGAAGAGTAGACACGCTCTTTCGGAAGCCCTGTCTTCCTCCTTCCACAAGGAAGAAGGGCTCTTCCAAAAGAGGAGGATTTTCTGAAATTTGGCCCAGTGTAGATGGGCCAAATTTCGGAAAAGCCTTTTCCAAAAAAGCAATTTGCGTACTCTTTTTCGATAGATCATTGTAGTCTAGACGTAGCCATAGAAGTAATGTGGTATTTTCTGTCTTACTATCTATTCCTTTCCTAGGGTACGTCTACACTAGCCCCCTAGTTCGAATTAGGGAGGCTAATGAGGGCAACCGAAATTGCTAATGAAGCGCGGGATTTAAATATCCCGTGCTTGATTAGCATATTCCTGGCCGTTCGCCATTTTGGAAACTGACTAGCCCGAAGTAACTGCCCGCGTCTACACGCGGCAGAGAAGAGCGATTCCGAGATAAACCTTTTAGTTCAAATTAACAGTTAAACGTCATTCCATGAGGAGTAACAGTTAATTTGAACTAAGGGGTTTATCTCGGAATCCCGCTTCTCTGCCACGTGTAGACGCGGGCAGTTACTTCGGGCTAGTCAGTTTCCAAAATGGTGACCGGCGGGAATATGCTAATCAAGCGCAGGATGTTTAAATTCCGTGCTTCATTAGCAATTTCAGTCGCCCTCATTAGCCTCCGTAGTTCGAACTAGGGGGCTAGTGTAGACGTACCCCTAGTGGTTCGAATATTCTGTTCGCTTGTTACTTTTTAGACTGGCCCTGCACATTGAGTGGATTTTTTCAGGGAACTATCCACGAGGATTCCCAGAACTCTTTCTTGAGTGGTAACAGCTAATTTAGACCCTCTCATCTGGGATGTATAGTTGGGATTATATTTTTCTGTGTGTATTACTTTGTGCTTATCAACACTGAATTCCATCTGCCCTTGTGTTGCCCAATCACCCAGTTTGGAGAGATCCCTTTGTAACTCTTCCTGGATGGCAGAACAAGGAGCAATGGTCTCAAGTTGTGGTGGGAGAGGTCCAGGTTCGATATTAGGAAAAACTATTTCCCTAGGAGAGTGGTGAAGCACTGGGACGGGTTCCCTAGGGAAGTAGTGGAGTCTCCATCCCTAGAGGTCTCGGCTTGACAAAGCCCTGGCCGGGTTGATTTAGTTGGGATTGGTCCTGTCTTGGGCAGGGGGCTGGACTTGATGGCCTTCTAAGGTCTCTTCCAGCTCTATGATTCTATGATTGTATGAACTCTTTGCAATTGGTTTGACTTAACTACTTTAATTCGCTATCATCTGTAAATGTTTCCCGCCTCACTGTTTTTTCAAGCAAAATGCAGGACAATGTAGCACTTTAAAGACTAACATTTATTAGATGATGAGCTTTCGTGACCCACTTCCTCAGATCAAATAGTTGATCTGAGGAAGTGGGTCTGGCCCACGAAAGATCATCTAATAAACCATCTTGTTGTCTTTAAAGTGCTACATTGTCCTGCATTTTGCTTCAACTACCCCAGACTAACACGGCTACATTTCTATCACTGTTTTTTCAAGATCATTTATGATCAAGTTGCCCAGAACTGCTCTAAATGCAGATGACTCTTTTTTCCTATCTTTTACCTGGCATGATCATCTAAGGACCCTCCAAGTACTGGAGTGCCCAGCTTTTTGTGGTCTCCCTCGGTTTATAAACAAACTCCCTGCCCCAAAGCAAAGCTGGAACAGCACAAGCCCTGGGTCTAAGGAATGGGATTTAAGCAGCCCTCAAGTATGAAATAAAGAGGTTCAAATCTCAGGGCATAGCTACAGATCTTCCTAACCCCCCCTTAAATGCCAGCCCTGTGTGTCTCCGCCCCTGCCGTGGCAGCTCCCTGAATAGCAGGCCTAAGCCCCAATGCCGGGCTTATTAGACAGCTGTGCGGCCAGACAGCTTAGAAGGAATCTTGAGAATACCAATTTAAATGTATTATAAATGAATCTGACACTTTTCTACATTGTCAGATATAGTGATTTCAGTTATAACACAGAACACCCATTTTACAGTGCTCCCTTTACAGTATTATTTTAGATTACAACTACAAAAAAGATAAATCGTATTTTTCAATACAAGTACTGTAGTGTCATCTCTTTATCGTGAAACTGACCAATGTAGATTTTCTTTTTGCAACATAACTGCACTCAAAAGCAAAACATTTACAACTTTAGGGCCTATGTGTCCTACTGCTTGTTCAGACAATATCTAAGACCAAAAAAATTGTTTACATTTATGGAAGATGATGCTGCCCACTTCTTTTTTACAATATCACTGGAAAGTGAGAATAGGAGTTTTCCTGATACTATTTGTGGCCAGCATAGCAATGTGTTCATGTGCCAAATATACTAAATATCGGTATGCTCCTTTATTCTTCAACATTTGTGAAACAACTTGTTTTTAAAGTTACAAACTAACACGGCTACCCCACTAAGATTTTTCCACATTTGTTAAGTTGCATTTTCACTTTCACTATATTTAAAAATTTAGAAAAACATTCACAAATATTTATAATAATTTAAATTGGTGTCTTATTATTCTTTAACACTGTGATTAAAACTGCAATTAAGCACGACTATATTTTTAACCTTGCTATTAATTGTGATTTTTTTGTAATCGTTTGCCAGCCTTAGTTGCCATATATTGGACTGGAGGGACAGCAAGAGAAGCAAAGATAATATATTAACCTCAGGGTTGAGGTTTGGATCAACAGTGTCTGGCATAACTCTGTGTCATTGAAGGGCATGCATTGATCCAAGGGGAGGTGATGTGCAAAAAGATGCTGTGAAATCATTACAACCATTAATAATCCAAGAGTTGGTCTATTAGTTTGTTTTATTTAACGAACAACCTAAGGGCTATCTATGTGCCTGTGAATTCTCCACTGTAATGTCTAGTATCTAAATCACATTCCCAGAACTCTAGTCTCTAACCTAGCCCTCCCATCTGATGCTGTGCATGCTCACATCTGGTGGCCAGGGGCCTTCAGAGGGCGGGATGACAGGACAATTGTCTATGCAATTTAGCTATGTCACATTGATTCCAGGGCACCATTTGTGGGGGACACTAGCCCCCCTCCTGAGTTTGAACCCCTGGATTTCATACTTGAGGTCTGCTTAAAGCCCATGCCCAGACTCCAGAGGCAGCTCTTCAAGGCAACAGAGTTTGAGCTGCTTGCAGCTTTGCCTTTGGTTATAAAGAGGGAGGCAGGTGATTAAGAATAACAAAAGGCTGGGCGTTCCAGTCATTGAAGGATTGATAGATCAGCCTGAAAACATGGCCAGGTACTCCACTTAAAAGATGCGGGGGTAGGAGTAGGAATGAGTGTGGCGCTGCAGGGATCTGCATTTGGAGCACTGCCATTAAACTTCTCGTAAATGTTCTTGAAAAGGGGGTGAACAGGGACTGCAAAGAGTTACAAGAGGATCTCCCCAAACTGGGTGACTGGGCAACACAAGGGCAGATGGAATTCAGTGTTGATAAGCGCAGAGTAATGGGCATGGGAAAATATAATCCTAACTGTAGATATAAAAAGGAAGGGGTCTAAAAGAGTTGTTACCACTGAAGAAGCTGATTCCACTCCAGTGCATCCAATTCTGGGGGGCCCCACTACAGAAAGGATGTGGACACATTGAGAAGGACCAGAGGAGGGAAACAAAAATGAGGAGGAGGCTGGAGCACATGACCTACAAAGAGATGCTGAGGGATTTGGGATCGTTTAGTCTGCAGAAGAGAAGAGTGAGGGGGGATTTGACAGAAGCCTTCAACTACCTGAAGAGGATGGAGAGAGGCTGTTCTCAGTAGTGACGGATGCAGAACAAAGAGCAATGGTCTCAAGTTGCAGTGGGGGAGGTCTAGGTTGGATATTAGGAAAAACTATTTGCCTAGGAGGGCGGGGAAGCACTGGGAGGGGTTCCCTAGGGAGGTGGTGGGATCTCCATCCCTAGAGGTTTTTTAAGTCTCGGCTTGACCAAGCCCTGGCTGGGATTTTTTAGTTGGGATTGGTCCTGCTTTGAGCAGGGGGTAGACTCCATGACTCCTGAGGTCTCTTCCAGCCAGCGGATTCTATGATTCTATAAAGAAAGATCTTTTTGGATAGTTCCCTGAAAACATCTGCTCAATATTCAGCGGCAGTGTAAAAACTAAAACGCTAAGAGAATATTGGCACTCGTTAGGGAAGAAATAGATAATAAGACAAAATACCATATTGCCTCAATATAAAGTCATTTTATGCCCACATCTTGAGCACTGTACGCAGATCTGGTCACTCCATCTAAAAAAAAGATATGTTGGATTTGGGAAAGGTATAGAGAGAGGCAACAGAAATGATTAGCGGTAAGGAACGATTTCCATAAGAGAAGAGGTTTAAAAAAGTGGGACTTTTCTTCTTGGAAAAGAAATGACTAAAAGGTGGGGGGATGTGTTAGAGGTCTAGAAAAGAGACTGGCCCTAGAATTGGGGGCGTGCAGAGCAACTGAGTTGGGGGCAAGAGAAGCTACTGACAATGTACTGATGAGAGGCAGAAAGAAGAAGAAGGTGACTCCAGTAAGGAGGAAACTGAAACCTGTGAATATTTTTTATTGGCTATTGAGGACCAAAGTCCACCTTGAACAGGGGTTTGTATGTAAAGTCTGACTCGAGATTGGTTTATATAGCCAAAGGGGAAACTGAGGCACAGCTCAGGACTTTGGCCTATGGCACCACCTTTGTGGCCTTGCAATCTCTGAATCTGATTTCTCTGATAGGGCACAGCAGCCCGTTTGCTAATAACAGACCTGCAGTGCTCCCACCCCTCTAGCCTTCCTCTCATGCTAACACGGGCAGGATGCTGCCTTCTCGGCTCCTGGGCTGTGTCCAGACTCAGGGTTTTTTTTCGGGAAAAGTAGCCTTTTCCCGAAAAAACTTCCCCTGCGTCCAGACTCAAGCCGCGTTCTTTCGAAATTATTTCGAAAGAACGCGGCTTTTCTTTCGATGGCGGTAAACCTCGTTTCACGAGGAAGAACGCCTTCTTTCGAAAGTTCCTCTTTCGAAAGAAGGCGTTCTTCAATGTAAATAGGGCTTCCTCGAAAGAGAGCATCCAGACTCGCTGGGTGCTCTCTTTCGAAAAAGCGGATTGCTCTTTCGAAAGATCCGCCTGCAGTCTAGACGCGATCTTTCGAAAGAGGCTCTTTCGAAAGATGCTTTCGAAAGAGCCTCTTTCGAAAGAAGCCTGCAGTCTAGACATAGCCCTGGTGCCTGGAGTCATCCTGGGAAAGTGACCTTTGCCGCTGTGCTAAGGAGGTTCTAGTGCAGACAGTAAGGTGCTGACTTCACAGCGTTACACCAGACAGCGAGTGATCACAGGGAGAACAGCTAGTACAGAGGGGAAATTACCACAAGCACTTTGCTCTCAATGTGCTTTTATTTTTCTTTCCTTCTTGGCTCCAGCTTTCATCCATATTTTCAAAGTACGTTTTTGAAAGAACAAACATGGCGTTTACTGAGGGGCAACTGGGCGTCCATGATGAAAAAATAATAATCAAGCAAATGAGTCAGGATTACAGAAAAAAAGATCCACTTGGCCCAGTGTCATGGCAACCTAAAAGTCTCACCATAGCAACTTGCAAATCTCTTCTTTTAAAAGGTTTGCGTCCAGCTCCCTGCATCCTGTGCTATTAATGGTTCCATGTGTTTGTGCCCCTGATTGCAGACAACGGGTACAGAGAATGCCTCATGAATGGGAGCTGGGCAGCCCGCGTCAATTACTCCCAGTGCCAGGAGATCCTCAGCGAGGAGGTATGTGCCCCACACTGCTGGCCCCAGGCCCTGTTTGTTCCAGGCAGTTGGAAGGAGGTGGCTGGAAGGAGGAAGAGGAAATCGAGTGGTTGGGCGTCTGGTAGGCAAAGAGGAGCCTGTGTAAGGGTCTGGAGCCATCTTGAACTTCTCACATCTTTGATGGGTTGTCAGCAGCAGGGGTTGTTAGCCCAACCAGTGACCGAGGGCCACAGAGAGCGAGCATTATGCACCACCTGCATCGTGAGCCCTCCATGCACGCAGGCCCCTGTGTCGCTGCACCGTGGGCTACCAGGCGTGGCCGCCTCGGAGGAGGACAAGCTGCGTGACCACCCTAGAACATGTACCCCACCCACGGGTGGTAGGAAACAAGCCACGTGCAGCTCCAGGCACAATGTCCAGCCCCATTATCAGTGACAAGGGCACGTCCTCTCTTGACTTGACAGCAGGACACTACCTGCCGGTCTGGGGCCTCCCTTCCAATAAAGCCCCCTAGGAATGATTGTCTAGTGCTCCCGCCGCAAGTGGCTCTTTAATGTGTCTGCGGCAGCTCTGGGCAGCACGCGACAGAAAGCGGGTGTGATTCAATTGTTAACCACTCAATGCGACTGTAAGTCGGGAGGCCTTTATTATCTGATTAACCTCGCGTAGTTGATACATCGCAGGGAGAATTATAGCTCTAGGAAACGAAACAATGAATTCACCCTGCTGAGGGGACCCCGAATGGTAAATATGGTGCAATCTAACATACCCAGGGGAACAATCCAACCCCCAATGGGGCTGAGCCGACTGCTAGACTGGGTCAGATCCAGCCATGGGCCACATGCTAACCAGGCATCAGACCTCGCTGGGTTCCTGATCTCTTCTCAAGGGACTCCAGCTCCTTGTCAGGTCTCAGCTCCCAAGTGCCCAGCCTCTTTGGAAAACGGGATTTATGCTCCTAAGGCACCAAGCTCTTCCATCAGAGAGCTGGAAGCATTTTACAAAGCAGTGACCAGTGGTGGCTACTACCTGCCAGCTACTGCTGATCCACCTTTCTTGTGTCTTTTTTCCCCCAGAGGAAGAGCAAGCTGCATTACCACATTGCCGTCATCATCAACTACCTGGGACACTGCGTCTCGCTAGGGGCCTTGCTCCTGGCCTTTGTCCTCTTCATGCGCCTGAGGTGAGAGACCCAAGAAGCCCATGGCTGGTGTCCAAGTGGTATCCAGATCCTGCTCTCCTGTTTTCCTCTGCCAGTGAGCAGTCAGAGATAGGCCATGTTGCCTGGCTTGCTGGGGTTGAGAGGGAAGAACTAGGCCTGGTCAGAAAACAGGGAAGCAACCATTTTTGTCCATGGAAAAGTTCAGTATTTCAGCAGAAATTTGAATAACAAAAAATGTTGAGACCAAATCCTTGATATTTTGATTTGGAAATGCATCAGGGCATTGGTGCTCAGGTGCCATTCTCTTCTACAGGCCAGGCTCTAGTTGGGCTACATCTCCCACAGCCTTGTGGAGGAAGGGTGGTGCATTATGGGAGTCCCTTCCAGTCACTTATGCTTCTATGTATAATTTACACAGGAGATAGGTAAGCAGCTGCAGCTTTCTCTCCCCTTGCTGGGGCACAGACTACTGAGATAGATGGGATCTTGAGAGATTATGGAGTCCAGTCCCCTGCCCTCACAGCAGGACCAAGTACCATCCCTGACAGATTTGCCCCAGACGGCTCCCTCAAGGCCTGAACTCACAACTCTGAGCTTAGCAGGGCAGTGCTCAAACCACTGAGCTATCCCTCACCCCAGACTGTGGCGCTTACTATCAGTGAGCAGCCATTATTCCTTGTGTAGTGTTAACGCAGCCCTTGTGCGAGGGATGGCACCATCACCAGGGTGTCGCTGGCTTTCGTACAACGGAACCGCTCACGCCATACGCAGTGCCGTTGTATCCAACCTGCCGGACCTGCGGCTTATCACTTGCCGTTCAGCCCCCTTGTCCTGGCTCTTTGCACCGCATTCTTTGGGAAGTAAAACCCAAACCGAGTGTCTCTCTCTTGCTGGGACGGAGGCATTCTGCTGTCTCCTTCCTTTGTTGACCTGATATTTAAATGGACCTTCGTGGTCTCTGCCTGGGGACCCATCCCAAGCAAACACATTCCTTTGTCTGGGGCTTGTCTACCCTGGCAAGTTACTGGGCTGTTATTTTCAGGCTCAGGTGTGTGAAAAAACACCCTTGGGACAGCGCTGTGAAGCGCCCGTGTAAACAGGCTCCCACTGCTGTTAGCCACTCCCGTTGGGGAGGTGGTGTACCTAGAGTGCTGGGAGAGCTCTCTTTCTGAGCTTTCGCTGGGACCACACTGCTGCCTCAGAGTGTTGCCATGTCAGCACTTTAAACTTGAACGTGTTGACTAGGGGTGGGGAACCTCAGGCCCGGGGGATGGATGTGGCCCCTGGCTTGCCTGGATCTGGCCTCTGAGGCTTAGGGCTCCCTGCCCCCGAGCATTGGGGAGCCCGCGCTGCATCCTAGCCCCTCCACGGCCGGGCTGGAGCACACAAAATCTACTCGCCTGGGTCTCCTAGGCTCCGGTGCACAAGGGGGGAATGTGGGGAGTGTCTTTGTGCTTCTCAGTCAGGGGCCACGTCAGTGGAGGGTTTGGGGGGGGGTTGCTTCTCACTTGTGTGCGGCCCTGACTGATTTTTCTGTGAGTCAGCAGCCCCCAACCCAAAATAAGGTTCCCCACCCCTAATATAGACAAAGCCTAGGACAAACCGATTTATCAGGCCCCGCCCTCTCCCCGTGGCGACACTGTTACCAAAAAGCAAACATTCGCAGGAGTGCCGTAAGCAAGATACGAGAAGTGATTCTTCCGCTTTACTCAGCCTTAACTGGGGTGCTGTGACCAGTTCTGGGCACCACATTTCAGGAGAGAAGTGAACAAATTGGAGAAAGAGCAGAGAAGAGCAACCAAAATGATGAAAGGAAACAGGAGCTGTGAGGGAAGATTGAACAAATTAGGTTTGTTTAGTCCGGAAAGGAGGAGACTGGGAGGGCACATGATAAGTTTTCAAGTACAAAAAAACATTGCAAGAAGGAGGAGGGAGACGAATTGTTCTCTTTAACTTCCGAGGACAGGACAAGAAGCAATGGGGTTAAATTGCAGCAAGGGAGGTTTAGGCTGGACATTAGGAAAAACTTCCTGTCGGGGTAGTTAAGCACTGGAATAACTTGCCCAGGGGGTTGTAAATTCTCCATCCCTGGAGATTTTTAAGAGCAAGTTAGACAAACACATGTCAAGGATGGTCTAGATCGGGGCAGACAACATATGCCCTGCCACTATCCCAGGGCCCAGTTTTCAGCCAATAGGAGCTGAGAGATCCTGCTGAGGGCGGGGCAGTGCATGAATCCCCTCACCCCAGGGGCGTGCAGTGTGTAGAGAGGCACATGGCCCCTGCAGCTGGCTGCCCTGAGCAGTGTGCAGGGGTGTGGAAGGCAGGGAGCCTGGCTGAGGGTCCTGCTGGGCTGCTGGCCGGGAGCCACCTAGGTACGTGCCTCCTAGCAAGACTCTGCATTTGGCATCCCAGCCCCTTCCTCCCCACAACCTGCTGCCCCCCTCTTGCACCCTTGCCCCATGTAATCCAAACCCTCTGCACCCCCCACTTCTGACCCCATTCCCCCCCAATCCCCTGCCCCAGGTCACAACCCAATCCCCCCGCATCCGCTCCTGCACCCCTGCCCCAGGTCACAACCCCCTCCCAGATCCTGCAGCTGCCTCTGTACCCCTCCTCCAGGTCAGAATCCTCTCCTGTACCAGTACCCATACCCCCTCCCAGACCCTGCTCCCCCTCCTGCACCCAGTCTCCTACCCTGGGCTCCCCTCTGCACCCAACCTCCATCCCAGACCCCTTGATATCATGGAAGAGTGTGATCCTTGGCCGCTCACCAAATTCTGGGGGTGTCCTCCCCCCAGTGCTTGGTCCTGCCATGAGTGCAGGGATCTGGACTCTCAGGGTCCCATCCAGTCTATGCCCATTCCAGGGTCGAGCCCAGACTCGGGATGCTATCTGCAGGCACATGGCACAGCAGGGGATGATCTGTGAGTTACTAGTTTTATGACATGGCACCTTTCAGACGCGCACACCAAGCCATGGCGAGCTGTGGGACACACGTCCGTCCAGCTGAAAGTCATCTCGTACCGGGGACCCCTTGTCCTCAGGATGCTCGTAGGGTCCCGATGAGTTAGGTCCAGCTCCCACACCACAATCTCACCCCCGGGTGTTGCACCGACTGGCCGGCTCCGCAGGAGGAAATCCGGGAGGCGGGGGAGACTGGAAGGGGCACAGGATGCACGACTCCAAAGGGCAACGGTGACCTCGCAGCCTCTTCCCGTCCCCTCTTGTGTCCACAGGAGCATCAGGTGCCTTCGAAACATCATCCACTGGAACCTGATCACAGCCTTCATCTTGCGCAACGCCACCTGGTTTGTGGTGCAGCTCACCATGAACCCGGCCGTGCATGAGAGCAACGTGGTAAGTGCAGCGCTGGGCGGCAGAAACGGGCAGGGGCGGCGGGGGTGGGTCAGTGGCTCTGTGCTCCGCATGGCCACCGCTCTATCCAGCTAGAGCAAAGGCAGCGCAAGTAACAACAGCAGGAGCCCAGCCTGCAGCCCAAGCTAGTCACAGCGCCCCGTGTGGCTGGGGCAGCCGGCGCTGACACCCCCGGTTCTGGCTACCATGTGTAGACATAGTCACTGGATTATAGCTAGCTCTGGTGTGCCAGCCCGGGCTGCGGGCACGCCCCGAGGGGCAAACGTTTCCCGACTGCGCCGGGCACTGCCCATGGTGCTGAAGCTCACTTGGCGCAGCAAGCACTGCCCAGGGCACCATGTTGCACATCTGGCATGCCAGGCGCTACCCAGGGCACCATGTTGCACATCTGGCATGCCAGGCGCTGCCCAGGGCACCATGTTGCACATCTGGCGTGTCAGGCACAGCCCAGGACACCATGTGCACATCTGGCATGCCAGGCGCTGCCCAGGACACCATGTGCACATCTGGCATGCCAAGCACAGCCCAGGGCACCATGTTTCACATCTGGCGTGCCAGGCACTGCCCAGGGCACCATGTTGCACATCTGGCGTGTCAGGCACTGCCCAGGGCACCATGTTGCACATCTGGCATGCCAGGCGCTGCCCAGGGCACCATGTTGCACATCTGGCGTGTCAGGCACAGCCCAGGACACCATGTGCACATCTGGCATGCCAAGCACAGCCCAGGGCACCATGTTGCACATCTGGCATGCCAAGCACTGCCCAGGGCACCATGTTGCACATCTGGCGTGTCAGGCACTGCCCAGGGCACCATGTTGCACATCTGGCATGTCAGGCACAGCCCAGGGCACCATGTTGCACATCTGGCGTGTCAGGCACAGCCCAGGACACCATGTTGCACATTTGGCGTGCTGGGCACTGCCACAGGTGATATGCAAGACCCAGTGTGCTAAGTTTAACCATGCGGGGTGATGCTGCCCCATCTGGCTAGTGCTGCATGGCCCTGTGAGTAGGGTGCTGCCCAGCCCGGTGGGTGCTGGCGCTGAGCGGGTGCGGCTGTGCTGAGAGCTGCACTAGCCAATGAGAAAGGTGATGCCATGTGGGCCTCTCCCCATGCCCGTGGCCATGACGGGAGCTGTGGGTGGCTCCCCGCAGGGCAGGCAGCTCAGGCCAGGGCAGGCTGGTTCCCAGTGACGTAGGCGGGGGAAGGGGCACTGAGGCTGTCACCCAGCGCTGCAGGGCCATGCACATGGCACCGACCAGCTGCAATCAGCAGAGGGAAGCCGGCGGCGCCTGCCAAGAGAAGCTGGCCAGGGTGGCCTGTGGCCGGGAGGCAGGTACACTGTGCCAGCGTTTCCTGCTGATCCCGTCCCTGGGCAGGGCTGCCCCAGCGCTGGCTCCTGGCCCAGCCCTGCTGGCTGGACCCTCACCCCAGGCTCCGTGCAGCGGCTCTGTAGGCTCCAGAGGGCTGGCTCTCCTGACTAGCCAGTGCCAGTCGGGATGCTTGCAGGCCAGGAGGAAGCAGATCAGAGCAGCGTTTTGGGATGTGACCGAGGGTAAGAGAGGATTGGGGTGCCAGATCTGGGAGGGGGTATGAGTGCATGTGAAATAGTGGGGCAGAAGGTTGGGGAAGGGAGGGGCTGAGGTGCCAGAGGCAGGTTCTTGCCAGGAGACTTGCCAACCTGCCTGCCTGCAGAGCCAAAGGCTTACAGAGCTTACAATGTTTCTGCTTGGTGGGCCGGATGTGGCCCACGGGTCATATTTTGCCCAGGTCTGCCTTCGTTATTAGATGAGGGAGGCCATGGAGCTAGCCAAAGAGACTAAAGGATGGTGCATGTGTGAGTCTTGGGTGACCTTTGTTCAACTCTATTTTCTGCCACCGAGAGCCTGGGTTAGTTTGTGCCTCAGTTTCCCAGCTGCCGTAGAGGGATGATAGTAGCGTCCTGCCTCATGGGATAAATATTTAGTCTGAAATAGCCTGACCCCCACTCCCCCCAAATTCGATTTTGCAAGTGAAGTGTCCACACTAACAAGCCCATTATTCCGGAATAAGGGGGCGTGGAATTCGACCTCTGTACTTTCCAGGAGGAGTAACGCTCTTCCTGAACTTGTGAGTCCCAACTAACATTCGTGTGGATGCTCTGGTGCCACCAATTCGAACTAACTGGCCTCCCACAGCTCCCCAGATAGCTTCTTGGGGCTCAGAGTCTGAGGTGGCACGTCCACATTAATGGAGCCTGCCTCGGACTCATTTCGATGGTTCCCTGTAGTGAGGACACGGAACTTCAAATTTGTAAAATTGGGAGTCTGTAAGTCGAATTTAGTACATTCCAAATAAACTCCTAGAGCAGACATGGCCTGAATGATTGTGAGGTACTTTGATGGGGGCTAGAGAAGAGTGAAAGCAGATTCTAGAGACTTGAGCACTCTGCAACTGACCCATTGGGTCTCCTTGGGCAACTCACTTTCTCTTGGTGCCTCAGTTTACCCTCTGTAATATGGAGCTGCTGGGTCTCCCTGCCTGTGAGATCCTGTGGGAGTAGTGCTGTCCGTTTTCAGCACCAGATGGATCAAGCAGCCAGGCAGGGATAAGGAGCTCTGGCTGTTTGTTTTATTACCAAATGCACATCCTCACCTGCTTCCTTTGTATCCCTCCCCCGCCATGGCAGGCCTGGTGCCGTCTGGTCACAGCCGCCTACAATTACTTCCACGTCACCAACTTCTTCTGGATGTTCGGCGAGGGCTGCTACCTCCACACGGCCATTGTGCTCACCTACTCCACTGACAAGCTGCGCAAGTGGATGTTCATCTGCATCGGCTGGTGTAAGTGCCAGGGGGCGGGGCCAAGACTGGGCCTAGGCCCTGCCCCTGCCTTGCCTGGGATGTGGGGTGCCACTCCCCGTGTGGCCCAGAGCAGCATGCAGGGGGTCTGTGCAGACACCATCACTGCCTGCAGAGCTCCATGCCCAGCGGACATGCTGCTGGCATTCCCCCTCGGCTACATGCTGGGACCACCACCCCTCCCATGTTACATTGGCCTGGGCTTGCTCAGCTGAGGCTGGATAGAGCCACTCATGGTCTGAGGCCCGGCTCTGTTCGGCCCATACCATACCGTTGAACCACACGTACTCGTGGCTCCTGGCGCAGCAGAAACATGGAAGCATTTGGAGGCAGCACCCAATGGGGGATCAACCCCACCCCTGACCCAAGTTCCCTGCGGCCTGGGCACGACCCTCAAACAAATTCACTTGCATCCCCTTGCAACCTTGCGCTCAGCCACATAACACCCAGTGGGAGTGTAACCACCTGCAGGCAGATTCAAACCTGGGACCTCAGCAGAGGAGCCTATACAGCTTGGCTGCGCCTAGACTGGCATGATTTTGCAGAAATACTTTTAACGGAAAAGTTTTTCTGTTAAAAGTATTTCCGCAAAAGAGCGTTTCGATTGGCACGGACGCTTTTGCGCAAAAGCATCCCTGCCCAGTATAGACGCACTTTTGTGCAAGAAAGCTCTGATGGCCATTTTAGCCATTGGGCTTTCTTGCGCTAAAACTTAAGGTGCCTGTCTACACTGGCCCTCTTGCGCAAGAATTCTTGCACAAGCGGGCTTATCCCTGAGTGGGAGCGTCAAAGTATTTGCGCAAGAAGCACTGAATTCTTACATTAGAACGTCAGTGCTCTTGCGCAAATTCAAGCGGCCAGTGTAGACAGCTGGCAAGTTTTTGCAAGTCTAGACGCACCCCTGGAGCTATCAAGCCAGCTGAGGCTGGGGTTACAGGGAGCACAGGGGAGGTATTTCTTCCTGCCTAGCACCTGAGCCTGGAGTCCGGTGGAACGGAGCCCTCCCTGCCTCAGAGCTCTGGGACTCGCTGGCGAGACTGCGGAGAATCATTTCCATTCACGCAGCTGCATGGTGCCGGCAGGCAGAGCCCGGTGGGAGCTTGTGCCGAGCTCAATGCCAAATCCAGGGCTAGTGAAATCGTCCCCCAACGGCATTTTATTTGCTTCAAAACTTTCACCTGATTTTTTTCCATTCCAACTTGCAACGCATGCGAGCCAGCCTGTGTGACCGCAAAAGAAGGGAGACGGGGAAAGTTCATGAAACCCTCCCCAGCAGTTTCCCCAATTTCAGGCTCTTGAATTTTCAAATTTCATCAGGAACCAACCTTCCAATCAGCTCCACTAGAGCCGGCGCTTCGGGGGCGGCGTCTCACGAGTGCCCCCAAGTCCTGGTCAGGAATCGGGGGTAAATCTTCCAGGACCTTCGTCTGTACTTCTGCTGCTGAGATCGATGTTTTTTTCCTCACAGGTATCCCCTTCCCGATCATTGTTGCCTGGGCCCTTGGAAAGCTGTATTATGACAATGAGAAGTAAGCCTGAATTCTACCACCCTACTGAAGCGCTGTCCAGGTCTCTGCTCAGGACGGCTGCTGTGCTAGGTGCTGTACAAAGGGGTGGCTATGGGTTCCCCTAAAGCACGTACAGAAGGCGGCCGCATGCAAACAGTGGGGCATGCCAGACAGGATTCTTCCTTTCTTCCTAAGCACTAGTTCCGCACAGCGACTGGCTTTCCCCTTGATGCGAGGAGTGAGGATTTACGGGGAGATGTTAGCCTGAGCCAGGGGTCCCTACTAAGTGTTTGCTGAATGGAGGTGGGATTTAATCAGCCAGCTGATTTATAAACTGCCTCCACCTGAGCCATTTTCACAGAGCCCTGCTAATGGAGGACTTAGCAGGAACGTGATGTGTTCTTCCCGTGAACTGTGGAGTTAAAATTAGCCTGTTTTGGCGCCTGGCAGCTTGCCTTGTTTTGCAGCCGCGGTTTTGCCTTGTTGTGACTCTGAGACCTTTTCCACAGGAGATGCATCCAGCATGGCAAAGCTGGATGGACACTCTTAAGCCTTGTCTACATGGGATGTTAGTCTGGTACGATTATCTCGCTGCAGTTCCACCCTTACAGCTGCCTGAGGGAGGCGATAATTCCAGGAGAACAGCCTCTCTCCGGTTTAGATGAAACTACTTCCAAAGCAATGGAAACTAACCCAGAATAAGGGCTTCTTAAACTTGCCTGTTCTTGCCATCGAATTCAGATTAGGGAAAGGTGTGAATATAAAGTGCCATTGCTCTTCCTAATTCTATCTGGACGCATCCTTCTTGCAGAATAATGGAGTCTTGTTCCCACTTAGAGTGCGTCTACACAGCACGCTAAACTTGAAAGCAGATATGCAAATTGCGCATCTTATTTCAAATCTATTTCAAAATAGCTTATTCTGAAATTTGGCGCATCTACACCATGCCAAATTTCGAAATAACGCGCTATTTCGAGCCATCCCTTAACCCTCGGGCAACAAGCTTTACTGGGATGGCGAAATAGCGTGCCGGTTATTTTGAAAAATATTTTGAAATAACGGGCAGCTTGTGTAGACACACGGTAGCTATTTCGGGATACCAGAGGATTCCCGAAATAGCCGCACAGTGTAGACGTACCCTTAGTCAGATTATACTACGTCTGTTACCCAGAAGGAGAGGGTCCACGCATAGGGCTGCTCAGTGTTAGCTATTCCGGAATAAATCCAAGTGCAAATAAGCCTCAGTTCCAGATTGAGAGTCACCTTATTCCTGACTAGTTAGAATCATAGAATCATAGAGCTGGAAGAGACCTCAGAAGTCATCAAGTCCAGCCCCCTGCTCTAGGCAGGACCAATCCCAACAAAATCAACCTGGCCAGGGCTTTGTCAAGCCGAGACTTAAACACCTCTAGGGATGGAGATTCCACCACCTCCCTAGGGAACCCGTCCCAGTGTTTCATCACTCTCCTAGGGAAATAGTTTTTCCTAATATCCACCCTAGACCTCCCCCACTGTAACTTGAGACCATTGTTCCTTGTTCTGCCATCCGTCACTACTGAGAACAGCCTCTCTCCATCCTCTCTGGAACCTCCCTTCAGGAAGTTGAAGGCTGCTCTCAAATCCCCCCTCACTCTTCTCTTCCACAGACTAAACAAACCCAAATCCCTCAGCCTCTCCTCGTAGGTCATGTGCTCCAGCCCCCTCATCATTTTGGTTGCCCTCCGCTGGACCCTCTCCAATGCGTCCACATCCTTTCTATAGTGGGGGGCCCAGAACTGGACACAATACTCCAGATGTGTTTAAATTCATGTCCTACCTCAACTTCCCATGTAGACATGGCCTTGGGATGGGCTCTTCCCAGGAAGTTGTGCCAAGCCCCACAGCCCCCATGCTGACTGCCCCATTCGCTTGACTTGCAGATGCTGGTTCGGGAAGCGAGCAGGTGTCTATACCGATTACATCTACCAAGGCCCCATGATCCTGGTGCTCCTGGTAAGAGCAGACATGCTTGCTCCTGTGATGACACCTTCACTCTTGTCTTGATTGTGGAGGGGACATTGTCCTAAACTGCTCAGGTCTTTTCAGCCAGGGAGAGCGGCTCTGCCCATGGGGCTGGGGAAGGGGGGTGTTTTTAGGAGAGCGTCTGTCCGAGTATGTCGGGTCAACTTGGAAATAACTAGTCACTAAAATGCCCATCAGCGTTTTGCCCCACACAGCCCAGTGCTGGAGCCAGCCCATTGGGGTGTCTTGTGTGGTGTCCTGGGGGAAGCAGGCAAGTCCCGCGGCAGCCGTGGGAGCGAGGGATAATGGAAGAGCAGGGCAGGAATGGAGACAGCTGGCAGCATTGCTTTGAGCAGGAAGAACAGTTAGGAGGTGACATATTTGCTGGGAGCAGCGCTGGACAGCCCATCTCTGCTGCAGCTGAGTGGCGAATTAGACCGGCCCTCATCCAAACTTATGTTCCTGACCCAGCTGCTGAACCCCACCCTAATAGCTGAGTCCCTTGGCGCTCAGCTGATAAATGCTGATAAAGCACATTGGGGCTGTTCTCTATTTGTACAGCACCTTGCACCCTGGTCCTCCTGGGTTGTTGGCCCTTGTGCTCACGATACAAATAATAACTGGAAATCGTATTGAAAATTGCACCCCTTTCTGTGACCCCTTTGGCACTCTGGCCCCAGCTACCCAGTCCCCACCTTTGCATCCTGCTAGATTCCTCTCCCAGATGGAAACCACCCTCCCCCTTGTAACTCTGGGCCTGTCCCTCCCATTCCTGCACCCCACATTCCAAAACTTCCCCCCAAGGTTATCCCTTCTCCCCTCTTCTGAAAGCTGCCAAACTTCTTGTGTCTGAACCACATAAGCGGTACAGTACAGATAGACCACTATTCAGGGATGGACCAGCCATCCCAGATGGGAATTGTCCAGATTAGCAACATCCCATAACATAAGAACTAGGGGTCACCAAATGAAATTAATAGGTAGCAGATTTAAAACAAACAAAAGGAAGTTTTTCTTCAAGCAGCGCACAGTCAACCTGCGGAACTCCTTGCCAGAGGATGTTGTGAAGACCAGGACTTTTACAGGGTTCAAAAAAGAACTCGATAAATTCATGGAGGTTAGGTCCATCGATACTTATTAGTCAGAATGGGTAGGAATGGTGCCCTTAGCCTCTGTTTGTCAGAGGTTGTTAATGGATGACAGGGGAGCTGGGGTGGCCAACCCGTGGCTCACGAGCCACATTTGGCTCTTCCCCCCTTAAAGTGTGGCTCGCGAAGCCTCCCCCTCAACTTGTGAAGCCGCCCCTGCAAATGGCCCCCGGTTCCCTGTGCTCACCGGGTGCAGGGGAGCCATCTGGCATGGCGAAGCAAAATGGCGCTGGCATGATGGCGCCGGCCGACAGGAGCCTGATGTGGCCAAAAAGCCAAACTGGAGGTTTTTTTAAAGGGGCAACGTCCTTTTTTTTTTTTTTTTTCAACAACAACTTTTTTCCCTTGGCTCTAGGCTCTTTGCGTTATATCCCACGCTATTTTGGCTGTTTGCCTGTTACGGGTTGGCCACCCCTGTGGGAGGAATCACTTGATGATTCTCTGTTCTGTTCACTCCCTCTGGGATATCTGACATTGGCCACTGTTGGAAGACAGGACACTGAGCTAGATGGATCTTTGGTCTGACCCAGTCTGGCTGTTCTCGTGTTCTTATATTCTTATTCTTAGTTCAGGCCCAAGGCATGGATGAGGGTGGTAGGTACTATCCATACCCACATGTCTGGGTCTGCCCCGAAGAGCTATAATCTAAGGCTAAGGGTGAGAGACAGCAGGTGGCTGTGACAGACAGGGGAATACAACAAACTTTAAAACCAGCAAATAGTCCTGTAGCACCTTAGGGTATGTCTACACTAGCTCGTTAATTCAAGCTAGGTAGGCAAACGAGGCGACCGGAGTTGCAAATGAAGCCCAGGATTTAAATATCCCGGGCTTTATTTGCATGTTCCCGTCCGGTCGCCATTTTGAAATTTCACTAGCCCGAACTCACTGCCGTGTGGCTACACACATCAGTGAAACGTTAATTCGAACTAAGTCCTTAGTTTGAATGAACTGTTACTCCTTGTGGAATGAGGAGTAATAAATAGCAGAGAAAGAGAAGGGATGGGGAGGGAAAGAGAAGGGAAAAATGGGGGGGGGGGATTGTCAATTAGAGTGTCCATGCTAAATGAGGCTACTAGAGTGGGCTCTAAGTATTCTAAGTACCCAGTGCTTGGCTTTTTACCTCCTTAGGATGTGGAATGGAGCAGCCCGTCCAGTTAAGGTCTTTTGTAAATGAAACCAAGTTCTGCAGCTTCTCTCTCCAGCTGACTGTTGAAATTGCTTTGAAATAATATAGTCACTCAGTGAGGGCCCAGGCAAGTTGCATTTTCCCCAACCGGTTTCTGTGTTACCATTTCGAATATCTGATTTGTGTCCATTCATCCTTTGTCTTGGAGACTGTCCAGTTTGGCCATTACACAAGGCCGAGGGGCATTGCTGGCACTTGATGGCACAGATCACATTGGTGCTTGTGTCTCTGATGTGGTGGTTTATGTGGTTAGGTCCTGTGATGATGTCGCTTGTATAGATGTGTGGACGGAGTTGGCACCGGGTGGGTTTGCAGGGGTGGGTTTCTGGTGAGTACGGTGGAGGTGTGCTGTCTGGTTATGGGACAGAATTTGTTTGAGGTTAGGGGGTTGTCTGTAGACGAGGACTGGCCTGTCCCCCAAAGCCTGTGAGAGCGAGGGGTCATTTGCCAGGATAGGTTGTAGATCGTTCATGATGTGCTGGAGGGGTTTAAACTGGGGGCTGCAAGTAATGACCAGTGATGTTCTGTTGTTTCCTTTCTTGGGCCTGTCTTGAAGACGCTGATGCCTGGGTACCGTAATTTAGCGACTATAACCCGCGGGTTATATTAGTTTTTACAAACCCCGCACCCCCCCCCCCCCCCCACGGGGTATACTCGGGTGCAGGGTATACAGAATTTTTTTTAACTCACCAAGTGGTGAGCTCTCCGTCGCCTCTTCCTGTGGCTGCGCAGCCGCCAGCCTCCAGCCTCCGGGTGGGGGAGCGCTCATCCCCCTGCCCCTTCCTGCGGCTGCGCAGGAACCGGGCAGTGAGCGCTCCTTCACCCGGAGGCTGGTGGGTCCTGCTCCCCCTCCCCTTCCTGCGGCTGTGGAGGAACCTGTGGGATGAGCGCTCCCCCGCCCGAAGGCTGGCGGCTGCTCTGGAACCTGAGGCAGTGAGTGGCTAACCCCTCCCCCCCGCACTGTAAATATACCCCCAGCAAATATACCCCCAGCACAGAAAAGTCTTGTATACCCCGCAGGTTATATTCATGCGTGGGGTACACAAGATTTTTTTTTACTCAAATAGAAAAAACCATGGGGTATATTCGGGTGCAGGTTATATTCGTGAAATTACGGTACTCATCTGGCTCTGTTGATCTGTTTTTTCACTTCTCTGGGTGGGTATTAAAGTTTTAAGAATGCCTGATAGAAGATCCTGTAGGTGTTTGTCTCTGGCTGTGGGATTGGAGCAAATCCGGTTGTATCTTAGCGACTAGCTGTAACAATTGACTGTGAAATGTGTCTTGGATGGAAGCTACAGCCATGAGGGTAAGTATAACGGTCAGTAGGATATAAGGTGGTGGAAATGTGACCTTCATGGAATTGCATTGTAGTGTCAAGGAAGTGGATCTCTCATGTGGACTGGTCCAGGCTGAGGTTGATGGTGGAATTCTTCAAGGGTCTCTTTCCTGTGGGTCCATATGATGAAAATGTCATCAATGTTGCATGTTAGAGTAAGGGTGCTGGGGGACAAGAGCTGAGGAAACGTTGTTCAAGGTCAGCCATAAAGGCCTTGGCATATTGTGGGGCCATGCGGGTGCTCATGGCTGTGCCGCTGATTTGAAGATACAAATTGTCTCCGAATGGGAAGTAGTTGTGGGTGAGGACAAAGTCACAGAGCTCTGTAACCTGGGATGGTGTTCCTGATGGCCAGCAAGCCATCATTGTGTGGAATGTTGGTGTAAAGAGCTTCTACGTCCATGGTGGCCAGGATGGTGTTTTCGGGAAGATCACTGATGTTCTCTGGTTTCCTCAGGAAGTCGGTGGTGTCTCAAAGACAGCTAGGTGTGCCGGCAGCATAGGGTCTGAGGAGAGAGTCAATATAGCCAGATAATCCTGCCGAGAGTGTGCCAATGCTTGAGTGATGGGTCGTCCGGGATTTCCAGGTTTTTGGATCTTGAGTAGCAGATAGAAAACTCCTAGTCGGGGATTTTGCAGGTGGGGGGGGGGGGGGGGGGGTTTGTGTACATTTGGTCCTGAGTTGTAGAAGTAAGTTTCCCGAGCAGATGGTTTTGGGGGGTTTGGGTATTTAGTGGGATCCGAGGAGAGAAGGCTGGCATTGCTGACCGAGTGGAGTGGGGCTTTGGCGTCTGGTAGCAAGCTGAGACCTGAGGGCTGAGAGGCAGGAGGAGGCCGGGGAGGGCTGTGAGAGCAAAGGGTTGTATTTGATGCAGCGGAAAAGGACGTATGAGCCCCTTACCCAGATGACTGGATGGAAGAGCACAGAGAGGGCGTGCCAAGGGGAAGAAGCAGAAGAGAGAGAGGCTAGTAGGGCTGACAAAAGGGAGTTCTCTGGGAGAAGACACCTCTTCTCCCCACTTTCACAGTGTGGGGAGTAAAAGTGAAGGGGGCCTTGAAAGTCCAGGGACTTCACTAATATGTAGAAAGTGGTGGAGTGAAACACTGCACACGGGTGCCCCATCTCAGCTTCACAGGGGCTGTCGTGACAAGCCTGGGAGAAGTTGTTTGAATGAACGAAGCCTCACAAAGATGCCAAAATATTTGCCTGGGAAGCTCCTTAAAAAGGTCATGAAAGGAGCATCTGTTTCACTGGGGCTTTGCTAAAGCAGGTCAAACAGCATGGGTCTGGTCAGCCCTGGCTTTCGTCCGTCAGTAGCTGAGCTCACCTGGCGAGGAAATGAACCAGGACTCACCAGCTGGGGGCTTTCGCAGGGTATGTGAGATGCCAGCCTGGTCCCTCAGTCACACGGCGTTTCTGAGCCTTGCTCGGACGACCCGGCCTTGGAAACAGGAGACGTGAAGGAGCAGGACACGCTGGGGCTTAGCTGTTCCCTAAGGATGTAAAAGGGTAACCGGTTAATCAGGAAGCATTGCCGGCTTCCTCGCATGCCTACCAGTTAACCTCTTAACCAGCAGGGCAGAGGGGCAGCCCCCTACCCGCTGCAGCCCAGCTGGCTGGGGCTATCTTCCATCCGCTCACGAAAGGCTGGATTGGAGGAGCACCCTGCCCGGTGGGCCGGCCAGACTCCAGCCCGTTAGCCAGTTAAACTGCATGTTTTGTTAGTCTGTAAAGTGCTACCAGACCAGCTTTTGTTTTTTAAGTTTATCACAATTAAGTCATTTAACCAGTTCACTTTCTTCCTGCTTCACTCCGGGGCAGGTGGGACTTGTGATGCATTGGCAGGAGGGGGGACACCATGTGGAAGGTCCCTGTGGCTGCTCCCCCCTTCCTGCCAATCAGTAATAATACCCAGGACTTTTAATCACCGGTATCAACTGGCCTCCCCTCTGGTTCTCTGGGTAATTGGGCCTGGCTCCTCATTTCCCAGCCCTTTAGGTAGCCAGACCATTTTTAATCTGTGTCAATTTTGCTTGGACCTGTCTGCAGCTCTCCCCATGACCTCATTAATGGAGCAGCAGTCAGGCAATGGATTGATTGCCTCCAGGAGCCACCGAATCTGTCTTATGTTTCTTGGTCTCTTCCCTCCCCTTTTGCCTCCCCCTCTTTCCTTCCTTTGTTTTCTTCCACGGCTTTCTCCACCCCTCTGACCCTAACCCTCCCCCTCCGTCGCTGCATCTCACGCCTCCCCTGGCACAAGGGCCAGATCTGACACTGAAGTTGGCCCCAAATGTCTTGTTCATAAAGCACTTGGGAGTGATAAATGAAGCTGCCCTGTCCCTGCAGCCGTGCGTCCTGGGTGTTGAATGGGGGTCCTGGCTAAAAATTGGGGTGTTTATGTCACTGAAGACTTAGAGCCGGATTGACATTTTGGTGGGGTTTTATGAAAAACAGAACCCGGCCCCCTCCCCACATTTCATCACATTGAGACGATTCCATGAATTTCCCAAGAAATGAAGGGAAACGTGTTTTTAAGCAGACGTGTTACCGTCCTTGTGCAACGCACGATTGTGGCAACTCGGGCTCCAGGTCAATTGGCCCCGTTTACGGTCAGAAAAGTCATTTTCGTATCGACGCCCACTGGGATCTGAGAGTCAAGCGGGGTCTTTTCCTTCACTTGCAGCATCCCCAGGATAAAGGGTTGGCAGGGCACGTGCTGGGTATTATGGTGAATGTTTTGCTGGCTAAGTTCCAGGCTAAAACACTTGACCAAGCCCGTAGGCTCCAGTGAGTTTGCACAAGAGGGGCTGGCGGGAACCTAGTTCTGTTGCCGATGCCCTGGCAGGAATAGACTTTAGCTCTCCCCGAGCCCTGTTGTCTCTCCAGGCAGTGACAGGCTAATGATTCCTCCATTGCAAAGGGAATCGCTACCCGACACCATCACCAGAGGGCAGGCTGCCCAGCCCAGAACCCAGAAGCCACCAGCCAGCACATGACAGAGCAGCTCGGAGGATGCTCTTCTGTTGCACCAGAAACTAAACCAACCCTGGCAGCCCCAGGATGAGGAGAGGCTCCAGGGTGCACAGCGTTTCCACCCCCCCCCCCCCCCCGGAGCGCTGCCCTCACTGCCGCTCGGCTAGACCCAATCACTGCCCTCCTGCTGCTTGTTACGCTTTTGAGCGTGTCAGTCGCTGGGTGGGGTGGGGTGGGGTGAGTGGCCTCGCTCTCTGAAGCGCTGCTCTCTCTTAGGGTCTGCTCTGGTGTGTCTGGATTTGTGCCTGCCTTGTGCCAGGGTAATCGCCCACACCCCGTGCAGAGCAGAGGGCAAGTCGGATGGCTGGGCAGCAGCACCTGCCGTAGCGAGGCCCATTCCATCGCAGGCAGCCGTAAGGACACTGCGGGATGTGAACTGCGGCTCTGCCGGTCCCCCACGCGGCCTCTAGCGCTTGAGCACCATGGCTGGAGGCAGGGATGTGAGTGACTAGTCGACTAGTGACTCGACTTGTCACTCTCCCTCCCTCCCCTGCCGCTTTACTGCCTCTATCAGAGAGATGCAGCAAGGGGGGGAGCAGGATCTGGTGCTGGGGGGAGCAGATCTTGCTACACTTCAAAAGCAGAAGCCCTGCAGGGCCTGGGGCGAGCTGGGGATTGAGACAGTCCCCCACTGGCCCCTTGCTCCCTGCTTTTGCGCTCCCGGCGGCGCTTTGCTTTTGAAATGTACAAGAGCCCTCCCGAGGCCCTTGTACATTTCAAAAGCAGGGAGTGCAGGGCCAGCGGGGGCCGGCTCCAGTCCCGTGCTCCCCGCCATCACCATGCTTCCGCTTTTGAAATGTAGCAAGATCCAGCAGCTCTTGCTACATTTGAAAGAGCCGGCAGGGCGCTTGCTACATTTCACAGGTGGACGCACCCGATGCAAATGACATTGACTATTCAATTAGTTGATTCATCTCAATGTAACCTCCTTAGCTGGAGGGGAGCGGCGCAGAAAGGGACCAGCCAGGGACTCCAGCCTTGTTCGGAGCAGAAGTAGCCTAAACAGAAACTTTGGCACCTTCATCCTCTCTGCTCTGGCCCCTTCCCTTTTCTTTCCTTTCTGTTTAGCTGATCCCCTCCAACGAACCCCCATTGCTGCCATCACTTTGCTAGTGTGTTTCTACCCCTTCCCCACCCTGGGCCTGGCTGGTCTATTTGAATTGTTAGCTCTTTGGGGCAGAGACCAGACCCTACCCTAAGCCTGTACAGCACGTTGCACAGCAGGCTCCCATTTCTGGTGGGTCCTTAGGCGTTACTGGACTAAACACAGTAAATAATATATGATGTGCAGACCAGCCTCTAGAGGAGAGCGTGAAGCGCTCAGCCAGTGGGTGTGAATTTCATCTAGCCTGCAGGAGGACAGTGGAGAGCACAAGTCCAGACTCTGGGAGGGAGAATGGCCTAGTGGTGGGAGCCGAGGTTAGTGACAGACTAACCAAAGTGCATGCGTATTGAGCCCGTCGGTTCTGAAAGCCTCGTGGCTAAGTGGCTTAGTGGCCGAGCCATCACGCTAGAGGCCTGGGTGCTACAGCTGTGGCCATAACCCTCCGTCCTGGCTGGTGGGACTGCCTGCTAGTCGATACAGAGGGACCAACTGTGCTGACGAGTTCCTGTCTCCCGTCTCTTTCAGATCAACTTCATCTTTTTGTTCAACATCGTCAGAATCCTCATGACCAAGCTCCGCGCCTCGACCACCTCGGAGACCATCCAGTACAGGTGAGCGGCAGGCCAGCCGGCCGGGGCAGCGCTGCAGAGGGCAAGCACCCCCTGTCTGAGGGGGGCCCCGATTCACCTCTCGCACGGGCAGGGGAAGGCTGTGCCGCCCCAAACAGCCCGGCATGGGTGGGGCCCACCCACGCTCCTCCCGGAGCCCCCTCCTGCTTGCTCTCCCCCTTAACCCCAGCCTAGGCAGCGTGCCGCTGGGGTAGAGCACTGGGACTTGGGGAGGCTGGGCCCCTCGGCACTGGAGGGCCCCAGGCCACTGGGGCTGCACTGTCTGGTGCTCGGGGGTAGTGTCAGGATTTGGGGACCTCGGGGTGTCCCAGTGCTTGTGGACTTGGAGGTCACTGTGGTTGGGGGGTGTCACCCTCCTGCCTACCCTCCCTACTCTCTGGGGCCAGGGGTTCCCCCTCACTCTCCCTCCCTGCTGCTCTGCATGCCCCCCCGCCCGCACTCCCTCCCCCACAGGCACCTATGCCACCCACCCTGCACTCAGGGCTGGAGGCAAAGCTGGGCTGCTGGCATTCAGGGCTGGGGTGGAGGGGTGCTCTGGGTTCCAGCAGGAAAAGGGGGTGGGGGGGCAGGGCCAGCCATCAGCTCCCCTGCTTCCTAGCACAAAAACAGAGCAGAGGAATCCCAGGGCATGGGCCTTGGCTCCCCGGTCTCCCCGCGGCACTGGGGCCAGGGCCACCGGCTCTCCTGTTTGCAGGAGCTATCTCTGCCCAACTGCAGACGGCTGTGTCTGTGCTTCTCGCCTGGGAGGGAGCTGGCAGACCCTCAGCCCGCCAGCCACAGACGCTTTCCCCAAAGACATCTCTGACAGTCTGCTTCCCCCAGGGGCCTGAGGCCCCCCGTGCCTCCCAGGGAGCTCTGGGGAGGAGCACCCGCCAGCAGCGTCCAGCCAGCCCTACCGCCTTCACCGGGAGAACCCAGCACTGGGCTCCATGGTGCTCCCTCAGGCTGTGTGCGCTCCTGGCTGTGAGGGCGCTCAGGTTTGGCCCTGCTGCTCCTAGCCAAACGTTCCCCCTTCCTCTCACGTGGTCTGCCACGCTCCACCCCAGAGGTGGCTGCATTTCAGCAGCGCCATCTCTCAAACCGGCCGGAGTCCTCATTAGTGAACGAGCACCTCCAGTTCCTGCAGGGGCATTGGGTTCCCCGTCACCCTGGAGGGGACTTGGACTCCAGGCCCTGCCAGCCAAGGGAGAGGGGTCATGGATAGGGGTCCACGTCTGTCGTGGAAGTCACAGATGCCCTGTCTTCCTGAGACCTCCGTGACTTCTGCAGTGGCCCAGGTGATGGACCCCGGGGCTGGCCAAGCATCTGCAACTGGCCCCGCTCCCTCCAGCGAGCAATTGGTAGCTGAGTCACCGCCTATGCAACCCCCACCCGCCCCCAGTGCAAGCTAACCTAGCGCCCAAAGCCGGCCCTGCCAGTCCTGGCACAGAGGTGAGAATTAAATCACCGCTTGGGATGAAGCAAAGGGCTGAGGAGGAGGGATTACTCAATGCAGCTCCAACACCTGCCTGCCAGAGCTTTTGTCCAGGCATGGCAAAGGCAATTTAACCCTTCCTCTGCTGGGCAGCACTTCTCCAAAAGAGACCATCATCAAGTCAGAGAGTTCCAGGGTCCGGATGCTGATCCAGATTCTCAGTAAATGTAAGGGAACTTATTCCTGTAGCACTGCCTCTCACAAGAGCTCAGTATTATTCAGTGAACCTTCCCCTGGGGGGGTTGGACTCAATGACCTCCTGAAGTCTCTTCCAACCCCAGGATTCTAGGATCCTGTGAGGAACCCGCTTTTGGGACACCCAGAGTACAAGGTTGCATCCCTGCCCATCTTAGCTAATAGCCATTGATGGACCTTCCCTCCACAAACTCACCTAGTTCTTTTTTTAACCCTGGTAAAGTTTTGGCCTTCACAACACCCTCTGGCAAGGAGTTCCACAGGTTGTCTGTGTGTTATGTGAAGAAGTATTTCCTTATGTTTGTTTTAAACCTGCTGCTTATTATTTTCATCAGAGTTACACCGATTTCTTGTGCTAGGGAAGGAAAGTTTATTTTTTCACTTTCTCCACACCAGTCATGATTTTATAGACCTCTATCATATCCCTTCTTAGTGATGTCTTTTCCAAGCTGAACCACCCCATCCATGTAATCTCTCCCCATATGGAAGCTGTAAATTCAAAATGATCTGGACAAACTGGAGAAATGGTCTGAGGAAAATTGGATGAAGTTCAATAAGGACAAATGCAAAGCATACATATACATAGAAGTAACAATCGGTTGCACACATACAAAATAGGAATTGACTGTCTAGGAAGGCGTACTGAGGGAAGGCACAGAGGGCTCATAGTAGACCAGAAGCTAAATAAGAGTCCATAGTGTGACACTGTTGCAAAAGAAGCAAACTTCATTCTGGGATGCGTTAACAGGAGAGTTGTGAGCAAGACATGAGAAGTCATTCTTCTGCTCTGCTCTGCACTGATTAGGTCTCAACTGGAGTATTGTGTCCAGGTCTAGGCACCACATTTCAGGAAAGATGTGGAGAAATTGGAGAGCAACAAAAATGGGGAAGGCTGAAAAAATTGGGTTTGATTAGTTTGGAGAAGACTGAGAGGGGACATGACAGCAGCTTTCAAGTACCTAAAAGGCATTTACAAGGAGGAGGGAGAAAAATGGTTCTCCTTGGCCTCTCAGGATAGGACATGAAGCAATGGGCTTAAATTGCAACAAGGGAGGTTTAGGTTGGATATTAGGAAAAGCTTCCTCACTGTCAGGGTGGTTAAACACTGGAATAAATTGTCTTGTGGGGTTGTGGAATCTCCATCACTGGAGATATTTAAGAGCAGGTTGGACAGACACCTGTCAGGGATGATCTAGATGGCGCTTTGTCCTGCTGTGAGGGCAGGGGACTGGACTTGATGCCCTCTCGAGGTCCCTTCCAGTCCTAGTGTTCCATGACTCTAGGTCCAAGTCCAGGTACACTATGTTGATTGCAACACCCATGTCCACATAGTTGCCGAGTTCTCCACACGCACCCTCCTCCCCCGAATTGCAATAGATTGGTGACGCATGGCATTTCCTTTTGCTAAAGCTGTGCTGACTCTTCCCCAGGATACTGTGTTTATCTGGGTGTCCAGGAATTCTGTTCTTTACTCTAGTTTCAACTGCGGTGCCTGGAACAGAAGCGAAGCCTATCAGGATCGCCTCTGGAGCCTTTTTAGTAACTCAGCTTTCAGTTAGCCATCCTCCAGCCATCTGGAGCCAAAGCTGACTTAGGTGATAGGTTACACACCTGGTAACAGTTCTCCAATTTTATACTGGACCTCCTTCAGTGCTCTGGGGTGAGCCCCATGAGGTCTTGGGGATTGATCACTATTTAATTAGCCCATTTGCTCCAAAACCTCCTCCACTGACCTCAATCTGGGACAGTTCCTCCAGTTTGTCACCTGAAAATAATGGCTCAGGTCTGTGGGAATCTCCCTGGCACCCTCTGCAGTGGAGAATTCATTTGCTTCTTGCAACCTATTTTCTTCCTTGAATTCTCCTGCCGCACCTCTCTCGTGCAGTGACCCCCCTGGCTGTTTGCCAGGCTGCCTGCTTCTGAGGGACCTTTTTTTGTGATAATTTTTGGGTCTTTTGCTAGTTGCTCTTCAAATTCTTTTTCGCCTGATTATCCTTGGTCTGCCTAGTTATAATTTTGCTCTTGATGTTTCAGTGTTTATGCGCTTTTCTGTTTTCCTCTGTAGGATCTGACTTCCAGTTTTTAAAGGATGTTTTTGCCTCTAGTCACCTCTTTTACTCTCTTCTTGGTCCTTTTTTAAATTTGGGATATACATTTAATGTAAGCCACTGTTACAAGGGTTTCTAAAAGTTCCCATGCAATTTTCAGGCCTGTCTTTCTTGTGAATGTTTCTTTTAATTTCTTCCTCATTTTTAGGTAGTCCCCTTTTGAAGTTAAGTGCTATTGTGGTGAGCATTTTTGGTATTTTCCTCCCCAAAAGGGTGTTAAATTGCATTACAGTTTGGCTTCTATTACCAGCAGTTCAGCTCTATTGACTTCCTGGACCAGATTCTGTGCACCACTTAGGACTAAATCAAGAACTGCCTCTCTCTCCTTACGGGCTCAGGATCTAGCTGCTCCAAGAAGCAATCTAGAAAGTCTGGTGTCTAGAAAGCTGATCTTTGCATCCCCTTCTGATGTGACACAGTCACTGCAGGACTAGCTGAAATCCTCCATTATTGCAGGATTTTCTGTTTGTGTAGCCTCTCTAATCTTCCGGAGCTTTTCCCGGGCACTATCCTGGTCAGGTGGTCAACACAGGTTGCACCTCCCTAGTCCGGCACCCTCGGGACCGGAGTGGTCCCCGAAAAGGGATTTTTCCAGACCAGTGAAGGTCATTTCTGCCTCCCCACCCTGGGCTTCCACGGAAATTGCTGGACCAGAGAGTTCTGGTGTATAGAGCTGCAACCTGTAGTATATTCCTGCTGCTAGGCTCGTAACATGACATTTCTATCCAGAGAGATTCAGTGGCCCAGTTTGATTTGTTTAAGATTTTTCCCCAATATTAGGCTCTGTGCTTTCTTTCACAAGCAGTCCCCTGCCCCGCCGCATGCCCTACTCTGCCGTGCCTAGATATTTCACACCCTGGTATCACCACATCCCACTGACTGTCATCATTCCACCAGCTTCTGCGCACCCTCCTGCCCAACCGCTGTGCCCTTGTCCGGTCAGAGGACTCGATCCCAGCCTCCCGGCTCAGCTCTGCCCAGGGGAGCGGCTGTGCTGGTGTGGCTGAGCCCTGTGTTCCTTTCTCAGAAAAGCCGTGAAGGCCACGCTGGTCCTGCTGCCGTTGCTGGGCATCACCTACATGCTGTTCTTCGTGAACCCAGGGGAAGACGAGATCTCCCGGGTCGTCTTCATCTACTTCAACTCCTTCCTGGAATCTTTCCAGGTATGTGCCTCAGGAGGGGGGGCAGCATCGCCCCCTCCTGGCCAGCCCTGCTTTATAGCCCACGTCCCCAGGAGTTATGTGCCTGAAGTTGCATCCTGGGGCAGTGGTGCAGATGGGGTGGCTGCGCCCCAGGCTGTACCCAGCCCTGGTGTGATCAGTGACCCCATCACTGCTGGGTCCTACATAAAACCCTGTGAAATGGCAAGATTGGGCCCAGGCTGTCCCCGTACCGCAACAAACCAGAGCCTGGCGTAAAACTCATGAGATTAAAGAAACGAATGGAAGCAGGGGCCTGTTTCTTTGCCTTCTGAGCCTCCAGGTCCCAGCTCCAGGTTCTCTCGGCAGCCACAAGGGCTAGAACCTTCCTGTTGTTTAATGACAGCCTCGATTCTCGCTCGTCCCTTGACTCCAGGCGTCGGGACTGAAGGAAAGTGTGTGTGGCAAGAAGGGACGTGTCTGATCAATGCAACCAAGCCTGGCCTTGGGGCAAGGCACCTTCAGGGCCCCATGCTGTCCAGCGCCCGCCCGCCTGGCTGGGAGCCCGGCCATGTGGACCATGCGACACGGTGCAGCCAACCACAACACGCCGCCTTAGGCCCTGCAAACTCTTTCGCCGAGCCCGAATACAACTCAGGTGACTGTCAGCCCCCAAGCAGCCCAGAGCGCCTGCTTCCTACAGCTCCTAGTAATGGTGTTTCTTTCTTCTAGGGCTTCTTTGTCTCTGTCTTCTACTGCTTCCTGAACAGCGAGGTGAGTTCCCTCTGTGCCTTGCCAAGGAGACACCCCTGTGTGCTCAAGTGAGTGCCGGAGATGAGGCCAGGACTAGTCCTTCTGGGAGACCTGGTGTCTCCTGAGACTTGGAACAATAATGAAATGGGGGGAGTGGGTTTAACCTGGTAGGAAGTGATGTTCTGGGCCCAAGTCTGTGAGCAGGCTAGTAACAGCCCGGCACTGAAGTGTGTCTGGAAGGCCAGGGGTCAGCTCATCAAAGGGAACCGTTTCTCCCAGCAGTGCCAGGTCTTATAATCGGTGCTATTCACCAATATGCTGGCTCCCTGCCTGCTCAGCACTGCACCCTGAACAGCTGAGACATGGTCACAGCTGTAGGCAGTAGCTAAGTTCCCTGTGTGTGCTGAACAGATTCTGGGATTGGCCCCCACTTTGGGACTTCCAAGGTACCAAACTGCATAAGCAGCAGACACACACACGCCTCCTAATGTCACTTCTGGACAGAGCAAGCCCCAAAAGGGCAAGTACCCATCATAGGAAAATCTCAGGTTTAAAAAGTTTTCATCAAAGTTTCCCATTAAAATATGTTAGGTGTGGGGATTATTTTACAATAAAAAACAAAACAAATCCGGAAACAGAAACACTTTCAGTGTCTTGAAAACTTTTCCAAGGGGCAAATAGCTGGGGGGTGTTGGATTAAAAGGGTCACATTTTGCAAATCAGAAGCCAAACAATTTCCTGGAAACAGAACGTTTTTTATCAAAGGCTTTTCCTGAAAAACATTTAGGTCTTAGGAACTTTCAGCCAGAACAAAACTTTCCATAAAAATGTTCAATTTTGCCCCATTTTGCACTCAACTTTCTTTTCACTGAGAACATCCCAGCTGGCTCTGTGCCCGGGGCTGGAGAAAGGTCGCTGCTGGTTTGGGCTGGCGGAAGGCACGTGAGGCTATGTTGACGCAGTACATGGCAAAACAGTGCCAACGTCACCACAGACCAATCTGTCCATGAGGTGGTGTCCCTGTCAACCCTTTGCTAAGATGAGCAGCATGTGGCAGGGACACGCACCAAGGTCAGGTGCATCTGTCTGAGCTCAGGGATCATTTCACCAAACTTAGCCCCCTGTGACCCGAGAGAAGGAACATGTATAGTCAAACCAAAGCCCCTCTCTGAGCTGATCTGATGTATCTCCATGTTCCTCTGCCTCCCTGCTATCGCCTTTGCTAGCAGTAAGGACGGCTGGCTGGGTACACGATAGAAACAGCAGAGCCCAGGGGACAAGGAACATAAAAAGCCTTTTCAGACGCCGAAGGAAAACACAGCCTCTCTTTGCAATATTTGTCCAGGGCATCCTCTCGGGGAGAGACAGCTCCCAAGGCAGCCGCTCTCTGATCCAACAGATTGGTGCTTGCTAAAGAATTCACCCCTGGGGCTGCTTTCTGGCCTGGGATCTTTGAGGGTGGGTTTTTATTCTTATTCTTTGCAAAATCTTTCTCTTTAAAACTGGTTCCCACCTTCTGTGAAGCAGCAAAACAGTCTGGTTAATAATCCGGGGACGAGGTTGGCTCTGCCTGCCCCATCACCACGGCGTGAGACTTTGTTTGATTGATGCTCTGGGCTTCTTCGCAGCTCATGGTTCAAGAGCAGGTGGTTTGTTGTGGTCAGTCAGCCCAAAGCTGAGCAAGGAGCAGTCAGGGGAGCAAAGAGAGCCAGACCTTCAAAGGTATTTAGGCTCCAGTTTCCAGTGGAAGTACTGGGCACTCACACAGAGAGCGCTCAGCCACTTACCAATTTATCCTCACAACACGCCAGTGGAGAATTACCATGAGCCCTGTTTACAGAGAGGGAAACCCACACAGAAGAAGTGACTTGGCCAAGGTCATGCAGTGAGTCCGTGGCGGAGCTGACTGGAGTCCTGACACCCACTTCCCTGCTCTCACACTAGCCAGCTCTTCCTCCCAGAGCCAGGCAAAGGACCCATGGCACGTCCCTTCCTTTAATCACATGACAGCATTCTCACCCCTACTGCCAGTCCCAGCAGGGAAGGAAAGTTAGCCAGAAAGGGGCTGAAAAGCTAAATGTGCTGGAATGTCTCCTAGGGAGCTTAAAACCCTGAATGGGGAGGGATGGGATGGACTAGGGATCCCAGAGGTTTTGCACTGCAGGCTAAGGTCAGCGGGGAGGGGTGGGATAGATGCATTGCTGCGAGTTAACCAGGGCAGCCGAGGAACTGCTAGCAGGACGTCCAAGAGAGCTTGTTGAGAAGCAGCTAGAAATCCTTCCTGACCACACCGGAGGGCGGCAAGCTGGGGGGAAGGAAAGCCAGTGCTGGTTTTTCCAGGTTGCCCAGGCAGGATTTTAATGCAGCGTGCTGGCGACCCTGCAGTCTGGCTTGTAAATACACTGAGGCCGGGCCATGACCCTTCTGTGTGCCCTGAGCGCATGGTAAATAACAACAGCACCCCTCTGTGGAGAGTAGCAGCTGTTGGGACCGTGCAGGTCTGCTTCCTGCTAGAGGAGAATTCAGTAGTGTGTAGGTTGGGCTGTTGCGGTAGTTTGTTTATTTTCTGCATATTTACCAGTCCTGGAACAGAGGTGGGCACAGAGCACACAGGCAATACCCTTGTCCTGCTCCCAGCCCTATCCCCAGCACTGGCTTTGGTTGCAGAGCTGAAGGCTGAGAGCAAACGGTCCAGCTACTTGCAACAGCTCCCCCAAGGACACTGCGCATGAAGACCAACAGCACAACATTTCTTCCAAGACTAAAAACTTGCTCACATGATCTCGCCCGTGCGCTAGTTCGAATCACAGCTGATTCGAGCCAGGAAGTGCGCGCCGGGACGCGTTAGTTCGGACTAAAGCCCTTAGTCTGAACTAACGTTACTCCTCCTAGCGCGCCGGCGAGATCATGTTAATGAAGCGCGGGATATTTAAATCCCCGCTTCATTAACTACTTCGGTCGTCTCCATTTGCATCCCTAGCCCGAACTAGGGATGCAGTGTAGACGTACCCTTAAAGGGGCACCAGGATCTCCTGGGATATCATTTCTTATGGCTGGCAGCTTACCCTGGGAGCATCCAAGCAGACATGAGATAAAAAGGATCAGGACCCAAGGGTCTTTACATATTTCCAGCAGCCCCTTGGCCTATGAGAACACAACAGTCTTTTGATATAACCACATGGTAATTTATTAAACACCAGATAATGAACATAAAGTAGTGTATCCCTTAAGCAGTTTATCACAGACTTTAAAGAGACATCTTTATCTCACCCAAGATTCATCTAAATGTTAATAATCCCTTTTGATCTTGGAATCAACCATTACAGAGATAGACAGGACATGGTAGAAGTAACCATCTAACTAGAATTAGACTCTGCTTTCTAAGGAGACAGGTTTGCATATCAAAGTTCTAGCACTGATTGGCCTTAATTGGCCTTTACATATTTTTCTCACATGCCTCTGTGGTTGGCTCTAGGTCATTTGGCCTGGGAGCCTTTAACCCTTTGTAGCCATGTGTCCTACTTGGCACAAGTTTTGTTGCAGCATGATCTGTATGGCCACGGTTTAATCAGATAACGTCACCACGTTCCCGAATGATGTTTCCTTTTTTTGGAACACTGTCACGCTGTTGATTCTTATTTACCTTGTGATGCTACAGTGCCCAGGGCACAGGCAGACAGTGCCAAGGCACAGTGAGGTGAGACCTGCTTGACTGCTGAGGAGGCTTGGTGGGAAACAATTTCCCCCTGCACTAACTCAAGTCACGGGGCTGCAGTTCCGAGCCACAGGAATGGGGGGGGTAATGCCAGCTACTCAGTAGCCCCAGCTGCTGGGGGGTTAAATATGGGGAAGGCTCAACACGAGCACTAAAAATCCATCTCCACAGTGCGGCTCCATCCGCCTCACGGCCTCTGTCAGCCGGTGGAATTCCCGCCCCACAGTCACTGACACGCCCGGCTGCAGCGACTCCAGGAAGCATTCTTGGGTCGTACGGGAGGGCAGATGGATTAGCCCAAGGAGCTCTTGTGGCCTTAGAATATGTGCCTCATAATTCACCCTCATAATTCACCGGCCATGCAAGGCCTGCTCCGGGCTGGAACTCTCACAGAGGAGCTGCCACTAGTGTGGACCAGACAAGTCATAAAGAAACTCTGAGCCCATCACTTACGTCCCGTCCGACACACGCGGCAGCATCAGACGTGGTTTATGAGCCGCTGGCCCTTTTTTTACAGCTGAAGTCCAGATTTATCTCCCGCTCGCTCTGTCATGGTCCTGGGCAGGGTTCATTTCTCTTCCCTGTCAGACCTTTAAGGGCAGGATTGATGGAAGTCAGTGTCCAACAGTGGATTACAAGGGGGCGGGGAGCCGGGAGGCCTGGGGGCTGTGTCTGGCTCCGGGAAGGAGGCTGCCTTATCCCTTGGTTAGAGCAAAGGGTTGGGAGTGAGACCGGCTGCGCTCAAATCTCCCATTGCAATGACTTTTGCAAATGCCATCTGCCCCAGACCCACCCTCCCCTCCCTCTCCCTACCCCGCAGTGGGATAAGAAGGGAGACTTTTTCCCAGCTCCATAGGCTCAGGGGGTCTGAACTCTCTTTTGTTCTCCAGCATAAGGCAACCCCCAGAACTCCGGGGTGGCCTTGAGCAAATCACGTCGCTGTTCTGTGCCTCAGTTTCCCCATCTGCAAAAATGGGATAATGCCATCAACTGTCCCCTCCTCCTGGGGAATTTGAGGGCTTAGTTCATTGATGTCTGTAACAAGCTTTGAGCCCCCTAGCTCTTGCAATGGGAGAGGGAAATCTTGCCCAGCCTGGGGAGTAAACACTCTGTGCTCTGCAATGTGTTGGCAGGTCCGTTCCGCTGTACGGAAAAGATGGCACCGGTGGCAGGACAAGCACTCCATCCGCACCCGCGTGGCCAGAGCCATGTCCATCCCCACGTCGCCGACGCGCGTCAGCTTCCACAGCATCAAGCAGTCCACGGCGGTCTGAGACGGGACACCCTTGCGGAGGAGGGGAGCCACGTTTGCGGCAGATCCTCGGCTGCTTGCACGGCAGACTGAGCATGGCGTGGCGGCTGTGTACTTCCTGGATGGACTCTCTGCCCCAGGAGCCCAGAGAAAGGCAGCTGAACCCTGGCGGGGACTGGCGGACACCAAAGAAACCCCTCGCCAATGTCTGCCCGGGGAGACCAGCTCTCAGAGCAGCTCTTTTTACTCACTGAACCCTTGTGAAGCCAGCACCCCCCGTGCCCAGGACTGTGGGGCTGGGCAGTGTCTGGTGGCCCGGGCAAGGCCTACAGCAGCTGAGGGTGTCACATTCTCTGGGGGTAGGCTGGGGGGCCAAGCAATGCCCCAACTGAGGCCAGGTTTGCTGGAGATGCGGCTCCAACATCTGCCCAATCCTGACCCAGCAGCAGGTCTGACGGGAGCGCTTGCCAGGCCAGTGAGAGTCCGGCTAGTGCCGGTCACATGGACGGAGGCGACCAGCGTGTGTCCTGGCCTCTCTCCACATTCCCATGCATGTCCCGGCTCCTCTGGGATATCAGTTCCTCTCTCTGGCTCAGGCCGGCGTGGCACGAAAGGCCCGTGTGCGGCACTGTCATGACCCAGGCAGCAGCCACGGCCACACATGGTGGGCAGCTCCCCGTACTGCTGGGCAAGCCTGGTGCAAGCTGCTTCCAGGATCCCACTGCCAGCACTGCTGCCCTACAAGCTGCAGCGAGGGGACTGCCTGATCTGTGTTCAGCCAGAATACAGACCCGAGCCTCGGGTCATGACCGGCGTTTGCCTGGCACCGTGTCTGTGCTTCGTCTCCATTTTATCACAGCCCTGAGACTGTTGGTTCCCCACGCCCACCCTGCCCCTAGCCCACCCGGTGGGACCCCTGGCAAGGCCTCAGGGCAGCCCCTGCAATGCAGCCTGCCGCAGCGCTGGGGTTTCCAACCTGCCCCCCAAGCCCAGTGTGTGGTGCCTGGCAAAGGCCCGTGGCAGCCACGCCCACATGGGGACTTCGCTCCAGGGCTTCCAGGTATCTGCGTGGTTTGAGCATTTGTCAGAGGAGTCAGAGCCTGGGTCTTCACTGGAGGGTTTGCCCCTGTTCCCGGCACTCACTCCCTTGGCATCCCGGCTCGAGGGCGGGTGCGCGAGCTGTGGACAAGCTGTGCTAATGTCCTGCACCCCGCCAGGCCAGCCAACACCAGCGGAAAGCTCCCCTGGGGCTGACCAGGATGGAGGATCGCTGGAGCCTGGAGTCAAGTTCACTCTGCAGGAAAGATGAGCCCCAGGAAAGCATCGCAGACGGCCATGGCATCACTACAAGCCCCTGGAGCTGGAAAGAGCCACAGGGAGACACACACACACAGCCACAGCCCACAGGGAGACACCCTCTCCCCCCCACCAGCGGAGGGAGGAGTCGCTGCCACTCACCAGCTGAGGCATGAGAGGGCTGGAGGGGTGAGATTGTTCCTCCCCGAGCAGAGACTTGGCAGGAGAGGGCCATGGGGAGGGCGCGAAGAGGAGGAAGGCAGCTACCATTGAAACAGCAGGAGAAATTGAATTGGGATGTGCTGGCGTCTGCCCATGGCAGGACGGGGACTTGGAGGACACCTGGGTTCACACCCTTCTCCGTGGACGAGAGGGTCAAAAGCACCACAGAATTCTTTAATTACTCCCAAATATATCCATGTGCACGCACACACATACACACACGCTCACACACACTCAAATAGATAAACACAGTTCATTCACATGCACTTTCACACACAAACACAAAGCACCTTGGTTTTATGCCTCATCCCACAATGCAGCCGTGATGTATTTTTTTTCTAACATAAGCAAAATTGGGTCCAACTCTGCTGCATTTTCTACAGGCTGTGATTCCCGCAGGAGAGCTGGCTAGGCAAGGAAGGGGACCTGGAGCTTAGCTGCCCCCCAGGGCTTTGGTCCAGAAGGGTCTATAGAGGTGGAGTACTACAGTGAGCACTGAGGAGACAGCAGTAAGCTGTGGGGTGGCATGTTCTGTAGTTTTACAATCCAGCTACTTCCACATGTTTATGCATATTCATCTGGTATGCAAATCAGGACTTTGCATCATTTGCATAAACCTGCCGGATTTCTGGACCTTCCACCTTGTCTGGCTACACTCTCCGGCGGGTAGAACCGGATGGCATACATTCCTGGCTGCCCTGAGCTCCTAGCTGGGAGCCTGGGAACAGCTCGTCTGTGGGCAGGGATTGCATGTGCCTTCACCTCTACAGAAAAATTGCAGCCTGTGAACTCCCGGTAGCAGTGACAGTAGAGCTAGGCAGGAAATCCTTCATGAAACATTTTTTTCTTCCAGTAATGTCCATTTGTGGAAACGTCAAGTTTTCTCAGGAACGGCTCAGTTATGACAAACTCCTCAGCTGTGGAAAAACACGTGTCTCGGTTCCAAAAAGGTCCCGTTTTGACAATTCCTAAATGGGTCTCCAAGTCCAAAGGACTTTCTGTTCAGAAATTAAAGGTAATTAGAGTAATGACTTTTTTTTAAAAAACATGGTTGAAATTGAAATAAATGTTTCAATTGGCCTGAGGGGGGAGAGGGAGGTCATGAAAATGTCCAAGGTTTCCACCTTTCATCCCAACTTGGGATGGGAAAAATATTCAGAATCTGAGAAATGGTCACAGGATGGAAAACCATTTCCTACCCAGCTCTGTGTGAGAGCCCATAGCCATCTCCTTGCATTGACCTTTCTAGAAGTCCTTGCTCAGCATTACTGAGTTCTACCAAGCGTGCCAGAGTCTCCTCAGATACATCCCCCACCTCCATGCACGGCCTTGGAGAGGCTGTCTCCAGACTGGGTGTCCGCACTTCAAAAAGGATAATCAACCATTGGTGAGGATTTAGAATCATAAGAATCATAGAACCATAGAGCTGGAAGAGACCTCCGAAGGTCATCAAGTCCAGCCCCTGCTCTAGGCAGGACCAATCCCAACTAAATCAACCCGGCCAGGGCTTTGTCAAGCCGAGACTTAAACTCCTCTAGGGATGGAGACTCCACTACTTCCCTAGGGAACCCATCCCAGTGCTTCACCACCCTCCTAGTGAAATAGTTTTTCCTAATATCCAACCTGGACCTCTCCCACCACAACTTGAGCCCATTGCTCCTTGTTCTGCCATCCGTCACTACTGAGAACAGCCTCTCTCCATCCTCTGTGGAACCTCCCTTCAGGAAGGCCTCAGAAGATCCTTATAAGGTTGATTTGAGGTCTGCAAAACTTGCCTGCCAGTGAGGTCTAATGGAACTCCACTGGCTTAGTTTATCCAAGATGGCTAAGAGGCAATTTCTTTATGATGTGTAAGCAAGGTATATTTTCCAGGGTTTATTGATTGCCTTGGGAGTGAAGGTATTTGCAGCAGGGTTTGAGTTCTGTGTGGATGTCCAAACGCTGGGTTATTTTCATGGCTTTCCCTTTGGAGATGCACCTCGCACTGTTTCAAGCTACACTATGTTCAAGCGCATTAGGGAAACTAGTGCCTGCCAGCAGCATTGGCATGGACCAGTTAGAAATCCACACTGGCACTCCATGTAGGCAAGCTCAGTTACCAGCCACTGAGCAGGGACGTGGCCTCAGTAAACAGCCAGGCCTAGGAAATGGTTGAAATCCATATGAACTGAGAAAGCACGTCAGTGTGGGCTGGAAAAACACTGGCTTGTTTGAGGGTTCTGCTTCCAGGGTGTTTTATCAGTGTTTCTTATCAGTTCATACCTGGATTCAGAAACCTAATCCCTCGGTGTCTACGTCAAGAGACTATATCAGCCTTACAGAGCTCTCTTAGGGTATGTCTAGACTACAGGCTTTTGTCGACAGAAGTTTTGTCGACAGATAAAGACAAAGACAAAAAGCGTCTAGACTACATTCAATTCTGTCGACAAAGCAAGCTGCTTTGTCGACAAAACCCTGTAGTCTAGACACAACCCTAGATGCAATAACACCTTCTGTCGACAGAACTCTGTCGACAAAAGTCGTTATGCCTCGTAAAATGAGGTTTACCAGCGTCGACAAAACTGTTGAGTTCTGTCAACATTATATCGGTAGTGTAGACGCAGGTATAGTTTTGTCGACAAAAGTCCACTTTTGTCGACAAAACCCTGTAGTCTAGACACACCCTTAGGGTATGTCTACATTTGCATCCCTAGTTCGTACTAGGGTGCAAATGTAGGCATTCGAAATAGTCAATGAAGTGGGGATCTCGCTGGTGCGTTACTCTTAACTCCTCCTTTTTTGAGGAGTAACGTTAGTTCGAACCAAGGGCTTTGGTTTGAACTAATGCATCCCAGCGCACACTTTCTGCTAATGAAGTGCGGGATATTTAAATCCCCACTTCATTGACTATTTTGGATGCCTACATTTGCATCCCTAGTGTGAACTAGGGTGCAAGTATAGACATACCCTTAGGTAGCTGGCAGGGAAAGAACATAATCCAACAGCTGGAATCCACAGGCAGGACAGTTACAATCCTAGGGCTGGAAGAGCCCTCAGGAGCTGTCAAGTCCAGCCCCCTGCTCAAAGCAGTTCAAAAGGGAAATAAACCCAGTGGAGTAAACCTTTGGAACAGATCAGCAAGGGGTGTGGCAAATACATCATCACCAGTAACATTTCCAGCTGTAGCATTGCTGGAATCACAGCTCAGACTGGCTGACCACTGTAGTCCTTCTAGCCTTAAAAGTGATAACTCTGCAAAGCCCTGCCAGTCAGAGGACAGCCCAAGGGCAGTAGCCCAAAGCTAGTCAGACAGTATATCTAATTCTAGGAAGGCAGGGGACAGAGTGACTCTGTGCCAGGCCTGGATCTTCTGGGGCCCTGCCAGATTTCCCTGGTGCTTGTTTGAACAGTCCCAAGCTCCATACACACATCACATTGGTGTCTGACAGTTCCACATGGCTGATTAGCCAACAGTTCTCCCAGCAGACGATTTCCTGGATGGATGGGGTACAGGAAGGATCATCTGTCTGGCAAAGAGTCTACAGCAAGGTGAGGTCTCCGAGTCCCCTTTCACCTCAATCCTCCCCAAACATGGGCTAATTATCTCTCAGTGGCAGGTGGGTCCTATGCAGAAAAAGCTAACACAATGCTGAGAGGCTGAGAGTCATTAGGAAAGGGATAGATAATAAGACAGAAAATTCATATTGTCTATATAAATCCTGGGTACACCCACATGTCAAATACTGTGTGCAGACCTGGTCACCCCATCTCTAAAAGTTATATTGGCATTGGAAAAGGTTCAGAAAAGGGCAACAATATTGATTAGGGATATGGAACAGCTTGTCTATGAGGAGAGATTAATAAGCTTGGAAAAGAGATGACTAAGGTTGGGAGACATGATACAAATCTATAAATATATACATCTATAAAATCATGACTGGTGTGGAGAAACTAAACAAGGAAGTGTTAGTTACACCTCACGACACAAAAACTAAGGGTTACCAAATGAAATGAATGGGCATCAGGTTTAAAACAAACAAAAGGAAGTATTTCTTTACACAACACACAGTCCACCTGTGGAACTCCTTGCCAGAGGATGTTGTGAAGACCAGAAGAATAACAGAGTTCAAAAAAGAACCGGATACATTCATGGAGGATAGGTGCATCAATGGCCAGGGCTTTGTCAAGCTGGGACTTAAAAATCTCTAGGGATGGAGATTCCACCACCTCCCTAGGAACCCATCCCAGCGCTTCCCCACCCTTCTAGTGAAATCGTTTTTTCTCATATCCAACCTAGACCTCCCCCACTGCAACTTGAGCCCATTGCTCCTTGTTCTATCATCTGTCACCACTGAGAACAGCCTCGCTCCATCCTCTTTGATAACAGCTGGAGGCTGCTATCAAATCCCCCCTCACTCTTCTGTATATTTATTAAGCCCAAATCTCACAGCCTCTCCTTGTAAATAATGTGTCCCAACCCCCTAATCGTTTGTGTTGTCCTTTGCTGGACTCTCACCAATGCATCCTTTCTGTAGTGGGGGGCCCAGAATTGGACACAATACTCCAGAATCGAATAAAAGGGAAATAATCACGTCCCTTGATCTGCTGGCAATATTCCAATGTACCCTCAAATTATGTTAGCCTTCTTGGCTACAAGGGCACACTGCTGATTCAGATCCAGCTTCTCATCCACTGGAATTTTCTGTTGAACTGGTGCTTAGCCAGTTGGTCCCCAGCCTGTAACAATGCTTGGGATCCTTCCTTCCCATGTGCAGGACTCTACACTTCTTGTTGAACCTCCTCAAGATTTCATTTGGCCCAATCTTCCAATTTGTCTAGTTCACTCTGGCCCCTATCCCTGCCCTCCAACATATCTACCTCCCCCTCTAGCTTATTGTCTTCTGTGAACTTGCTGAGGGTGCAATCCATCCCCTCATACAGGTCATTAATAAAGATGTTGAACCAAACCAGTCCTGTGGATACCTGCCGCAAATTTGACACAAAGCTGTTGATCACTATTCCTAGGTGCAGCAGCATTGCAGAGAGCTGGGCAGGACCTGGACTTCCCATTTCAAAAGGAATTTTACAATTTCTAAATTTGTTCCATTCCGAACCCGGAACAAAAAAAAAATCTAATTTTCTTGGCAAAGGAAATCCTGGGGAAAACCACTTTGGGTCCGTGGAAATATTTCATGTTGATAAAAATCAAAATATTTCTTTGAATTTTAACCTTTGGAAGCTCTTTCACTTTTTAATATAAAAACATTTAAAAAATCATTTCAAACCGAACAATCACATGGTCTATGCCGAAAGACTTCGAGCTGGGTTGTTCTGGTAACACTGATCTGAATCACTTCCCTGGGGGAGGTTTTGCAAAACATACTGTTGTCAGACTGACACATTTGTCTCCGAATTTTGATATTGGCAAAAAACATTTAGACAAAAACGTGCCGCCCAGCACCAGGAACAAGGCAGCGGTTCGGTGCTTTGCTAGTGGCATGTCAGAGCCAGGAATGGGACTTCTTGTTTTCCGGCCAGGGGGGATTCACTGCTGCCATGTAGAACGCCCGATTCAAATGATGAACCCCTTTACATTTAATAGAGTCAAACAATGCTCATGTGCGCCAGGAAGTGCAGGGATCTGATACAGAGAGCAAACTCCAAAGAGAACAAAACAAATGCAAACCAGAAACCGTCATGGTATCCATCCTACTGCAGGGAAACTGAAGCCAGCTTGTGATACCAACCTCCTGTCAACCTTATGTCCTGCCCGCTTCCTGCCAGCACAGGGTCAGGCTCTGTGATTTCGCAGCCTCTTAGTCATATTTTTTGCCCTGCAGCCTAACATCTTGTCAAATAAACTAAACAAAAGTTGCCACCTACTGCCTTTAAAAACTCCACCTTTGGGTCATGCCCACCCACTGAAACCCACTCTACCATGGAAATCCATCAGCCCCGAGGGATCAATGCCTTCCCTCCTTGGCATCCCCTTGTCTGGGCCAATGCCCATGGACTTTCTTCCTCTCCCTCTAGCCTGCTCCCAGGTGGTCCATGGAGGAGCCTCACCAGGGCCAGTCATGCACATGTGGATTTGGAACCCTCCCCCCTACGAGCTACAAAATAAAACACGGCTGCTTCCTTGTGCTTCTCTGCGGGGCCTCACTTTGTCCGGCGAATGGAGCAGGATTTGCCAGCGCTACAACTAGCACACAGCTTGCATCCCCGCCAGGAAGGCAGTCCCGTCATTGGCCCAGCATTGCCAGCTGCCGGACGCACCGTGTGCGGATTTCACGGCAGCCCTCTCTCAGCACAGGGCAGCATTTCAAACAGGGCGCTGCATGGTGGCACTGGACTCCTGATCAGCGTCCTGCGAGGTCGGTTTGATGTGGCCTCTGTGGGGGATACAAGAGGAGCTTCAGCCTCAGACGGGAAATGGCCTTGGGGTGTTTTCATCATCACATGAGAGGAGAATGGAAGAAACCATCCCAGAGTCTGGATCCACGGGTGTTTTTAAAGGGATGCAAAGCAATTGGGGTTTTTTTCTGAACAATGACACCGAAAAGCAGCTGCGTGTGTGTGCGTGTGTGTGACTCTTTATTTCATCTCCTGTGATACGATTTACACAATTTGCTTTACAAATCTGTGTGTTGCCATGTGTACTCAACTCTGTTTGATTAAAACTGCTTTTAACAATTTCCTGGGGCCTTTGCGGGTGTGCTTGTCTCACAGAGAAGGCAGGGCTGGTTCCATCATGGATCATCACACCTGTTGGCTGGGATCCAAGAGTCCTGCCTTTTCTCCCCACATCTAGGACATCTCAGCAGGGTTTGCTTCCAAGGGACCAGAGTCAGGAAGGGGTGAAGATTCAGATCCATGTCTTCTTGGTTCCAGCCCCTGCTGGCCTTCAGAAAGCCCCAGAGGTTGACACCAAAGCGCAAAATACAGAGCCAAGCCTGTTCCTGCTATTTATTTGTAGGTGCCAAATAAGCTAAAATGGGATGGTGATCTGACCTAACATTACTACTTGGAGGAAGTGTGGACTAGTGGACAGAGCTCAGACAAGCTGGGTTCTATTCCCAGCTCCGGCCCAGAACAAGATATTTTCCTGGCGGCAGAGTCTGGATAAGGAGATTGACATCAACTGCTGACAAGCCTTCTCTGGGTATTACTGTTCTTGGCTCTTTCATGTGTGAGGGGCCAAGCCCCTGCAACCTCTGTGCTGCTGTTCCCCACGTGTTACAGGGATCATGACATAGGAGGGCAGGTGGGTGGGATCAACGGTGTGGTGTGCAGAGAGGAAGTGCTCATTATTACTGTTGTATCTTTCGTTCACATATTATTACTCATCGCCAGCTGTCAGTTTCTACGCATAGGGGAGAGTGGCCCCTACTGAATCCGCCCTCCACAGACCACTGCACTGAGCTCAGCACTGACTCAGAGGCCAGGGCGCCCCCTAGTGAGCCACCAACACCGTTCCCCGCAGAACAGTACCCCTCTACTACCGCTTGAGGGCACTGTAGTCATTACCGACTCAGAGAGGAGAGCGCCTCCTTCTGCATGCCCTGCACACTCCCTGCAGAACAGTGCCCCCTAGTGAGTGTAATCTCAAGGGGTGATTTGGTTCAGGACTAACTGGAGACTGAACACTAGCTACAACGCCATTTCGGGCAGAAATTGGGTTGACCATTGGCCTCCCTTTCTCTCCCTCCTTTGGACAGTGAGCAAGTTCTCAGGCTGAGGCAGTCAGGCTGAAAAACCGCAGTATTTTCTGAACTTCTGCACAAGATCACTGAGGCTGCTCTTCACTAGCCCGGCCAAGAGATAATAATGGGGGCAGTGTTGGTCTTTGGAGCAAGGCCAATTGAAACTGAATGTCATGGCACCGTTCTGTGTCCTGCTGAAATTCAAACACAAGCATCTTTTTTTGGTCAGGCACTCTCGTGCGGAATTAATTCACATATTGGGCCGCGCTGGAGGGCACCTAAGAATTATTGGTTCCTGCTGATCACATGATAATTATACTCAAGAGACACATGGGTGAGGTAACATTTTGCATTGGGCCAACTGCTATTGGTGAGAGAGACGAGCCTGCCCATTACAGAGCTCTTCTTCAGGTGCCTCAGAAGCTCATGTCTCTCCCCTGCAGAAGTTGGTCCAATACAAGACATCACCTTGCCCTTGTCTGTCTAATATCCTGGGACCAACGCAGCTACAACAACCCTGCAAACAATCATAGCTGCAGTTATCAATGCCCAGATGAATGGCCTGTCACTTGCTGTCTTTGGAGAGCATCTAGCCGGTCGCAATGATCCAATTCTAAGTTGCTAGTAATGTCCTGCTATGTCTCAGGAATGAGAGATGCGTTGTGAGAACACAGGGCGCGCACACATCCTGGGTTGCTGAGACTCCCCCGTCCTATCACCCCGCTTATAAGTTTATCAGATTCCATCTTCAGAGATTTTAAAGCCCGATGGAACCATGTTGGGCATCTAGTCCGACTTCGTTGGGCCGTCTGACCCCACTGCTCTTTCTGCCAGGCTGTTCCAGAACCTCCCTCCGCTGCTTAGAAACCTTCTTCCCATCTCAAGCCTACATTTATTCATGGCCATTTGCTCTTGGGCCAGTCTTGTCCTTTAGCTTCACACACGCGCTCACACACACACACACACACACACACACACACACACAGCATTCTCTCCAGGGCGCTCTGCACAAAGTAAGAAGGCTTAGAAGTATCGCTATGATGGGGTTTTGTACTGGGCCCGGGACTTGGTTTAGTGAAACCTGCAGCAAGGGGGGGGGGGGGGTCACATTCATGCAGAGACATGGGACAGGCCACCCCTGGGCTTTTATATTCCAAAAGGAAGGAAAAAACTACAGGGGAAGAGAAAACGTCTGTATCCAGTCTGGGGTGTGTAGGCGGGTGGGTGACTAGCAAACCTCTCCCCACCCGGCGGAGAGGGATCTTCCCACACACAGCCTGCACTGATAGGCACCCGTTCAGATCCACGTGGACTAAGGAGCAATGCCTGTGTCACTCACACATGCATCCTTGCCATCTTCCTGCACCTCCCCTTCCTGCCACAGGCTTCGGCCCAGCTGCTAGTGATACGTGGTATTAGCACGCTGGCCTAACAAGTGTGCACGCCCCATTCTGGTAGGCGGCTCGTGCAACTGGACACACTCACCAGGCCATGCACCGTACTGGGGGGAGGCACAAGGGACAAGCTTTCTCCCTGGGGCAAGTGACCTCTCCCTCCCACCCCCGCAATGGAAATGCCTGCAGGAATCGCTGTGAAACAGCCTCAGTTGGACGTCACAGAGGGTGCAATTCTGGCTGGCTTCCTTTATACCGAAAAGGGGAAGCTCCAAATGTGCCCAAATCCCACCGAAAGTCAATGGGATGCGGGTGCCTAAATCACTCGGGTGCTTTTGCAAATGTTCCTCTGAGCAGGTACTATCCCCTCCCACCAACATGCCTCAACCTTGCCACTCAGAGGGGTCAGCTGGTAGGCGAGTTGCCATGGCAACCCTATCCTCTCTGATGGATGCTGCCAAGGAAGGCCAGATTGTCACACCCCCAGATCCCCAGCGGCTCCCCATTGATCTCAGACACTCGGGAAGATTTGGCCACTCCATTTATTTAAAACAGTGGCCTAGTGGGAAAGGCTCGGCCCCCCCCATGGCCAGCCATAAGCCCCTCCTGTTACTGTAAGTGCTGGCTTGGGGGCGTTTTACAGAGGGACGGGGTTTAGGGATTTCCCAGCACTGTACAATGCCAGAGAATGACTTGGGAGTGTCCTGGGATCCGTCTTTGGCTGGCGGCTGAGGCCGATTAAAACCAACGGCCCCCGTGAGTTGCTTCAATGGGACGACAGCACAAAGCCCGGGAAGGGAGACACAGATGGCTGGCGGCATTCCATTTGGCTGCCGTGACTTGATTAACAAATGAGGCCCTCTCCAGAGACGGCCTCCCGCCCCACCAATCGTCTTGGTTCCGCCTCCTCCATCTGGGGTGACATTTATCCCCCTGCTCTCAGTCCCCTGAAGACCAAAATCTGGAGACGACGGCCCTGACCTTACAGCAGCCAGACGAGCAGGAGGGAAAAGGAAAGGGGCGAATTCCAGAGCTTTTTGTCCATGGCTGGAATTTACCGTTTGCTGACGATGCCTCTCTATAACAGAGCCATGGCTGCAGATGACAGATGCAATTCCCAATCCTGGATAAACCCTGGGGAGCCAAAACTAGAGTGCAGGTCTTTGGTTCCAGACACCCGCCTCATAGCTAACGGGCACTCGTCTAACTGAGTCAAACGATACATCTCTTATTCCATTTGCCCAGCCACCAGATGGGGACAAAATAAACACCTCCTGCTTCATTATCATCACATAGGAGAAGATTTACCTGGTCCTTAACGCCAATCATTTTTGGGGAGGGGAGGTTTCCATTTAACTCATTGCTCTGGGGTGGGGCTGGTAATGAGGGGGTCAGTATGCAGGCAGCCTTGGGAAGAGAGGACTATCGCAGTGGTGTCCAGTAGCAGTGAGTTCCACAGGCTACATATGAAAACTTGTTTCTTTTTAAGAGTGTGGCTTCCTGGGTGCAGGGGGGAAGGACTTCGTCAGAGGGCTTTTTCAAACCCCCGTGATATGATGCCAACCAGTTCTGCTGGCTCCGCTCTCCCTTTGATGCTCTCTAGGCAAGCAGAGAAGTGTAGAAGACACACCAGGTAGATTCTACCATAGTCCATTCAGCTCCAGCATTTCTCAAACTGCATTGCGCTGGGACCCCCTGGTCCCTTCTGACATGAGTTACTGCCTGACCCCAGAGCCTGAGCCCTGCAGCCCCAGGTGGAGGTCTGGGGGCCATAGCCTGAGCTCCACCCAGATTTCAGCTTCAGCCTTGGGTCCCAACAAGTCTAAGGCTGGCCTTAGTGAGCCCATTAAAATGAGGCCCTGACCCCGCTGGGCTCCCAACCTACAGTTTGAGAACCACGGAGCTAGCGGCTGGATTGTTCTCTATGGAGCAGGTTAGGGGTCACTGCTCTGCCATTCCCAGGAGAATGCCCTTTTGCACCCCTGCTGTCCTCTGCTTTTCTGCCCACTGCAGGGCCCAGGGAACTGGCACACCCTGGTCTCTGCTGGTGGCATGCAACAGTGTCGTCTCCCACAGACTGCAACCCTCTGGCCTGTCTGGTTGCAGGGAATTAAATCCTAAAATCCTAGGGCTAGAAGAGACCTCAGGAGCCTTCGAGTACAACACCCTGCGAAAGGCAGGACTAAGCCCTAAAGCATCCCAGCCAGGGCTTGGTCAAGCTGGGACTTCAAAACCTCTAGGGATGGAGATTCCACCCCTTCCCCTAGGGAACCCATCCCAGTGCTTCACCCTCCCCCCCTCCCAAGGAAAGAGTTTTTCCTAATCTCCAACCTAGACCTTCCCCGTCTGCAACTTGAGACCATCGCCCCTCGCTCTGCCATCTGCCACCACTGAGAACAGCCTCTCTCCATCCTCTTTGGAACCCCCTTCAGGAAGTTGAAGGCTGCTATCAAATCCCCCCTCACTCTTCGCTTCTGCAGACTAAACAAGCCAAGATCCCTCAGCCTCTCCTCATAGGTCATGTGCTCCAGCCCCCTAATCGTTATGGTTGCCCTCCGCTGGCCCCTTTCCAATGTGTCCACGTCCTTTCTATAATGGGGGGCCCAGAACTGGACGCAACACTCCAGCTGTGGCCTCATCAGAATCGAATCGAGGGGAATAATCACTTCTCTAGACCTGCTGGCAATGCTCTACTTAATGTACCACAATATTACGTTAGCCATATTGGCTACAAGGGCACACTGCTGACTCATCTCCAGCTTCTCATACACTTTGGTCCCCACGTCTTTTTATGTGGAACTGCTGCTTAGCCAGTCGGTCCCCAGCCTGTAACTGTATTTTGGATTCTTCTGTCCTGAGGGAAGGACTCTGCACTGGTCCTTGCTGAACCTAATCAAATTTCTTTTGGCCCAATCCCCTTATTGCTAACATGCCTGTAGAAACCTCTCTTGTTACCCTTCACATCCCTTGGTAGCTGCAATTCCAATTGTGCTTTGGCCTTCCTGCGTGCTTGAGCAATAGATTTATCCTCTTCCCTGGTCAGCTGTTCAAGTTTCCTCTTCTTGTCAGCTTCCTTTCTGTGTTTAAGCATGGTGGGTAGCTGCCTGTGCTACACTGCAGGTTGGTGTGGATGACCCCTTGCTGACCCCTTCTGGCTTTAAACTCTGACTCTCATGCCATGTCTAGTTCTGTGCCCACCCTCCCCTGCACCTTCTCCATTCGCCCGTTCTAACCTGGCTGTGTTTTAACACCCGCTTGCATGGGCATAAGTGCTGACATAAGGCAGGGAAGAAGTAGGCCCCTGCTATGCAACTTGCAGCCGGGTAAACTGAGGAACTGCATTTTTCCTAAGGTCACAGGGCAGAGCCAGGAATGGAACCCAAATGTCCTGATACTCAGACAGCAGCTTGATGACATTCCCTGCTGTTCCACACTGGGTCTCTATAGTCCCCTGCTTCATTAAAACCCAAGACGTAAATGGCATTGGGACGCAGCAGCCGCCCACAGGGCAGGCGGCGGTTACATTCATGCCTACGGATGAAACCTCATTTCCTTTTACAGCTGGAAATGTCTGATTTGATCTGTTTTATTGCCGTTTGCCCAGAGACGTCTCTCTCCCTCCCCCATGTATTATTATTCCAACCTCATGAACGTCTTACATTAATATTTAATCCTTTAATTCTCACACTCATCTTCCCCATGCCCCAGCGTGAGCCCGGCTCCCATTTGTCAGTGTGCTCCCAGCAAAATGGTTGACAGTGACAGCGCTTTCCTGCGCTCATGAAATTTTCAAAGGGTCGTATGGCTCCCGTTTGGAGGACCGTGAAGGGCAGACTCTGCCCTGGGAGCTTAGGGAGGCTGGAGAGACGTGTTAAAGGGCTGGTAAAACACCCCAGGTCGACCATTGGCGCTGGAGGCTGATGTCCTCCGAGCCACAAAGCCGGGAGGCTGTTCCAAAGCACTCCCCCCGACCACGTGTGACCCCTTCCGGCAAGGCTAGAGCTCGGCAGCTGCGGCTCAGCGCCACCAAGTCCTATTTGCGGAGGTTGCTGAGAAAGGGGCCTGCTACGCTGGTGGAGTTGGGTCCCCTGTTCTCTGGGCATTAGAGACACCTTGGAGAGGTCTTAGCCACTTCCCACCCAGCACCGTGCTCCAATCCTGTCTCTGAGGCAGCAGTGACCCCCTCCAGCCCTTTTCTCTGGATACAGCGACACAGAGAGCAGTGCTCAGGCCTGCAGGGCCTGGCTCGGGCCTGTTCCCCACCGGGCAGTTCTGCTCTGACGCTCCAGGGACTAGCGGGAATGAAACCTATTCCCAAGGCAGCGAGTCTCCTGTGCATGGCAGGTGGGGGAACAGACACCCGCTGTGTTTTCCCTGCCTCCTCCCCTCAGGCCTCTGGGCCGATGCCTGCCAGCATGGGGATTGGCCTCAGCCTCTGACTGAATGTTTCTGGACAGTCTCACCCAGAAGGGTTCAGCTGTTTGCCAGGGGCTGGGAACAGGGGACAGGATGGGTTGCTTGGTGGTTGCCTGTGCTGGGCACACAGACATTTGGTGCAGCTGTTCTTATGTCTTTCCGAGCCACCCAAGCAGCTAGGAACCCAACACTCTCACAGCACAGTTCGATGAAGGGGTGGGATCATTATCACCATTATACAGCTGGGGAAACTGAGGCACGATGACTTGCTTGAGGTCATGCAACAAGGCAGGGGCAGAGCTGACCTTAGGACCCAGGGCTCATGGCTATCAGGCTTGGGTTTTAACCAGTACACCCTCCGAGTACAGCACCTCTTGTCAGAGCCCTGCAACCTCAGCAAATTTAGGAGCTGGCTAGGAGAAGAGGCCGAAGCCACGAGCCAAACGCAGCTTGGAATCCAGAGGGCGCCATCGCCTTGGTCCTACACACAGAGGTGCGGCTCACTGGGGCAATTGGCTCCAGAATGCGGCGCCCCAACTGGATCCAAATTGAGGCTCCTTTGGATAACAGGACTATGTAATTCTCTAGCACCTTCCGTCTGCAGCCCACTGCCTGGATATTGGCCGCTCAGTCTTCACTGTGCACTTCCAGCCCCTCTGGAACAGCTTAGCCCTTATGCGGATCACATCAGAAGGGGGCGGGGCACAAAGCTGCCATCCAATTGGCCCCAAGGCTAGTAGGAGGAAATGTCATTGTCCACATTGGAACGGGCCAAGTTTCAGGGTTAACCGGTGAAGAGGGGTCAGCACCTGGGAGCACAAGTGTCCACAACCTCAGCGTTGGGCATCAAAGAAGAGACCCCAAGAGCTAGCAGCCTGGCATTTAAATAAGGGAAATGCCTGGTCCCGGAGGGTACGTCTAAACTACATGGCTCCATCGCCGGAGCCATGTCGATTAGTGTACTCGAGAAAGGGAAATGAAGCGGCGATTTAAATAATCGCCACTTCATTTACATCAAAATGGCTGCCGTGCTGTGCCGATCAGCTGTTTGGTGGCCCAGCGCAGTAGTCTCGGAAGCCCTTGTCAACCGCTCTGTTATGCCTCGTGGAATGAGGTTTACCGGGGCAGTTGACAAGGGCTTCCCTTGTTGACCGCGGAGCGTCCAGACTACTGCGCTGTGCTGCCAAACAGCTGATCGGCACAGCGCGGCAGCCATTTTGATGTAAATGAAGCGGCGATTATTTAAATCGCCGCTTCATTTCCCTTTCTCGAGTACACTAATCGACATGGCTCCGTCGATGGAGCCATGTAGTTTAGACGTACCCTCCGGGACCAGGCATTTCCCTTATTTAAATGCCAGGCTGCTAGCTCTTGGGGTCTCTTCCATTGCTTTGCCCATGTAAAATAATTCAGGCTACGTCTAGACTGCAGGCTTCCTTGTCCTTAGGAACAGCTGGACCAACAATATTCAGCCAGAGGCAGACACCTGGCATGGAAAATTTCAACCAAACTGATAGGCTACGTCTAGACTGGCATGATTTTCCGGAAATGCTGTTAACGGAAAAGTTTTCCCTTAAAAGTATTTTCGGAACAGAGCATCTAGATTGGCATGGATGCTTTTCTGCAAAAGCACTTTTTACGGAAAAGCATCCGTGCCAATCTAGACGCGCTTTTCTGCAAAAAAGTCCCGATGGCCATTTTCGCGATCGGGGCTTTTTTGCGGAAAACAAATCTCAGCTGTCTACACTGGCCCTTTTGCTCAAAAGTTTTGCGCAAAAGGACTTTTGCCCGAACGGGAGCAGCATAGTATTTCCGCAAAAAGCACTGATTTCTTACAGTAGGAAGTCAGTGCTTTTGCGGAAATTCAAGCGGCCAGTGTAGACAGCTGGCAAGTTTTTCCGGAAAAGCGGCTGATTTTCCGGAAAAACTGGCCAGTCTAGACACAGCCATAAAGTTCAGCAAAGTTCTAAGTAACCAAAAACAGGGTCTTGTAATGGGAAGTATCAAGCAACCTTAACAGGCAGCACTATTAGCCCTGCCTATAATAGACATGACACTGCTCTAGCCTCACTTTTGAAGATGGCACTTACCACAACACATTGTCCCCCTACAGCCATGATGGGGCACTAGCCTCAGCATCAGATGGGATAATGAAGTAGAACCAGGGTTTCCCTTGGAGGTGTCATCTCCAAGGTCTGAGCAGGCCTAGCCCTGTTTAAGAGCCTCCAGAGAACACACACATACAGGTCAGTAAAAACCAGAAGACGGGCCAGATTCGTCCACCTCAGGCCTTCAACGTCTTGCCAGCGACATTCGAGAAGAGCCAAGCACGGGCGGCAGGAAAAGCTCGTGCCCGACAGCTCTAGCAAACATGTGCGGGCCCATTAGGCCATCAAGGTTTCTTGGCAACTACCTGAAGAAAATTGCCCTGGGAGAAGGACAGCGCAACACATCACCGGCGCTATCACCCTAATTGCATTTAGAAATATCAGTCCCGGAACGCAATCAGAACTATTTATTTTCTTGACAAGGGAACAGAACAAGAAGTTGATCATCACATCAGACACTCAGCATTGACAATCTACTGCTTCCCGCCAGCAGAGATAACAGCGGCTGTACAAAAGCACCCAGAGAGCAAGGGGAACTGCTGGTCCTCTCATTTGATCTTTGTGCTTTTGAAATGCTTTGTAATCAAAGCGGGAGAGCAATTTCTTTTTTAAAAAATTGCTTCCATGCAAGTAACTGGTGCTGGCTTGGCAGCTCTGGGAACAGAATCCCTTTGATATTCACGCACCGGGGGCAGAGATTCAGCAGTTGTGTGGCCGGTCCAAAAACCATTAGCACTCACCACAGGGGACTTTCAGGCAAGAAAAGGATCTTGATGATCTTGTAGGCCACACCACAGGCCAGAGAACCTCACCCACCCACTCCTCTTAACTCCGTAATAGGCCCAAAACCTCCAGCTGAGCTGCAGAACTTCTCAAATTATGAATTGAAGACTCTGAGTTACAGAGAATCCACCGTTGATTGCCATTTATCTAGCTTAAACCTGCAACCGACCCATGCCTCATTCTGCGAGGGAAGGCAAAGAAACACTCCAGGGTGAGGGCTGCCAGGGGTTCTGTGTTTTCGACTGGAAAGTCTGGTCAAAAAGGGACAGAAATGTAGCCGTGTTAGTCTGGTGTAGCTGAAACACAAAACAGGACTATGTAGCACTTTAAAGACTAACAAGATGGTTTAATAGGTGATGAGCTTTCGTGGGCCAGACCCACTTCCTCAGATCAAATGTGGGTCTGGCCCACGAAAGCTTATCACCTATTAAACCATCTTGTTAGTCTTTAAAGTGCTACATAGTCCTGTCTTTTGGTCAAAAAGGGACCTGGCAGTCTCCGGACACTGAAAGTTTGGTTACTGCAGGTCACCAGGTCTATGTCAAGACTGCAGGCTTTTTGTACAAGAAGCTTTTGTCGGAAGAGATCTTCTGCAAAAACTTCTTGCACAAGAGCTCATCCATATTGCAAAAGCGCATCGAAATAGCCATGCTCTTTTGCAAAAGAGAGCATCCACATTGCATGGACGCTCTCCCGAAAGTAAATATTGATTGCTGTGCACAGAATGGCCACCAGGGCACCTGTGCTTTTTCCTCTTCCCTCTTTTTGTGCAAAAACCCTTCTCTTCCCCGTCCACACACACCTTTTTGTGACAGAGCTCTTTTGCAAAAAGGCTTCTTCCTCGTAGAAAGAGGAATAGCAATTGTGAAAACGCCCTCTGTTCTTTCAATCCTCTTGTGCAAAAATGCACTTGAGGTATGAACACTCTGTGAGTTTTTGTGGGAAAATGGCTGTTTTTCCTCAAAAACTCTGTACTGTAGACATAGCCCAGGTCATTAACCTTCACCAGCAGGGGCCACCTCCTCCCTGCAGGCTGGGTCCTGTCCCAGCGACTGAGCAGAGAGCACCCAGCTGGGCTGGAAGGGTGATGGGACAATCGAGTGAGCGATGGAGGCAGGATGTTCGGGGGCAGAGGCAGAGAAGAGACAGGGCCTGGGAGAAGGGATGGGACTTGGAGGAAGAGGTGAGGCCAGGAAGAGATCTCAGAGGTCCAGCAATTAGAAAGGCGGCAACCCCACCCAGGGCCTCTACCCATCTCCCTGGGATATGATGATCAGTGAGACCCTGAGCATGTGGGAGACGCACCAGCCAGATAGCTGGGAAATAGGAGCCCTCCGGACGTAGTGTCCAATCTCCGGCCATTGGCGATACCAGCAGAGGGATGGAGACAGCAGCTCAGTCCACGCTGTCCATTCAGTCCTCAGCCTCTTGACATTGCATAGAAGACATAGTCTGGTTAGAGAGCCTGGCCCATTGGCAAGTACCTGAACCACAGCCATGGGTGGTGGGTATCCTAGGCAGGGAAAGGCACTACCTTCCCAAACTGCCTCATTTGGCCTGCCCATGCCCAGCCTTGTGCCAGGCCTGCTCTCCAGAGCTCCAGGGCCAGGGAAGACAATGCCACTCGCCAGCTCTCCAGAGCTCCAGGGCCAGGGAAGACAATGCCACTCGCCAGCTCTCCAGAGCTCCAGGGCCAGGGAAGGCAGTGCCACTCGCCAGCTCTCCAGAGCTCCAGGGCCAGGGAAGGCAATGCCACTCGCCAGCTCTCCAGAGCTCCAGGGCCAGGGAAGGCTGCAACCATGTCACTCTCAGGCCCTCCGGAGCTCCAAGGCCGGGGGAGGCTCACCCTTGGGCTCTCCATGTCACCCTCAGGTTCTCCAGAGCTCCAAGGCCACCCACTGTCTCTCTGCAGCTCTGGAGCCAGGGGAAGCGGGGGGGGGGGTGCTACCCTGGGGCAGGGAGGGCCAGGGACCAGCAGGGGTAGGAGATCTGGGGAGACACAATGTGGGGGAGGAATCATAGCCATAGGGTCCCTCACCACTCATGACTACAACTCCCAACAGGCACTGCAGCAGCTGAGGGGAACACAGATTAACAGTGAACTGACCCGAAAAGAGCAGTTTTGGTCTGGGCGCCCCACATATTTCTTTTCTGGTTTCCGCCCAGTGGAATCTTGAAAAGTTCTGGCAAATATCCAGCTCAGGGAAACCTCTCTTAAAAAAAAAAAACCCTACATCCTCTGCCAAAAATAAATGTTTTAACGGAAGATTCCCAGCCAGACCCAGCTTGCTCCAGCATCACGACAGATTTTGCAAAAATGTAATAAACTCATTTCTGTTCTGTGTTGTCACATTGCAGAAAGCTGGCCCCCAAGATCCCTGCCTTCAGAAAGTGCATTTCTACCCTGGTACTAGTTAATCAGAAGGGAATATTGATTCGACGGCAATGAACTGGCTCCAGCCAAGCCTAAACAGGGCCTGCTTGAATGACTGAGGCGAGGAGACCATGCCGTAGCAACACAGGGCAAGCTGCAAAACGAGCTAGCAATTAAATCAGAATTAACTGGGTTGCAGGAGGGGAAAATTGCTTCTTTCAACCCTCTTGATTCTTAAGCTGCATCGGCCCGGTGCTTCCACCGCATTTCCCTGCACCAAACAGCTCAAGAGGCTGTTAATCAGGATTGTCAGATGCTGTCCCCAAGCTGAACACCCTTGTACAGACTATGGTTCAGTGGTCCCATTTTCGCTCTCTGCCTCAGCTTCATCTGTTCTGATATTAGTCACAGAAACGCGCCCGCAGAGGGGGAATCTTTCAATTTACGGAGAGGAGGGATGAATATTTCTTGCTCAGGTTTGGGAATTCATTTTCCTGGCTAGATATAATGAAGACAGATACTGTAGAAAAATCTCTCCCCCGGCTCTGCTCATTGACTTCCCTCCCGCCTTGCGGAAAGGCCCCATTTTTGCCACTGCACCTCAGTTCTAGCTGGTAGCTCTTCTGATACTTTAAGTTGTGGGACACTCCCCGGCTTTTGCTCCCCCTGGGCAAACACAATCCTCGGAAGCAACTCTGGGCTGAAGGGTCAGTTTCTACAGTTCGGCTCTGTCTGTGATCCATGGACACAGCTGGTCTGGATGTATTATGGATGCCAAGTAGATGCTGGGGGGGGAGGGTCTGACACAGGGAGTCAGAGCTTCTGTTGTGCTCAGATTAAGGTCCAGAGAAGAGCAACAAAAATGATGAAAGGTCCAGAGAACATGAGCTATGAGGGAAGACTGAAGGAACTGGGCTTGTTTAGTTTAGAAAAGAGAAGACTGAGGGGGGACATGACAGCGGTTTTCAAGTATCTAAGGGTATGTCTACACTTGCAGCCTATTTCAGAACAGGGCTGCTAATGTAGGCATTCGGAATTGCAAATCAAGCCCGGGAATTAAATATCCCGCACTTGATTTGCATCTTCCCATCCGGGTGCCATTTTTTGAAATTTACAAGCCCAGAATAACTTCCCGTGTCCACACGCGGCAGTGAAACAGGCGTTTGAAATAAAACCCTATTTCAAACTACCTGTTATTCCTACTGCAATGAGGCTCTCCCCAGGGCAAAGCAGGGACTTATCCCCTTCCACACACACAGGCACCTAAGTCCCATTGGTTTCCATGGGAACACGGTACCTACACACCTTTAAAACGCTGGCCCTTCCTTCCCGCCCAGGAGTGCTAGGGGGTATTGCACCCCTGGCTTGCCTGCTGGAGTAGGGCGGCTTGGTACCAGCCCAGTGCATGGCAGGGTTGAGGGCTATGAGGTGCTGAGGTAGAAACCACAAAGCCAGGATCCAACAGCAAAATTCCCTCCACAGTTGGGGGGGGGGGGTGTTTGGCCTGAGAGAGCTGGGGGGAGTCACAGGTGAGGCACCCGGCTTCAGCAGACTGACTGCACTTCCCCCGGCAGCCAGAATGTGGTCCAGTGAGTCAGCTACCCAGCAGATGGTAAGTGACCAAGTATCCCCTCTGCTAGGATAGGAATAGAATGGAGATTGCCTATCTCCCAGAACTGGAAGGGACCTTGAAAGGCCATTGAGTCCTGTCCCCTGCCTTCACAGCAGGACAAATTTTTGCCCCAAATCCTTAAATGGCCCCCACAAGCATTGAACTCACAACCCTGGGTTTAGCAGGCCAATGCTCAAACCACAGAGCTATCCCTCCTAGAAAAGAAAGGGGGTGAATCCAATGATCCCTCTCCCTTCTCCTCGCCAGTCAGGCCCCCTCTATGCCCAAGAGACCCACCTGCTCTTCCAGCGCCACCTGCCTGCCTGGAGCTGCTGCTTCCTCATCAGCCAATTAAATACTTGAGCTGATGCTACAGCATGAATTGCATTAATAGGAAACTGATCTCCCACCTGGGCGATGTAATCAGGCGCTAATTACCCCACCTGACACTCAGCTCTACAGCTCCTCTAGCCGAGCTGTTAGACTTGTCTAAGTGCTTTTGCACCAATTAGTGTCTTTGCGAGGAGCCAGGGGTTGTCTCGTTATACCCCACACGAATGCAGCTCCAGCCCAGGGAGCCTTTCAAGGTTGCCCGGCTCATTGCGTGTGCAGTAGTAGATCTGTAAACGGCAGCCCCAGGAGCCTGTTGCAGACTTTGCCTCCCCTATCAAGTTGCTACCTGGGGCCTGGATGGTTTTTTTACTGCCTTGCTGATCAGAAGATGTAATGTGCTGTGCGGCGGGGGGGAGCTGTGCAGAGGCACGAGATTCCTACGTGAACGGCTGTAACTAAGAGGTCACAAGGCTGGGAACACAGACAGCCTGTGTGCTGGGCCCTGACCCACACAACCACGTCAGATCCTCCGTGGCAGAGCCCAGGAAGCGACATGGGCCAGAGGGACAAGCAGTGGGATGGGGCTCTTGGGAAGTGAAAAATGTGGGGCCTCCTCAGGGATTCTGCAAGCGGGACAGACCTGAGATACAGCAGCTGCTCCACCTCAGGACCCTTTTAACTGGTGAGGGGCAACCAGAGGCCAGTTTTGCTGCATCTCAGGGGCAACAGCCCTATTCTCATTGTCTCTGTCTGGGGCAGACGCCAACCACTAAGGGCCGGATCCTCAAAGATATTTAGACACATGTAAACTCATGAGGTTTAACTGGTAATGAAAAGTAAGAGGTTTATTTCGGAATCGCCCTTCTCTGCTGCATGTAGACGGGAGCAGTTCTTCTGGGCTAGTCAATTTCCAAAATGGCAACCCCCCCGGGAACATGCTAATAAAGAACAGGATATTTAAATCCCGCGCTTCATTTGCAATTTCAGTCGCCCTCATTAGCCTCCCTAGTTCGCACTAGGGGGCTAGTGTAGACGTACCCCAAGTGATCAAAGAGGGTGTGGGGCCCCTACTGGATGAGGGCGGTAACCTAGTGACAGATGATATGGGGAAAGCTGAAGTACTTAATGCTTTCTTTGCCTCTGTATTCACAAACAAGGTCAGCTCCAAGACTAATGTGCTAAGTGACGCAATATGGGACAAAGGTGGACAGCCCTTGGTGGGGAAAGATCAGGTTAGGAACTATTTAGAAAAGCTAAACGTACATAAATCCATGGATCCGGACTTAATACATCCAAGGTTACTGTGGGAGTTGGCAGATGTCATTGCCAGAATCTTTGGCCATTATCTTTGAAAAGTAGTGGGGATCGGGAGAGATCCCTGATGACTGGAAAAAGGCAAATGTTGTGCCCATCTTCAAAAAGGGGAAGACGGACGATCCAGGGAACTAGAGGCCGGTCAGTCTTACCTCAGTCCCTGGAAAAATCATGGAGGGGATCCTCAAGGAATCCATTCTGAAGCACTTGGAAGAGGGGAAGGTGATCAGGAATAGTCAGCATGGATTCAAGTCGTGCCTGACCAATCTGATTAGCTTCTATGATGAAGTAACTGGCTCTGCGGACATGGGGAAGTCAGTGGATGTGATATACCTTGACTTTAGCAAAGCTTTTGATACGGTCTCCCACAATATTCTTGCCAGCGAGTTAAGGGAATGTGGATTAGATATAAGGATGGTGAGATGGATAGAAAGCTAGCTGGAAGGCCAGGCCCGGCGGGTAGTGATCAACAGCTCGATGTCAGAATGGCAGTCGGTTTCTAGCAGAGTGCTCCAAGGTTCAGTTCTGGGACCGGTTTTGTTCAAAATCTTTATTAATGACCTGGATGAGGGGATGGATTGCACCCTCAGCAAGTTTGCAGATGACACTAAGCTAGGGGGAGAGGTAGATACGCTGGAGGGCAGGGATAGAGTCCAGAGTGACTTAGACAAATTGGAGGATTGGGCCACAAGAAATCTGATGAGGTTCAACAAGGACAAGTGTAGAGTTCTGCACAGAGGAATTTAACCAAACTACAAAACAAAGAAAATAACCTGCACTTGGGACAGAAGGATCCCTAGCATTGTTACAGGATGGGGACCAACTGGCTAAGTAGCAGTTCTGTGGAAAAAGACCTGGGGGTTACAGTGGATGAGAAGCTGGACATGAGTCAGCAGTGTGACCTTGTAGCCAAGAAGGCTAATGGCATACTAGGTTGCATTAAGAGGAGCATTGCCAGTCGATCCAGAGATGTCATTATTCCTCTTTACTCATCTCTGGTGAGGCCATATCTGGAATATTGTATCCAGTTCTGGGCCCCCAATTACAGGAAGGATGTGGATGCATTGGAGAGGGTCCAGTGGAGGGCAACCAAAATGATTAAGGGGCTGGAGCTTATGACCTCTGAGGAGAAGCTGAGGGAGTTGGGTCTATTTAGTCTGCAGAAGACAAGAGTGAGGGGGGATTTGATAGCAGCCTTCAACTTCCTGAAGGGAGGTTCCAAAGAGGATGGAGAGAGGCTGTTCTCAGTAGTGACAGATGGCAGAACAAGGAGCAATGGGCTCAAGTTGTGGTGGGAGAGGTCCAGGTTAGATATTAGGAAAAACTATTTCACTAGGAGGGTGGTGAAGCACTGGAATGGGTTACCTAGGGAAGTAGTGGAGTCTCCATCCCTAGCGGTGTTTAAGTCTCGGCTTGACAAAGCCCTGGCTGGATTGATTTAATTGGGATTGGTCCTGCCTAGAGCAGGGGGCTGGACTTGATGGCCTTCGGAGGTCTCTTCCAGCTCTATGGTTCTATGAAACACTGGAATAACTTGCCTGGGGTTGGGGGGATAAGTGCAGGTGAGACAAACACCTGTCAGGAATGTCTAGATGATTCTGGGTCCTGCCGGGAGGGCAGCTGCTGGATCTGACGACCTCTCAAGTTCCCTTCCAGTTCTAGGACTCTACGGCCCGGTTCCTAGTGGAGATCTGTCCATGTTGCAAAAAATCACTGTCCCTTTGATGCTGATGGGCACCCTCCATAATCCAGGAGTCAAGAACTGAACAGGCCTGGAGGCAGGGCCCTGGACAATGCTACCAGCGTAGGGGGTACATATGGGACACGTGCCACATGCTGGCTTAGTTCAGGGGGGGCCTGCTAATGACCATCACAGCCTCTTGCAGACAGCTGCTGGGCTGGCAGTTTAGCTGAAGTGACAGAGCCCATCTTTGGGGGGCTGTAGGTGTGATCCCCACTACACCGGGGGTCTCTTTGTATGCAGCTGTGGTGCAGTGCACCTCCCCCACTTGTACAGAGGTTGGACCCCCAACACCCTAACCCATGCCACTCCCAGTGGATACAAGCCATACCCACAGGGGGGCATGCCTACCCAGGACTGTCCGCTCAGTAATTGTCCTGAGTCCCTAAGCCTTGAAATGGAGAGGCAGCAAGTGTGGTGGGGAGGGGAGGGTAAGCTAGGGTGTACAAAGGGCTTTGCAGGATGATTTTGCTGAGGCGCAGAAGAGAGATGGTGGGAGAGAGAGAGAGAGAGGCAAATCAAGGGTGATATGGTGGAGACAGGGCACTTGGACTTCCAGAAAGCCTCAGACAAAGTCCATCACCAAAGGTTCTAGAGCACACTAAGCTGTCATGGGACAAGAGAGAAGGTCATAACGGAAGGAATAAATGGTTTGTTTTCAGAATGGAGTGGGATAAATAGTGGTGTCCCCAAAGGCTCTGTACTGGGACCAGTGTTGTTCAACATATTCCTAAACGATTTGGAAAAATTAAACAGTGAGTTGGAAAAGTTTGCAGATTAAATCTATCCATACAAAATGATGGTATCTAAATTAGGTGTTAACACTCCAGGAGTTCTTGGAACCATTGTAAATACGTCTCTGGAAAACATCCACTCAGGGTATGTCTACACTACAGAGTTTTGTTGGAAAAAAACTGCCATTTTTCCGAAAAAAACCCTGAGTTACATCCACATTGCAAGTGCATCCTTCTGAAAGTAAATCAAAAGTACTGAGGGGTTTTTCCGGCATTGGTAATCCTCTTTCTACAAGGAAGAAGCCTTTTTCCAAAACAGCTCTTTCGGAAAAAGGCGTGTGTGGACGGGGAAGAGGGAGTTCTTTCGGAAGAAGAGGAAAGAAGATAAAGCGCAGGTGGCCTGGTGGCCATTCCGTCCATAGTAATCGCAGCTTACATGTGAGATCGCATCCATTCATTGTGGACGCTATCTTTCGAATAAGCAGATCACTTTTTCGATACGCTCTCTTTCGGAAGAAGTTTTTTTGGAAGATCTCCGAAAAATGGTTCTTCCAAAAGAAGCCTGCAGTGTAGACATAGCCTCAGTGTGCACAGCAGTCACAAAAGCTAACAAAACATTAGGAAATGGAAGGAAAATTCCACTCACCCAGCCCCACAAGCTCACATATGCAGATGACCAACCAGAGTCATTCCCAGAACTTAAAGACACCATCAGGGCAGACTAGATGAAGGTTGCCAAATACTGGAGCCTGTGGTAATCGCAACCAAGTGCGATCAAGGCAATTCTGAGTGTTTTCCATCGTTACAGTGCCAGAGCAGATCAAGAACTGAAATTGTCTTTCAATGGTCATCACTAGAAACTTGAATCCCACCCAGTCGACCCCGGAATAACCCTAGCTAGGTCTGTCTCAGAGCTTAACCTGTTGAGGAAAGCCGAGGCTGAGCTGAGGATGTGTAACAACCTCTAAGCAAACTTCATGAGGGGCAAGCCCTCAAACTCGCTGCTCATCGGGCTCAGCCGTCTGTTACTGTGCAGAGACGATTGCTCTGGTTTGGTTCCATTCGTCCCACATCAAGCGAGCTAACACACAACCCTCCCCCTCCCCCCCGACGTGCACTGAAATGACGATGGTGTTTGACGCACACCAGTACTGTGGCGCCTGTGTAAAGCACCATCCCTCCTCCACATAGCCCTCGTGTGGACGCCACAGCCGGACTGGTCAAGATCAGGGCAAATCTGAGCCAGTTGCGGTACACAGGCCCTGCGACCACCTATGAGCAGTCGTGCTGTCTGGCCCCTGTCGCAGGCCCCGTTGCGTCTCGCCGGCCCCAGGGCTCTGCGCTTCACTGACGAGGCAGGCACAGATTGACCGAGCAAGCTCCAACCCCGCTACGAAGGCTGCAGGTGGTTGCCAGCCCATTATGTCGTGACTCCCCGCTGGTCACAGCATCCGTAGCCCGGGTCACAGGAGGCTGCCAACGCTCCTGCCTTAACTCCAGAGATAGGCAGGTGCAGCTCACTTACCCGTTCTTCTCAGGCACTCGCTAATACCAGCCCCGAGCGCCCCACGCTCAAAGGGCCATGAAAGCTGAGCCGGCTGCTCACGCTCGCCTCTTTTCTTCCCAAGAGGGTGTCACAGCCTGGTGCTAAACACGCCACAGGGGTGGGAAGGTCAAGACAAGCTGCTCCCTTGGCACCCACTTTCCTGTGGCTGAACAGGCCATCAAAGCCCCTTCTCGGCACGGCTTCGCCCTGGGAGCTTTGCTGGTGACAGGATCTGGCAGACATAGCCTTGTCCCGGCTGGCTGGCTGCTGCACAGCTCTGTGCAGGGGCTGCGGTTCAAGCGAGCCGCTGCATGGCAGGACTCCCGAGATCGAAGCTGTCTCAGTCAACGTTCGAATGAGCGGGTCTAGTGAAGACAGCTAATTCGAATGGAGGGGGGGCTCCGGTCGATGCCGACAGTCCTGCTTCCACTAGGAGTGTGGGGAGCCGAAGGGAGAGCCTTCGCCCTTCGACTTCCTGCAGCACGGACAGCGCCAAATGTTGGCTTAAGTTGCTTCGACTCCAGCGAGACAATTCACGTAGCTGAAGTTGCATAGCTTAATTCGACCTTTTCCTGTAGTGTAGACGTGCCCTGAGGGTCTATTCCAACTCTCTTGTTAACCGTGGGCAAGCCTCTTACCTTCCCGGGGCCTCGGGTCAACCGGCTGTAACACTAGCATAATAAAACAGATAGTGAAGCAGCCCACGTCCCTGGTGCATTTCATGAATATTTGTAACATGCTGCGACATCTGTGGCTCATGACTGATGCACGAATGGGCGGTGGCTGGATAACTGTTAGAGAACCAGGCAGAACGGGGTGTTTGGCAGCTCTGCTTTGTCTGAATGCAGAGGTAAGATGCCTGGTTATGATCCCCCTTCAAGTGCAGAACAGGCCTTCAAACCCACACCCCAGGCGGCTTGCAATGCATCCGGGCGTGGAGATCAGAGCCCCTCGAGTCTCAGAGGGGTGATTACAAATCCCTTGGGCACTTCCTTTTTGAAAGACAGAGACAATGAGAATAGGGCTGTTGCCCCTGTATGTATGGCCCAGCATTGCTGAAACGGAACTGCACATGTCCATGGTATTGAGCTGACTGAGTTTACTGAGGCTGCTTTTTAGCTCCTGTTCCTGGTGGCCCTCTGTGCAGTTACAAACATTTCAAATATATGCAGGCAAATATTCAGAAAGACAGGGACCTGCCTGGCATTGTTGGATTGGAAAATCCCACCCCACTAGCTTGGAAAGGTCACAGGGGTTCTGCTTGCTCCTGGAGGTAGGTGGCTCCATTTTAGAGTTGGCCAAACCATATTACGTATTGCCCATGGGAAAAGCAAAACCAAGCATTTTTCCCATTTCCATTCCTTTTGTTGAGCTCTCAGAAATACCAAAGGAAACCAGATTATCCATGCACGTTTTGCTTCTTTGAAAAACAGTTGAGTAAAATGGCCTGGAAAAGTTTTCAATCATCTCTGCCCATAATAAGGAGATGGGACCAGGTCTCTAGGAACAGAGGCGCTAGGGTGTGGGCTGAGCAACCCGGAAGGAGGATCCGTAGGGAGGACTAAAAATGGTAATTTGCTACTTTCTCTAATGATGAATCCGAGCCCTGAGGAAAGGTTGAGTTGGATTCTACATGCGCATGGATTGCCTATGCAAGCAGAGGCTATTCCTGGCTCGGCTGCTCCTGCTAGAAAAATAATACTTTCCTCCATAATATTTCATTACATCTCATCAGTCTTCAACCCACCTCTTGGATGGAAGCCAAAGAAACAGATAAGCCTCAGTGTGTGCATTAAAGCTCAGCCAATCCAGGCTGTCTGTGACCCACGGGGGAGCGTGTATCAGACTCAAAGGCCCAGTCCTGAAAAGCCCTGACATGAGCCTAAACTCTGGCTATGTCTACACTGGCGGGTTCTTGTGCAACGATGGCTGTTCTTGTGCAAGAATCCGCAGTGAATCCACACTGCCTGCCCGCTCTTGCGCAAGAAGATTTACAGTACGATGTGATAAGAGAGGGCTTCTTGCACAAGAGCGACACTCTTTTCTGACAGCTGTAAGCTCTCTTGCGCAAGAGGGCAGTGTGGACGTGCGACAGGGGTTTCTTGCACAAGAAAGCCCTATGGCTAAAATGGCCATCAGAGCTTACTTGCACAAGAGAGCGTCCACCCTGCCATGGATGCTCTTGCTCAAAAGCACATCTCGCACGTGGCAGTGTGAACGTGTTCTTGCACAAGACTTCTTGCACAAGAAGCCACCCGTGTACACATAGCCCCTGTTAGCACGATTGGCAAGTGCCTTTGCCAATCCTGACTGTGAGCAGTGTCATGTGGGGGGATAGGAAGCTCTCCAAGCAGCACAGTCCCAGAATATTTATGAGTTTATAGGACTAAAGCAGCACTTTAGATTGTGACAGGTCTGTGCAGACTACAGCGTGGGACAGGGAAGTTCACTCCCATGAAAAATGTCCAAGCTTTTGGGAAAGCATTTCATCTCGAATAGGGACCCCATAAATAACGGGGAGGAAAAAGTCTGTCCGGGGTGCCCAGCACGCCTGGTGTGCTTTGGAAATTTCAGCCCGTCTGTGGAATGCTCCAACTCCATCAAACCAGCATTCTGCGACAGTGCCGTGTTTGTCGGCAGATGCTCCATCAGCGGCATTGCAGGGCGACAGGCAGGGAGCTGTGGGGACTTGTTCACACTGCGGAGGTCCAGCTCTCACGAGCAACATGGTTCATGATGCAGCCATTGAAATAACCAATGTGCGCTTTGCTCCGTTTGCAGGCTTTTCTCATCTTTTTTAAATGGAGGAGGAAGAGGTGGCCTTCGGGTCCTGGTCATAAGACTGAGCTTGAAGGCTTTAAAGATTGGGAGGCAGTGAGAAGGGTGGGGTGTATAGAAGCTGTAGAAACCATTTTCATATTTAGCTAGAAGCCATCTTGTATATCAGAAACCATTTCAGCTTTTCTCTCAAGCACGTAGACCAGAGTGAACTTTCTGTCACCCCGTGAGAAGAGGCCTACAGGATGGGCTATTGGTATGTGTTAATTGGGCTGGTTGGGACAGGAGATGTACTCCCTCGTACCTGTCCACCATCTTGTTGATAAGGGTTTGTTTTTCCAAATTTAATTGAGGATTTCTGTAATTGGATGCCCTGACGTCAGACTGTTTGGCTAAGGGTATAAAGATACTAGGATTGATTGTATTAGCAGCCTTACTGGGCCCGGCTCTGCTGTGACCACGTTTGGCTCATGCTGTGCTTTATTAATTAATAAAGCTGTTTGTTAGCTGCCTAAACACAGCGGAGCGTGTTTTTGCTTTGACAGGTGTCATTGTGTTACTCCATTCCAAGGCAACACCACCACAACATTACAATGTGCTTAAAATCTGAGTAAAATACATTACAGGGATATGACAGCAATTCCAAAAGCAAATATTGCAAATGGATGAATTTCAGAGTTAAGGTTAGGGTCTTGCTTTTCAGGAGGCAGATGACTGGCCTGTTCATGTTTTATTCCGTTCTAGACAACAACAACAATAAAACATTTAAATGTACTTAAGGTTAGAGTATCTGACAGGGATTTTGCAGCTATTCAAAAAAAATTGCAAACTGATGATATTCAGAGTTAAGGTTATAATTAAAAAGAAATCTAAGCACATAGAACGATAAACATGCACAGTTAAATGCACCCCCATAACAACCTTAACTCTGCCCTGCAATAACACTGCAATCAGCAAAACTGAACCATCATGATTAAGTAAAACCACTTCCCCCCGAAACTAAACTTTTGGGTACAATTTTTGAAGTCCCATTTTCAAAGTGATTTAAGCAGGTAGGGTCCTAAGTCACTTTTGAAAATAGGGATTTAGGCCAATCTTCAAAAGGTATTTAAATGCCTAATTCCCACTCAGGTTCCTAGCTATAGCTGGGAAAAGAAGAGATTCTTTGATGTGCTGGCAATTCTGAAAAATCAAGACAGAATTGTGTAATGTCAATTTTGACGTGGGAAGGACATTTTTCAAAATCTTCAGCACCCCAAAAAGACCCCCCCCCCAAAAAAGATTCACTTTGGGCTGAATGAAACATGTTTCAATTGAGAATATTTAACATTTTTAAACTGATCTTTTAATAAAACTGAAAGACATTTCAAAAGGAAAACTTTCAAACTGAAAAATCAAAACATTTTGTTTCCAAAATATCAACATTATGTTTCGACATTTAAAAAAAAATTGTCATGGGTTTTTAAACCATTTGACAAAACTGAATATTGGTGTTTCTGAATCTGCATTTTTCACTGTAAATATGTTTTGGCTGGAAAAAAGCCCCACTTCATCTCACTTTCCTCCTAAGTTGTGTAAGTGCTTTGGAAAATTTTACCCTGAACCTTTTGTGGCTGTCTAGACTGAGGCACGAGATGCAAATCTTAAATTCCCTTCGGACATTGGCAGCTCCCAGTCCAATCTGTGGTTTATTAGCTATTTGGCCACAGGAACCTCCTGCGAAGGATTCCGCCCAGGCATCAATCAGTATTATGAGCCACACTGCATCCAGTCACCGGGGAATCGAAGATGTCCCCACAATCCAATGAGGCTGTGTGTATTCAATGGCAAAGCGGCAGACTAATGCGGATGCTATGGAATTTCAATGTTAGTCACAACCTTATTGGATTCAATCCCGGGCATTGTCCCTAGAGGGAAGCCAGTATTTGCATCCACTATGTATTTGAGGGTATGTCTACACTAGAAAGTTAGTTCGAACTAACGGACGTTAGTTCGAACTAACTTTCCTATGCGCTACACTAGCGCTTCGCTAGTTCGAATTTGAATCGAACTAGCGGAGCGCTTAGTTCGAACTAGGTAAACCTCATTTTACGAGGACTAACGCCTAGTTCGAACTAGCTAGTTCGAACTAAGGGCTGTGTAGCCCTTTAGTTCGAACTAGTGGGAGGCTAGCCCTCCCCAGGTTTCCCTGGTGGCCACTCTGGCCAACACCAGGGAAACTCTATGCCCCCCTCCCGGCCCCGGACCCCTTAAAGGGGCACGGGCTGGCTACGGTGCCCGTGCCAGGTGCAAGCCTGCCAGCACCCAGCTAGCAGACCCTGCACCTGGCACGGCACAGAGCCACCCACCCGATGCCCCCCAGCCCACCCCCTCTTGCCGGGACCAGGCTGGCGGCTCCCGGGAGCTTGCCCTGGACCGCAAGAGGCGGGCACCTTCCTGGGCTAGTGCGGACATCGTGGACCTCGTCCACGATCTCCGCACTAGGCACAGGAAAGTGGCCGTCTAGGGCAGGAGAGCTGCCAGCCTGGCCACCCAGGACCAGGTGTGCATGAAAATCAAGGGGGTCCACTGAGACCCCCGACACTGAGCCCTGAGCTTACAATGGCCGTCCTGGGTCAGACCAAAGGTCCATCTAGCCCAGTAGCCTGTCTGCCAACAGCGGCCAACCCTAGGGACCCTGGAGGGGATGGACCGAAGACAATGACCAAGCCATTTGTCTCGTGCCATCCCTCTCCAGCCTTCCACAAACTTTGGGCAGGGACACCACTCCTACCCTCTGGCTAATAGGACTCCATGGACCCAACCTCCATCACTTGATCTCACTTCCCTTTCAACTCTGTTCTAGTTCTAGCCTTCACAGCCTCCTGCAGCAAGGAGTTCCGCAGGTTAACTATTTGCTTTGGGAAGAACAACAACTTTCTCTTACTAGTTTCAAGCCTGCTACCCAGTCCTTTCCTTTGGTGTCCTCTAGTCCTTCTTTATGGGAACTCAGGAAGAACTTTTCTGAATGCACCCTCTCCACCCAACCCCTGCTTTTAGAGACCTCTATCCTGTCCCCCCTCCGTCTCCTCTTTTCTAAGCTGAACAGTCCCAGTCTCTGTAGCCTCTCTTCATCTGGGACCTGTTCCCAACCCCTGATCATGTTAGTTGCCCTCCCCTCTCCCAGCCTTTCTCTTCCCCTCTCCCACCTCCTTTTCCCAGTCTCCCCCAGTTTTTTTCAATAAAGACAGAGTCAATGTTGGAAGAAACGTTATCTTTATTTTGTACATCAATAAGAAGGGCTTCTGGGGGTGGAAGCTCTCCTGCAGCCCCCCAATTACTCCCTCTCCCCAGATGGCAGCCTGCGGCAAGTGCAGCCGGGCTGATGGCCGAGTGGTGTGATGTGCCCAGTGTGGGCACTCAGGGCACTCCAAGCCAGAACTTCTTTGCAAGCGGGGCACCCCTTAGAACTGTGTGTCCGGGGTGGGGGTCGGGACCCTTTAAGCGCAGCCCTCGGCTAGCCTGAGACAGTATCTCCATGCTCTAAGTCCTCCTTTTATGCCCTGCCGGCACTGCTTCCGGCCATCATTAAGCCCTGTTCAGAGTCCACTCAATGTGGACTTACTAGTTCGAACTAGCAAAACGCTAGTTCGAACTAGTTTTTAGTTCTAGACGCGTTAGTTCGAACTAGCTTAGTTCGAATTAACTAATTCGAACTAAGTTAGTTCGAACTAGCGCTGTAGTGTAGACGTACCCTGAGAGAGTCTGTCTGTGCATCGTGAGTCTGTCCGTGTGTCTGTCTGTTCAAGAGTTCCTCCTAAACGGTAAGAGCTAGGACCACCAAATTCAGTAGGCGGCTTCCTCTTCCCATAGCTTAAAGCAGGGTCAGGGTTTGGTTGTGTCCGGAAAATGGGACGTACTCAGAATGGGATTGTTTCTCATCTCCCAGAAAAGAGGAAGGCTGAGGGTGTCCCTGCTCCAGGACTGTCCCACCCTGAGGCTCCCTTTAGGGAGGATGGGGGAGCCTGAAGTTCCCCCCCCCCCCCGATTCCTATGGGGACATTGCTGGCTGTTCCCCTTCCATAGTGCACCAGGGGAGAGTGCACAGCTTGCTGCATTCCTCACTCTGGCAGGGGAGCGCATGGGGCAGATGAACCTGGACCTGCCCCGGCCAGAGGGCATGCACCCCTCCCCGGCTGTGCCCACTGGGGCTGCAGCAGCCATGGAGAGGCCCTTCTCACCTAGCCCCACGCTGCTGTGATGAGAGAGGGCTGGGGTAGTTCTCTTCCAACGGCAGCCTGCATCCTGAACCCCTCCTCCCCAGCCCCACCCCAGAGCAGTGATTTGAATGATGTCTGGATATTTTCATTTTTTTTTTTCGAAAAAAGAAAAATGAATTGAGCCAAGGACTTGCGCAACACCAGGTAAATCTTCTAGTCAAATTATAAAAGCTTCTGCTGCTGAGTTGGGGAGAACTGATCTGCTTCTCTCTAGCTCCTGTGAGGTTTCATGTAATCCGCAATAGCCCACAGAACGACTCACAGCAACTGCTCTGTGGTTTGGAAGCTATTGCCGAGAAAACTCCTTGCGGGCTCTTAAAACATTCCGCGATGGCCAGGAGTGCCGTCCCTAGGAGCAGGGATCTGATTGCTTGGTGTGACCAGAATTACAATCCCCGTATCTGCCATTTCTGCAGCAGCTTCCAACGCGCAGCCTCTTCCAGGGTGCATCTATAAAAGCCACTCGCCGGCCGCGGAAGTGCAGCTACTTCTACTGGGGTAGAGCAGCCTCCAGTAATAATATTCCGAGGGGTGGCCGTGTTAGTCTGATTCAGCAAAAACAACGAGGAGTCCTGTGACTAATGCATTTATTTGGGCATAAACTTCTGTTGACCGGGACCCACTTGTCAGATAGATGAAAGCCCAGGAAAGCTTATGCCCAAATTAATGTGTTAGTCTCTAAGGGTACGTCTACACTAGCCCCCTAGATCAATCGAGGGAGGCTAATGAGGGTGACCGGAATTACAAATCAAACCCGGGATTTAAATATCCTGCGCTTGATTTGCATGTTCCCAGCCGGTCGCCATTTTAGAAATTGACTAGTCCAAAGTAATTGCCCACGTCTACATGCGGCAGTGAAACGGGATTCCGATTTAAAGCCCTAACTCGAATTCGCTGGTATTCCTCCTGCAATGAGGAATACCAACTAATTCGAGTTAGGGCTTTAAATCGGAATCCCATTTCACTGCCGTGTGTAGACGCGGGCAGTTACTTCGGGCTAGTGAATTTCTAAAATGGCGACCGGCTGGGAACATGCAAATCAAGCGAGGGACATTTAAATCTCGGGCTTGATTTGCAATTCCGGTCGCCCTCATTAGCCTCCCTCGATCGATCTAGGGGGCTAGTGTAGACGTACCCTTAGGATGTGTCTAGACTGCAGACTTTTTTCAAAAAAAGTGGCCTTTTTTTAAAAAACTTCCCCTGCGTCTAGACTGCTGCCGCATTCTTTCGAAAGTAAATCGAAAGAACGTGGCAGTTTTTTCGACATAGTAAACCTCGTTTTACAAGGAATAACGCCTTTTTTCGAGAGCGATGTTTCGAAAAAAGGCGCTATGTAATGCAAACTGTGCTTTTTCGAAAGAGAGCATCCAGACTGCCTGGGTGCTCTCTTTCGAAAAAGCTGCTCGCTTTTTCGAAAGTACTGGTTGTATTCTAGATGCTCGTTTTCAAGAGAGGCTTTTTCAAAAGTATCTTTCAATAAAGCCTCTTTTGAAAGGGTCTTGCAGTCTAGACGTAGCCTTAGGTGCCACAGGACTCCTCGTTTTGTAGTAACAATATGCAGCTGCTTGGGTCAGGACATGAAGGAGAACACAATGAACGGGGAAATTGTACGTGAGCGGAACGTAACCCCAGCTCACTAGGAGCCTGGGGCGAGTGGAACGTGTCTTTGTAAAAGTGACTGTGCTTTTATATCTCATCTCAGCGTCACTGGGCCAGTGTGGACTATTTACCTTGTCAGCTGGGGAAATGGAGCCCCGTCTGCTATCCAAAGAGCAGGTAGGCCCCAAACAGCTTAGCACACACTGCCCCGTAGAACAAGGCAGCTTGGCAGTCAGCAGGAAGCTGCTGTCAGTCCAGGTTGAACGCAACCCGACTGGTGCATCAAATTACTGATGTTGCCGGCTGCAAGACAGATGCTTCCGATGGGAAGAGGCATTGGGGCTGGCGCTGGCAGGGTGAGCACCAGCACAGAAACAGCAGCGACAGGACAAGCCCTGAAAGATGGAAAGCCCCTTTGGGCACAGACCCAGACGCAGAGCCCAGCGCGACCGTCTAGTCTGAGCTGCATGTGGCAGGCCACGCAACTGCACCTACCGCCTCCTGCTCCACCCCCCAGCCGCTAGCCGCACTATGACGTCCTCAGAGCATGGTTCCAAGACGTCAGGTTACCGAGAATCCACCATTTATGCTCGTTTACACCTGCGAGGGCCCCGTGCCCCAAGCTGCAGAAAGTGGCACCAAAAAAAAATCCCAGAATCTTTGCCAAGCTGAGGCAGGGAAAAGTCCTTCCCAGCCCCACGTACAGGGATCAGTTCGACCCAGAGATTGGGGTGAGACCCGCCAGCCAGACGCCTGGGAAAGAATTCTCTGCGGTAACTCAGAGCCCTCCCCATCTCCTCCCCGTCACCAGCTGCTGCAGGGATTGGTGACTAGAGGGCCACAGGCCAGTGCAGGCAGCCCTGTGACACTAGCCCCTCTCTAAATGGAGCACGCTCAGTCCTCACACCGTTGGATTTTCTCCTCGCCCGGGTGCTGGAACTAGGGGAGTTGCTCCCCCACCCCCCGCCTTGACGCGGTTTCCGTTCCATGCAGCGTTTACTGGTTGGTTCACTGGCTCCCAGCAACCCCATTGCACAAATAGTTCCAGTGCCCTGCCCTTTGGGAGGCTGCTCCAGAAACTCCCCCCTCTGATGGTTAGAAGCCTCCCTCTAATTCAACTCTAACCGTGCTAAATGGCCAACCCAGTGTTGCTCTTGCGCCAACACTGCCCCTCCCTGACATGGATCCATCCCTCTGACGTATGCACAGAGGGATCCCCTCCCCGCTTTGTCCTGTTAGGCTAAGCAAGCCGAGCCCGCTCTCCTAAGGCAGGTTTTCCATTCCTTGCACCCTTTCTCTGCACCAGTTTGAATTCATCCACCAAAAACATGGGAGACCAGCACCGTGCAGACTATTCCAGATGCGCCTGGAGCCATCCATGAGCGCTCAGCCGGATTTGTACATTTTCACATATTAATTTTATTCACAGTTGTACTGAAGTAGCAGTCCCAAGTGCTAGGAGCTGTACAAACACTGGACAAAGAGGCCCCCTCTGCACCAAACCCTCTACTATCTATGTAAACGCTGTGTTCCGTCGTCTCTCTGCAGCGGCGCAGGAGCAATTTGTATAGTGGGGGTGCTGAGAGCCGTCCAACAGAACCATAAACCTTGAATACAATGGAATCCGCTTCAACCCAGGGGGTGCAGCTGCACCCCCTGCACCCTAGTTCCAGCACCTGTGTCTTTCTGACCCCCTCCACCTTCTCTGTGACCCCCTCCACATGCCCTTCAGCAAGTTTTAACGTCACCTTTGAACTTCCCACCCAGAGAATACGAACTTCAGAGAAGTGAGTCGTGATCGGCTCCCCAGGCCAGACCGGGCTGTGGACACACCCCAGGCCGGGCTAGGCACTGTGCTAGGGCAAACTTGTTTGTGGCGGGGCAACATTTGGATTAGAGACTGAAGCAGGAGCCGTTCCCATCCCCATCTGAAGTGTTTACAGCCTCTCTATTTAGTCCAAGCCAGCCCACTTCCCTGGGGGACAATAACAGCAGCAACACAATCATGCACTTTGGGGGCGTTTCACACAGAGAGTCACTCCAGGACAGCTATTCCGGAACAGCATTTTGGAGCAGCACCTGGGCTGGGAGCACATTCTAGGGGTATGTCTACACTACCCCGCTAGTTCGAACTAGGAGGGTAGTGTAGACATACCCTAGGAGGTGCGTGCTAAGCAACCCAGAGTGAGGGTGTCCCCCTGTGGAGCTCTACAGGGACAGCTATTGCACCCCAAAGTCGCAACCTCCCTTAGTCTCAATTACTGGTGCAGATGAGTTTTGGCTGCTACTGAGGTTTCCCTGCCAAGGCTGTCATGTCCTCTGCCCTGAAGAGCTCCCCATGATATCTGGCATGGAGGTAAGTAGCTGCCCTGGGCACCACAGGTCACGATCTCCCTGCCAAGCCTCCACCCTGGCTAACACTATGGGCGGTTAAAACTCAGCCAGCTCCTGAGATGCTGCCGGAAGTGATCTTGGCAACGCAGCAGGTGGCACTGTCCCAGTGCCAAGCCCCAAGCCCTGCTGCCAGGGGCCATCCGTCTAAGCCCCAGGCCCTGCTGCCAGGAGGCTCTGCCCGGTAAGGCGGCAAGGAGGTTGTGATGAGACTGGGGAGCGAACTGAGCCCCAGTGTCCAATGTGGGTCACTACCTCTGCCTTTTGAAACCCCGCCCTGCAGGATCAGCTGGGCACAGCATCACTCCCGTTAGCTTTGCTGCTGCCTGCTGCCAAACAGCTTCTCCCCGCCACCGCCTCCCAGGACTGGCTGCATTTCAGGGTTGGCAAAGAGACCTCTCCTGTGCAGTTTGGAGAGAAGGAGCAATAGCTGTCACCTCTATGTATGTTTGTGCTCTTATCAACACGGACTCCAGAGCGCGTCGGGTTGGCAGAGACTCTCTCTCATCCCTTGCCTGCTCTCCTGACAATGGGTCACTCCCTGGTTTCCAGGGAGGTTTGGTTTTGCTCTCCCACTTCCTCCAGAAGGGCGCTTGCCAGGCCCTTCCCCGCGGTGTTTGTCACTAACCCAGAACGTTATCGATCTCTCCTCCCGTGACCCCGGCTTCTCCCTGCACTTCTCATTCCCGCTGGGAAACGGATGCCTCTTTGGAAAGCTGCTCTTCACACTGAAGGGGGGAATTTGTCAGGGCCAGATGAACATTTTGTCAACTTCCTGTTTTAAAGGAGGCTTTGGCAAAAGGAAGATTTTCACAGGGAGTATCTGCTGCCTTACATTGGGAGGGTTTTGTGAGAACACCAAAAGCCAAAACATTTTTTAGATTTTGAGGTTTGGGGCTGAAAATTTTCAGGTCCTGAACATTTTGGAAAAATCCAAATGTTTCCATTGAACCTTTCAATAAAAAACATTTTCCCTGGAATTTTCCTTAGGGAACGAGGTGCCATTTTCTGACTCGCTCCAGAATTAGTGTAAATTTCAGGCTGACTCTTTTCTTGGCATAGCTCGCTTTTGCCATCTCCTTGGTAGCCTGCTGTCATTACTGCGTTCGCTTGGGGGCACAATCTGACATATTCGTCAATTGTACCATCCTCCCCTAATTTGCCACTTTCCTCTTCTCTTATCTGCCCACTCACGCAATGTCTGCGGATGCGGTATATACCAGCCACATCCCTCTGCCTCTCATCACTACTTTGTACTTGTCTCTTCAATTATCTGGGCATTTCATTTGTATTGTGTGTTAATTAGACCTCCCCTACACCTGAGGCCTGGTGAGAAACCTTGGGAGACCGTATCAAAAGCTTTGCTAAAGTCAAGGTATATCACATCCACCGACTTTCCCATGTCCACAGAGCCAATCACCTCATCATAGAAGCTAATCAGATTGGTCAGGCATGACTTGCCATTGGTGAATCCATGTTGATTATTCCTGATCCCCTTCCCCTCTTCCAAGTGCTTCAGAATGGATTCCTTGAGGATCCCCTCCATGATTTTTCCGGGGACTGAGGTGAAGCTGACTGGCCTGTAGTCTCTCCCAATCTCCATGAGTTTTCAAAGATAATGGCCAAAGGCTCCGCAATGACATTTGCCAACTCCCTCAGCACCCTCGGATGCATTAAATCTGGGCCCATGGATTTGTGCATGTTTAGCTTTTCTAAATAGTGCCTAACCTGTCTATGTTTTCTAGCCCTTTAATCATCTGTGCAGCTCTTCTCAGAATCTTCTCCAATGTATCAACATCCTTCTTCATTGTGGGTACCAGAACTGGCCACCGGATCCAGCAGTAGCCACACGAGCATGAAACACAGAGGTGAAAACGTCTCTACCCCTCCTTGAGACTTCCCTGGTGATGGGCGCAGGCACCTCTCACGAGCGCCTTGGTCCCAGTGCATGGGCCTGCACGAGCTCTCTCAGTTTATGGTGACACACAGCCTGCACGTGAGATAAAAAGCCCTTCTGAGGTACATGTCCCACAGGCTCTCAGCCCCTCCATGAGGTCCCTTGTTCTGCAGCCCTATGGGATTCCCCTTTGATCAGTCCCGTGGGACCTATCGCAGCACCCTAGTACAATCTGCCAGCCCCTGTGGGGCACCTCAAGTTGTCCCTGCTTTTCGAGCAGTCCTCGGCCTGGTGTGGGTCCCCATGCTCCAAGGCTCCCTCCCTGGAGACTCTGCGTCTCTGGCCTCGGCTCTTCAGCGGGACCCCTCAAAGAGTTTGGTTCACCCTCGAAGGGGAACTGAAGGGCAGGACACTCTCCCAGTACCTGGGATGGAGGTGCCCAGGCTCTCTCTCTACTCCACGTCCCGGCTCAGGGACCCTAAACATCGCAGCCACCCACCGTGTGAGCGGTGCTGCTGCTAGCTCTCTGGGCCACTTCCCTGTGCTCCAGCACCCTCGCCTCAGGGCCTTGCTGCCAGCCCAGAGCCAGCCCTCCGCCGGCCCTGCCCTATTCAAAGTGCAGCAGCTCCCTCCACCAGCCAGACACACCCTCCTCTCTCCGAGCCTCCCAAGGGCATGGTCTCCCTGGGGCCCTGCAGCTCTTCTTATACTTGCCAGCTGGACCCTGATTGGCTGCTTCCACCCAGCCGCTCTAGGCAGCTTGAAGGACTTCTCTGCTGTCCTTTTCCGGAGTGGGGCGGGGCAGGGCCTCTGGGGGAGGAGGTCCTTAGGGGCGTTGGGAGGGCAGGAACTTGGGGGAAGAGAAGGGGTGGGGTCCGGGGTGAGGTCAGCCCCCCAATTTTGGGAAACTCTGCAGAACCTCAGAAGATACAAACACCGGCATTAAGGACTCGCTGGCCAACTGGACACCGCCTGGAACTGGAAGGAATGAGGCAGCAGCATGGACAAAACACAACCCAACCCCCTGGGGTGCTCTGGGGCTCACGGCAGCTTCAGGGTTGGGGGGGCTGCAGCCCGGATCCCCAGTGCACTCGTCCCAGGGCAGAAGCCCCAACCCCCGGTGCCCTGCCCTCCCCGGTCTGAAGCCCTGAGCCCTGGTACTGCCGCAGGCCAGAAGCCGTGAGCCTCCTGCCTGGCACCCTAAAGGTCAGAAACCCTAATTCCACTCCCCCTAACCTGGAGCTCTGACCCCTCCCCCCAACCTGGAGCCGTGACCCCTCCCTACACCCATCTGAATCCTGTAACCTCTTGCTGCGAGTCAGAGCATCCCCGAGTTGCCTGCAGTCTCCAGGCCCAAGGCGAGAATCCTGCCGCGCCTCTACCACCCGGTGACACCAGCCACTTTCCCGGAGCACACGACTGCAGTGCCTGGGGGTGATGATTCTGGTCCTTAGCAAAGTATTTGGATGCAAACCACTAGGGCAGAGCCAGATGTTATTACAGGTTGCACCTCCCTGGTCCAGCTCCCTCGGGACCTGACCAGTCCCGGACAAGGGAGTTTTCTAGACCAGGGACGGTCTGGAGGGTTAGGGGGCGCCAGGCTCTCCTCTGGGCTCTTCTCCCCAGCAACCTGCCACTGCTGCCCCAGCCCCCTATGGGCTCCACGGACCCGTGAGCTCCAGTGGCCCCGCCAGCCTTGTGAGCTCTTGCGGGTGCTTATGGCCCCACAAGCTGTGAGCTCTGCAGCCCCCCACTTCCTGGCTCTGCCGGCTGTGCACTCTGCCCCTCCACCTCCTGCCCCACAGACTACGGCAGCCCCACCAGCTTCCTGGCTCTGCCAGCTGTGTGCTGTTCCCTGCCCCCCACCTCTCTGCGGGCTCCAGCAGCCCCGCCGGCTTCCCAACCCCACTGGCTGCTGGCTCTGGCACAGGTGCCTCGTGGGTTCCACTGCCTCGATGCCCAGCCAATCGTCTCTGCCCCCAGCCACTAGCAACCTCTTCCAGATCACGGGTGTAGCCAAACCAGAGTGGCCCGGACCAGAGAGGTTCCACCTGTATTATATCAACCTGAACATTCCTCATTTCCCCTGCCAGGCCAAGAGGGTCGAGTCTAGACTAGGTCTGATCCCAGGACTTCCCGGGTCTCTCACAAGCCTGAATTTGAAGCAAACTCTTGGTTTGTTTCTTAGCCTCTTTTGCTGCGCAATCCGGAATTACATCTGCAAAGCTGCCGATTTCCCTTTTTAATGACACTTCATAAAAGGCTTCCGCTCCCCTCCCTGAGAGAGAGACATTTAGACATCACATCAATGCCACCGCTGACACCAGCATTTACATTCACAGCACAAAGCCGCACATGGCGAGGCAGAGCCGAGAAGCTCGACTGCGTTCAGATTGAAAGATAATGACTGAACATCAGAATTTCTGTGCTGGAGAGATTTTCTTCTCATTTATTAATGGGGGGGGAGGAGTGCGGGGAAAGACCAAGGGAGCTTTCTAGTGAGCAGGCCCTGAGTGAAAGCTGACCATATAGGACATCTCTTTAAGTACGTCAACAGCATCCCGACCTGACGCTCTTTCCCCAGTTCATGCTAGTGAGAGACTAGAGCCCCATTTGCTGAGGCCTCTGCATCAGTCACTAGGGCCGTGTCCAGACTCAGGGGTTTTTTCGGGAAAAGGCTACTTTTCCCGAAAAAACTTCCCCTGCGTCCAGACTCAAGCCGCGTTCTTTCGAAATAATTTCGAAAGAACGCGGCTTTTCTTTCGATGGCGGTAAACCTCGTTTCACGAGGAAGAACGCCTTCTTTCGAAAGTTCCTCTTTCGAAAGAAGGTGTTCTTCAATGTAAAGAGGCCGTCTTCGAAAGAGAGCATCCAGACTCGCTGGGTGCTCTCTTTCGAAAAAGCGGATTTCTCTTTCGAAAGATCCGCCTGCAGTCTAGACGCGATCTTTTGAAAGAGGCTCTTTCGAAAGATGCTTTCGAAAGAGCCTCTTTTGAAAGAAGCCTGCAGTCTAGACATAGCCTAGGTGAATTACAGTAATGCCTAGGATTCCCTGGTGCTAGGTGCTGTACAAAGAGACCCAAAAGCTGGTCCCTGTCCCACCTACCTGACAATCTAAAAGTGACACCTTCAGACAGGCTCCTCTTTGGGGTCTGTGCTCAGCACCTCGGGGTTCTGGTCCATGCCTGGGGATACGTCTACACTTAAACTGCTACAGCCGTGCGGTGCTTCAGTGGAGACATTACCTACGCCAATAGGGGCAGGGGTCCCCCGTCTCTCTCTAACGCAGGTGGAAGCTAGGTCGATGAAGCTCATTCTCTTGTCGGTGCAGTACTGTCTACACCTGGGGTGTGTGGCTGTGGCAATGTCAGTCCCCAGTCCTAGACCCGCTGCAAACCCAAATAATATGAACGGTGGCCCTGGAGACAGATTCCCTCCGTCTAGCCACAGGGCGGGCACAGTGCAGGTGGCAATGGAGCAAGCATCCCTGATACTGCCCCGCTCCTGCGTCTCCCCCAAGCAGGAGGCCAGGGAGTGAGTCTGACTCTGTTACCCTCAGAAAAGGCCCAGGCCCTGCCCCCAAATGGCCCCCAGATGAGGGTCATGAGATTGGGATGGGCGTCCCCAGGGACCGTTGGGACCTTTCTCTTCCAGCTGTGAATCTCCCCCCACCCCGCAGGGAGGGAGACCCGTCGGCAAAGGCACCGCAGGGCTGCAGGCCTCAGCCTAGACGGTTTGGAATTTGAAGGGAAGACTTTTCAGTCAGCTACAACCACCCCCAAACTGAGGTGGAACCTAAGAAGTGGCCCTGGGAAGGTGAGTCAGGGACTGGCCGAACTGAGACCTTTTGCACTGCTGCCGAGGCTGGGACCCTGTGACGAGGGGGGGCCCAGTCCCCGTTCCCCCCTTGGAGCTCTGACTCCGAGCCCAAAGAGGGCAGACTTAGGAGTTAGAGCAAGGAGCCTGTTCAGCTGGGACCTCCCCTCGAGGACCATGAATTGATAGAAAGTCTGAAGCCCTGACCACTAGGCCTGCTGACCAAGCAAGCCACCCTGCTACAGTGTGCAATGCCCTGGCGGTGTGTGTGTGACCAGAGCTGCGCCTGGGTAGGCCGTGGGGGTGGCAGTGACCCCTCACCATAGCAGCAGGGTTGGTGCAAACACTTCAGCGTGGAAGTCACCGGACCACCGCTCAGGGAGAGCCATGTTCGGTCCTTGATCACACGTGCACCGTTGCATTGACCCTGGAGAGTCCCAGGGCAGGTTAGACAAAGACACGCCTGCCCCAGCACCTAGTTCTGCCTCTGAGCTCTGAGATCTGCTTGGTGCAGTGCCAGAGAGCCCTGGGGAGCAGCGGTGAAAGCAATTTCAAATTTCCTGCAGGCACCGGCCGAGTGCAACCTGGGTCCTGCCAGCTCTTTCAATAGCTCCCGGCCAGCTTTGCTGCAGCTCAGCCAGCTCTCGCCGGAGCTGGGCACCAGGCGCCCCCGCTGACCGTCACCTCTGCTGGGGAGTCCAACAATTAAAACAGACTCTTCTTAGCCTGCAGCTCCCAGCCACAGGCTCCCTTCCCTGTCCTCCCAGCCTCGGCCTTGCCTGGCTCACTCAGCAAAGCACCCTGCAGCATTAGCAGCTGGCTCCTCTGACCGCGAGATGAGTTCAGGACCCGCCTGCGTTCTCCTTTCTCTCTGCCCCTCGCAGGGGGCAGGCGGAACCAGAGCCACTTCAGCTCATAGAAGTCAAGTGCTTCCCCCCCACCATGCTAACCAGCCTCACCAGCAGCAGCAGGTTTATCCAAGCTGCTCCGGCTCGATTGCATGTAGCTGGCGGACCAGCACCCGCCCTGGCTTCGCGTTTGCATGCAGCGGCTGAAAGAACTGCAGATCCCAGGTGCCCCTGAACAGACAAACTCCTGCAGCCGCTGCAGTTCACCACTGGCTGTAGAACACCCAGCTGCCTCTCTGCCCCGGGCGCTCGCATGTCCCTGCAACTTGTCTGGCTTCCTGCGCTGTCCCAGCCTTCCGCCCTCTCCCCCCACTGCTCTTTGGAGGCAGATGCCAGGCATTGTGCAAAGGAAAGTAACGGCCAAGGTAGAAAACACCAGAGGCACGGAGAAAAGAACCAGCCCCCTTCTCTTCAGGAAAGGGCTAAATACGCCTCCTTTTAAAAATGCAGCCAGAGACGCGCACAGCCCAGTCTTTGCAGGGAGGGTGTTTCTGTGGCAGTGTAAGTCCAGGGGTTGAATTCCCGTGGTCACAAATACCCCCACCCTCCACCCCCCCCCCCCACACACACAAATCACACGGTGCCAGGACTCAGACCTAGAGTCACAGGACCCCACAGGGCTGGATGGTCCAAACTTGAGCCAAAACAGTGCCCAAGTTCAAGTCCTTTAGACAAAGAGTTTCACAAAAAAGTGTTGGTTGCTAAATGTCTGTCTACACTGCAGTATTGCCTGAGGGCTTGAGTGTCTGCACCCCTTTGCAAGCCCAGGTTAGAAGTTGGTGAACCCTGGATCCCTACCCTGTATTATGTGGGCACAATCATAGAACCATAGAGCTGGAAGAGATCTTAGAAGCCCATCAAGTCCAGCCCCCTGCCCTAAATCAACCCGGCCAGGGCTTTGTCAAGCCGAGATTTAAACACCTCTAGGGATGGAGACTCCACTACTTCCCTAGGTAACCCAGCCCAGTGCTTCACCACCCTCCTAGTGAAATAGTTTTTCCTAATATCCAACCTGGACCTCTCCCACCACAACTTGAGCCCATTGCTCCTTGTTCTGCCACCTGTCACAACTGAGAACAGCCTCTCTCCATCCTCTTTGGAACCTCCCTTCAGGAAGTTGAAGGCTGCTATCAAATCCCCCCTCACTCTTGTCTTCTGCAGACTAAACAGACCCAACTCCCTCAGCCTTTCCTCATAAGTCATGTGCTCCAGCCCCCTAATCATTTTGGTTGCCCTCTGCTGGACCCTCTCCAATGCATCCACATCCTTCCTTCCTGTAGTTGGGGGCCCAGAACTGGACACAATACTCCAGATGTGGCCTCACCAAAGCCGAATAAAGGGGACTAATGACATCTCTGGATCTGCTGGCAATGCTCCTCTTAATGCAACCTAATATGCCATTAGCCTTCTTGACTACAAGGGCGCACTGTTGACTCATATCCAGCTTCTCATCCACTGTAATCCCCAGGTCCTTTTCTGCAGAACTGCTACTTAGCCAGTCGGTCCCCAGCCTGTAACAATGCTTGGGATTCTTCCGTCCCAAGTGCAGGACTCTACACTTGTCCTTGTTGAACCTCATCAGATTTCTTGTGGCCCAATCCTCCAATTTGTCTAAGTCACTCTGGACCAATCCCACTACAGAAGTCCAACCCTGCTACGCTAGACTTCTTTGGACCTGCCCAAATTGGGGTGCATTGTGGGAAAATTTGACTGGCCACCAAACTTGACTGTCCAGAGGCCAAAGCGACAGATACTTTCGGCAAACTCCCAGAGCACATGTCCAGTGGGGCTGTGTTTACACTGCACAGCAATAGGGCTTGACACCTGCCCCCTCCCCCCCCTCCAGGCCAGGATGAGCCCAACATGTGTGTAGACAGAACAGGAGTTAGGCTTCCACTGCAGTGCAGACATACCCTAAGGTCATGCTCTTGAAGCTCCGGTATCCAGGATGCCCACAAGTCAATGCAATTTGTGAGGGGTGGAGAAGAGATGCCTCGCAAACAATACAAAACAAGCACAGAATCATTGTGTCCCATAAATCAGCTGCCCCTTCCTAGAAGAAAGTGCCTGTCAGCCAGGAGTAAAGTGTCTCCTGCAGGTGGATTGTAACCCAGAGCATGCTGGGATCTCTGGATGCCAGGTGCTGACAGCCATCACTCACAGGAAACTCACTTTGTAACTGATGGAAGACCTGCCTGAACTCTTGTGTGACTCACATGGCAAGTTGCACAGTAATTTGGATCCACCCCTGAGTCAGGAGACCATCACCAATGCATTCAGTGCTCCTGCTGCACACCAGGCTCTAGCTGTTCACATGCAAAATTCACTTTGAAAGCCCTACAGCAAGACTGGCAAATGTAACCATTATATCAATTGCAGTGACACTTGGGGTCATGGGGACAAGAGCTAGTTACCTACAACAGTAACCTCTTACATAGGGCTCTTTGCTAGCAGAGCACAGAATGCTTTTCAAAGGACAGCAGTCTCATTGTCTACATTTTACAGATGGGGAAACTGAGGCACGGGACAG